>NW_008481830.1:2428657-3047246 GCF_000365165.1 Cladophialophora carrionii CBS 160.54
CCTACCTACCTACCTACCTACCTACCTACCTACCTACCTACCTACCTACCTACCTACCTACCTACCTACCTACCTACCTACCTACCTACCTACCTGCCTACCTAGATCATCTGAGTGTAGCCCTTGCATGTACGAATGCATACTTACGTACAATATGTATATTATGGTGTCCAGATCTGACCCGGCCCGATCGTGTACATATCGAAGTACTGTAAGTGATTTGGGGGCGCCTTTCCCGCGCGCCCAAACGAATGTATTGACCTAGCAGATTAAAGGTACTAGAGCGCGACATGTACACTGCTGTACTTATTCAATGCGAATGGAATACGGAGTACGGAGTACAGTACCACGAGATTGTATTGGCTTTCACCTGCACCTTCAACTTCCCCTTCACCTTTGCTAGCCTCAACCTCAGGTGGACGATGCTGCTTCCTCGCCATAGGCCGTCGCCTATATATATATGTTGTCAACCTCAGGTGGACGATCCCTCTTCCTCGCAATTCGCATCGCCTACACATATAATGTCAACCTCAAGTGAACGATGGCCATCCCCATACATATGTCGGCAGCCTCAAGTGAACGATGCCTCGTCCTCGCTATTCGCCATTCCCATACATATGTACTAGTACGGGTTCCTCGACTCATGAGGGCAGGGCAAGTACCGTCCGTCCAAAGATTCAACCCAGTCACCTCACTCGCTCGCTCGCTCGCTCGCTCACCCACTCACCCACTCAGATCGAAGTCTCTTTGACTGCTTGACCAAGCGAATGCACGCTCGCACTTGGGGTAAACTCCTTGATAGGCCCGAGCGCAGGTTTTGCCGCATTGGCGACCAGTTCCTCGTGAGAAATCGACACCCCCAGGTCTTTCAAAGGGTAACTCATTGGGTATTGATACTTTGTGTTAGTCGTGTCGAGACCGAGTTCGCGCTTGTTCCGCCGTCTCCGGTGCATGAAGAAGCAGACTCCGATGAGGACGGCCAGAAGAGCTGCTAGAGCCACGCCGATGCCTGCTTTCGCTCCGGTAGACAGGCCGCTGGAACTGGCGCTCGAGATTGCCGAAGGCGAGCTGCCCTTGGGTGTCGAGCCGGAGTCCGAGGTCGGGAAGGTAAAGTCGGGCGTGTATGTCGCGCCGGCAAAGGCGATTTCGGCGTCACTTGCGTCGGCATCAATTGAGACGTTGCGCGGGTTGAGAACTCTGCGGATCATGTTAGCCTTTTGACTTTGGTGCGGCGCCGGCTTTCTCTCTCTCTCGAGACGTACCCATAGATCGTGTAGATCATGCCTCCCTTGAAGATCCAATTCGGCGAGCCGACAATTCGAGCATTGTTGATGAACACAAAGTCGTTGGAGCTGAAGATGGTCACGCCGGTGCCTTCGTACGTGGAGTAGTATCCGGTGGGAGGCGAATCCGGATTAATCTCCAAGACCTCGTCGATGATGTGATATGCGACCAACCGATCGAATTCTGACTTGGTCATATTCTCAATGACATTGCCGACCTCCTGCAAAGAGTAGTTCATCGGTAAGAAGATGGTGACTCCGGATAAGTCATCTATAGTCACGTTCTCCAAGGTGCCAGGGACCGTGATCACCGCATCGGCAAAAGGCTGCGCTCCAAGCATGTCCTGTTCCTCAGCCGTCTGCTGGAACGTCTGGGGAAGAGTCAGGAAGGAGTCGATGGTATAGATGACACCGCCCGTGAAGTTCAAGGGGACGCCATCGCTCTCTGACGTCTCCAGGTCTCCCGAAGTGAATGTTACGGCACTGGACCAGGATGAGCCTCTGGCGATGACCATGCTGCCGCCAGTGACCATTGATTCGTTGGCATCTGCATGGGGCAGCATAGCCGTTGGAAGATGGATGTACTCGTCGTAGCCGAAACCGTAGAAGGTCCCATCTAGCACGTGGTAACTTAGCAGTGCCTCTGCGTCGATCTCGTCGACCGGTACACTTGGGACGGCTGATGAGTCGGCCAGTGCGGCGAAAGCATCATTGCTTGGCGCGAGGAATGTGATATCGGATAGTCCTTGGAGCCATGTGGTGAGGCCTGGATACTTGTCCAAATAGGTCACGAGATCGGACAGTTCTGGCACGGTGTTAAGAGTCTCAATGATGCCTTCATTTTGCGCGGTTACGACAGCAACTAGGGTCGCAGCTGAAAGGATTTGTCGAAGCATTTTGGCCTGTATCATCTCTCGTACAATAAGTCAAGACCCGACGCAGTGGAAGGCAGAAGCCAGGAGAGCAGAGAAAAGAGGGAGGGGACACGAGCATCCTTGCGTCCATCCCTGAGCAATATGGCCTTCTTGAGTTGCCCGCGAGCGGTGCGCTTTTCCGCAACCTGCTCATACCAGAATGCCTGATCACACCTGCCTCTAGTGCCGAAGGGCGGTAGACTCGAAATCCTTCTGATCTGCAAGTGGCAACTTCATTCGCCAGGTGATGAGAGAGCACAAATGGCGACACATGCCGTGAGTTAGAAGCATTCTGAGGCAGCCACGATGATAGGTCCACGAAACATGGGACAGATAGCATGACGATATGGAGATAGGATGCGCAGGTTTCTGCGAGCCGGCGTTGCATCTATGTGGTTACTGTAGCTGGGTAGCTCCTCAGGCCAACGGTTCTCCCGCCAATGGGCTTGAACTTTCCAAATGTGCTCAGAGGTCGTGATGTTCGCCGCCGAGTTGAGGAGAATGCGCGGACAGCTGTCGACCACCCCCGCCAGGTGCGGGGTCGTCATGTCCAACAGGGGGGTCTTCCAGGAACGGGAACCCAAGGCTGAAACAGACAGATGGGCGATTGGATGCTCCAGTGAGCGGCAAGTGCAGGAGAGCCGTGCAAGGTGTTGCTGAGGCCTGAAGATCCGGATCTGCCGAGTCAGGAGAGCAGGAAGCCGAAGCCGGGTCGAAAGGGCAGGGAGTCGTAGCGAGGTCGGTAGCCACAGTAGGTACACAGAATGTACGAGTGTTTGTGACACCAGTAGCCCGAGCTTCCTGATTCGACAGCTCGGTCAGTTCGCAGGACACCACAGAAGCCGGGCAAGTTCTTGGACATTGCGTGGCCTTCCGATGTCTTTATCTCAATCCGTAACCGCCCAGCCATGGCAACCAACGGCAACATCATGCGCATGTGGCCAACGGCTAATGTACTATCCCCCTCATTCTCAAAGGGTACAAGTACAATCGTGGCCTCAGGCACCATTGCAGCCAAAAGATAAGTACTGACTCGATGAAAGCGAGTGGCGCATTGATATACACCGCTGGTGATCAGGTCGGGAGGTCTCCGGGTCGCTTTGGTGCTGTCTTTATGTCACAACAATAACGAGAACATCTCCGTCTTAATGCACTTCTCCTTCTGCTCACGCATGAGCTCCTCTTCCAGGATACCCATCAGAAAACAATCACCATTCAAGTTGAATTCCTCCTCACTACTTGATGCATTCCGCAGAAGGTATGGAACGCTGTATCCAGGAAGCAGCACAACAATGTCACCTTTTCGCTCGTTCCAAAGACACAGTCCTATCATCCCATTTACCGTGTTGTACGAACATGGGTCTGCGCAATAAGTGACAAAATGACTTTCTCCAGCATCATATCTCCCAGCTGTGCTCTTGTTGCTGACAGGATCGATTGGTTGGACAGTATCGAAATGGTCCCAGATGTGATTCTCGCAGTCGTGACGCGGTGTGACCTATTCGGAAATCAGAGCGATGACCGCTCCAGTGCGCGCAAACATTGCTCGGTTCGGAATATGGCATGGTAGACGTTGAAGAGTTCGCATAGCGACTGGTCCGGCACTTTGGCTGCTTTTCCAGGGGAGGTGGTCATCGTCCCCCATAGCCGCCACTCCATGTCCCGGGAGTCGATGGCGTTTCATGAGAGTTGCCTTGCCCATCTTGCACGACCCTCGGACGGAACGGACAAGCTGGGGCTAGGTAAGGGCAGTGGCGAGTCTAGATCACAGGCCATGCTTTGCCAGGTTCGTTCCCGGCGGCAGTGGACCACGGACAAACTTGGGAGTGATCTCTACTTGACGATCCACCATCTCGTGAAGTCGTCGTTGGCAAGCCAGGAAGCGACTGCGCTCGAGTCGTTCCATTGAATAGTTTCTGCCAGCGGATATTTTCTGGCGCTGTGGTTGAAGCGATCATTGGCGTCGGATTCGGTGGTTTGAAGCTTCGCCTCCTAGCTCATCAGCTATGCGCTCGAACTCCGCGAGGATGTGTGGCTGCCTCTGCACCCGCGCACACTTGATGGTTGGACCGTATAGGAGTCACGAGCAATCCCGAGAGCGTCGTTGATGCCAGCATGGTCACTGCTCAGTCCCCATTGTGGACGCCTGATTGGCGGCACAGTTTCACAACCGAAGGACAATTTATCCACACTTCGGTTAGGACGTAGTTAACTTAGACAGTCGTCGAGGAGACGTCCTTGTTCGAGAATTCCCAACGTTCTGAAAGGTGGCACGGTCCGCATCGACGAAAGCACAGCCCAGGATGGCTCTGGATTGCTACTGTCTGCATTGGCAAAAGCGTTGCATCAAAACGCCACGGTAAGCCTCAGCTCGAAAATGTACCAGTCTGTTGCAGGCACACCGTTGTATACGGAAAACATATGGTTCTCTTCCGTGGACCAGATCTTGGGGGTTCTTCGCTCAGCGTTCTTTGCAACCGCCTAAGAGTGAGACGGGGTAGCACATCCTCGCAGTCACCGTTTCGGAGGAAGCATCAAGACTGGTGAGTTGTGCCGTTATCATTGTAAGGCTGCAAGGTTCCTGTTCACAACTGCCAGGTGGCACTAATCAGAGCTCGGCGACCTGCACACACTTCTCTGTCCCAGATGCTTAGCTTCACCTTTTCGCAATGGACCTTTTCGTGTGCGGCTGTGATGTTCCGGGCCCGCGTCTTCATCGTTGTTCCCGCGAGCGGCCAATCCATCGCCTGTGCCCATCCTTACCAAGAACTATACGAACACTCAATTGGTTTCAGTCGGCGAGCGCAGATACCATGGCTTGAGGGCTTCAAGTCTGCATTTCGAGCTCTCTTTCATCTACGGCTGATCCACCCGTACCCTATCGAGATGCGGCTGACCCTGATTCGCGAAGTTGAACGCAGACGAAGGCGAAGACGAAGGCGAACACTGCTACGGAGAGCGCTGTATCTCAGCGGTTGAAGAGTGAAGAGTGAAGTTTCAAGGAGCATCCCGGTCGCGTCGAGGTGTGACGTAACAGTGCGAGGGAAATAATTATTGACGTCAGACTTGTCGATTTAGGAATCGGCCTGCATCTCCGCCGGCAAAGCTGTTTCAGTCTTCTGTCAGACATTATTTACCTGTGAGGCTTCAAGTCTTTGCCTTGAAAATGATCACGACACCAACACATTGGTTTCCTCGAAGTCGCGCTGCTTTGTCGATGTGTCGATGGAGGGATCAAACACCATGCCGCCGTCCACCAAGCCTAGACTAATGTTGAGCAGTCTAGCGATACTCGAGGTCCAAAGGATACAGGGCTTGATTGCGATGCAGATGCAGACAAGCAGACAAGCAGACCGCTTCATCAACTCCCCGTTTCACTGCCACTAACCACCGTTCAGAACCCCTATGTACACACTCAGAGCTTCGATCCCACACGCAAAAAGCCCTGCGCGCTCTGCAGCACCTTGACAGCACCGTCCATCATCTCTCTGACAATCTCCTCGGCGGTCTGATTCGGCGTGTTCACCAGCCCGGACACCTGCCCCATTGGCCTCAGGGTGCTTTGGTCGTCAATCTCCTCTGTGATGCCGCCGATTTTGTCCAGGTGATCCAGTTCATGCTGTAACGGGATGATGCCGCTGCTCGTCAGCTTCCTGATCTCCTCGCTCCGGTTCGTCTCCCAGTTTCGCACGTACGGCGTGGCCAGAGCCCGCAAAGGCCGTCCCGTCCAGATGGTCGACTTGATCGTGCTGTCGAAGTCGGCGCTGATGATGGCGCGTTTGGCCGCTTCCGGAGCGCCGGATTCCTTGGCCGTGACGAACCTTGTGCCGACCCAGACGGCCGATGCACCGAGCATGAGTGCGGCTGCGATGCCGCGGCCGTCGCAGATGCCTCCTGCCGCGACCAGTTGGACCGGCTGACCCGTCAGTGGCGAGGTGTACTGCTTGACGATGTCGGCGCAGGCGGGGACAAGGACGCTACGATACATCCAAAGTTAGAGATCAAATGTCATGGGGATCAAGACTGCTGGCCGAGGCGGCACTCCCCTAAAGAAGTACGGTCGCTGTACATACCTCGTCGCCGTGTCGCCCGTGTGACCGCCCGCCTCGCCGCCCTGTGCGCAAATGATATCCGCACCGGCCTGACACGCCTTGTGCACGTGCTTGGGATGTCCAATCATGTTCATGTACAGGATGCCGTTCTTGTGGAGCTTCTCGACGACGTGCCTGGGCGCGACGCCCACGGCCGAGACGAACAACTTCGCCCCACCCGCGATGATGATGTCCACGAGCTGGTCGAGCGTGCCCTTCGTGTAGTCGGTGTTTGTCTTGCGCGCACTCCCGCCGACCTGGGGAATCAGGAGGTCGACGCCGAATGGCAGGGACGGATCCTTCAGGCCGGCTTTCAGTTCATCGATCATTTCCCGCAGCATCTGCGGCGTGTAGCCTACACCGCCGATCACACCCAACCCGCCGGCATTCGACACGGCAGCTGCGAGCGGAGCGCCTGATGTCTGGCCCATGCCGGCCAGCAGGATGGGATGGCGGATGCCCAGTAGTTGGGTGACTGGTGTGGTGATCGACATTGTGTCTTTGGCGAGGGAATGCGATGGTGGTTTAGCCGAGAAGAATTGAGCAAATGGGGCCAAACGCTGGGGGATTCAGCTCCAAAGGGAGGGAGGAAGGATAGAATAAGCCTGAAGCTGAAAAGGCAAGTATATACAATATACAGTAGGTATGTAATTAGCAGTCGTTGCTTCCGGAACTGGATCAGACTCTTCCGATCGGTCTTGTCAGCGTTTAGCGGCTCAGGCTCTCGGTAGGGGGCCCGGCTTCTGCCCAGTGGTAATCGTGGAACGGCGTGACGTGACTTTCGAAGGCAAACGTCTAAAAGACATTCGTAAGTTGACTTCGTGTCTATTCTGCGTACAGGCTTAAGTAGAGAAATAAAGGCCCATCCTACCCTGTCTGTCGCGGAGGGTGTTTATTTGTTGAACCGAAGGATACCGAGGTCTCAGCAAGCGGAGATAGAGACTAAGGCGTGCACGGCCAAGGCTTCCCCACAACGCCCACTGCCACAATGAGATACTGCGTGTACTCGGACCTTGTTACTGTGCGTACAAGGTCGTCACGCTGACAGCCCGGCCCGGTCATCGCGGCAAGGCGGGCCCATAGGGCTTAGCATGAAGGAAGCTACAGTGATGCACTACTGTACTTCGTACTGCGTACTGTAACTCCCGCCCCGCCCCGCGACTTGAGGTGCGTGGACGGCGTGGACACGTGGACTGACCCCCAGACGACCCTCAGACGCAGACGCAGACGCTGCCAACAATGAGATTGACACAGCCGGTCCGTCTCTCGTTGGAGAATGCGGACGCCATCGTCCCCGACATGGCAGCGATCGCGCTGTCCTCAATGACGATGACTCCGCTAGGAGAACTCAGGTACGGGGCGACCCCCGAGGCTGAGCTTTCCAGCTGGCTCCAGGCATGTTACCGATCCGAGCTTGCCACAGACCTGAAACCACCACGGATAGCAGGGTTTGATCACGACGGACTGGGTCCGAACGTGATGCGAATGGAATATCTGGTCGTTCGCGACCTCGATCTGGAACCCTTGAACGAAAAGAACCCCGCGAAAAGTCATGATGACTTCCACCCATCATCGTCATCATCTGAAGGACGCATCGTGGCTTATGCAGAATTCACGTACCATCCGCCGGAGGATGCGCACTCCCACTACCAGGGTCAGAACGCCAAAACTACTACGCCAGACTCGAAGGACGAGATCCTTCTCCAACCACAACCACCTCCTTCAGTGCACAACGAATTGCGCAAGCACTGGGACGGTCTTGTCGAAACCGCGCTGCAGAGACAGTTCGGCGGGATGCATTGCTTTGAGGTCCGAGGCCTCTCTACCCTATCACCTTCGCATCTTCGCAGAGGCATCGCGAGCACGCTGCTCAGCTGGATCTTCCCCTGGGCAGACAGGTTGAATGTGCCGGTCGTGCTGGCTGCGACACCGCCGGGCTATCCGCTGTACCTGAAGCATGGCTTTGTGCCGGCGGGGCCCAATGACGGTGCCATTGAATGCGATATGGCTCAATGGGGAGGCAGCGGTGTCCATAAACACGTCTTGATGATACGATGGCCAGAGAAGGAGCCAGGATTTGAGATGGTCGGTACACGCGACGGATGATTGGTTCGTTGCCTTTACCTACTACCCGTGATTCTGTCTACAGAGAATGCATGACAATACTTGAGGCCAGAGCGAGCTCAGCATCCACGATACTCTCACGTTGATAGCAGAGAAATTCCCCGGCTCAGACCAGCCTAGGAGATATAGCTGCCACAGTTCCGATCCGGTGAGCGGTAGCAGCCTCGGAAATTCATCGGTCGGATTTACCCCAGCCCAGCTCGGGCGCAGACAACCACCGTGAGGATGTATAATCAAGTCGTTGACATATTCAAAGGATCTGTAAAGCCGAGAAATGCAGGCAATAATGACAAAGGAGGATGATCAATAGACCCTCGAACGAGTAAATCTGAATGCTTGGTTGGAGCAAACCAGAATGTAGACCCGGCTCGGAAGCTCCGCCCTGTGACACTGAGGCCCGAAGCCTTGATGCTTGTGCCACAAGCATAGGTCCAGAACGGCGAACTTGGTCCACCGAACCGAGGCAGCAAACGAAACAGCTGCAGTTGAAATTATGGAAAAGCCATTTGTGCCCTCTCCAGACAAGCCAGTCATCGCAGTGGCAGGAGCAACGGGAGACCTGGGCACGCGCCTGACCAACACTTTCCTTTCGCCAGAACTGCGAGACAGGCTCTCGGGATTCGTGTCGCTTGCTCGTCGACACACCCCGAGCACAGAGAGATGGACGACCTTGGGCGCGGAGATCCGGATCATCGAGAACGAGTGCGACGAGAATGACTTGATCATGGCACTAGACGGCGTTGATGTGCTCGTCAACGCGTGAGTCAATCAACTGACAGCAAATAAACAGTGCCGACTTGGACGTTGATAATGTTTCTTAGGATCTCATCGGCAGGGACGTCTCTCCGGGATAAGCTTGCCAACGCGCTGCCAAAAACATCGGTCAAGCTGTATTTTCCATCTGAGTTTGGCGTCGACCATACGCTGCACGACTTTGGCATCCCCGAGTGGGATGGGAAGAAGCGCCATTACGAGCTAGCTAAGAAGATACAGCAAGAGGCGGACATTCAGATTTGTAGGCTGTTTGTTGGTTTGTTCTTGCATAGTGGGATCGCTCCGTGGTACGGGTTTCACACCTCGAGAGGTGTATACCAGGCTGTTGGCAGTCTGGATCAGAGCATCAGCTATACGGACATAAGCGACATTGCTCGGGTGGTTTGTGGTCTCGCCGAGCGGGCCGTTCGAGGGGAGAGAGTGCCCGAAGAGTTGCGTATTGCTGGATCGCACGCCAGTTTCCGCCAAATAGCCCAAGAAATGTCTGCCGCTGAGTCCGGAGATATTGACTTGAAGACTGTCGAGCTGGACACCTATCGAGACAAGGCCCTAAGTCGCAAATACGGGGATCGGGGTGCGATCGTATGCTTGAGATTCGTCATGGGTGACGGAAGGGTTGATTACAGGCCAAAGGATGAAGGCGGCCTGGGCAATGATAATGAGGTAGTCAATCCCGGGCAGCAGCACTTCGTGTGGAAGACTGTACGAGACCTGGCCCGTGAGACTGGCGGAAGGCCGAACAGCGACGCATAACAGTGTATTGAAATCGATGAGCGAGATGGTCATCTCATCGATCCATTGGGACTGCCCTTCCGTAAGACGGAGGTTTCCAGTTCAACGTGCCATTCGTGCTGCGTTCCATGCGTCAAACTCCTCCAACATTTCATGAGTGATGCTCTTTGGTGTTTTCGCGACAGCTGTCCGGATGTCGTCGAGGCAGATGGTCTCCCGGTCTTCATCGAACGCAACATCTCCGGCAGCTTGACAGATAGCGACGACTTCGGCTCCCGAGAATCCCTCTGTCCATTTGCCGAATTCTTCAACGTCCGATTCTAGACCAGTTTCGCTCTGGTAGAGCCCTCGATCAAGCTGCTTCTTGAGGATTTCCTTTCTTGCCTCGTGGTCTGGCGGGCCTATATAGACGACATTGTCGAATCGTCCAGGGCGCATCAAGGCCGGGTCGATCTGTTGCGGCTTGTTGGTCGCTGCGACCACAAACACGTTTCTCAGCTCCTCAAAGCCATCCATCTCATTCAATAACGTGGTCAGAACATTTAAATCGCTGCCGCTTCTTCCCCGTGAGGCAATCGCGTCGATTTCGTCGAAGAAAATGATGCTGGGACTCGCCGCTCTGGCCTTTCGGAAGACCTCCCGGGTGGCTCTTTCGCTCTCTCCGACATACATTGAGATCAACTCGGCTCCTTTGACTGCCAGGAAGTTGAGCCCGGCCTCGGTAGCTAGGGCTCGGACCAGTAAGGTTTTTGAGCAGCCAGGTGGACCATACAGGAGCATCCCTTTTTTTGGCTTCAACCGGAGCTTCTTCATGCGGTCGGCGAACTTGAGCGGGCGTTCAATGGCATTCTGCAGCTGGCGTTTGAGTTCGTGTTGGCCGCCGATGTCGGTCCACCGAACATTAGGTGTCTCGAGGAAGATTTCCTGCAAGGCAGAAGGCCTTACGCGCCGCAGAGCGATGTCTAGATCAGCGGACTCAATGGCTGGCATCAAAACTTCACGATTCTCCCCATACGGCGGCGGTTTGTCGGATACTAGCTCCAGCGTCACACGTAGGAGGCGCCTGAGATCAACGCCCACGTAGCCGTGAGTTCTTTCTGACAGCTCCTGTAATTGTTCATCCGTGGGAAAAGCCTCTGCACCTCGCAGGGCAAAAAGGATGTCCTTCCTCTGAGGAGCCGTAGGGATGGGCAACTCGATCTCAGCGGCGAACTTGCCTTCCGTTCGCAGCCGTTCGTCAATATCATTTGGATGGCGAGTTTCCGCTATCACGAGGACGGGACTCCCTATGATTCGTTTAAACATTGCCTCAAGTTCGTAGGTCGCTGTCGATGCGCCTGGAAGCCCCGCTCTGGCAAGCAGGTAGTCTGGAGGCACAATCACCAAACAGGGATCGTTCGACGGACCGACCTGCATGCCCGGTTTCCAAGATATAATGGACGGCCAACCGGATTCGGAAAGAGCTTCGATCAAGGCTGTCTTACCAGTGCCTTTCGCGCCATACAGCAGAACACCTTGCACTGGCTCATACAGGGACCAAACCCGTCTCACCAGTGGCTGCAAAATCCTATTGATTATAGCCTGCAACTCCTGAATCTGCTTCTCGATACCACCCAGGCGCTGTGGTTTGAGCTCGATATTGATGATGTCCCCATGGTCGTGATCCGTGACGACGCGAAAAGTCGTGGTCGGCGTTACCCGTGCGATCATGGCATCATGCACCCCTACGTCTTTTACCACGAATTCGACGCCGTCGCTGGGCCGAATCCTCTGCGATGTGACAAGATAATCACCTGCCGGTGGAATGCTTGGGGCAATATTCTTGCTCCAGAAGCGCATTTCTTTGTCACTTAGCGGAGGGTCCGGTTTGCACACTGTCACCACCCCTGCCTCGTCGATGGGGCGTGGCGAGCGACATACTGTGATCTTGTCGCCGAGCTTGAATCCGTAAGCTTCCTGGAGAAGTTTGGACGTTTGGACAATGGTGTCTTTCATTCCAGGCCCTAGGCCCTCCCAGGCAATGGCCAACTTACGCTTACCATTGGATTCTTCCCCAGTCTTAATTTCACAGACATCGCCTGACTTCAACTTGAGGCTGAGCATGGACACTGCGGTCATCCGGACTCTAAACGGATCCTTGTCCGTACCCGCAGGGCGTACGGTGAAGAAGGACATTTTGGCAAAGTCGAAGGATGGGTCAAGGTCATTGTAGCTGTTGAGAGAGAAATATTGAATGTTGAAAGTCGAAGAACTCGAACTTCGGGGATCTTGGCAAACATCGTCACGTGATTGTAGTAAACGCGACGACGACGCGGTGTGCAATTATTGCTGCTACCGCTGACAGTATGGCATGGCCAGGTGATGTCGTGCTCAATGAAGTCTTTGTCACAAATCTGATTCATTCGAGTGACTCAAAAGAGCTTTTCTGACCCGTGCTGCGAGTGACTCGCTTGCTGATCCCCGTCTCATCCACTCCCTCGAGTCCCGTGGTTCCTTCTACGCCTGAATGCACCTCTTCGGTAGGCTCCTCCTGAATCTCAGAAGCCCTAGGGATTTTCTCCCAGCCTTCGCCTGTGTCCGCTTTCGAGGCTCCGGTAATTTCCTTGACCACTTTCATCCCTTCGTTCTCCACCCCGTTCCAGGCACCGCAACCACTGCATCTCCAGCGGCCTAGTTCTTCTGGCGTCCTGATCCCAGGAGGCGCTTGGCCATTGACCAAGCGACATCTAGAACATAGCAAGACCAACCTATTCTTGGCCGCGGTCTCATCCTCACCAAGCAGTACGTCGAGGATCCGATCGTACCAATGAGGCGTGTGTTGATAGGTTGTGCTTGTCTGAGGTAAGATGTCGGAAAATGCATTTGGCGCAAATCCCGGCGAGTCGGGAGTGATATGTGTGGGACTGGTTGCCATCGCGTCTACCATAACGGGAGATTTGCTATGGGTTGGAGACGAAGAAGGTCGGGTGGTCTCTACGTTAGGTTTCTGGGGAGGTGGAGTTGGAACATTCCTGCCCGGAATATTGGCTGTCGGAGGAGGGGCAATTCCAGTCCTTTGCTGAGGCGGCGGGTCAGAGGGTGTATTGACCTTCCGCTTCGTGCCCTGTTGTGGCTGTCTCGATGGTGTCTTGCTGGGTGGAGCGCCGCCATATTTCCGCAGCAGCTCCTCCGTGCTATCGTACTTCGTCGCCTTTTTGAGATCGGCAATCTTCTGCTCTCTTTGCTTCTGTAGGTGTTCTAAATATGCTTGTTGACGGCCGGCCCTCCAGTCGAAGAACGCGGTGATGAGCCTTCGGACCCCATAGATGAGGACCGGCGCGCCGCCGAGACCGGCATAGTGATACAGGGTCCAGTTCTGGGGCCCCAGGACAAGGACCACAATAAGGGTGTATAGGAGATACGTGAGCGTGGTGTAGAGCGTCCAGAGGGCTTTGACTCGCCGGCCGCGACTCCGACTGGTGTCGAGCGCGACGTTGGCGGCGGAGATCTGGGATGCAAGTTTCGAAAGCGCCTTCTCGAACGAGGCTGGAGAGTTTGCATCTCCCTGGAGGAGGTTGTCAGTTGGATGCTATCGGTACTGTTGTCCTCGTGCTCACCTTCCAGAGCCACGACATACTGGCTCGTCTCATTTGTGCGAGGTGCAGTTGAGCGACAGAGGAATCTCAATGCATTTGCAAGCGAGGCTCACGTCAACGTAAACTCACGTCTCCTGAGAACAACATTGTGGGTTGTCTCAAGCGCACGCAACTGGTGAATGTGAATTCACTGTGCATCCATTGCCGATGCCTGTGTCAGAGGTACGGTATGGATTTGGGGAAACGTAACGTGGCCCTCGTCGGCGAATCGGCAGCAACACGAAGCGGCGCCCGACGCGCATCGCAACTCACTTTGAATTCATCCCCTCGTTCCAATTGAGGCCAGTTCAACAATTTCCAAGGGCCAGCTTCCACCGTGGCAAATACGCGTCCAGAGGCAGCATTCTAAAGAGCGCATGCCGTCACTCGCAACGCGCTCCATCTTCCAACTATACACGACTTGACCCTTGTCCTCCCATTTATTCACCCATCACTTCCATCTCATCCACGCCAAAACCGCTCAAGATGCCCAGCATGTGGTTGACAGATATGCAGAAGATCGGGGTGGCCTTCTGCTCCGGCGGCGGGCTGTTCTTGTTCGGGGGAGTTCTCATGTTCTTTGATCGCTCCATGCTGGCAATGGGAAATGTATGGCCCCAGCGGAAACCCTGAAACCTGCGAGCGCATCCTGACACGCTTTTAGATTCTGTTCCTGATCGGCCTCACCCTCATTATCGGAATACAGAAGACGTTTGTCTTCTTCGCGCGACGCCAAAAACTCAAGGGAACGGCTGCCTTCATCGCTGGCATCCTCCTCATCCTGATACGGTGGCCTCTGACGGGCTTCCTGGTTGAACTCTACGGCATCTTCGTCCTGTTTGGGGATTTCTTCGCCACGATTGCATCTTTCGCCGGCAACATACCCGTCGTTGGCCCTTACATACAAGTGGCCCTTCAAAAGATCTCGAGTGGTCGACGGAATGCAGAACTGCCAGTATGAGGGATTGTGCAACCAATGGTTTGAATGCCCCACTATTATCGGCTGTCCATGTTCAAAGAAACGGCTACCACCGAGTCCTGTCTGAGAGATGCTCGTCCGGGACTTCAGAGGCGCCTACACCAAGGATATCCGCGAATATGACGACGTATACTCTTTGCCAGTTTCGGCTTTGCGCTCTACATCTGCGCTACTGCGTAGGGGGCAAATATCCGACGAGCTTTGCCATGGCCTGACTCTACTTCAGACCCCATGCATTTCAGCCACGATGCCATCTCTGAACTGATCGATCAGCATGCTTGACATGCGGCGGCACGAAGACAGACGTCATTCGCAACCGGACAGCCCCGTTCCGTCGCCTACGCATCTGAGGCTCCCTCCAGACCGGTCCGCCTCAGCTTAATGCGGAGGCAGGATCGCATCAGATCGCCATACAAGGCTTAGAAAGAGACGAAGATAGTGCGAACCCGGGATGAGCTTGTTGGACTGTCCGAGGCACAGAACAGGCCACGTCAAGTAGCCGGGAGGGGAACAGTGGTGTTGAGAAGAGATGATGTTCGCACAGGACGTTGCATCCAGATTATTAGCATCGCTGCCACTGCTCTTTAGTAGGAGGGATGATTACGCTGCCTTGTGTGTGTAGACAGCAAGCGGTGTTCATGAACAGCTTACGCATCGAGCCTTGCAAAACTGTTATGCCGATTTCACCTCCACCTCTTCCGCTTCGGCTTGGTCTGTCTCCAGTTGTCGGATCCTGCTTCCGTTAATTCACCTGGCATGAAGAGAAATTTCATAAATCCATCTCGTTAAAATTCGCTCTTTATAACTGAGAGTAACCGCCACCTGCACTTTCAATGCTCCCGCCCGGCCACCCTACAAAAGCGCCCAACCCATGCGCGTTGACATCTGGCGCCGTTGCCAACAAGTCATACCCCATGCCCATACTCCAAAGCATGTCGTCTTCCGTCTGCCAGCCGCCGAAGGTGCCCGCCGAAGTTGGCTGTGAATGAGGCGACAACGCGTAAGGGTCGAACCCAGCGCCATTAGGAGGTTGTTGCTGCTGCGCGCCAGAGCC
Organism: Cladophialophora carrionii CBS 160.54; assembly: GCF_000365165.1. Lineage (NCBI taxonomy): Eukaryota > Fungi > Ascomycota > Eurotiomycetes > Chaetothyriales > Herpotrichiellaceae > Cladophialophora > Cladophialophora carrionii. The sequence goes on from NW_008481830.1 coordinate 2,444,223, forward strand.
TGTGGGCGTAAAAGCCGTGGGACTCGCCGTGGTTTGCTGCGGATGCAGGAGATTCGGCGTGTTTGTCTGACTCGAACTGGCATATATCTCCGGTGGTCGGGAGTACTCGCGTCCTGCTGTCTGAGCGTGACCCGGGCGCTGTGCCGAATAGGGCGTGTCCCTCCCTCCATTCTGCCGCAGACCCGCTGCCGTGGCGTCGAGTGAGCCATACCCGGCGCCAGCTCCAGCTCCCACTCCGTTCTCCCCTGGTCTGCCCATGTTGCGCTTCAACAGCCGCTCGAACCCATCTGCCATGGCATACAAGATGTGACCCCTGCCCGCCCGGCAGCTGCGAAACAGTGCAATCACGCCCTCGATCAGGGGTTTCGTCTTCGTCTCCGCATCGATGGTCACGCCGATGCCTGTCCAGCGACTGCTCATCTTGATGAGAAACACGACGGCAAAGGCGATCACGGTGTGGAGGTAGAGAGGTACCCCGACCATACTGTCGCGGATGAAGGGCTCTTCCAACACGATGGTCAGGATCTGATGCGCCGAGGAAATTGCGTGGCTGGCCAGAGGCCGAAGAGCCGACGGGAGTGTACTGGTGCTAGAGATTGTGAAGAGGGATCGACCCCGGAGAGCGAGAGAGTTGAGCATCATCGAAGCGAAGTAGTAATGTAGCTCCACACCTATATACATCGCCCGTGTTAGAAGGACCGAGATAGGAGTATTAAGAGCCTAAAAGGACGGTGAGGTGGGGTGGGCTGTAGCTTACCAACGGCAGGATAGTCGCCCACATGGGCATCCCTGTTCAATGCGTGGCGAAATTGATATCTCCAGCGATCCAAATCCTCGATGAAGCGTTGATGTGTCAACAGCGTAACGTCGTCTCCGTCCATCAATCGTTCGGCTTCCAGTCCAAAGTGGTTGTACGCTTTACTGAGAATGATGAACAGTGTCACTTGAGATAATACCCGGCGGTCTGAGGGCGTGCATTCGGGTGCGTTGAGGAATACATCATATTCTTTTATGGCTTGGAGTTCTGCCGTCACGGGCGGTCGTCCATATGCGATGCTGAAGTGGTGGTCGAGGACATATAGCAGGTACCACAATCGTGCGCGTTCAAATGCATGTTCTCGCTCAGAGGGGGATTGTTTCTGCGAGTACAGCGCCTTGAAGAATGCTTGGTGCAGGTTCAACTCGGTGGCAATGCGCACACAGTGGCCGGACAGTTTCCAGCTCAAATCCGGGAGCCAAAATGCCGCGATGCATAGCGCGCGAAGGTCTTCGAGGGTATGGAATCGGTCAAAGAAGGATGCGGCAATCAGGTCGCGTAGTTGTTTATGTGCCGTGGCGTGGATTTTCTCCTTTCCGGGGATATGCAATGATGTGACAGTGATGATGGCTGTGAAGAACAGCGTTGATGACTCGCGCACGGAGAGTAAACTGCGGGACTCGTGCACTGTCGCGTCGAACAGATAGCGGGAGAGGGATCTTTTGAATAGCTCGAACATCTCTTCCGCTTCTTCCACGGAAATGATGCCCATGGAGACCAGGTCGTTTTCCATGTTCTTCTTTGAGTTGCGCCGGGCCGGATCGCCGTACTTTAGACGGCTCCGTAACGTGTTGAGCTGCGTGACTTCGAATAAGCTGCCCATCGGTGCCGGCGCGACTTCATGGGCGTCTTCCTGGTTCATCGGCTCCCGGGAGTTTTCCCGCGTTGTTTGCGCATTCGAGTCCGCGGGCACGGGGACCGCCAGTGCTGGAGGAGGCGGCTGTAAATGTTGGGATGGATGCGTCCGGGAGTAGGACTCCAAGGCAGGCATCTTCAGCCGCGAGAGGATGTCCTCGACGGCTCTGTCCAGGCGGACAATCGACGGATGTGGATTTTCGCCATCGTCGTCCAGACTTACTCTCATGCGTTTGGAAGTAATGCAGTCCAAGCCGAGGCGTTGACACCTGGAGCAGCCGGCGTCGCCTCGCTCGAGACTGTCGCACTTGACCTTCAATTTGCGGCAGGCGAGACAGGCCCGTCCTTTGCGCGACACGTGAGGCTCCGCCGGCAGGTGATCGGCAGACCTCTTGCGACTGTGCATAGGTGATTGATTAGTCGGGCTCTCGGCCACAGAGCCCGTCCATGATGGTTGGCGCACAACGTGACTGAGCTGCGGACTTGATTCGGGCGGGGGTTGCTGAGCGTGATCTTTGGTGTCGGTCATTTCGGCGCACGCATCAAGCAACAGCAGGACTACGGTCTGCGCCGGGGAAGACAGGGGACTTGAAGTACAATTAGAAATGAAGACCGATTCGATCAAGGTGTACGGAGTATTGGGAGAATCAATTGACTTTGACTGGGGCTTCCAACAACGAAAGCTCAGGTTCCCCATCGGCAGGAAGAATGGGCGCTTTCCCCGCCGCGCAAAGAACCCCGTCTTCCCAGCCAATCAGAAGCCGCAATCTCCGCAATTAGCCGGCCACTAGTTTGATGCCTCTCTCACTGTAAATGAATGAAGCTTCATCGCCCTCTCACTATTAGATGAATGAAGCTTCATCACTCTCTCATTGTCGGATGAGTGAGTTCCATCACTCTTTCGCTCAGAGATGAATGACTTCACCGTACCGTGTTCTTCAAGTCCCAGCCTCTCAGACCAAGACCAACTGCTGTTCTTATCACCATCCTGTGTCCAAGAACTATCCTGATAGCTTTCGCGCCGCGTCGTTCTGATTTCAGCTCCGCTGATGTGGAATACAGTAGTTGCCCATGTTCAATCGCCCCTCCTGACCTCAAGCACCACCAGTATCTGCACTCTCCTCGGCTTGTTCAGCATCGATTCCAAGAGTCAAAAGCGCATATTCCATGAGACGGTCCACGTTGTCGCCGAATCTGCAGAAATCTCTGTTTTGTCTTTCAAAGCTCGCGAGACCCGCAACCAGCCGGGATGAATTCATGTCGGCCCACTGGACGAGAATTGCAGGTACTCCGTTGTTGTTGGCGGAGCTTGCAGTGTCGGATTGTCGTCGCGTTCTTTCAAAGGCTCTGATATGCTCAGCTGCGAGTTCGATAGCGGCTTGTCCAGGCTCAAGGCAGGATCGCAGTTCTCTCGCTTGGTCTAAGACAATCGTGCACAGCGCAACAATCCGAATAGGCTCATCCACTCCGATGCGAGTACTCACGCGTCTGGCGTGGTTAATGATGGTTCGGGTTTCACGCTTCTTTCTGCTGTATTCCGAAGTGCTGTGTTCGGTGGCGTCAATCACTGTATCCAAGATCCACATCAACGGCAGACCCATCCGGCCGGTGACCATGGAGTCGATAGGCAAGCCGTTCATTTCTCTTTCGGTGGGGCATGGGGCAAAATGTGCTTGGGAGGTTTCCGTGCCGGCTTCTTCTGTAGGATTCGGGTCCATGACCGTTTCTTCTGGCACGGTCTGCAGGGGCATCGTAACTGTGAGTAAGTTAGCCTTTTGCATCTGACTCTGAGGAAGGGGGTGTCCTTGACCAGTCTGCAGAGTAACAAGGAAGCTGGGCGTGGGCGTCCACCTTGTGAGCGCGCACTGTCGGTGATAGACGGGCTGTCTTGTAAGTATTACGCCCTCTCTTGTTGTCTGGCGTCGGCAATGGTGGGCCAGCAAGGAGTTGGCGAGACAGGATAGACCGTGAGGGAGACGGGATGGGTCTTTCAGAAGTCATCGGGACGAGAGGTTGCAGTGACAGCATTGCAGATATATATAACCAGATCACGCTAAAGGACTCACCGACCACGTGCCAGCATGGCAGATGGTCTTTTTCCTTCAATGAAGTGATTGAGCCAGACCGCACAGACAAGAAAGGTCTTGATATTGACCCATCATGCTATGTTGGCCTTTGCGGGAGCACTTTGCTTGTTACTCTCGTTGTTTTCCGGACAAAACTGACCCATGCAGCTTGTCATTTGCATAGACACGTTACTTGCTTCTTTTTGTGTGCTAAACAAGGCTGACAATCATTGTTCCATGGTAGAATGCCCCTATCCTTAACAGAAGACCAGCCAAGCGTTGTTCAGTTGAGTCCTCACGAAGCCCTCGATTGCGTGCCAAGGCCGGTGCCTCTAATAGCTGCTGTCATTGGCAGCGGACTCTCAACGATTGCCCTGTTTGTCTTCAAACATCCCCTCACTGCTGATGCTCGGGACATACTCCAAGCTAGTTGCTTCTGCGCCGTCCACGGCGTCAGCACGCACGTCCACGGTTGCCGCCTTCTAATAAAGCTCCTCATCGGTATAGCTGAGAGCATCCAGATCCCGCACGTAGACATCAAACGGTAAGGCACGTACAAGTACTTCCCTATCCGCGTTGAACTTCTCGATCCGGCAAACCAACATCTCTTTTGCTTTGAAGAACACCGAGACGAACTCTTGCAAATTCAGCAAGTCCTTCTTCGCTCCACCCTCCTCTTCCAAGATCTCCGCGAGATCATCCTTCACTCCATCAATGCTGTTGACTGCATCCCTTGAATCCGTGCGGAGCTCGTAGATACTGTTGATCACAGATGAAAGATCTTCGTTCGAACCGTTGAAAGCCTCATCCAGGAAAAGTCGTCCGACAACTCTGTTTTCTGTCTCCTCCATGATGGCTTTACAAATGAAATACGCCTTGTGAATGGCACGGTCGATGCGCTCGATTTCATCCACAACCGAAAGTACCTCGCCAGCCAATTTAAGGAGCCCTGGAGTGGCACCATAGTACACCTTCTGAACCTTGTGTACTTTCTCCACGTGTTCTCTCTCAGCCGCAGGGAGCAATCTCATGAAGTCCGTGGTATCAATACCGAGACGTTCCTGCATCAATGACAAGCATTTGACGACTTTCGTTGAGGTCGCCCCACTGGTAGGACTTTCTTCAAATGAAGTCGGACGCTTTGTTCATTGGCTCTATGCCCATTCTTGCTTCGTCTCGCGGAGCCGCGGACGCCGAAGCTCTGGTTGTTCATGCTCTGGTGCTTTCAGGATGCTTGACCTTGATGGTCCCGAAGCCAGCTTCGACTCTTCCTGTGTCCGTTCTAATGGTGTCCCACGCACTCAGGCACTAAGTCGATGTGATGCAAAGGGACTCAAAGTCTAAGATGTGAAGCTAGAGGCAATAGCAGTAGGAGTGATGAGTCTCGGTGTAGGCAAGGATAAGTGAGGGGAACGCTTGCGACAAGAAGCGAGAGATATGCCCCTTTGGCTGTGAGATATGCAGGCACGTGGATGGGAAGCAAGATCGACCATGTAGTTCACTTACAGAGTTAAAGACGAGGTGCAGGTTCATGTCTGACGCTGGGGCCGCAATTGTCGCATCAAGTCGATTCCGCTGAAGGAAGCAGCTCTGGAAGACACATGTGAAGGAAGTTGATCTGGCGGTACTCTATCAAGATGTGGATCAGAGCTTCGCTGTCGGGCATGAGGGTTCGGAATGTCTCATAGAGCATGCTCATACGGACGGCCTCGTTTATGAATGGAGCGTAGACGAGGGGTCGAGCCAGCCTCATCGTTGTGCGAATTTTCTGGTAAGAGCCCGAAGCTTTCTCCTCAAGATCAAAGCTTCTCCAGTCAGGGGGAGCAGGATGTCGACAGACTCGGTCAGCTCGCTCAGTCCCGGGAGACGTTGTTCATGGCGACCTTCTGTTTCGTCAATAGCCTTGCCAGCTACGTCCTCTTGGTGCGTTTTTGCCGTTCGTTGGAGATAATCTGAGAGTTCCCCTTTGGTATCTTGCATGGCGGTGGACTGGTTCGTCTCCGCGTCAGCCTCGAGAGCGATCGAGAACAGGGTGTCGCGGTTATAGACTGGGAGGTGGTATCTTGAGCCGGGTGCGCGACATACCTGATTGCGTTGAAAGCGGCGTTGGAGGAGCCTGGATAGTCTGGGTCGCGGTTCTTTCAGAGGCCAAGGGACGTTGGTGGTGCGGGAAGGGGAAGAGACAGCTACATTTATAGAGATAGCACGATATACGGGGCGTTGTCTCGGCGCCGTGGCCGACGCCGTGGCGATGAGCAGTCCGAGTATTTGGCGACCGCGTCGTCTTCACTACCCAGGGTCGCTGTGAGGTCGGATGGCGAGGATGTACTCCGGAAGCTTCCCTTGGACGTTGATATGTCTCTTTAACGACACGTTTAGACAGCCTTGCCAAAGATATTGTCCAGTACATCTGCACGGTTACTAGACCTGTTACTACACCTTATGGTTGCATCTGTCGTCAATCCCTGTTGTGTAGGTACCTCAGCTGGGGTGGTCGGAGGAAGGCTGAGTCTTGGCAGGGGAACATAGGCACCCAGATACCTTGATGGTTTGTCATAGAGACACCGAGGAAATAAAGAGCTTGAAAAGGTGCAACGACGGCCCGCTCCTCGAGACGCGGCTGGTATTATTGTTGATGGACGGTAAAACACAGTAGCATGCCATATATTAGCCGCGCACCCCTAATAAAGAGAGGCTAATTAGCTGCTAGTCTCTTCTCTCTCCCGCCAGTCACGCAATGCTGTCGCTGTCGTCTCACTGAGGACTACTCGTTGTCTTTGTCCTCTTCGGTGTCTGTAGACTCGTGAATACCGTCGCTGTCTCCCTTTTCATCACCTTCTCTCCGCCACCAATGACCGACAGAAAGTCTCAACCGCAACCTCCGCCCGTCTCATGACGTCCGCTACAAAAAGCAAGCCCCGAGCAGCCATGAAGAACAGTCCACAAACCCGCATCGCATCATCCAGCCTCTCAGAGGGAGGCGGAGAGTGTCTGGCAGCCAGCCAACTCCACTGACGCCGTAACCAGCACTTTCCACCATTTCTTCGTATATTGGCACGTCTTGTGCCATTTTCCCATGAAGCTTGAAGTGCTGATGCGCCCGAGAGGTCCTGTCGGTTTGATACTGATGTATATCTATATATTCGACGAGGCACTCCTATCTGTTGTCAACAGGGTACATGAGCACTAACCCACGTCTAGAAGTGAACATACCGTGGTACTTCGAACTGGCGCCCTCTTGTTGCTGGTGGGATCCGTTTCAAAGCACTCACCATCGCCCTCCTACTCGCATGAAACGTTTACATAGAGTCTATTTCTTCGCATCATCCGCTCTGACCGGCACGCCATGACACCTTTTCAGCAGCCTCCAACTCTTCTAGTCCTCCTCGTCGTCCTCGTCCTCGTCCTCGTCATCGTCCTCGTCGTCGTCGTCCTCCTCCTCGTTGCCGTGGTCGTCCCTCGAATACAGCGACTCTTCGATTTCGTAGAATTTTTCGAGACGCTCGAATATATCGCCGTGCGTATCACGATCTCGAAGTACTTTTTGTCGTAGCTCCGGGTTGCCTTGGTAGACTGCAAGCAAGTCCCAGAACACTCCATGCATTCCCCATTTCCGTTCGTATTCATCCGCATGCGCCTGAGTCAACTCCACCAACCCGTGCTCTCCGGCCAAGATATCCACATACTTGATCTCATAAAGTGTGGACCCGATTCGCATCGAGATGTCGATCTCTGGATGCTCTATTCTAGGCTTCTTTCTTGGGTGCGCAGGCTTCGGTGAGAGGCGACCATGCTCATGCTCTCGAAGATCGTCTCTAAAGGCCTCGATCTTGTGGACCACTTTTGCCACTGCCCGTCTAACTTTGCGCACGTCCATGGGTACTAGACTCATCATGTCGTGGTCGTGGTTGCATCGTGGACGATTGGGAGTGATGGAGGGTCTCCTTGACATGGCCACGAAGACTGTCCGGCTGGTGATTTATCCTGCGACGTAGCTTAGTTTGAGAGAGATGTTGGGGTTATTGACGGTTAACTGACTGGGCTGTCGCAGTGTGTAGATCCGCTTATGAGGGAGTGCTGTACCCGTGGAGGGTTGAGTTTCTGAGACAGATGAGCAGGTAATTGGATCTCGCTAATGTCTTCCAAGTGGGTGGCGCGAGAATGAAATGGTGGATGAACTGATCAGAAGCGCGCTTGCCAATGACCACGAGTTCCTGATGATTATTGCTCCTACCCTGCTCGCTGAGGAAATGGGAGTAGAAATCTTACGCACAGAAGTACGGCTAGTTTGCTGCTGGGACAGCAAGGGGAATACTAACAGCAAACGAGAGAAAGGAAAACCAGGAAAGACCAAGGGTATACATCATGGACGTGTTGAGGCGGTCAAATGGGAATATGCAGTCTATGCAAACACATTTGATGCGAAGGCACAATGCCAGGTCGCGGCGGTTCGCAATTTGCAGTGCATAGTGCGCTTTGTTCGCGCCCCTCAAGGTGTTCTGCAGCGCTGGTGCTCTGTTCATGTTGCTCCGTGCCGTAATTGCAGTTCCCCTGAGCCGTATCCGCGTTCCATTTCCATCGACCCGCAGTGCTTGTGACTGGAGTCGGAAGCAAAGTGCCAGAGGCATCTCACAACAGGACATGCATGCTCGAGCATGGTGGACACCATCTGACCAAGTTCATCACAACTCGTTGAACAACCCTTATGAACCACCACGCAAGCCTGACTCCTCGTTCTCATTGTCGACAGGCGGTGCTCCGAGATCCTCGGGAATAGCAAGATCGGGGATCATGATCTTAGGATCTGCCTTTGTGATCTCTTCACCCAACACCGCGTGGATAGGTTTCCGTGGTCCAGTTTTCTCGAGCTCTCCACCCTCCTGCCGGTCGATCTCAGCCATCAAGTTGGAGTGTCCAATCGACATGAACGTGAGGATGCGGTTGAAATCTTGCACCCGGTCATACACATTCTTCCATGTCTGATGCAAGAGCGTCCCTGGGACTTCATTCGCTATACGGGCATCGTCGACGGAGGTGAAGATATCCACGATCCATTGCTTGACATTCTCTTTTTCCGTGGTGAGCTTATGATGTTGAAAGACAAGGGTGTTGGAAAGCATCACCACGACCCAACTTCTCCAGCTAGGCGGCAGTGGGCCATGGTCATCGCTCCCTGAAAGAAGGCCTGCGGTTTGTTTTGCTTCGTACTGCAGTGTCCAAAGGAACAAGTTGAATGCAGACAGTTGAGGAGGCTTGTCGTGGAAGATGTCGAGCATCATGTCTTCCAGGAAGGTGTGGTACTTGTTTTTGAAGAAGACGTGAGGCTCGGACAACTTGAAGCTGTTACAAACTTCCTTTGTGAGTTCTCCTTGGAGATTGTCGAGTGTTTCCACCAGTTTGGGCATTGTGGCCGCCATCGCCGTGACTGTCGCCTGGAAAGCCTCAGTTTCGGCCTCCAAATTGAAGTCTTCTGGTGGATAGTGTGTCGATCTGAGGTAGGCCCGGACGCGAGGCATTATTGGCGGTGGAGAATCCATTGTATCACCTGCCGGCATGGTCGTCGCTCTGCGTAAATGAGGACGAGGTGTGTATTGATCAATGAAGAGTGCGCGGTAGGCAGGTAGATGGTTTGTGTTATGAAGGGAGACAAGTGCGAGAGGTAACGCGACACATGAAAACTCACGCGATCAAAGGCAGTGGAAGAGCTAGGGCAGTGAATATGAAGAGGCAGTGAGTGTGAAGAGGCAGTGAAAAGGCAGTGAATATGACAGCGGCCTGTGAAGACCGGACCCGTGAAAGGGAACAATCTGTGCAAGCTATACCAGTGACACGTCGACATTCACTTGATCGCTTCATCGATCAAGAATTGCATCTTTTGTCAAGCCCATCGCCGTGACGACCTACTCCAAGAGATGGAAGTGAGTCTTCACGACCTTCTTCCCGTCGCGGTAGCGATCCAGGAGCTCGTTGACCTTTTGAGCCTCCCATCCTTTCAGGCCGACCACCTCATATTTGGTCGGCTTCAGTTTTCCTTCCTTCAGGTACTGCGGTACATGGTCCCAGAACGGCTTACACAGTTCTGGCCGTACGTGTGAACTGCCGAAAACGTTCTTGAGTTCGTAGCCTTCCTTTTTGGCATGAACTTGTGACTCGTCGACCGGTCCAGTAGGCAACAAGCGCGCAAACTTGCCTTTCTTTGTGGATGACAGTGCGTTGATGGCAATGGTCTGGGTAGCTGGTGGGTTGATAGCATCGTACGCGTAGATGAGGTCGTCCCCAACAACATCCCGGATGCGCTTGGTGACTTCGTCTGGTGAGCCGTGGCGGTCTATCACATCTGTGGCTCCATATGACTTCAACTCAGCCTCGTCCCCCCCTACGACGACGATGCGGCCGACGCCGGCGAGTGCAGCCAGCTGAACACCGAATCTACCGCAGTTGCTACCTCCGCCCACGACCAGCAGTGTTGTGCCCTTGAAATCGAAGCTCTTGGCGGCTTCGGTCCACGGAGCAGGGATCCCAAGCGTCTTCGGGTCGAAAAGCGCAACTAGGGCCGCAATGACGTTGGTAGGAAGTGTAGCACCATCATCGTCGGTGAAACCTTCTGGGATCTTAGCAGAGAAGTCGGCGTCAAGGACGGCATACTCCTGAAGTCCCTTCTGGACGTGGGTCTTGTCGAATGCGGCGTGGCCGACGATGTGGTCGCCCGCTGCGAACTTGGTCACGCCAGTACCCAGGGCCACTACCTCACCGACAACGTCGTTGGTGATGGGGGCGGGGAGGCTGTCGGCGATAAACAGGCCTGTCTCACGAGACTTCTGGTCGTGAGGGTTGGCACCAGCAACGGTAACACGGACAAGGACTTGTCCTGCGCCGGGTTGCGGGACTGCTCGTTCAGTTGTAAGGGTGAGGGGCTTGCCCAGTTCGGTGACCAGCAAAGCCTTTTGAGTCCGAGGGACCATCGTATCGACTTGGCGAGTGAGAGGGCGCTGAATATTGCAGGAAGAGAATGCCAGATGTGAGGCGTATATGATAAGTGGTCAAGCTTGCAACACTCCAGTTGGCACCGAGTCGAAATGTTCGCTTCAGCTACTCACACCAACGGGAGGAGCGGTCTGTTAAGTACCATCTCAAGTGCCATCGCGCCATCGAATCTTGTTCGGGATTCTTCAGCAGACATAAGACCTTAGGACGAGGCACCGGCTGGCTCATGGCCCTCGCGGCTCTGGTTATGGGAGCTTATTAATTGGCATAGTCGTCTTCCTCGCCGTCGTCGAATGAGGATAAGTGGTTACAGATCATCGAAGTGTTGACTGCCATTTTGGGTAGCAGGGGGCACCAGGGGCCGTGCTCGGCGATAAGACGGCCCAGTGCAAACACCGACAGCAGTACAACTACGTACCAGGTGAAAGTATTGCGCAAGAGGGGATCGAGGAAAGTACTGTGTGAATGCGAGGGAGGGGATAGCACCTGGGGGCCAAGTCCGATTCAGACGACAACCACTCGGCTTCAGTCCCCATGTCAATGCTGACAAACAGGCATAAAGGCGTACAGCTGAATTCTAAGTTCCCTTGTCGCTTTCCAAGAAGGAGTGTAGATGATACGACGATGCATGTCGAGTTGTCCTCGCTGAAAAAGCTGAGCGATTGGCTGAATCCAGATCATGCAGTTGGCGGCGTCTGGCCACCATACTTAGTATCTACTGCCGTATCTCCCCCATGCGCTTGAACCATGATTAGTATTCACGGCTCTAACGTGATTGTGAAGCAAGGCTGGGAGGCGGAATTTGGCACGCTGTGTCTATGGACATCCCGCCCAAGGACTAACAACGACCTCGGGAAGATCAGAAGGATGAATACATTGTCTTTGCAATTGTGGGAATTGCAGGGCGTTCCAGTCGATGAACCACCTCTGGTATCATAAAACTTTTCCTACCTGAACCTCAGGACTGTGATGCTGGCTTATGCCATAGTCAACCATCTAACCCGCAAGTCTGAGCCGGAGTACACATTAACTCCTAGAGAATGCATGAACGTGATATCGTCAACCTTGGGAAGACCTGGCCAGATTATCTCGATCTGGTACTGCCCATCTTTCTCTTACCCTTGAGCAAGTGCGCCGGCAGAGACGCCGTTTCATGCCTGTCTGCCTCGCCCTGTCTGGCCATACGATTCATCTGTCGTTGGCTCAGCTTCGCCATACGTTGCGCCTTGTCTCGCCTGACTGGATCGGTGATGCCCGTGGCGCTCACGCCTAATCCATCAGTGAGTCTGTTGGTCTTGGGTGTTCTGGAGAGAGACTTCGCAAGTCTTGCGGAAGGGCCGTCGAGATCCATCGCTTCACCACCAGCTTCGGAAGCCGGCTTGGCGTTGCGAATTTGTGCTCTTGCTCGGTCAGTGGGCGCCGACACATCCAGCCCGATGGAGTTGAAATGCTTCTCCATCTGCCCGAGCGTGCGGGTTTTCTTTGCCCGCGGTATTTGGGCTTTGTTCTTCAGGCTCTTCTTCATGCGCGCCTCGTTCATCATGAGCGTTTTCTTGTTGCGGATCAGGTTGGCCTTCATGCGGATCTCTGCATCGTCTTCGTCTTCCATGTCTTCACTTTCGTCGTAGTATCCTTCCGCCGTAAGTCTTTCCTCCTCTGCTTCAAGCTCGGCCAGTTTCTGTTCGATGTCTGGATCGACATAGTCGGCGATATTCTTGCCTTGGAAGAACTCGGGAATCCGATCGTTGTTCCATTCCGGGTCTGCAAGGTCGTAGGATTCCCGCAGATTGACGTTGTAGACACCAGCACCTCCATTTTGCTCTTCGACGTCGCGTGCGAGCTTTCTTCGGTCCGGGTCTTCCTTGTCGTATTTCTTGTGCGTACCATTCAAAACCGCTTCGGGAATGTAAGTTTCGCTGATGGAGCCTTCCAGTGGCCGTGCTACATGTATCCGAGCGAGAAGATCACCAAGGCGCCCCGTTGGTACATCTGAGGTTGCTGATTGCGACGCTTGTCCGGCCTTTAATTTCGCCGCTACCCGATCCGCGATCAGCCGGTCACACACCGCATTCTTGACCTCCTGAACCCCTTCACTGGTCACACAGGACAACTGCAGAAGTTCTGTGTTTGAATTTTGGGTCAACAGGTCCTTCAACTGTTGCTGAGTTTCAGGGTCCAGGTCCTCGGGCTTCATCACATCGGTCTTGTTCACCACGATAAACACGAGTTTGTTGGCGAAGAGAGGCTTGATAGAGGTGAAAAGAGCCATCTGTGCTTGGACCGTGTAGCCACATTGTTCTGACAAGTCCATGAAATACAGGATGGCTGATCTCAGATGTGCGATGGCCGTGATTGACTGCATTTCAATAGTGTTCATCTCCTCTAGCGGATGATCCAGGATTCCAGGCGTATCGATGGCTTGAAATCGCAAGTATTTGTAATCGAAGTGACCCACAAAGAGGGATTTCGTGGTGAAAGCATAGGGTTGAACGTCGACATCGGCTCGGGTTATCGACTTTAGAAAGCTCGACTTTCCCACATTGGGATATCCGCAAATCAAGAGTGTGCGGGTGTTGGGATCTATGCTGGGCAGACGCCCAAGATGTTGTCGCACTTGCTCAAGGTATACCAGCGGGTCTTTCAGTCTCTTGCAGATTGTGGCCATCCGACCCAACGCTGCCCGCTTGAGAGATTTGCATTGGAAAAGGGACTGTGCATACTTCAACAGTCGGACATAGTCTCTCGCCACCGTCTCGATGAGTCGTTTGGCGGTCGATAAAGTGCCCAGAGCAATCTTGAAGTGGTCGGCATCGTAGAGGGTATTGAGCAGATCTTTGTGGAAGGGATGGATGTCTTGTAGCCGAGGAAACCCGTCGAGGATTGCCTGTAACTTTTCGCAGAATGTCTCCGAGGTGAACTTGACTTTTCGAGTGTAGAAACCTGGACGACCTAGTCAACCACAAGGCCTCGATACCAGGCGGCAAAATCTCACCTCTTATTCTGCTGATTTTGAAGCCTGCACGGATCTGGGTCGGGAGCCGCCGCTGTGTCCGACTGAGCACAATGTCAATGAACTCTTGAGACGTCGGCACCGGTGCGATATCTTTCCAGGTGGTCTTCATCTTGTCGGTGTGCGCCAGAAATGGCGATGGAGGGGAATAATCGTGGCGGTCGCCAGTTGCGGCGGACAAAAAATTGTCAAGACTGCGTTACCAAAGGCAGGTTTGCCGAGTGCCAAGAGGATAGCGCGCTCCCCGCCTAATCATTGGTTGGAAGATTCTGCAGCCCGAGTGGAGACTAGTATACGCCAACAATGTTACCATTGGAGGCTCTCGCCTCGCTGGCTTCAATTGCGACTAATCAAATAGTCGAGTCACCAGACAGCCTCTTGAGAAAGCCGGTACCTGAACTGGGTAATGCTCAAACCCATTGCACTTGGCGATTTCACGAGATGATACATAAAGCATAGTCTACCCATCCCTCAGTACCCAGCCATGAGTGAATACCCAACCCTTTTCCTTGACCCTGTGCTTTAGCCCACCATGAAGAAAATCTCACGACCCATTTTTCCGACGCCTGCCTTGCCCATGACCACGGCTCGTCTCCTCATGAGGCCCATACGACAGTCAGACCTTGAAGACTTCCACATCCTGCGTACTCAGATTGAAGTCATGAAGTGGACATCTACCGGGAAGGTTGATGTCGACAAGGAGGCAACCCAGATCTGGATGAACAGATCCCTGCCGCCGAATGACGCCACCACTTTCAATTTTGCGATCGAGGAGCTGTCGAACCCCGGAACAGTCATTGGTGTCTTGGGCTGCCACATCTCCGAGCCCCCTGAATGTGGTTATATGTTCCGAACTGAATACTGGGGAAAGGGATATGCTACTGAGGCATTCAAGCGCTGGCTTCAGGCGTGGTGGGAGCTGCCGACAAGGATCGTGGCGATTGAGGATGCAGACCCGGGCTTCAGTACCGATGACGATGTTGTCTCTGTCCCCGAGGTGCTGACAGCGGTCATTGACGAGAAGAATGTCGCAAGTGCCCGAATTCTGGCCAATGCAGGCTTCCGCCTGGTCTCGAAGGAAACTATCGAGCATAACGGCGCGACTGTCACCGAGATCACGCTAGAATTGCAGCGGCCGAAATGCTGATTTCAGGTATGATTCGACATTCGACTTCATTTTGAACTCATTGCACGCTTTTGCTGGGCCTGTCTTACCATTTCCTCACGCATCTCGTCTTTGATTCGCGAGATGGTGCCGATGCCTCCATATACCAAGGCAGTATAGACCATTGCCACATTCGCACCTGCGTTGAGCACTTCAAGTGCTTGTTTGCCGTTGGTGATACCCCCAGTTGCAAATATGACCTTGGGCTGATCTAGCAGACCCAGATGTGGTGGAGGAGATTCAAGCCGCTCCAGAGCATCACGCTGCGCCTTGGGAGGAAGCCTCTCAATAGCCTCCTGAATGGACCTGAGCTGCCGTCTCTCTACTGCATCACGCACACCCGGGTCGGGAGGAGGGACCTCCTCGACCTGCGGATTGTCCTCTTCTGCTGGCGACTTGTCGAAACGGCGATCAGTCGGAAGGTTGATTAGCGGTTGCTGGGCTGAACCACCTTCCTGGATCATGCCATTAACTGGAACGACACCGCTGTCGACAGACGCAGTGACCTTGTCGGAGTCTGTCTCTGGCAGGATGTCGGCCCCCGTGTCAGTGGTTCTAGCTGCGAGGCTGACTCTGATAGCGTCCGCTTCAGCTTCTAACGCCCCCTTCCCAGCAGGTAGTGAATCTGGTTTTCGAGTGGACGGGGGTCTCTCTGCCAATTGTTTCCTATATTTCTTCACCAAAGCAGTGACACGTTCGAAGAGGTGAGGTCCGGAAAACCCGCCCCTCTCAAGCATATTTTGCTGCTCCACCGGTGAATAGCTTTTGAATTGGGATAACGCCTGGGGGCGACGGTTAGTGGTATTTCCAACTACCACTCCATCCACTCCGCTAGCCCAAACAGCGTCACATATCCCAGCAATCTGTTCATCTGAGTCTTCGTCCGGACTGACCTTTACCATGACAAAAGGCCGTGTCCGCCTTTCTACTTTATGGGCCGCTTCAACCACGCCGCCCAATATCCTCTTTAGTTTGTCTCCTTCTTGCAAAGACCGAAGACCAGGGGTGTTCGGGCTGGAGACATTGACGACGAGAATGTCGGCATAAGGGCCGAGGGTCTCAACACAGTAGACGTAATCCTTCGTCACAGCCTCCACGTCGTTTTCTGGTGTGAACTTGTTTTTGGCAATATTAACAGCAAGCAATTTCCCCGAAGTCAGGCTCCCCGGAGGCACACCGGCAATGCCGTCCAGCACTGCCTTCTCTGCAATCTCGTCTCGACCGAGTCCCAGTGAGTGCGCAAATTTCCTGACCCTATTGCGAAGTTTCATAGCGACGTAGTCGGCACCCTCAGAGTTCAAACCATATCGGTTGATCATCGCTTGTTGTGAGGTCAACCGAAACACCCGAGGCTTTTCGTTTCCGTCTTGTGGCATGGGAGTGGTACCACCAATTTCGATAATGGCAGGGCCAATTTCAAAGAGAGCATCTGGTATCTCGGCTTGTTTGTCTATGCCGGCGGAAGTAGCAATAGGGTTTCGGAGAAGCTGTCCAAAGACCTCCACTTCAAGGTCCTTGTTCGCATCAGAATCGCCGCGTTCGCGGGGGTGGAGTCCAAACTCCCAGAGTGCTTTGAGAATGTGATTGCCGGCCTGATGAGCATCTTCTGGATCAGGGTAAAATAACCTTAGAGTCGGGATCACGATGTAGCGATGTGCGCTTGCACGCGTGTCTGTGATGTAGAAGTAGAAGATACCAGCGCCCAGCACAAGGGTAGCACCCACAAGGAAATCGATCAGCCGTGACGGTTTTGGAGGGGCGTCCCCAGAGGTGGAGGCGTGGCGTTTGAACACAGCGTCGGAGCTCCTGAAGCGGCTGAAAGTGAATTGAAAATGGCCTTGAGGGCGCTTGAACGTTGAGGTTACGGCTGTCCTCGACAGGGGAGGTGACGATCGAGACGTTCTTCGAGCTTCCAGGGTTTGAATGAGCCCTCTCGTGACACCTCGTCTGACTCTGAAACGAATCATGGCCAGACGGATCAACACAGATCACGCTTTGCCAGACAGAAGCCCTGATGCTCCCCGTATTTATGAGAAAGAATCACGCGGCTCGACCAGTGTGTGAATATGCACGGGTTTGGATCTGAAATTAATTACACGTTGAAGTGATGGTGGTGATGCTGTCAAACTGCTTTCATAATCCGCCGATGTGATTGGCTGCCCATTATCGGCAAACCTGCCTCTGCTGTTCGCTCACTTCTCTGACATTTTCTTATTCCGTTCTCTCTTTCTCAAAGTTTCTTTGGGCTATATACCTGGTAAGCCCCAGAATTGAGTCTCTCTCATGAAATGTTGCTAAACAAGAAGGGTATATGAACAAGTGGCGTAGCTGACGGAGTCGTTGCCTGTGGAAATGCCTTTACATGATTTCCCGTATCAGACGTCCCAATCCCTAGTTCCACCACTCGAGAGCTTGTGAAGTCGATTGTGTGGTCAACAAAGTGGACCGGGAGTCATACAGAACCAAGCATCTATATCAGGACAGCTCTCATGACAATGCCACCACCCAGCAGGCCGACCTCCTCGCTATCCTCCATGCCGGTCATTTGCCCCATGTTTCGAACTGCGACTACTCCCAGTGCAGTACAATCGAACTGCTTGATAGTCAACGCGCGGTACCATATGTTGCCGTCTCGCACGTATGGTCCCATGGACTAGGAGACCCGAAAGAAACTCCCTTCCGCGTCGTCAACTAGCCTGGCTCGGGAGCATGGTTGCGAACCTCTATCCGGAACGGTAGGGGGCGTGCGCCTTACTGGACTGACACCCTCTGTGTGCCCACACATCCACCAGAGGCTCGAGCTCGAACGATTCTAAATCTAAAGAGAACCTATCGACAAGCTGACAAAGTCTTGGTCGTCGACGCGTACTTGGAGTAGGTCGATTCTTCTCACCTTCTCGTGCCAGAGATTGTCCTGTATATCACTTGTTCGACATGGCCTAACCGACTATGAACTTTGTAGGAAGGTGCCCTCGCACGTTTTTGGATACTCAATTTGCTGATCGCATCGTTGACATTGGACAGATTGAAACTACCCTGCGGCAGGACAAATAAGCTGAGGAATTCGGGGGCTCTCTGTTGGCGGCTCTGGTCAACTGCCGCCATGCGAATTACGATGGCATTCATATCCCAGCTGCGGGTCTCATCCAGCTTCTTCATGCCTTGGTTCGCCATCGCCCCACGAGCTACGCCACTGACCAGGCACTTTGTTTAGCTACCCTGGCGGGTCTACGTATGGAAGACATTGCATGCTTCACGGGGGAAGTGGACAGTATGGACCATTTTTGGCAATCTTTGGGACCGACTCCTTCAATGATAGCGTTCTGGACTGGCCCAAGACTGAAGACCCCAGGGTACTGATGGGCTCCGGCAACACTTCGAGGCAACCTGACCCTGAAACTAGACGAGCGGAAGACTCTTGAAGAGGAACAAAGGAAGTGGAGAATATTTTCACGGAGCGGTGACTGATGCTGCACCCGCCAGGGGGTTTTGCTTGAGCAAGGCACTTTACTCATGAGCATCATGTGGTCGATTGGTACTCTACCTGGTCTACAAGCCGAGTCCAATGGACAAGATGATATCTGAAACTTGGCCCTTTCAATAAATCCTGAGTCACTCTGAGTGCTGCTTGCCTAGGATCTTTCACCGTCTCGATACATAACCCGCTTCAACATTCCCGCCTTTCCTCCATCTCAATCTGCACGGCAGTATCTGCCTGCCGTGGAGATATTCTGGCATCTGGGCTTCAACTGCCTGTTCTTAGCAGCAAACGAGGTACATACCTTATCCTTACCAATAGGAGGCATTTCGAACGACATCAAGCTTCAGTCAACTCTTCAAGGACGACCTGTATCGCCGACGCTCTTCATACGCGACCACTTTCCGTCGAACGTATTTTCTCGGTATGGCATCCTCTGAAACGGGCATGCGTCCTCGCCTTCTTTGCAACGCTTTCCTCCGCTAGCCGCTGGAGTCTTCGCGCAAATATTACTGCCCTTACCGCTAACGATCCTCCCGTCCTTCCCACCTCTCCCTCCTCAAGCCCAAATACAAACTGTCCACCCACTTGCTGCCAAGCTCCCACGTCCGTTCTTTGAATCCCGTTCTCACAAACCCCACGCCCTCCAAAAGTCTGATACTCCTGTGATTGCGGGGGTCGACATCCGCGGTAACCTCTTCCATACCCTTTTCTCGGAAGAGATAGGGCAATACACAGTGCAACGCCTCTTTAGCAAGACCTTGACCCCAATGCGAGCGGGAGAGAAGAAATCCGATTTCTTGGTCTTGCCAAACACCGATTTTGCCGATCGGAGATGCCGTGGCCTTATGCACGATGATGAAGTCCGTGACACCATTTTGATCCGAGGTCGTCATTTTTTGAATCCACGTTGACGTCTCGGAGAGGGTGTTATGTGGTAGTGTGCTCCTTCGGTTTTGGTGAGAAGTGGGTTGGTGGTGATTACTCCTTGGTTGAAAGGGACAAGTAGGGCATGGCGGGAGGGGGAAGAGGGAATAGCAATCATACCAGTATCTCATAACCTCTGGATCGGAGAATGCTTCATGGAGGCCCCTTACGTCTTCATCTCTGGCGCCACATAGGAAAATGCGCGAAGTCGAGATCTCAACGCGCCCGTCGTCGAGGTGGATTATTGTTGGTGAAATTCGAGGTGTCATTGTGGTCGAAGAAATTTCGGGCCTGTGTTTTCTTGACAATGCACGGTCGCCACTCCTCTCTCGAACGTGATTAGCTAGTATGTATATACCTTTTCACTTTCGCAGCGACTTTCAGGTACAGCAGACAGATGTGATAGACGAGTCATACATATATCGGTGGCGTTGTTAGCAGTGCAACCTTGGATCAAAGGTCTGGCCTTCGACCGGGGCTCGGAACAACCCTTGGTACATACATAGGCGACAAGGCTGTGCGACCCTTTCCACTGCCAGCCCTGTCATCCGTGTGCTGCGTTGCAGTGTTCCCTGACGAAGAGGTTTGCAGTCTCTACGCGATTCTGGGATCGACTTCCTGCGCTCATCCTCGACTCGCGCAACCCCTCACTTTATGGTCCTTGAGCCTAGCTTATCGAGATTACGTGCTGACCTCCAGAAGGATGCAGCTTCGCTCAGAGGACACCGCTCTACTTCTGGATTTCCAGTATACTACCGCCTTCTCAGCAGCAATACTTCCACATTCCATCGATTTACTTCTGGTGTGTCCACATCTAAAGTCTTCCGTCGTAGAGATTGTCCCATTTTGTGTATTCACACATCTCGTTCCAGAAATTCTTCTACCTGTGTGACAAACCTTGGTCGTGGTTTCTTCCGCGAGGTCAGGACTGGTTGGAGAACACAAGCTAGTCATGCTCATACGTGCACTGTTGACTTACTCAATAAGGCATGTGTCTTGTAGCGGGCGTGAAACCGACCAGCAGGAAGCTGGCAAAATGGTAAACAGTGAGACTCGTTCGTTTCATCTGTTCCTTCATACCTTTTACCACGATGCATCTTGACTATTAAGTCACCATAGCGTAGAGGCCTCCTAATTCACATAAATGGTGACGGCTGTCCCCGGGGACACATATACGTTGGTCGCGATGGATATTGATGTGCTTGGTCAGTCAGTACCTGGTCGACTCGGTGAGTTGCCCAAGCCGGGCCTATGCCTTTTCTCAGGGCCGTACGGCTGAACGTTACCCCGGGCAGTACCCAGTGCCTCAGGCTGCAACCAGTCCGTACATTGAAAACGAAGCTGAACAGAACACTGCAACCACGAAAGAATGCCCAAACAGTGCGAAATAGATGAGAAGCTCCAGGTAGAGACCAAGGTTGAAATGCTTTCAGTAGTGGGCTGCCGCATTGCTTGGAAGTCTGGTTTGAGAACAGCTTGCTGATGATCATGCGTTTCATTCAATCGTCATCGGCTCGAGTTTCTTATGCCTTGGGCCAAAATAGACCTCACCAAATGCCCGACAGACCCAGTTCTTCAAGTCGACAGAGCTGGTACGTGTATATTTGCAGCAATCCGGCCACGATACTCCAGTTTGTGGCAAAGGAGAAGAAGCCTCATGTATCATTCGCCAAATAACCTTCTCACACGCCTTAACACACTGTCTTTCTCCGGGTCATATGGATGGTCTTTGCTGGGAATCTCCAAAACAGCAGGGAAGGCATCCTGAAACCTGTCCACAGTATCCCGTATCTGTTCCGCAAGCTGTCTTTTCGTCAGCGCTATGTTCAGTATGAATCCGCTGGATACGCCATACATGTTGGTTGATCAGGACGATGCCAATATCTTTCCGCTCTTTCGTAAATCTGTTGAACGCCTGTTCAATCTGAGATCTTTCCGTCTTCGCATCGCAAACCAAGAAATTCTTTTGGGAATCAGGGGGATCGGTGACATGGCCAACACCAGCAAGGAGGAGACCTGTGACGGAGCTTGAAGAGAATTAGCCGATAATTCTTGTAGCCTAGGTCGCCGCGTCCTTACTCTTCGTCCCCGATGACAGCAATGAACTGCCGGTCCTGGAAAATGGTCAGCAACGGGCGGCTGGTCGTGAGAATTCTCAATTACCTTGTACGCCGACACCGGCGCCGCCATCTCTGCTGAGATTCGCGCTTCACTTTCAGATGTAATTGGAGCTGGTTAGAAGCTCATGAAGGGAACCTGCGAGGGCGAGTTACCGTTTAGATTGTACCTGCGTCGGGGGAACCATTTCCGATTGGCTGCCATTTCGTCATTGTTTATTCTCCAGGTTCAGAAACTCGCTTCTCACTGCCATTTCACTTCCCCCTCACTGGCCCTTCACCCAACAGACACCTTTTGTATAAGTCAGTCTTCGTGTCTGGCGAGAGGAGATGCCGTTCGCGGACTCCAGTCCAACTTCTCCCTGAGAAAGATGCCCAAATTTGTGAGGCGGCAGTCTCTTGCAGATCGGCTCAAAAGCCACCTTAACCCTTACGACTTTCTCCTATGGCTCTCGGAAGAACTGGAAGCCAATGGCTGGGATCAGCTGGAGAAGGAATGGGCCACTCCCATCGGCCTGACCCTGAATCTTGTCTTCATCATTGCCAGGGCAAACACGAAGCAAAAATCTACTGGTTATGACGACGTGTTTGGTGAGATTCCTGGGGTCGCATGGACGACCTGGCTGGTAAGAACAAACATGGCGAGAGCAGACATATGATGGATAGCTGATTCGTTGCAGGCCACCTTCATTGTTCACTTCCTGACCCTGGTCTGCATGGTCAACGCGGTGTACACCTTCTGGCGGAAGAAGCATTACCGTCTCTTCGAAAATTCAGTGGACGATGTTCCCAGTACTCCATCTGCCAGACGCGTCCGAGTCGACTCCTCCCCTGTCTCGTCCTCACCTTTACAATACCTATCGAGTATCATTGGCACAGAATCGGCGCAGTCAAGAGCACACCCAAACCCAACAAGAGATGTATGGGAGGTCGCAGTATGGGATCCGCTTCCTATTGCTCTCCGCTTATTTTGCTATTTCAGTCCTGGACATGTCCTGGTATATTGGCTCTTCTTGCCTACGTTACCGTCTGATCCACGACCCAGCGTTACAATTGCAACAGCCATGTTTGTAGCGGCCCTGCTCTCCGTCCAGCTCACATGGCTTCAATCGAGTTATTCCACCCAGGTCAAAGATTCCGCCTTCATTTCGAAAGAAGTCCTCCACGAGTATGATACCAAATACGTGAGACCACGGACGCAGCCTTTGTACCGAGATGTGGGTACCCAGTTCAGCGAGCAGGCGGCCTACAGTGCCGCACGAGAGGAACGATATAATAAAGTCGACACTTACACCCCAATGGTGGTAATCAACCGGGGTTTCAATCCCAAACCCAATCCAAACTACGTCCAGTACACAAACCCAGATGGCGCTGCCTCTAGCTCGAATTTGCGACATCGAATATCGACCCCGGACTTCCGCTCACCCGTCCACAGTGCACAGCCTGGGTCAGTCATAAGACCTCTGTCTAGCATTCGTCAGCCGAACTTTCGACCGACAACTGCAGGCGGTGAAGGTGGAAGCCTCGGCGTCTACAGTCACGCTGGGTCTCCTCTTCGGAAGAGCGCATCGACCAACTTTTCTCGCGATAATAGGCCAGTGAGTCCAGAGAAGCGAGCATCAAGTCCAGACAAGCGAATGAGCGTGCCCTCCGGGGCTACGACTCAGAGATGGGGCCACCTGCAGTCAGATAAGAACCGCAGAGAAAGTGGTCGATTCTAGCACAGGCGCGAGATTGATTAATTCGAGATACCCTCTGAGTTGCATACATGACGTACAGAATGTGAGCCGTTCTTCCACTGAAAAACTTGACGGCCGGGCCGCAGTTTCCTCTCTTGATCAATGATGGTCGTCGTCAAGAGCACTGCAGTGTGCGAGCCATCCTGGTTCAAAATTCCGAGTGTTACCGTTACCACCATCCCAGTGCACAGACCACCGTATGGTATGGACTGCATAGCATAGCAACCACCCCGTTACCTCAGGATGCCGGTCAAATATGCTGACCCCTCAGATGACTCGTCCACTTCTCGCTCATCTCGCCTTGTTCATAGACTATCAAATTCGGTGGGCTCTTTCCGTGTCAGGAAGCATACCAGATTCAAAAACGAAGACGAATCCGAACACTGGGGATTTCGAGGCCCGCTGCGGTATAATTCAAGCTCCTCTCGCGACAGCCGTGGTCGTGACTCTGGCTATTCTAGAGAACGGTCGGATCTCAATACCGACGGCGGTCGCGACAGTCGAAGCCGCCTCTCCGGGGCACACTCGACTGTTGGCACAAATCCGTCTCAAAGGTCGCACCGGTCGCACAACTTGGAAACCGTCTTGGAAGTACCTTCTAGTCAGACGAGTCGACGAACCACTGTCTTCAACCACAGTCAATCGAAGCAAAACCTAGCCAAACGACCCGACGGTCAGTCTACATCAGCGGAAAGACTTCATGCGCAACATTCCAGCGCATGTTCGGACATGCATCAATCTGTGAAAAGTGATGACTACCTTCTTGCTCGGGGAGCAAATCCTAGGACTGGTGTAGTCACACCTTCACACAGCGCTAGCAGCTCTCTTGATGATTACACTGCGCAGACCCAAGCCCCACGCCGCCCTGCGCGCTGGCGACAGAAGAGTGATCAATGGATCAGCCTGGATGTAGGTGAACCTACGCCTATTTCGACGAACAAAACGGAGAGGTTTCCTGAGCATCAGCACCAGCCGTTGAGAATTCCACAGAAACTGGTGGCCGCCAAACCTTGGCACTCTATTCGTGGGCCCAGCTTGATGGAGAGCAGAGATGCGCCTCTCAGCCCCCTGGAACCCGAGATGATCCTTCACACTAAGGAACGGCCGATAGAGAACAACCTTTCCTTGAATGAGAATCCATACGCACATGGAGACACTGTTGTGTCACAGACCTATCGACTGGACCCATCAGTGAAGCGAAAACCTGTCGGAAGTCCACCGAACCGGATGCGAGCTCGTGCCGCTCAGACCCAGGAAGGCAGCGATGAAAGCACAGATACCGTTTTACGAATGCCCAGACTCAATGACGGCCAGCGCTCCTCTTCTGCGCCAGAAGCTCCGAAGGGAGGTTTCTTGAATCCCCAGAATGTGAATAAAGACCTGCGCAAGGTGCCCTACGACTTCGCTCCGTGTGGGACTCAGCCCACTACTGCTAGCGACCTTTTTTTAGGGGCGCGCGGGATGGGCCAGCCAGCCAACATCCCAAGTTCAGAAATCACCAGCATCTTTGGGCCACAAATGGCCGAAAAAGAATTACCATGTCTGCCGATGAACAGTGGCCCATCCCAGTCGACACGAAACAGCCCGCCCTATCCCACGACTCCCACAGGGACGGCCGCAGACCTCATAGAGGGTCGCCAACGATTCAAGCTCGAGGCGCCTCAGGGACCGAGGGAAGGCGGCGACCCAGCATACCCATATATTCGGGCAGCAAGGCCGATATGCCCAATACCTCCGCCGGCCGAGAACCAGCACCCGATGGGAGAAAGAACCATGCCAGTACCGGTGTACGACAACCCTCCGAGGCACCCATCGCCGTTTGTACGGACGACTGGGCCAAGGCTGGAGGGTCCAAGGTCCATGCCTCTGCCGGAAATGAGCGTGTTGGAGAAGACGAGGTTGGCTCTCAACCCGTTGTTGAATACCACTACCACACCCACCGGCATATTCATCAACGGACCGGGCCTTCCAGTGCCACTGCAGGTTGGCCCAAGGCCAACGAAACCGGATTTGCGCATGCATCGTGGCCATCATGGCTTCCTGCGGAGACCGGCTCCACCAAGCGATTCCGGCATCATCATGAACACCGCCATGAACATAAGTGCAGACTCTATGATGTCCACCCCGTTGCCAAGAATCCGACCAAGAGCGATGGCGCGTCCAACAAGGCCCGCGAGGGCGGAGGGGGTGTACGGCGTTCCCAAGGTCGAGCACCGAGGACGATGCGACATGACATGGCGAGACCATCAGTCACAGAAAATGCTGACACCCATCGACACGTTTTCGACAACAGGGATCCCAGACCGAGAGCCAGGAGTGATGCCAGAGGCCCTGAAGCCGCGAGTGGAAGCTTCTCAAGTCCTGCCATCCGAAACCAAGACGCTTCCCGACCAGGCAGAAGTGACGTCGACCAGCTGTGGCCTGATGAGGAAGTGCAGCCGCTGCATTCATGGCTTTGTGGACGTCAAGCTTCACAATACCGATAGTGTCACCCATACGTCCGACCTCCAGAAGGACGTCGCCGAAGCAAAAGAGGGTACTAAACCACTGCATCCATATCGAAGCCCGCTGCCAGTGCTGCCAGGGGATCCCACATTCTGCAAAGAGGCCATTGCACAGCAGGGTCCAACAACTCTGTCACATGGAAAGTCTGAAAGTGATGAACGTGATCATTCCATCTGTTGCCCTCAGTGTTGTAAATTAGACTGCCATGAAGGATGTCTGGGACATCCCAGCCCGACTGCTTCGCCCAGTCCAGCCAACAGCATGTGGCCTCAAGCTCAGACCACCGGCAGTAGCATTGGAGTATCGGCTCTTGTGACAGGGACAGAAGCCCCTGCAAAGGCCAAAACTGACAAGTCGGAACAAGTATCAAAGATCAAGGGTTTGGATGTTGTCAAGGCTACGCGAAAATCACCGCCGAGGATGGTTCAGGAATCCAAATCTGACCACAGGCATATCCAAGCAGCATTGTCGAAGCTACCGGTTGAACCGTCAGTGCAGAGCCCGACACTCGCGATACCCTCGAAACTCAATGTGCTCAGGCGCCAAACCGACGCCGTTGCGGCTGCACTGAATGCTTCCAAGCTGCCAGGGCCTGCAAAAGCGAGCGCGGCAATACCAGCCGCAATGAGTGCAATAGGATTGACTCAGCAGAAAGCTACTCTCGCGCGACCCAACATCCACAGGAGGCAGAGAAGCAACAGCTTACCCACCGTTGGCCCGGGTATCACCTCGCGAAATGCCAGCGGCGGTGCCGAGTCCAGTCGAGCAGTCAGCGGCTCCCGTCTACGGATTCCCTCACCCATCGGCCTCGCCCTTGGCTGCTCTGCAGGTAAGAATGAGGTATTTGGGAGCCGTAACGTAAGCGGTACCAGCACCAACACCATCGAAGTCCAGATCCCCAATCTCACTTCCTATACCGCTCTCCACGAAATTGTCTTTGTCCCCCTCGAAGCCACCAAGATGTGGGTGAAGACCCACCCCCAGATCCTCACCATAGGTGGGGACTTGCTTCATCGAGCCTGGGAGATGGCGCAGGTTATGACGAAGACAGCTTCGAGGGTCTGGGCCATCATCTTCGTCTACTCCAAAACTGGCAAGGTAAGGTTTCACATGAGCAGAGGAGAAACGGTCGGCGGGTTCTTCATGGATATGGCGAGAAGTTTGCTGTACCTGTTGGTATTTGCGGCAGTTGGTGCGTTGGCTGTAAGGATCCTCAGAGTGGTACTGAGGGTGTTGCGGGTGGGTGTTTGGTTCTGCAGGGGAGTCCTTTGGCTGGTCAGGTGCATTTTGGGGGTAGGATCTGTGAAATGAATCCTCCACGAATGAGATCGGGTGGAAGGTACCAAGGCCGAGACGAGACTGCATCGGACGGGAGTTCATTCCCAGAGGGTGGTGACTATCATTACATAGCAGGCCTGTCATAGCAATATATTATCCATAGAGATTTACCACAGGTCGAGGATATCCTCAGTCTCGCTTGCGCGGTCCAACGCGGGCCGTTGGGGCGGCAGATAGACGCCGTCTTTGCCAAGATGCGCCATGCCGAAAATGGTGTAGCCAAAGGGAACCATCCTCCACTACGACAGCTGAATCAATGACACAAGTCGAAGTAGATGAGCGGACTGTGTGCAGTCAGAAAGCGACTACACTCAAAGCGCGGTAGAACAATCGGTGGTTTGCGGAAGCCAGTGCCTCTCCCGCGCCAGTGAGATGGTTCGAAAGCACTCTTGCATCTCCAATCCAGCTTCGTTTTCTGACGCTGCTTTCTCAGATCCATCTGACCAAGGTCTCCTCCCCCGATGCCTACCACATCCACATCGTCGGAGCTACATTGCAATATGACCCACTCTCTGCTTACCTTCCCTGCGGAAGTTAGAGTCAAGATCTACAAAGCGCTCTTCGCCGGTCTGGTGCTGAGTCCAGCATGGAAAGATCTTGGTCGTGGGCTTCACGCTGCCCTCATTTGGGAAGGACAGTCTCCACGCACCAGTCTGATCAATGCCATCGCCATCGGCCTTGAATCTGTGCCCGACTGGGATCGTGATCTAGATCTAGGGGAATACATCTCTGCACGCCTTCGTCGCCCGGTTGACCTCAGCATCCTCCGCGCATGTCGCGAGATCTATGACGAGGCCTATCCTGTACTTCTTCGGGTAGCGACGTTTAAGCTGGCCTCGGTCGAGGACCACGTGCGTTTCACGCAACCACAAATGCTTCCAACACTCGCCCGTATTCGCAGTTTGAGTGTGACGAGCTCTGTTGTACCGGAATGGTCGCCCACGCTGATGCGGCTAGTGCTGCCGTCAGTCTCGCATTTTGAGATTCGCGACCTCCAAGCGCAGATCCCGCACGACCACATGGTCTGTGTCGAGTCACTCCAGTTGCATGACGGTGGACCACCGCGAGCCGAGGCATACACTGTTCCAACCCTGCTTCAGGCGGTGCTATCAAACACGATAGAGGGCGGCTTGATTACGACCATTTTTTCCCACTTTGCGGCAGCGCCACATATGTATGAATGTTTAGTGCTGCATTTTTGGGTCGAATGTGACTGGACACTCATGCCGCCGCACGACCACTCGGCAAAGAACATGGTCTTTGTCTTTGGAGAGCGGCGTGTGTGGACCCAGGGAGGTCGACGCTTGAGCACACTGGCCCCATCGCAGTGGGACCAGACTGCTTTTGTTTATCGTTCCGGGTTCTCAATGGAAAATAAGGCTGATTGATCGCCCTGTTCACGTTCATTTCGGAAAGCCAACAGTTCGGCCTCGAGAATGTTCTGGTGGGAAGATGATGAAAATGAGCAGCAGGTTGTGACCAGGCCCTGGACGGTGAGAAATGAGAGCGTGACACCAGCATCCGAGAAACAACAGCGGCGCTGCTCTGGCAGGGTGTTCACGGGCGTTGACGCCTGCCAGAGCGTTTTCCCACAGCAGCTCCGCCGCAATCAAGATCGATTCATCCGGAGGGCTCAATATCATGCGATTGAAGACTGCCGTTTTCTGATCGCGGAAGAACCGGAAACGGCTGTGGACTTATAGCACTACGAGTGCAAGCGCGAGGGCGGGTATTCTATCCTTTAGCCTACCAATCCATGGCTCTCTCTCTCTCTCTTTGTCCACGGCGTACGTGGAAGAGTACGAGGACGAGTACAGACTCGGGCCAAAATTTGTGCCGAGAATCCGACGTCCTCCGAGCCCGCCAGATCCGGCCGGGGCATGCCGGTGATGATGCGGATGTTAATGTAATTGTCGACACGGGGTGAATTACGAATGCACAACAGACATAAGATGACGGACTGGAGCATAAGCGGGGCATATGGTGTTCGCAATACTCCGTACATATTACACAGTCCGACGCAGCGCAGGAACTGCGGGAACGGAATATATAAGAGATACGGAGCACAGTTTACGGCCTAGAGGACTCGGACGAGGAACGATGCGAAAGCCGGTGAGCGAGACCTAGGACAATAGGGGGCCTCCACTACGCGCGTCCACATTCACTCCAGCGTGCGCGAAACGATGATACGATATAAAGCGACGAAGGCCTTTTGTCGTTGCGAATGAATACAAGTATTGCTGACTGTGTTGTGCCGAGTCCAGGCGGGCAGTGCATGCAGGGCAGGCGAGGCGGGCAAGGCACCACACTGACAAGGGCACAAGTGGCGCCAATGGACCATAAAGGGCAGTAAGTAGCTCCTGTAATTACTACGTATCAAGTACTGAGTACTTCCCTACTGTACGTGGTAATCAGTCAAGCTGTCTTGAGTTCTTATACGCAGTACGCAGATTCGGGATCGGGGCATTCCCGTCTGAATGCGATTTTCGAGGTCAGTTATCAACTCGATTACTCCGTACTTGTTCACATGTGTGTCTGAAGACGGCGATGTGACAGAATGTGATGCACTATTCCGGAGTACAGTGATGCCAGCATGAAGAATACGGAAAGCGCACAAGTGCAGAAGTACCCCAGTACAGAAGTACAGACCGAGCTGCTAATAAAATCCCACGGAATCCTACACCGTAATCTGTGTACTACAGTACAAGCCTCGGGCTGACTCAAGTCACTCACTCCCACGAGCATGCTGAATGCTATGTAGATCCCGTGGATGCATGATCAACGTAAGCGAGATAGACCGGAGTGATACATAGCCCTTACCTAGCCTATTCCGTACTCACGACTTCACGGCGTGGGACGGGGTATAATATCTGTATACACATAGATGCAGATCCCAAAGAACCGAAGCTATGAATCAGCCAGGTATTAGGAATCGACAATCGACAATCGACAATCCTCGAGTGCGAGAACGCCTGCCAGCGCGTCCATCGTGTCCGTCCATAGTGTCCATCCACGTCGTGGTAGAAGAAGAACCACAGGAACACAGAATATGGCCGATTGCAAGCACCGTCAACGGCCCAGCAAATTCTGCCATCCAATCCGTTCGTACGTCACGACGGCTAGACAACTCGCCAGGACCGCCTCGGTGGTGATTTTGCCGTCGTTTCCTTTTCCGTGTCCATGACCGTGCCCGTGGCCCTGTCCGTGCCCATTCCTCCCGTCGGACCCGGTCTCATTCACGTGCTGGAGCAAGACCGTCAGTGTGCCGAGGACTTCGTGGTCCCGTCGCTGCTTGTACACGGCCACGGGCGTCTGGTCGGCATCCTCGAGGATCAGATTGCCGTGCCCGACCGGCGTTGCGTCGTCGACGGCCGGAGCCGCGAGAATGTCCTTCTTCTCGACTGGCGAGGGAGACCGCCACTTATAGCCACCCGGGGTGAGGATGTACTCGCGTTTCCAGCCCGTGCGGCTGATCAGGTACCGGGAGCGGATGTCCGGCGTTGAATCGGGGTCGTCGGCCAGGGCGTGTGAGTAATGGTTGTGGTAGTGCATCTCGGGCGTGATGTTGTAAACCGTCAGCGCGACAGACATGCCCGTGAGACCTTGCCAGCCCCGGTATTTGATCTCGGCAACTGGATACGCTTTCTCCGTCTGCCCCGTCGTGCTGTGGGCGCGGGACCGGGAGTCGGGAAATGTCAAGCTGTCGTGCGGTGGTGACGGTGGTAACCCGCTGATCTCGCTCCCCTCTTGGGCGACTCGCCGGCTAGCGGTCCTCTGGCTCCGACTCCCATGCTTGTGGGCGTTACCCGGAAAGACCTCGAACGAAGGTGGCAGGAAATACCTCTGCTTCCACCATTTCAGGTCGTTCGTCACATAGATCGGCTCGGTCGCGGGAGTTGATAGATCAAAGATATGCCCCGTCTGGGCAATCCCGGCGTCCGCATCCACTACGCTGAAGCGGATGTTCTGCGGACAAACCAGTCCCACGGGCGTGCTTTTGAGGATTTGGAATCGGCGAATGGGGCCATCGAGTCCCTGCGTGGAGGAGCTGAGGTCGAAGTGCCGTTGCTCGTCGTGCTGCTGCTGCTGGTGCTCCTGCTGGACGTCGACGAACTCGCGCTGCTCTGACTCGCTGACCGTTCGGCGACGGTGGGGCGTGCGTGGCCGAGCCATAGACAGTCGTGCAGCGGGTCGGGCTCAAAGATGTTGGGCTGTGATTTCAAGCGGTCCTGTTTCGACTTGGCCGGTTTCTTGCTCGGTTTCCTCTCCCGTGGATGGCACGGACAGCCTCCCGGGTAGTAGATCTCACGGAGGGTGATTGTTGTGTGACGTCTTCGGCCATTGACCACCACGTTAGTTTCTTCTTCGGGAAACAAGGCATTGTATGAGGGGAGTATGTCTGAATTAGCCATTTTTGACACCGGTCTCGGCACAAGGCTGAGGGGGGTTATGACTCTGGTTGTGTGTCTGGGCACGAAATGAAGGGAGAAAAGGGAGAGATCCCAGATATCCGGGGCTGACTGAGAGATATAATTCCTCAACGTGACCACGTACTCCGTGTACTGACCTTTACAACAACGGGGGATCCGCAATTACGATGATTGTGGATAAATGCACAGGGGTCTGGTGCTTGGAGGAACTGGTCGCCGGAAGGCTGATGGGTGGCTGGCGCGCTCGGATGCGCACGGAAGGCTGCGCAATGCTGGGCCTTATGGGCCCCCGGCACCACAGATTCGCCTGGATTACTGCACGCGACTCCGAGAACACGGCCCACCCCAGAACTGAATTGCTGAGAATGCTGAGAATGCTGATGCGGAGTGCTTGCGTCAGCGTTGGACGTCTTGTCACTCCTCGGTCCTCTTCGGGCAGCGTGCCTCAGAAATCGGACCACTCAGCCCGCCTGAAACCGCTCCGTGAGTCGACCGACTGATGTTCCGGACTCGTGTTTGGCTCGGCTGCCGCGAGAAATGTGCAAAGTGCGGTGAGGTTATGTAAGATGGATAATACTGAGACATGCATATAACAAAGCAATAAATCGCCGTGCCTGAGGCTGGAAATCGAAAAGGGCCCAAAGCGTCCGTCCCGGCCGGTTTTATATGCTCGACTTGAGGGGCCGAAATAATATTGTGTAGTCTGCCTTACACTTCCGACTTCTCTCGACAGTCGTACTCGAGGTTACGGAACCCACTCGATAGCAGGCAGGAGATACTCTGCAGGAACCTCCACAGAATTTTCGAGTATATTTAGATCGTGATGGTCTCGTGCTTTCAACACAAGTGCTCTTATTCGCCAAACCTGGGGTAGGACGTATCCGTATTCTCGGCGACGCATTTGAGCGCTGCTGCGTAAATGCCCAGCCCTGTGCCGAGGCCCCAAGGCAAACGCCAGGCGGATTTCTCAAGTCTTCCGCAAATCAAAGCCAGCCAACGCTCGACTGGTTTCAGCCTCGCCCAGGACAAGACTTTGCGTTGCCATCGTATGATCGTCAACTTCAAGATCAGTGGCCTGGTCTGGGGAGGTTGTTGGAAACTCGGAGAAAACGTGGTCAGGTGGACACTACTGGGTAGGTTCCAAGACGAATGATATCTGTCACATGTGAGTAGAGCAGGCTTGGCCTCTGCATAATCGCGAAGGACCTGTCGAGAACAAATTTGGGAAGACCCTAACCGTACAGAAGTCGACAAAAGCCAGCCTTCGACATTTTCATCTACGGGGCTGCGGCCTCGTGAATTCTTCAGCACACTCTCTTCAGCTTGTTGATCATCCCTCAAAAGCGTCCACATCCCTTAGGCTATTAAGGGGGCTTGTCAGGACGAATGTCGCATGGAACCACGGCAATCCTCGAGGAGCACGGATGACTTTGGCTCCTGCTTCAAAGTTGCTTCCCAGACTTTGGACAAGCTGGTGTTCTCGACCCTGTCTTGCTGTGGTGATAAAAATGTACCCAGATACAGCCAATCGAAGGTGCGGCGGAGTTTTCAAGCATATCTTTCCAAACCTTCTGCCGCCCGAAGACTCTTGATTCAGGGGGACTCGATGGGTACCACGCAATTCCCGTTCTTCAGATTCATCGTTAGGGTCTTGACCTCACATCATATCGCAGTTTTGATTCTAGGATCGGGACATTCATTACGTTTTGATCAACCCAAACACCGGTGTTGACTGTGAGGGAGCATCGTTCCTGCAAATACTGTTAATTTGCCACGACGGTGGCTGGTGACATGACGTTCGTCCCTAGCACGGCAGTACGCGGCGCTCGAAGCGTCTCAAGGTCTTGCGATCCAGCACCTTCGAAGATGTCCAGCGAAGTGTTCGAGACCAGTGCAGCAAACAAGACATGGCCGGGTTATCGTTCTTCGATTCTAATGAGGACAGCGCGGTCGCCAATCGCAGTTTCGTCACACTCAGCTGGTCCAAGACGCTTGCCTCGCTTAAGGACCAATGCAAGTCGCGCAGAGCCGAGTCGTTCCAACTCCGTCTGTTGTGTTGTCGAAACTAACGCCAACGGTTCGGGTGCATTACCAGCCCTGCAAACATGAAACAACACATTCTCGGAGGCAGTAGCGACGAGTCACCTTGTCTCTTGCTCTGTGCACAGCGTCTTCGATGCTTGGTCGCTAGCATGCTACCGCTATTGCTCGGTATTATGAATGTGGCACTTAGCTTGGAATGATGATGGCGAAGGTTTACTTGACCGTGCCGTATGTGGTACCAAGCTGGTCAAATAGCTTGCTCAGGTCTCTCATTGCTGTAATTCTCAGGCGCAGAGAAGCGCGCGATTCTTTGGTGCCTAGGGGATCAATGTCGACAAGGTCGCACGTAGATGAGGGTGAAGTGCCTCAGTGCAGCAAAAGAATTTTGCCGTCAGAGGAGTTCGAGACCATGTCAACCTCATTCCGGGCACTCTGATGCATCGTGCGGACTGACCATGATCCGACCATACCATGGGTCAGAGCGATCGTGAGCACCCTGGATTCAAATGTTCGACTGGAGCTCTCTCCTCCTCGAGAAGTCATCCCATGTCATAATTAGCAGCCAGCATAATTAGCATTGTTGATCGTCTATCCAGCACCGTGAGTGTTGGCTCTGACCGCCACCATGACTGAGAAGTGTATCAATAACACTGTCGACACACCGACCACATGCACCGCTGTACTCGCGGGGCACAGAGAATTGACGAGATCAGGAGAGATATATCTTGAACTGAGCGTCTTATTCCCGACTCTTTGATTGGTCAACAATAATCTTGCGCTCTTGCGTCATATCCCTCGCCGTACCCATACTGCGCAACTTCGGAGCTCAAAGCTCAAATTGCGACCTCATCGGACGACGTTCGACTTCTTTTCAAAGCTCCGAACACCAGCGTCCACACCCTCTAGATCCCTGCCCAGCATGATTCCTACACGAGCCCTGAGATTACCCGCCTTCGAAACCGGCTATGGCTCCGGCCGGACGCCCCTACGCGTGTACAAACCGCAGCCAACGTACGAGACGTATATTTCACCTTACGGACCGAAGTACGCTGATCCTGCCCTGACTCTCATGCCCGCTACAGATGAATTATGTGCTTGGAATTGAGCTAACAGATTGCTTGTTTGCCTGCAACAGAACGAAACACATTCCCAACTTGATGGGCATAACTCCCGGCAAAGCTTTACGACTGGGATACATTGCCTCAGGCTTCGGTGTCGCCGCGGGCGTCTTTGCAGTCTTCTTCTTTGGCGAAGTCCCCCGTGTCAGGGAAGACATTCTCTCGAAATTGCCAGTGATTGGAAGCTATTGGGTCAGAGAGGTGCCACCGGAGGACAACCCGTTCTGAAGGACCATTGCGATTCGAGGTCCCGATGCTGGGGAGCTGAGACGCGCAAGAGGATTGTACATATTAGATGGGATGATCTGGTGAGAGCAAGCGCGGCGGCCGACATCCTCAACAGACGGCTTGCTTACAATAAGCATACAAGATCACCGTGCAATGGGATTCGATCAATAGCATTGACTTCCTCGCTCTACAACCACATGATGTAGGTTTGCGATCGCAACGCGCCGGCCTTTACACCGATTTCTTCTTGTTGGGTCTCAGGATGCGATATATACAATTCCTTTGTGCTATCCAGTCGACCATCACCTAGACTCGCTCTCCACGCTCAAAGTATTTCCATTGCCCGGCCGGAGATTTCTCTTCCAGCTCGTCCCATCTGCACCGTAGTCAGCGATACGAAGTATGGAAAAGGGATTGAAGGCACAGAAACATACACTTGATGCCGCAACATTTCATCCACCAGCAACAACTCGCCCTCGGCAACCGCAATCACTTCTTCAATCAGCCCAGCCCCGATCTTTGTTTCAAGAGCACTGATCCTGCGAAGGATGGTCAGCATAGCACTCTAACCTGGAGTGGAAACATACTGCTCCCTCGTCAACGGTGGCTCAACCTCCAGATCCTCGACCGTGGGCTGTATTCCTTCCTTTTCTTCCAAGTTCTTGGCTCGGACTTCCTCTTCTACCGCTCTTGTCTTGCGTTCCGCCTGCGCCATATCATTTGTACCCTCAGGGTGAGCATCAGCTCGCGTAATCTGGCCGTCCCAATTGTCGATGTGCTCAACATGCGGTTTCTCGCTAGCCAGCGACCCTTCCTCGTTTAGCAATTGGGAGTAAGCTTTTGGACTGGCTTCGATCTGTTTCTTGACTCTTTCCAGCCATTGTTCGTAGCCTTCAGGTTTCGTGGATTCGACGATCTCCAAGCGGTGCTTCGTGAGTGCCTCCACTGATTGCCGATACACGGAGTTTCTAGGAATCTGCTCGAGCTTCTTGAGCGTTTGGCGATATGTCCATACCAACGCAGGACGAGGTGATGGATGTGTTGTGAGGCCTGTTAGCCCAGTAGGAGTATTTGGCTCGAGGTATTTGGAGGCTGACTTGACAGTCGCGAGAAGTCGCGACGTTGCGCGCATGGTGAAGGTCCAGGAGCTTGCACACTCAGCTGGCTACGATAACTGTAGAGAGACCTGTGATGGGATTCAGACGTGAGCTCGAAATGATTCGCTGACGTTGAGCAAGCATCGATTTGCAGGACTGTGACTGAACAGCCCACCGTAGGGCTACTGTGGACCGTTCAGCGCGGCTGCGGGGCTTTGTGACCCGATCTTCAACCTCGCCAAGGGCCAATATCCCAGCACGACCGATTCGGTGTGGCCTCTGGATGCCTATCACGGAGCTTGTTGCCGGCAGCCGCCCAAAGAAGCGTCGATCTGCCAGGTCTTCTCGGCTCCCACTGCTCCAAAGCATTGATCGAGCCCCACAGAGCGTTCAAGGGCGGTCCAGGTACTCGGACGCTGCACACTACCGTCGCTAGGTGCGTAACGCGTGTTCGATCCCGAAGCGTTTGGGCGTTCCAGACCCAACATCCAACTTTTTGCCGCAATGTCAGAAATGTGCAGTGGGCTTTGATATCGCTGTGTCTAGCTGGAGGCAGGAAACTGTATCCACGGTCTTATCGCCTGTTGGCACATTGAGCTTTGTTGTATCGAGCGAGAAATTGTGAACTCATCCTGTCTCTCTAGACCTTGCTTGCACCATCCGCCAGATACCGCCTGCGATTTCCACCTGATGAGATGTTGATCTCCGCCTGTTGTCGGGGAGGTGTGATCGGTGTCTCCAAACGTGCGTAGGCGATAGCTTTACAGTCTCGAGGATAGGCACGATGGCTGTTCTGGTCGAGGGCAGCGCGGTCTCGCCCCAACGCACCGACTATGAAGTCGACGATGCGCGAAGAGCTCGGGAATTCTATCATTACTTCCAACCGGACAACCTTATCCAACCTCACCTCCGCCGCCGCCCCTCCGTCCTCGAGATCTCAAGCGGCGAAGTCCCCGACCTAAGCAGAGCGCTGTCGCCAATCGCCCAGCTGACGACCCTCCGCATGAACTGCAGAAAGACTATGATCAATGTCATGGACCGAGATATCATGTATTTCCTGAGCGAGGCCACAAAGATATCAACAGAGGATGGCGAGGGAACGTACCAGTTCGTCGAAGATCCCATATTCTTGGCCTGCAGTTCTTTGCCGCTCAAGGGCAGGATCTGTGAGTTGACGCTCCGACTCGACGACAACGAGAATGCTGCTCCTCTACCCATGTTCGTCATTAATGACCTGACCCAGTCTCAATTCGCGCACATGGAAATCATCACTGGGCCCCCGTACTACCGCTTCTATGCTGGAGTTCCCATAAGGACAAGAGACGGGATCAATATTGGGAGTCTGGCTGTTATGGACACCCTGGCTCGTCCGGATGGCCTCACCTCCGCGGAGCGATCGTTCTTGACCACTACGGCCGGGCAGATTATGCTTTTTCTTGAGACGAACAGACAGGCTATTGAAGGACGTCAATCGCGAAGAATGGCCGAAGGGCTGGAGGCTTTCATTGCCGGTCGCAAAAGCATTCATGACGACAAAACAGGATACATGCTTCTAAAGAAAAGGTCGAAAACGACGTACGGCCTAGCTGTCCCTCTTGAGGGTGACTTCTCTCTGCCGCCAGTAAAGCCCTTTGGCGTCAATGCTGTCGCCCTTGAACACGGGGACGATGTCAGCACGTCTGGGCAATCATCAGAGACAGAAGACGTGCCCGCGAGCGATGAAACGGACTGCGACTCAAGGACGCACACCAAGACCTTTGGGAGAGCCGCAAATCTGTTGCGAGAATGTCTGGGCAATCTAGGCGAAGATGGAGCTGTGGTATTTCTCAATATTGGGTCTAGCCTCCACGAGCTCAGAAGGAAGCGTGGAGCTACGCTTGGTAGCGCTGGTGGAGTCGTGAAAGGAGATGTTCAGAGGCCTGTGGCGAAACCCTCGGTTGTGGCCTACTCTACGCACACAAATCACTTGATGCCAGAGAGGGGCACGGATGAGAAGATGAAAATATTGGAAGGAGAGATGCTTAAGGACTTGATCGGGCGTTACCCAGGCGGACGGTTGTTTACCTTTGACGCCAGTGCCTCGTCCTCGTCGGAGGACGACACGAATCTTTCGAAGCGGTACGGGAGGGTGTCCGATCAACCTCTGAGGCACAGCCGCCGGAAACAGCTGGAGCTGGGTGCCCTTCGCGCCATGTTTCCCGCTGCCGGACAAGTCCTTTTCACTCCTCTTTGGGATGCTACTACGGGCTCATTCGCCTACGCTTGCTTTGTCGCAACCGCCGTGGAGACCCGGTCTTTCAACTCTTCGATTGAATTACCTTTTTTGAACTCATTCTGCAACACGTTGATGGGCGAATGCTCACGGCTGGACACAATTCTGGCTGACAAGCAGAAGAGCGATTTTGTTGGAACCATCTCTCACGAAATGCGCTCGCCGTTACATGGACTTTTGGCTAGCGTCGAGTTTCTCGCCGAAACAGAGCTTTCTAGCTTTCAAAGAAGTCTTATCTCCACCATCGACTCGTGCGGGAGGACATTGCTCGACACGATCAACCATGTGTTAGATTTCTCCAAGATTAATTCGTTCCAGAAGCATTGGCAGGCTTCGAACAAAAAGCATAGCCATGGCTCACGCCGCTACACCTACCTTGGGCCTGAGAACACGTCCAAGTCAATCTCCCATGGTGCGCCAGCACTTCTACAGCTCTTGGGTGTGGTAGACGTGTCTGCGGTACTTGAAGAAGTTGTCGACGGTTTGGTCCTTGGCCATACGTACACTTCCGGCCTGGACCTGACAGATATGTCTCGCGAAGCGCGAGGCCGCGGCAAGACTGTGGACTATCAGCAACCCCACTCAGATCCAGTCAAGATCACTCTTGATGTGCAAAAAGCCGACTGGACCTTTCTGACACAGCCTGGAGCTGTACGGCGGATCATCATGAATCTCACTGGCAATGCAATAAAGTATACAAATCAGGGCAGCATCAACGTCCGCCTTCAACTCCTCGATGCACAAGAGGACGGAAGCGGAGAATCCATGGTGCTTACCGTTGCAGATACTGGGAAAGGAATTTCTCAGGAATTTCTGAACTCGAAACTCTTCGTTCCGTTCGCGCAAGAAAATGCTCTTGCCCCGGGCACTGGCCTTGGATTGAGCATCGTCCGCAGTATCGTGTTGATGCTAGGTGGCACCATCGACGTGAAGAGCAAATTGCAGGAGGGTACCACCGTCGAAGTTACTCTGCCAGTCAAGAGACCTCTGCCTGGGCAGACGTCAACGCAAACTACGCCATATTCTGACGGAGCCGCTGGCGCAAACTCCACCGGAGGTTCAAGTGTCGACAATTCCCTACTTGCTCTACGAGACCAATGGTCTGATGCGACTGTAACACTTTGGCAATCTGAGCCGCATTCAGATAGCGAGCTTCAGCGTATTGTCAGGTCGTATGTGCAGGATTGGTATGGTCTTCAGTTTCTGGATCAGCGACTTTGCGATAGCGCAAGTGCGGTCATCGTTGAAGAGGAAGACTTGGACCCCTTGCTAAACAGATTGGTGTCCACCCCGGGACGGCGTCCCGCTCTAGTGGTGATGTGTTCTGTCTTTTCGAGGCACAGCGCTGCGCTGGTCCAGTCACTGGAAGACCGGATATGTAGTGCGGTCGAATTCGTGTCAGAACCTTGTGGACCCCACAAGCTGGCTCGTAGTATCCGGCTCGCACTCGAGAGGCAAATGAATGTCAGAGCGCAATTCGCGCAGGCTACGGATCAGAAAGTCAATTTCCCGATGGTTGAACCAGATCTCTCTCCCATTCTGGCGGACTCAGAATCGGTCACAGAACACTTGGCGGAGCTGGACCTCAATCTGCCGGGCGAGACCGACGACGCAAAGGTGGTTCAAGCCAGCGAGACATTTGCTGCATCACAGGCGAGCCATAACGCACAGATGGCACTCCATGATCCTATCACGGCGTTGCGGACTCCCCGGAATCATGTGAGCGAGGGCGATGCGTTCCCATTCCCAATGCACGCTCAGGAAAACTCGAGAATGCGTCGCGAGAGCGATCGCCGATTGACGCCCCTCGACACCGTAAGTGATGGAGTCACTCCCCAGTCCGAGTCTGTGGGTCATTCGCTATCTCCAGTATCGAAGCCGGGTCCGAGCAAAATCGATCCTCGCGTCCTGCTTGTCGACGACAACAAGATCAACCTTAGGTTGCTCGAAACGTTTCTGAAGAACAAACGCGCGTATGGCACTATCGAACAAGCTGAAGATGGCCAACAGGCGGTGGAGGCGGTAAAAGCAGCCAAAGAACCGTTCGATATCATATTCATGGACATATCGATGCCCGTCATGGATGGCTTCGAAGCGACCCGCGCGATCCGCGAATTCGAGGATGGCTGTGGCACAAAGCCTGGCGCGATGATTATTGCTTTGACTGGACTCGCGAGCGCTCGGGACCAGAGCGAGGTGTTCAACAGTGGATGCGATATATACATGACCAAGCCAGTGAGTTTCAAAGAAGTGGGCAAGCTCCTGAACAATTGGGAAGCCCATAGAAACAACAACGCGACGTCGGGACCGGACTGAAAGCCAGTATGACTCTGGGAGACGCTGCATCACATTCAGCCGCCCTACGATTCTTACCATCAACCACCTAGAAGGTGTCTGAGGCGAGGTGGCCATTAGCTGCGCAGGCCGGTCAGGGATTGCCAAGGAGGCACCATCGACTGAGTCCTGGTACGGAATTTGCACCCATCCCAGACCTGGTTTCACAGTTCCGGCGACTGTGCCATGTCCAGCACAACGGCGGCATTCTGCAGCAGAGGATGCCGTTGGAACTTATTTTCATGTTTCTTGCATCACGAGGTACATGAGGACCATCAAGATGACAGTAAATGATACCCGCGGAGGCAGCCTTCACAGTCAAGTGGAGCAGCGTAGCCTTGATACGAATATACTATACAACCGATTATGCTTTCGGAAATTCTTGAATTAATACCTTGTGTTTTCGTTTTGTTTCCACTTACATACCTAGGCAAGCCGTGACCCGAAGACTAAACAATGGATTACTCGGCCAGATTAGCTCGCTGGGTGGACACCCGACCATGGTTCCGCAGCGGGGACGACCGACGTTGATGCCGCTGCTAATATGCCAGGGTAGAGAATGATGAGCCGGTCGTATGACATTGGTCTCTACCTAGGTAGTTGAGGCACGGGGCCTTACATGGCGGGTTACTCGGTACTTTATGTACCTCGAGAGACACAGCCTATGCGGTAAAGAAATGGGATAGAGATGGAGTAGGGGAAACTATTGATCGCCTGCTAACTATGTAGGTAGGTATCTACGTACGAGGCATCATGTCCAGCCACCCCGGCTGCGCGTACTGTACTCCGTAGGTCACTAATAGTCATACTGCTGCCTAAGGTACCAAATCTCAGGGAAATCAAGCCGAATATTCATTGAGTAAAAGACCTTCATCGTCTTGCACAGGATGGGGAGCTCCTCGCTGGAAACTCGTACAGATGAGCTTCTCGGGCCTCTTTGGAGCCCGTTCGTGCCCCCGTCGATTGTCAAGCGACAGTTCCTAAGGAGACTTTGGGACTGTGCTCTGCAAGGGGCCATTCACCGAGAAAGGGCTGTGCTCTGCCAGCGGCCATTCGCCGAGAAAAGGTAGAGTCGATCATGGCTTCGACCTTGAACATCCCTACAGCAGCTGCCATGTTGTGCCAGGGCTGAAGTCGACCTGGCGTGTAGAACTGGTGTAGAAACCGGACGACCTCCCTTTAGTGACTTCTGGCTCCCTTTATCAAGCCCAGGCCGAACAATACCAGGCTTCTCTCATCTTCTCTTCAGGCTTGCTGCTTTACCATCTGTTCCTCGGTACATCGTGCGGCATGACTCGCCCAGAATACCTTCCAGCATTCAGCCAACATCCCATGAGCATCTTCGTATCTGCCCTGGTTCATACGGTACCGGGCGAACTTTACTTCCAGCTGTTTCGCTGCCGAGAGAGCGGTACTACCACCACGTCCTCTTGCTGGAAGAAGAGATCCGCTTGTTCGTTGATCTGTATTCAAACTTGGGTCGACGATCAACTTGCCTGCACAGAAAGTCTCGGACGCGGGATTCTGCGAAGTCGCTGCCCTCACGATGTCTCGTTCGGTGAGCTAATCATGCGTCGACTACTTCCTTGGCTCTCAGAGAAGGAAATACATTGAAACAACATTTCGTGCGTTTCCCCATTTTACTTCCTGTCTCCTTCCCGTCCAGAAAACACTATCCAGCGCACGAGTAGACGCGGGTGTCCCAAAGTCTGGGATTCATCAGCCAGCCAGCCAGCTAACCACCCCATACAGCGACATTATTATGACGAGGAACTCCAGCTTCTCAAGTCAAGTCAATGGTTGATGGCGAGAGTATGGCGGCGGCCCTTGCGTCAGCCTTGCACGGAGCCCAAATCATCACAAGCCGGAAAAGATGCAGACGGAAGTACAGTTACGAGGAGAAGAAGAAGCCAGCGATCTCTACCAGTACACGGTTCGACGGAACTCGAAGATGATTCGGATCCCGACTCTGTCATAGGGGGGGCACCTTTCGATGTGTGGAAGTGGGCAGTGGGCGGTGGAGCTAATCAGGACGAGATCGTCGTGCCCGCCGTTGTTCATCCTCGCCCCGGATAATAGCTTACGGTACTTCGCAAGATGGGTCAAATATGTCATGTCATGTTGGATCGCGCACAGGTGGCTGAGGACAAAAATGGGTGGATGGATGGATCTGGTTGGGAAAATGATGAGAGCGTGACCTCGGTGTTCGCTTCAACCTAATCATTACAGACGAGGAATGGGACACAAACACGCAAACGCTCTTTCGAAGAGAGATCAACGGATATGGCAGGGAGGAGGGAGCGGGTGGTCTATACCTGGAGCAAGGGGGATGAAAGTACTGAAAGTACTGTACTGTAGGATCGATCGTCTATCGTCCGGTGTGCAGGCGGCAATGGTGGGGAATTGAGGAATTGGACTCTATTTCATCGCGAATGAATTGAATCTGGCAGGGCAGAGAGGTATTCTGCCAGCGTGTTGTGTGGACTGATCAATCGATCGACTCAATTCGACAGCAGTGTTTTCCGTCAAAAAG
The DNA here is from genome assembly GCF_000365165.1 of Cladophialophora carrionii CBS 160.54. Lineage (NCBI taxonomy): Eukaryota > Fungi > Ascomycota > Eurotiomycetes > Chaetothyriales > Herpotrichiellaceae > Cladophialophora > Cladophialophora carrionii. The sequence continues at coordinate 2,487,279 of NW_008481830.1, forward strand.
ACCGGGCGGCTGGTGACGACGTTAGTGCCAGCAGTACAGGTATAGTATAGGGGGGCTTGAAACCATTTGAGCGGTGCTTCTGCTGTATTTGCCAAGTAAGATGGATGAAGTGACTATTCGCTGCTCTCTCTTTCGTGGTGCTTCCATTTTTGCTTGACTTGGGCTGCTTTCGATCCTCATCACGACCATGATTCACTTGGACATCTGCCATGCTCGCCCGGTATAGTTACTGTTGACTTATTTGACTAGTAAGTAGGTACCTTGGTAGAATCTGACCAATGCGTGTGTGCGTGCAAAGATCTTGATCTCGTTCTTATTCACAAAGTTGAGTTACCTGGTGCTCTACAGTCCCGAGTCGTGTACTGTAGCTTATGCTATAGTGCCACCTTGGAGCCGAGCGATCTACCTCTGTCCTGTATCTAAGTACTAAGTAGATGTACGGGTGAAGCACTCGCTATACTCATGGCCCATGTTCCATGCTGGGTCTAACGCCAGGCAAACGGCCTCGAATGTCGAGTCTCAACCCGCGATGGTTTTCTTTGTCCCTGACACTGCATCTCCTTGCTTTTAGGCGGTCGCGAAATCCAAAGCCCCCGACCAGACTCTCAAGCGCTTGCCAAAGAACTGCAAAAAGACAATCAAGCCAAAGGCCGCGGCGCAGATGGCCGCCTGGATGCCAAAGCTGGTCTTGGTGCCCTGCGCGTTCGCCCACGTCACCTGGAAATACGAGATGATGAAGCCGCCCGTGGTGCGGCAGAAGTTGACCCACGCGGCCGTCTCGCCCGACGCCTCCGGGTACGAGTCGAGGTTGTACGCGTTGAGGCCGACCGTGGTGATCATGATGCCGAACACGTAGAGGCCCCAGAACAGCGACGTGACCATGTAGTGGTACCCGTCTTCGAGGCAGAAGCCCAGCCCGACCAGGCCGGCGAGGATGAACGGCGTGGCCACCCACATGGCGCGCAGCCGCACCTCGGGCTCGAAGTGCCCGGCGTGCGTGCGGATGTAGCGCGTGGCGATGAAGTCGTGGAGCCAGTGGCCTGTGATCTCGCCGAGCAGGGCCGCCACGATCGGCGTAAAGTAGAAGTATCCGATCTGAAGCGGGCCGAAGTTGTACAGCGGCGTGAGGAAGATGGCGAGCGTGGTGTTGATCCCGACGACCCACGCGAACGTGAGGAGGTAGTACATGCAGGAGAGGAATACCGTGGGTTTCAGCGCCACTTTGACCGGCCGCATGCAGGCTTGGGCGAATGTGTTACGCAGGTGGCGCGATTTCCACTGCGCGACGCCCAAAAGGCGCGAGATGTGGGTTCCCCGTGGCGGTTGCGAGGCCGCGGGAATGCGTCGGTCGTAGTATGTTTCTTCGGCGAAGAGCATGATGAGGACGAGGCAGAGTGCCGTCTGATGCCAGTCAATTAGTCATGTTGTCAGTTCGTATGGAAGTCGGTAGTCAGTACTTACCTCGGCGACGTATACCCAAAAGGGAACCTGCCATTTCTGGGTGCTGATGATGAAGGCCGCGAACAGGGGGCCAAAGTACGGGGATAGAATGATAAAGGCCGCCCAGATGTTGATCTTCCTCGCTCGCTCGTGGAAGAAGAACATGTCAAAGATGAACATCAGGCCGCCTCCCTGGGCGACGGTGCTGAAGAAGCCGTTCAAGATGCGCGCCGCCATGAACGATTCGAAGCTCTTTGCCGCGGCGCACCATATGGCTGTCGCGGTAGCGAGGACCATGAAGTAGAAGAGCACGGGGAGACGGCCGAAGTAGGCGGAGAGTGCGACGACGACCACACCGCCGGCGCCTAGCATGAAGACGTTGCCGACTTGTGAGTGGTTGACGTGGTCGGGAGACATGTTCCACACAACTGATTGTGGCAGTAGTGTTACTGCTCCGGTGGCGCTGCCGTAGTCTGGGAGGAACGCGGTCATTGAAATGATGATCAGGATGAGGTGCTTCTTGAAGCGGCTCCAATTGAGGGGGTCGTTGGGATCCGAGGACGGCTGAGGAAGGAGGATCGTGTGCCCATCGCGGGCTCGCTTGAGGTTGGCATGCTCGGGGTCGCTGGCGTCGATCACATAGCCTTCCGCGTTCTTGAACTCGTGGAGGCCTCCGACGCTCTCCACCGCTGCGGGATGGCCCAGCTCTTTGTCTTCAGCCATGAAGCTCATAGTATAGGTAGGGCGCGTGGTCTCGTGTGATGGGTTCAAGTATTCTGGAAATGCTGGGGCAATAGTCCTTCCATCTGACAGGAGGTGTGATTCTCTCCAGCCGGGGGAGGGGCCTCTTCTTATCTGACGGTGAAGACGGCTTCTCAAGTGGAGTTGAAGGCATTGTCTAGGCTGGGGCAAGATCCGCCAGGAGTCCAGAGTCCAATTGTCGCCGCCTCAATAATATGGAGAAGCAGCATCGACGTGGAGAAATCTCCAGCATTCCCCGGATAGGTACGGAGTAGTCCAGCAAGTGGTCATCGGATATTCCCCCGCCACACCCCCTGTGTTTTCCGGGGCTAGGAAACAAGCTTGGGACAAGAAGGGGCCATTTGGAGGATCCTTCAGCGAGCTGACTGGGCACTTTCGCTGCTTGAGCCCACCGAAGCCGACTCCGCCTGTGGCTAGCTTCGGTAGAGGAGAGGTCGGCGGACTGGACAGCTTCCGATGGGAGAGGTCTGCTTGAGTAATGATGATGAAGCGGGAGCGTTTCTATGCCGCCATGTCCCGACCGTTGCGTAGAAGGCGTCCCATCTCGCTACGCTCCGCTTCTGATTGACGGGCTCCTGATTACAGTAACCTTTCTGCGCCACGTGGATGGATGGTCGTCTCGTCGCGCGACCCCGGTGTTTGTCGGCATACCCTGATAGAGCCGACCTAGAACGCAGCCCATTCTCTGCTTGGGCCAATAATTCGGACTCTCCCTCTGTGACCACTACCCCAGTACGAGTGTTTTGTACAGCGTCGATCATGATCTGGAAAGGGATTGGCCGTCGGCACAGCTCTTCCACCAAAGCAGAGGCTCGCTGAGAGAGCCTGCGAACGGCACATCGACTGCACTACTGCATTGTTCTGCTGCTTCTTCCCTCATTCGTTCTCAAGTTCTGGACTATCGGCAAAGCACATGGCCGCAAACGCGCCCGGGTAACGAGATCCCTTTGCACCACCGATGGCTTCAATTGCCTTCCTGATTCTCTCATCGTCGCCTCTGGAGAAGTCAACATTGACTGCGCCAGCATTCTCCTCCAAGTACTTCACATGCTTGGTACCGGGAATAGGGATGAAGTCTGCTTGCCTCGTCAGCATCACTTAATGATTCCGGGTTAAGTCCCCTGCGTAAAAGGGTGTTTCGTCCACTCACCATCGCCTTGAGACAGAACCCATGCAAGCGCAACCTGGCCCGGTGTGCACCCTTTCTCCCTCGCCATGTCCTCAAATATCCCCACAAGCTTGAGATTCCCAGACAAGTTCTCTTCCGCAAAACGAGGAAACATGATGCGCGGGTCCATTGGGTCAAACTCCCCCCGGCTCTTAATGGCGCCGGTCAGAAATCCACGACCTAGAGGCGAATAAGCCACAATCTTGACGCCCAATTCGCGGGCTGTGTCGAGAAACTCGGTCTCGGGTGACTCAATCTCCAGCGCGAAAGGCGAGAATTCCATCTCCGCGGATGTTATCTCGTGGACCGCGTAAGTCCTGCGCGAATGGACATGCCCATGCATCCCAGACCTATGGCAGAGACAAGGCTGTTTCCGATTCTACGGCGAGGGATCTTTGAGGCCATCATAGGAGGAAGTGGACGACAAGGTGGATGGCATTCATGGATTGCTTGTTGAATTGGTATGTCTTCTGTCATGGACGTTGACAAGAAACTATATATCTGTTCGTTACCGGAAATGGCTGCGCCTTTCGGTTCAATGAAGTCTTTGACCCCTAGCCTGGAGCCAAGAGGTCAAGCAGGAGGTTTCATGAGGTCAGAGTTCTGACTGTTCCTCGAGCCGTATGCGGACGACTGCGGCGGAGGAGGCAACAAGGACATCGGAACGTCCATCCCATGGAGGGAATGCGCAAGAGCGGAGTACAAGAGAGCCGCTCATGAGGCCTTGTGGTACCACGAAGCGCACGGAAAACCCGTTCGTGCATGGGTACAACGCTCGACATCGCGAATCTGTCCTATGAAACCCTCAGCGGGTCGAACTGTCTTTATTCATACATGGCTGCTTTGTGTCGTAGTAGCCCAATCCATATCTCCGAGAGACATGCATATGCGAGGTGCAAGGACTCGACGGCCATCGGGCTCGGGTTCGGATTCAGCGTAGATGGTGTTGCGGGTGAACATGCTGAGTCTTTATGTCCTAACTCCAGCTGCACCAAATGCCGCAGGAGCCATTTACTTGTTGACTCCTCCGATCGTGAGGCTTGGAACATCACAACGGGGTTGCCGGTCGACAGGAGGGCAGGAGCACCGAATAGAATCATCATAAGAAAACTCGGATCACTAAGGGCAACTTGCTAAATGTTGGCCAGTTGTGCCAGTTGGAATCTCGGTACCGGCGGAATTTTGTTCCTGGACGAACGGGTCATCGAATCCCTGTCGGAACTGCACGCTTGGTTTGCCTTGCTTGCACCACTTCTCATGCTACTGTACTGGAGAAGCGTAGATTGACCATCTCCATGATGCCCAAGGACAATGGCAGCTATAACAAGTGAGCACTGCGCGTTTCGTATGCGCAAGATTCATCCACGATGTCATCTATATGGTTGAAGACCACGCTTCGGCTGGTATCCCATCACACTCGAGGTCACTGGGGAGCAGCTCAGAAACATGCCTCCCCGTGGCTGCTGCACCGGGGACAATCCACATTGTCTCGACCGCTCCCCCAGGGCACGTGGGACAGCCACATGCACGTTGTTGATCCAGCACGCTTCCCGCTCGCGGCTCATGCACAATACAAACCGTAGGCGCACACACTGGCCGATGTAAAAGCATTTTACTCCCCGTTCGGCATCCAGAACATGGTGCTGGTGCAACCTTCCATCTATGGGAACGACAACTCATGCATGCTACAAGCGCTCGACGAGTTGACACCGAAGCACGGACGTGCCGTGGTGGGCCTGGATCCGAAGACGATCGACCATGAGACGATGGAGAAATGGCATGCCGCCGGCGTGCGAGGGGCGAGACTCAATCTCGTCAGCGTGGGACGAGAAGTCAGCGAGGACGAGCTGCGCGCCGAGCTTGAGAGTTACGCCAGGGTGTTGAAGCCTTTCAAATGGGTTCTGCAGCTGTACATCCCCCTGGCGCTGGCCATGTCGCTGGTGAATATTGTGCCCGGTCTTGGAGTCAAGGTATGCATCGATCATTTCGGATCGCCTGATTTGCCTCAGCATTTCGACCCTTCGAGGACGATATATCCCTACGATATGCAGGGATTCGCGTCGCTAGTGAGTCTTCTGCAGGCTGGGAATACCTGGGTCAAGCTGTCAGCCCCGTACCGTCTTTCAAACGATCCTGAGATGAGAGATCTGGACCCAGTTGGAAGGGAGTTGATCATCAAAGGTGTAAATCGTGTTGTGTACGCCACGGACTGGCCGCATACACGGTTTGACAATATTGATTCGGTGCCTTTTATCGAAAAGTGTTTTGAGTGGTGTGGTGGCGATGAGCATGCGATTGACAGACTATTTCGTGGGAACGCCGAGGAGCTTTGGGATGTGGCTGTGGACACGTAAAGGCCATCTCAAGCTTATACAGTTATCTCGAGCACAGTCAAGCACCAAGAAGACCGTGTTGTGAGCCGTTGCCACATGGTCATTTCTCGACACTGAGTCCTGAGGGTAACAAACTCCTGGGAGGCATCTGCGGCCAACATAGATTCCACGGCAAGGTCAGCTTGGTTTCATTAGCTATCCAAGAGGACACTTCAATACATGGTCAAGCATAGAAATGGATGACCGGTCATGACGCTTTTCAAAAGGAATTGACGGATGGGTGTGACTCAAATTGTGATCCAATGCGCAGGTTTCGGCGAAGGTCACCATACCTACCAGAAGAGTATCATGTGGTCGAAGTGGACAAATTGGCAGAGCTTCTGAGACACCAGCGCGTGCGCGACCAATAATCATTACTGGCGAATACCTGAAGTATAATCCTTGTAACGCCCAGCAGCAAGACAGCAAACACATATATGCTCAATTTCGTCCAGTGATCGCTGCCACAAGTTTCCCACCTGAGGATGTCGTGGCTCAAGATTGTCGCTTCCCACCTAGATCCACTACGATGGCCTGCTGAAGAAAACAGTGCTCTCCATGCAAGTGACCTTCTCCTTGTCCACGGTGTTGACGTCGGCAAGGACGGTGTACTTCCCAGGTGGCTGGACCAAATGTCAATTGCTTCACTTGGTGTAAACAGGACCAGCGAAACTCACCACTTGCTTGGGGATGTCGACCTCCTTCTTGAGAGTGAAGAGTCCCTCCTTCAGCGGGCATGTTATATCGATCTTGGGCAGGTTATCGCAGAGGTCGGCTTCTTGCTTAATGAGCGTAATTAGGCCGTACTTGACCTGCAGGAAAACGGTGGCACCCGGGTCAATGTCCTTGGAGAACGTGCCGTTACCCGTGATGGTCAACTTCTGTCCCCTAATACCACAGTCAGGTCGGGCATCGTAGAGAATTTGGAGGAGGCACGTACGGCACGGGAGGATTGGGCGACAGGTCAACGTAGTCCACAGTCAGGATGTAGTCCTTGGGATCGGCGCAGAACTACAACCTGTCAGAACAAAGCTCGTCATGTCTATCAAGAGCTGCTCACGTTCAACGGGTTCTTTCCAGGAACAGAAAACTTATCCTCGTCCACCAGAGCATTCTGAGAGCCACCGAAGAGCGACCGCGATGACACTGCAGATGCGGCGCTAAGTAGGGAGAGAAGGAGCGCTGTGATCTTCATTTTGTCTGAGTCGACAATCGAAGGGTCAAGGAGGATGAGGAGGTCGGGTCTGAATCGACCCCAAGTTGCTGTTTGCGAAGGAAGATATTGGTTGTTGATATCGCTCGGAAGGAAGACGAGATAGAGCAGTGCAAAAGAGAGGCTTTTCGGGCCAGGTGGGCAGTGATGGGGATTGTTAGGCGATCATAATTGGGTGGCAAGCACGGCGCAGGGCCCGCATGACTTGCACCCAACTTGCCGTCCCCCGGCCGATTATGTCAGGCACCTGCGTCATTCGTCTTATTACCCGGTGCCACCAACGTGCGAATGCACGTGAAGCTTGCAGTGCACTTTTTGCGCTGTCTGGTCGACAGTAGAAGTGCTCCTCCGTACTCCCAGCCCCAAGAAGAACAGGGGCGCAAGGACTTTGGTCGCAGTGCGTCGCTCCTCCTCAACAGTCTCATGCCATCTGGCGACACAGTCCGTATGTTGTCTTGTTGAGCGAGACACATAATTTCCATCTGCGCTCTCTACTTGAACCTGGGTTCTCCTGACCGTTCACCCATCCCCTCGTTTCCCCTTGCGGGTATTTCCCTCACACTACTTCTGGATCTGCTCATCCGTCGCCTTGCTTACGATAACCCAATTTTCGAGCGCATCATTCGATTCTCGCCCTAGAAAGCGCAGCCTTCGTAATGAGGCCGGCTTTGCTGGCATGGGCTCTTGCAGCCGCTTTCTCAACCTCCATCGCCGCGCCACCGGGATCCAAAGGAGGAGCCACCACGTTATCAGACGATGCCATCAATGGCGAAACACCGGCAGAGGGAGGAGAAGCTGTGGACTATACTGTTTTTAATGGCATCAAGGTGCCCCCGATGAAGGAGATACAGGGCGACGAGTTTGCCGAGACCATCAAAGACGGGTATTGGTGGGTCAAACACTATTCGCCTTACTGCGGCCATTGTAAAGCCATTGCACCGACATGGCAGACACTTTACGAATTCTACGCGACCTCAGATCCTCTCCAAGGCATGACGAAATCCGGTCAGCCCGACCTATTCTCCCCGAACAGCTTCCACGGATACTACAACTTCCATTTCGCGTCGATAAATTGTATTGCCTTCGGTGATGTTTGCGACAAGAATGGTGTCAGAGCATGGCCGACTTTTTTGCTGTACAAAGATGGCGAATTTGTTGAGAAATATACCGGTGGCAGGTCAATGTCCGACTTCAGCAACTATGTCGAAGAAAAGCTTGAACAGATAAAGCCGGGCTCGAGACCACGAGGAGGCGTACATGTTCCTCAGCCGGGTGCGAAGGGTGTTGACCGAACCGCCGAGCCAGACGCGCCTCTAGCAAAGGACAAAGACACTGCTGCCGGAGCGGCGGCCGGGGAAAAGCAAAACAAAGTCGCCGCCGCCGAGTCCGAGACAACCACTGCATTGCTGGCTTCAGAGACGGCCAAATCTGGGAAGACTCTGAGCGCGAAACCCGCCGTTCAACCAAATCCGAAAGGCACTTCCGTCGCGCTCACTCCGGAATCATTCCAGAAACTAGTCACCACTTCTCAGGACCCATGGTTCGTCAAGTTCTACGTCCCTTGGTGTAGTCATTGCCAGCACCTGGCACCGACCTGGCAACAGATGGCTAAGGAGATGGAAGGGAAACTCAATATCGGCGAGGTCAATTGCGAGGCTTCACCGCGATTGTGCAAAGATGCCAAAGTCAACGCCTACCCTACCATCTACTTCTTCCGTGGTGGCGAGCGTGTCGAGTACGAGGGTCTTCGTGGCCTTGGGGATCTGCTTTCGTTCGCGAATAAAGCCCTGGATAGTGATGTCAAGCATGTCGACGCAGCCGCGTTCAAGGAGATGGAAGAGACCGAAGAAGTCATCTTTGTCTATTTCTTCGATGACGCCACAACTTCTGAGGACTTTGCGGCTCTTGATCGTTTGACTCTCAGCTTGATCGGACATGCCAAGATTGTCAAGACTGATTCTGAAATACTGGAAAATCGCTTCAAAATCTCCACATGGCCTAGACTACTCGTCTCTCGAGATGGACGGCCGACCTACTACAATGCTTTGGCTCCCAAGGACATGAGGGACTTCCGACGCGTACTCACCTGGATGCAATCAAATTGGCTTCCCATCGTTCCCGAACTCAGCGCTACCAACGCCAAGGAGATTATGGATGGGAAGTATGTGGTGTTGGGTATCCTCTCGCGAGAACGACCGGATGAATTCTTGCAATCACGACGAGAGCTGAAGAACGCCGCTCTGGAATGGATGGACAAGCAAACCCAAGCCTTCCAACTCGAACGGCAAGAACTTCGCGACTCTAAACAACTGAGGATCGAAGAGGCCGAAGATCGCAATGATCAACGTGCGCTGAGACAGGCGAAGAGTCGGGTCATCAGCATTACAGAGGAGACCTTTAGAAAACAAGTCGCCTTTGCTTGGGTCGACGGGGTCTTCTGGGAAAGGTGGTTGAGATCTACGTACGGCGTTGACGTCTCTAAGGGAGAAAGGGTTATAATCAACGACGAAGATGTGAGTCTAATACTAGCGTCTGTATCCTCCGAGTTGGACTAACAAACAATCTCTAGAACCGCCGCTACTGGGACGTCACCGACTCCGGCGCCTACATCATGCCATCTCGGACCTCTATTCTGGAAACCCTCCCTCGCATCGTCGCCAACCCACCCAAACTAACGCCCAAATCTACTATTGGCGCTTTCGAAAACATCTTCTTCCAGATCAGAAATTTTGGGACGTATCATCCCTATTTGTCTTTTGGTGTGCTCATCATCAGTATCTTCTTACTTTTCTGGGTCTTGAAGAATGGAGCGACGATCAAGAAGAGTCTCAGTCGCACTTCGAGCGGATATTTCCATTTGGACGGGAAGGAAGGACTGTTGGGGACGACGAATGGCAAGGCCGATTAGGCGCAACTACACCTCTGGTGGCGGATTCTACGTGTATAGTGCATTGCAGGGGCGTTTAGGACGTAGGGACATGACCAGGCTTTGGGGGTGGGGCATATACAATACAACCCAGATGCATTGAATCCAATGTTGGTTATGTCCGTGCATCATGCAGTAAGACAAAACGAACATTACGCACATCGCATCCTTCGGGAGAGCTTTAGAAGAAACACTGTGGCTTGGGCCTGCCAGCGTTCAGAGAGCGCCCGCACGTATACAGTTCCGCATCGACGGCGACATGCAGGTCCGGCAGGTCAGCCAACCCGGGACGAAAGCTGGTCGCGCCCGCACTAAATTCCTCGACGTAGACAGGCAATCAACCAGGGGCAGCGGGGTTGGGAGGGAAAGGAAGAGGTTCTGGCGATCAAGCTTCGTCCATGACAGACTAGGCGACACCTTGAATTTGTTCAATACCTTTGCGGCTTCTCGGGAGTGTCTGCTGCGTATCTGAACCGTATGAACTTGTCTCGTGGCGGCTCAAACCACAAATATGGCAATGCCTTTTTGCGATAGACCGAAAGGCCGCTCACAACCCGGCTGTGACTTTGGCGAATCTCGTGCCCTTCCAACGCCGTCGATGTATGCGTGATATTGGGAATGACTTTGCCCTTCTACGTTTGAAGACTGGGCTCCGAGGACGGATGACGGACCGGTTCCTGCTTGTGTGCTTCCGTGAGGATGATGCCGCCGCTCGCTCGCTGATCGACCGCTATCATCAAACTCTTTCTACTCCCGCCGTCCTGGTCTATCGGTGCCGAAGACCCGACGACCGCCCCGCTCCTGCGGCGCCTGCTGGCTGACCGGCACGACGTTGACGGCAATGCTGTCGAAGCCCATGCTCTTCAGCAGATCTTTGGTATCGCTGTCCACATCCAGTTGTCCACTCTCGGTGTTCTGCGTGAAATCAAGGGCCGAGATCTCGGGCACGTATTGATCTTTGCGCTCGCGCTCCTCTTCCTGGAGCTTGAACGAGATGCCGCGCACGGGACCGCGCTGGATACGTTTCATCAGATGGGTGGTGTAGCCGGCGATCTGTACCAGAAGAACGTGGTTAATACAAATTAAACGCCTGAGTAACGGAAAGAGGTTTTGGGTGTGTCAAAATCTGGACCCGGGATATAGGCAAGGTATAAGCATGCGTGGGGTGCGTACCTTGTTGCGAAGACGCTTCGAGGCAATGATGGCGATTTCATCGCAGATGCGCTTGTTGGTCTCGAAGTCGAGGGTGAGCTTGGGGTAGTAACGCTCGATGATGACTTTGGCGGACTTCTTGACGGTCTGGTGACGGATGTCGAGTCAGTTTATCATCGCTGAGATTGTGGCTGTACGGGAGGGCCTCTACTGACCTTCGTGCGAACGCGACCCATCTTGACGGCTTGGGGAGGATGTGGTGGGAAAGCTGAAGTCGATGGCAGCGAATTCGGAAGACGCTGGTGGACGGAGTATCGCAAGATGAATTTGCTGCAGCACTGGTTGTGGATGCTTGGCGTTAGCCAAGAGATAAGATTGACACTCGCTTCCCGTGCCCGTGGCCTAGGCACGTGACACCTTCAGGAGGAACTCGGTAGAGTGTGTTAGGGCAATGGGTATTCTGTCATTCTCACCCGCGAGTCATATACCTCGTACAGGGTACCCGATGTCCAAGAGGTCTGACTGTACGAACCACGTTTATTTTATGTATGAATTCCAGGAGTCTGCGGCGATTGCCCCGTGGACCTAGCCTCGCTAGCCTACTACGAAACCCCACGGCACAATTCTCGCTCAATAGCAGGAACGGCTATGTTGTCTCAAGATCTGCAGGAGTCTTCTTGTTATCAAGTGCAATCTCTCAAGGCCCAGAGAGAGTACTCCGTACAGCGAAGGATACCGGGCACATGAATCAATTTCAGCCGGGAGTGACTTGGACAGAATATGACATGGAGCGTTGGAGAATCGAGTATTTGTGTCTATACATTTTGTACATCTATTTGAGGTTGCGCTTCGTCCACTTCGGGCTAGACATCGACTTCAAAAGGTCCAACTCTTCGTCGATGTCTCGCTCGGGTTCAGGGGGTGGCCTGGTTCTTCTGGATGCAATACTATCGAGACTCGGTAGTTGCGATGACATCCTCCTCGCCGGAGCAGTCGTAGCCGTTGTTGTCCGCCTCTTTGTAGGATCAACTGGTAATTCGTTCTCCACAGCCCAGCCTTGTAGTCTCTTGGTCTTGATCTCGACTTTGCCAGCTTGCGAAACACTGGTCGAGATTGGAGTAACCACCAGCTTTGGTCCATCCTTGACAGGCTCCCATTTCCAAACCTGCTCAGTTATTGCAGTGGCACCAACGGGTTCGGGGACGACAAATCCAGCGACGCCCACGTAAGGCACGTGTTTGTTATGCATTATTTGTCTTGATTTGAGCAATCGAGCCGCAACAGGATCACGGCTTGCCCGAGGGCCTGTCGTAGGGCTATTAGCTGCCGAAGCCTCTGTCTTGAGATAGGAGAGCCCAGCAGAAGGGTGGGTACGGGGTGGTCCGGACTCTCGGTACAAATCTGCCGCTATCGTGTCGCGTCCATAGGACCACGGGTCTGTCATATCGGATGACGGGTTCGGACCGTCCGCGAGGTCGAAAAACTTGGCGATTAATGGACCAAACTTGCCAGGCTCGTTTCGTAAGTATCGCATGTGCTCTGTGACATCTTCTTCTGTGATTTCAACGGGTGACTGGGAAGACACATCAGGCTGTCCTTCGTCAAGTGCTTTCAAGCGCTGGTCGTGGGCACGTGTCTCAACCAGGTCGTTCTTCACTAGTTCTCTGAAAGCGGCTCTCTTCTCTCTTGTGATAGTCTTCAGAAAGGCATCGAATTCCAATCCATTCAGACCAGCCAGATATGGACCAGAGTAACGCCATCTGCGTAGACTCTCCACAGATGGTGCAGGTGCAGAGTTCGTTGGCTGCGACTGATTCAAATGCTTTTCCACCTCGCCCTTATTCTTCTCAACCTTCAGCATCGCATCCTTCAAATGTCCGGGCATGCGCTGGGCCCGCTCGGATGGACTCTGATCCAGCCATGATATGGAAGTTTTCTGATTCAATCTCGGAGGCGGCTGGTCGGCAGTATGGTCAAGCTCCACTTCGAAGGGGCTAATCTGTTGATCCTGCACTGACTTCCTCCTCGGGGCCGGCAAGGTCACTCTGAGGTTAAGCTCTTGATACTTTCGCAGTGTTAGGACATGATCAGCCGCGGATTCGAAATCGACAACATGTTCAGGGGTGTCAATGCCTCTTCGGAAACGGACCAGGGGCGTCCCGGATTTCGTTGTGGTCTTGATAGGTAGTGGTCGTTTCAAACCCCAATCTCCTTGATTCAGAGACGCAAGCGGCGTTTCGATAGCTGCTCTTGTGGGATAGGGAGTTGTGGCAGAGTCGGAGTAGGAGATGGGTTCTGATGAAGGTTCTACTGCCGGGAGCGATACTGCAGGAGGAATCGAGAAGAGTCTGGAGGTGCGGAGCAGATTTGCTGCTGGCGACAGACGCGCAGCCGTCATTGCTGCGATATCTGGCCAGGCTGATGCAAAAAAGCGTGTGGTTGAGCGCGACGCAAGCTATCGGAAAATGCAATCACCTGCGAATTCCAGGTTGAACGGGCTCGGCAGACTTTCTAGTTAGGGTTCTCAGTTGATCTCACGTGACCCTCGAATCTCGTTCGTTTTCCAGCGGATCTTCACCAGCTTCACAAATGTTCTGAAATGCTAACAGAATTTCAATTTTACCTGCAAACCCGTCTCGGACACCCTGTACACTTTATCCTCTCACATACGGCCACAGCCGATATCGGCAGGACACGCATTCTCGAGGATGATGCGTCTTCCGACCCCACGATGGCCCCAGGCAATCGAGATCAGAATGAATTTGTTGACAGTCGCATGGCAGCAGTAATGCCCACATTACTATCGACAGTGCCTCTTCGACTCCCATACAGACGGTTGATCTGCCACGACATGTTTGTCCATGGCTTGCACAAACACGAGTGACGCACTTCGCGCTGAACCAGTCGTCGTCGCCTGTATCTATATTAAGGATATGCATCGTGGAGACCCCGCACACGAAGTCGGCTAACCACCATTACGCCTCTCTTTCAGGGCGCACAGGGCAAACCAGGGAGGCAGATGGGCTTGTTAGCGATACGAGCATCATCGCTTTTCGGGGTCCGAATACGTGGAGGTCTGTATAACTGGGCTGCAGCCCTCTTCTGCTCGAACGACAATCACGCCGGGTGGACTAGATTGACTGTGCTCTCTAGCACGAACTTCTGCCCTCCCTATTAGAATCATCAGGCGTTCAGGTGAGCCTCTTATACTCCGTTAGTCGAGACACAAGACCTCTATGTTCCACCTCCGCTACCGCCAGAGGATATCCGAAGCAGAAATGAACATCCTTGCCTACAAGATGGCTCGATTCTTACTCATGTTCAGCCTGCCTCTCGCAGCCTGGTGTCAGTTGAATGCTCTACCCTCTCCCCCTGGGTCAAAGGTATACGTCAGTGAATTTCCCCTGACGGACCATTCGCGTGTTGACCCACTGGCGCCGTGCTGCAACGAATCTCGCCGGCTGATGTTGTCCCTCTTCCAGCCAGCCAACTGCAGCCAGACACATCAAATCCCATACATGCCACCTGCAACGGCAGCGTCCCACGATGCCATGTTCGGCTTTTTGGGAATACCGAACGGGACGTTCGAATCCTTCCGCCTCGAGACGTGTCCCGCACCTCCCAAGAATACCGACTTTCCCGTATTGCTATTCTCGACAGGAGCGGGGACTTCCCGCCTGGTATACAGCGTCCTCTGTCAGTGGGTCGCTTCCATGGGGTTCAACGTCATTTCGATCGACCACACCTACGACGCTCCAATAGTGGAATTTCCAGAGGGCACCATCATTCCAGCCGCCAACCTAACGCTTCTAGAGGATCTGGAAAAAGTGCTTACCGTCAGGACTGCGGATGTGCTTTCCGTGTTGAAGGCGATCTCCAATTCCACCACGACAAAGGAACTTGGGATACCGCTCTTCAGGACCAAGCGTGTGGGAGTGTTCGGACACTCTCTGGGCGGCGCAACTGCCGCAGACGCGATGCTGCTGGACACCAGGCTTGTTGGAGGCTTGAACATGGACGGTAGTGTCTATGGGCAAGCGGTGAATAAGACCCAGAAAAACCCCTTCACGATCTTCGCGGCACAGCACCATAATCAATCCAGCGACGCGACTTGGGCTGCGTTCTGGCAACAATTGAAAGGAATCAAATTGCAACTCGAGGTCAATGGCTCAATGCATGGCACATTCGTTGACTATCCTGTGTTGGCCAACAGCCTAGGCATCAATTCGACCTCGGTGCCTGCCGTAGCAGAGTTCATTGGGAGTATCGGCGGTGCCAGAATGTTCAATATCCTCCGATCATATATTGGAGGCTTCTTCCAAGAGGTGCTGGGGTCGAAACAGGTCAAGCTGCTCGAGGGCCCGAGCCTGCAGTTTCCCGAAGTATCGTTTATGAACCGATCACTGAGCACAGCAGCAACAACTTGAGAGGTGCGGGCTCCCCGTGTACAGCGATCGGACTTGCCTAGGGGGTTTCAGGGTCGTGTGTTATCCCGGCGAGTTCTTTATAGCTCTTCAATAAGCTACCTTGATCAGTCTTCCAATTCAGGAGGCCAATTGACAGCGCGACGGATTGGTGTTTATGACAGACAGATCACTGCATTCTCAATCGCTTCCACCTAGTCGCGTGTGGGTTGTGGCGGTACGTGGACGACGTGAGTAAAAGTTCAAAGTGAGGCGCCAGAAATATCTCGGGAAGCCTCACCGCCAAATCATTGCCGTGCGGCCTTTGTTGACCAGTGCCAAGTGAAGGCGCACCATGGTCGATACAGGTACCATACGTTAGCCTTGCAGTGTCCGTCCCAGGAGGCGGTCACAGGACGTGTGCGTGATGCGGCCATAGGTTCATGGTGTTGAGGGTCGCATCGGGCCGCAATGCTCGATGATGGCTTCCTCAAACCTACACTCTCAGTGCTCTCGTCAGTCAGGGTCCGAAGCTGAGTCGACATCGGTCCCGTCGAACGAATGAACAGACGACATTGTAAGATTTGGTCCGTGCGTGATCTGTGAAACCTCAACAGCGCGGAACTTTCATCCCTCTCTCAGTCGCCCTTGACACTGACACTGATACAAACTCTTTTCTCGACCTGGTCGTCACATTCACAATCTATACTCCTTGCCCTCTCGTTTTTACAACGCTCATCGAGATGCCACATTTCTCGTGCTCGCTCGACCGGCCGCTGACCACAGAAGTGGCATTGCAAACCCAGTCCTACGTGCTGTGCAGTCAATCGCACATAAGGAATGACGATCAACGCTCACTCAACTCCTTCCTTGTCTGCCATCTACCTTCATCGACTCCCTGACCCTCTTGCGAACCCGTACCGTCATGGGCAGCCGACTACCAGGTCCAGAAACCTTGGTTGGAGCTCACGCCAGCCTCACAGATTTGTCGACAACGCTAGATGACAGTCTGCAAAAGATTGCTCCACAATCCCAGCTTGCAGGGTTCGGTCAGGTACAAAGGACGGGCCTTCCAGTACGGATGCGGCCTGTGCCTCACAAGATCGACACCTTTTATACGAGTTTCCAGGACCAAAGATTGGTTAGTTGAACCTGGGCTGATTAATTAACTCCTCTACATCGAAAGTTTGGTCCTACACATCGCTCAGCTGCGCCCTGTATTCGTCTCTACATGCGAAGACACCTTTCAGCATGCAAGAGGCATTGCCAACTATCTGAACCGGTGTGTCTTGTCTCTCATAGACCTGGGCCACGAGCATTTCTCGAAGATGCCCGTTGTCAGCCTAGGCGGATGAGCAAGCACTTAGGCCGCTGCACTTAAGCCACAATAGGAGGAGCTCCACACATGTCAAAGACGCGAGCAACCGCAACGCCCGTTTCGACTGCCTTCTGACATCGAAAAGAGGCTTTGCTCGGGCAAGCAGATCACAGCCTAGGCCGTGACTGCGATATTGCGGCTGTTGGGCACCAACTCCTCTTGTCATTAAGAGCGGATATGTTACGTTTCAGACTAACCCGATGATTAATATGGGCCATGCGCTCCTTAGTCAGTGTACTGTAGGAGCTTGGAGACAGTTCAAAAGTCGATGACCCAACTCCGGCGGCACAGCATTCAAGATCCATGGGCACGGATGCACGGACCGTCTGCACGGATGTCAAGACTGAGTTTGGCAGATTTTGAATCTGAAGATGAGCTCGGGTTACCGTTTGCGATAGGCCAAACCCAACGGGTGAGCTCAATAAGGCATCCTCTAAAGCAAGGCCTGCGGGTTCGGTTTGCAGAACCGGGGCGTATGGACTCTAGTGGAGCTGCATGCCGCTGGGCTTGTCGTGTTCGTTAGGCAGGAGAGGCACGATGCTACCCTTGACATCTGGGTGACGTTGGGTTCCCATTGGTTCCCGCGGCCTTCAGTGGTGCGGAAGATTGGGGTTGGGATATGGGGCAGAACAAGTGAAGAGCGCACGCGAAAGGGCGAAGAGTTGAGCTGGCAATCGCGGCGACACTGGGCGCCCTTGATCGGAGCGTCCACGAATGTTTCGCTGGCCTCAGGTGAGTTGCAAAGTGCAAAAGACACTAGCAACAGAAATCAATCGTACCGATCACGATTTCAAGTTGCAAAGTTGATTGCGGGTTCAACTCTCGCAGCCGCCTCCGCCACAGTCCTGGGGTTAGCACCACACAAAGCAACTGATATAGGGTGTCGGCGGTTTGCCCTTTATGCTTGAGCGCACCTCCTGCGTGCGAAACAGTCTTGAAAATATCTCACCAACCGTGCGGGCCGTTCTCTCTGTTGCCCTCTAGCCTGACTACCAGGCCTTCTTGCAAGCCTGTCTTGACTTTTCTTCCTTAGCCTCACCAAAATCCTACGGATCGGCCGTATCCAACTAGGTCACAATGGCGGCCTTCTCCACGCCTGCATACAGGACTCCGAGCGACAGACAAGGATTCCTCCCAGGGAAGGTAGATCTTTTCGAGTTTGTGCTGCCTTCCAAGCAGATGCCTTTCGACGTCCTCCTCCTTCTTGCACTGCTGCCACTCAAGCTTCACGTTGTTGGCATCGACCTCAGTTTCTTAAGTCGCAGCTTTTACCTCTGGGAAATCCACCAGGACCCTGTTCAACAACAACGAACGAGTCATGGAGCTTTCAAATCTACAAGAGGTCAAGTCCTCCATCGTGGATACTTCGGGTTCTCTTGCTGGAGCCTCAGTGTCTGCTGGCGGCTTAGGATACAATCGCAGGTATCTCAGCTTTGTCAGGCCCTCGGCAAGGATGAGGACAGGGGCCTGCTAGCTGTGCAATGGTTCTCGAATCCACATCTACCAATTTCTCCCCCGCTTCGGGTGCACACTAAGCAAACCACCCATCCGCCCCCTCCTGTGGCACTCTCAGAAGCCAGTGACTTCCACCGTCAAGATCGGTCAGAAAACATTGATGCAAAACTTGGGGACGGCCAGGAATCAGCACAGCTGGACCACATCCCGAATGCAGAAGGCAAGCACCAGAACAATGATTCTGATCGACACGCTGAAACCTTTGTCGGCGCCATACCTGGCCCCAAAACATACCCCTCTCGGCCGCTTGCTTTTCGTACTCGAGAACCGACCCCACTCAAGCCACCAGCGTCAGTGTTAACGCCGACGCAAAATCGTGCCTTGGGAGCTGAAGCTCCGCAAGCGTCGACGCAACACGCCTTCCCTTTACCTTGTCAGAAGTCCAAATCCATAAGGGAGCGCGGTCATCAAATCAAGACTTCGTTCTCAAGTAGCAAGCGACAACAGGAAGCTGCTCCAGAGAACCTCACAAATGCCCGTGCCACTGGAGATGAGAGACGCGGGCAGCATGTGCGTATCCAACCTGACTACAAGGCTGTGGGCGCTCACACAGCCAGCGTAGCCTCGAAACAATTCGAGCCTACGGAGTCAAAACCTTCTTTCAATACCAAGCCGGCTGAAAACAGGCGCCCTACAGGTGAAGCTGCCAAGAGGAAGCGTGGCGAGGAACGCCCACCGTCAGGTTCCGTGGCAGCTGCGCCAAAGAGAAACACACACCATGGTAAACGGGAGCGTGTGGAGCACTCGGGAGACGAGGGGGGTTCTGGCAGTGAGCAGCAACCTCCTAATCGGAACTCGCATAATGGGTCAAAATCAAACAAGTCAGCCACGGGACTGCCTTATCGTTGTCCCATGCTTGCTGCAAATCACAATGGGGAAGCCGGCAGGAATTGTAAGGAGTGGCACAACGCCTCCATCGCAGCTGTTACCAGGCATGCACTGAAAGATGCTGGAGCACATTCCGCCAAATGGGAACAAATCAGAGACTTGTCTTCGACCAAACTCGCCCCCAAAGAACGCTGGAGACAATACTTCCTCATTTTCAACGATGGCCAGGAGGATGCCGAGATGGATCGGCCGTACTGGGGAGGCACGAACACCAACGACACGATAGATTTGCTCTTCAGGTGTGCCAAGGCCAGTCTTGAACCTGATGGCGGCTCACCTACAGCACCAGTAAGACTACTACTCGAACATCAAGCGCTGCTGAGGAGGAGAGAGCAGCGAGACAGCCACACTAGAGCTCGGGCTGACGCTATGAGGGCACGCGCCACGCAAATGGAGCAAGCTGAGCTGTTGCAGTCGCAGCGTCAATTTGATGAAGACCTTGCGAGGCTGCTTGCTCAAGTGGATGACGTTTCTCTCGTTTCCGGCGCTGATCAACCGGACATTCCACCGACTGCTGCTCTTCCCACAGATTCCCAAGACCTACAGGGTCTCGCATGGCCCACGTCGCCAATGCACCGAACAACAAGTGGGCAGAGCGCGATGAACGCTACCTTTGGCACACCCTTCAATGAACTAGCTACGAACCCCGGAGCATTGACGCTCCCAGCCCAATCACCCTTTCCATCCAGTGGCCAGAACCCCGCCATCGGCGGGCCGAATACCCTTGCGACCGAATCACAATCGTTGACAGCTTTCATAGAGAACGTGAGCATGGTAGTGGATCCCAACACCGACCCAACAACACGCCAACAGGTGCAGTCGTGGCAAAACAGTCATTATCGACAGTCGCAAACGCTGCGGCCTCCGCAGCTGGATCGTCCCCGTCCTTCCTACTTGGCCCCCGGTCATTCAAGACGGAATGCGGTTGGGCTGCCCAGGTCCAGTAATTCGACACAACGACTCACTCCTACGAACAGCAGCACCACGAACAGCCTCCAACCACCCAGATATGTGGCTCCAACATTCGCATCCGATGATAATGCCGACATTTACATGGGATACAGTGAGACCGACGCACCCGCATATGATTACGGAGGCGAGGATCCATCGTACAGCCATACGCCGCGGACATATTGATATCAATGTTGAAGAATCGCGACTTGACGAAGCGAGGTGAAGACGAAGGTTTCCTTAGAAGCTACTGGCGTTATATACCCATCCTCTACGGCGATACGGGCGAGGTAACCTATTTCTGTTTGAACTAATGAAGTGAGGACTAGCATCAGGCCGGTCAGCATTCGCACCTCCTGTAGGTTGGACATTTCATCCAATGAATCATGAATGACACGATCCGAAATGTACGGTGCCCACATTTCATCCTTGATCTGCTCTTCTTCAGTCGAAACTGCTGCACTCCAGCCCCGTAACGTTCGTCATATCAGCATCTATAATGAATTCACCTTCGGCTGACGGTATGCAACCGTACGCGCGGGTTAACATCAACTCACGGTTATGTATAACCGCTCACCCAGCACGTTGAGTGGCCTGGAGAAAAATCAAAATATCTTCCATGATGCCCTTTCATCCTCCTCAGCTCTTGCAGTTCACAACGCTCTTTGCCGCAATGCGCCTGCACCACTGACTCCAGACAAGCACTGCTTGGCGGCGTCCATGACGGGGCACAGGTACTGTTGATAGCTACAGAAGCTTTGCAAAGTACAATTCACATTCTTATAGGTGATGTAGTTATCTCGACAATGGCTCTGCATGAAGCTGTCTCAGGAACGAGAGGACAAGTATGGACTAGGGAGTACGTAGTATTTAATTGGCATGTGCCTCTACGCATTCCTACAAGAGCCCCTCAGCCCCTTACCCCCTTTCCCACGCAGCCTTACTCCGTACAGTAATTAATTAGTTACTGTGTTTGGTTCTGCGCACCCGCTCCCAACAATCGATCAATCAATCTCGGGCTGATTGACGTTCAATGATCCTCACTCCACCACACGATCATGCACGGCGCGTCGCTTCGCTCCCCGAGTCGCCATCCAAAGCACTTTCCGCACCCCAAGATGTCCCTTGCTCGACAATGTCGGCGTGAAACCCTGGCCAGTCCACCATTTGCAAGGTTCTCTCTTTCGCAGCTCGACACTCTGCTCTGTCCTCATCCAAAGAAAGGCGCTCTTGCCGAGTTCCCGGTACCGTATGTCCGCCGCAGGATCCAGTGCTGTCGGACCCGGTCTTCAGTGGATCATTCGCCTACGCCGACCGGATTGCTAAACACAACGTACACTGATTATTTTTTGTCGTACGCAGGGAGGGCGCGGAAGCCATTTCATGGTGCCGTTTCCGGGCTTGAGGCTCTCGAACCCAGTCCGCGGATTGATTAGTAGACTCTCGGTCGTTGCTGTCCAAGAGAGATGGACTAACACTGCTGGTCTCGGCCTTTGTACATCGCATGGCATGTAAATTGCCAAATCTGGCGCGACCATCTTCTCGCTGAGGAGGGCCGTATCAGTGTCGGCGTCGAGGTCGGGGTCAGTTCTGGAGTCGTCGGATGCTTCTCAAGGAGGCCACTTAGAAAACCGATGTCGAACAAATCCCCTCACTATCGCGCAAACTGTGTGGATGCTTGGGCCAGGTTGACTCAGTGGATTAGCCACCTCGAGTAACTAGCCCTTAGCTTGCTCGCGAAAGTATACCCTAATGGTGCGTTCATGAAACGCAACAACTTGGGCGCCTTTCGATTTGGCCTGTGCTGGGAGGCGACGGATCGAGGATGAGGACTTGCTTTTGTCGTTGGACATGTTTTCGAATCGGGCCGTCGCTACGATGTGATCGTCCTTAGCCACACTTCTTCCCGTACACCCGTATATTTTGAGCTGGCTGGTGTGGTGCAGGGATGGTCACCCTCCGACTGAAAAGCTACAAGAAGCCGCTAGATGATGCATTTACCCTGGTTGGAAGCGCATCTTTTGCTACCACGTTCCCTCGAGTTCTCCTGGCGGAGGTGGTACTTCGTATTCTGTCCACCCCTCGGTCGCAGCACGTATCCGTCCGTCGGTGTAACCGTTGTCCTAGACTCTCCTTCCCTGATGGGCACGGGCGTACACGCACGCGGACCAGTCAATCAGTCAACTGGTCAACCAGTCAACCAGTCAAGCGAGATGATAGACATTGACAGCCACGCGTTTGATATCTGAGCCGACTATAGCGTTGATTACATGCGCCGAGTAGCAGCAAAAGGTCCACAACCAGTGGCCCGTCATGATTGACTGATTGATGAGGAGACAACCCTCAGCCACGAAAGCATCATGGTCCACCGATAGTAACAAACCAGCATAAGATTGACGGACAATGCAAGTGTCAGTAACCAAGACATCTTCTGCTTAAGAAGTCATCATGAAACCTACAACTTGCCTGGTGAAGTAAAGACTTCGAAAATGACACGAAAACTCTGTGAAAACAACAGACACTCTCGACATCCAGCGTCAGCTCATCTCTCACAGTTCCCTAGTTCCCAATCATGCTCACGCAAAGGGACCCGACATTCACGAAACACCTTGGCAGGATGCGGAAGCGCACAAAGTCGATTTCAACTGCTGCTTGCCGGCGCCCTCCCTTCTTCACCACCACCACGGGGCGCAGTGAAGGTGAGGCAGTCCAGTCCGGTGAAGAGTGGTCGCACCAGAATAAAATGCGCGGCAGCCAACATTCTTCAAACCCGCTTCGCGCACCTTGACAAATCTCTGTCTCGACAATAAACAACCGTCCTAGTTACCAGGCGGGCGATCGACTTCCAATTCTTCCTCTGTTCGCGACTCTTCAATTCCAAAGACCATCCTTCCGCTCTCTCTCGACATCGTGCCCCTCTGCTCTTGCTCTGTCGCACCGCACAAACGCCGCAAAAAGATGGCCTGGAGAGACGCAACCGTCGGCCAAAGCATCGTCATGGTCGCCAATGGAGCCGTCCGCGCCGCGCAAGTGGTGACGGGGGTGCTGACCATCTTCCTCTACGCGCCGGAGAAAGGATACTGGCAGGACCATGGGTTGCCAAAGACACTCGTAAGTTGCCGGACAGACAAGACTCAACCTTTACACCTTTCGCGGCATAATAACTAACATGATAACCCCCTCTTGCAGAACTTTGAATTCGTGCTGGGCTCCCTCGCCATCGTCACCGGTCTTGCTATGGGTCTCGTGCCCTTCAAATTGTCCTACCGCCCCGTCGCGCTCGCCTGCCCATGGGACATCGTCATGTTCTTCATGTACAGGTGAGTTGATTCGGCTCTTCGGGCTTCGGCTCTTCAGCTCCGGCTCTTTGGTCGGCCAAAAAAAATCCTATCCACAGACCTGCCAGCTAGGTTGCTAACAAGGAGAATATATTTAGCGCCGCATTCTACATAATGAGGAACGTCAACAGCAAGTTCCTCACCGAGCCGTTCCATCACGTCGATCAATACAACGACGGCCTCTTCTTGACCCACAAGTTGGCCATGTATGACAAGGTGTGGATTGATCTCGCCGGCATGCTTCTCTTCCTCGTCAGTGCAACCATGGGCGCGGTCTTGCTGTGGACTGGGAAGAGGAACAGGATCATCGGACGACACAGCGCTGTTTAGGACATTTCCGCCGCGAATGTATACCCTTTCCCGATGACTGGCCAGGCCGGTTGAGGTTGATCGGGCAGACAAACGTCCACGACGAGGTGAATGAAGCGTCAAGTTGTGTACAGCGCGGCTCTGGGTCTTCTTGGTTTGGACACACAAAGTACCGGAGTGGGGTGGGCCATGGCACCTGTACGGAGTATGTGGATTGTCGATAGCAGTTGGAGGGACGGAGATTGCTTCGGCGTCGAGGTCAGGCTCCGGCGTCGAGGAATACTGTGGCCGAGGTACTGGTCATCTCCAGCCAGAGCGTCGACGTTGGACGTGCTCTTCTGTTAGAACAGGCATAGAGGGGTCTTGGTACGAATGAGCGGAGTTGACACCCTCATGACACCTCAGGTTGCCCATTGTACCAACTCAGTCCAAAGTCTGAAAGTGCTTTGATCCCAGTGATCGAACTTGACTTGTGTTTGCTGAAATTTTCAATTCCCTAACCTCTATGTCCTCTGGTATTGAACATCGTGACTCTTCATACATGACCCGTTGTTGGTACAAGATATATGCAAAAATCAGTGGCATGTTTGCCAAGTCCGGGAATTTACAGTGCCAGAGCATTCCGCATTCCGTTTGTCGTACATATTTTACAGTAACCACCATCCCGCACCAACGACACTGAGCACGAAGCTGAGCACGAGCCCTCTGCCATTGCAGGCTACCGTGCCGGCGCCGGCCGGAGCTGGTGAACTGCTAGTCGCGCTTGAGCTCGGAGCGGACGATGCGCCAGTCTCAGGTGTCTGTGAAGCCGTCACGACGGCGGTTGAAGTCGAGGCTTCCACAGGTGCTGTGGTTGTGCTCTCAACACTTGCCGTCGGTTCACTCGTGGGGGTAGCCTCGGTCTCCGTGCCCGCAGCAGTTGTAGTGGCATTCGTCTGCGACGCAGTCGAACTTGCCTCTGTGCTCGTTGTCGTGCTCGAACTCGAATTTGAGACGGACTCCGTTCTATTCTGCACTTGAAACCAGTTCGCGCCCACCGGTTCGCCTAAGCCAGATGCGCTCACAAAGCCCGCGATATCAAAGTCCAAGCGGTTCGACAGATCGCTCTTCTCTTCAAAGAAGCTCTCGAATCCACTGGGAATGTTGAACCCCTCGGGCTGCCGGTACATGATTATGGTGTATCGATGAGCGATGTCTCCGCCAGGAGGCGTGGGAGGGATGTAAGCGAGGGGTGTGGCAGAGGTGAAGTTCTGTGAGTCGCTATCGAAGTCGAAAAGCACTTCGCTGGCTCCAGCGAGGTTGGGCTGATACCAGTGGAGGAATTGTATGCGAGTGGACGGATCAGAGGGTGAGGTCACGTCTTGATCCACCATGAAGACCATGTAGTCAATTGTCCGGGTCGAGTCGGAGGGGCCCACGATTGTGGGTTCCTCGAGGACATCTGTGATGTGGGGTGTCAGTAATGAGATATGCATTGACGGTGTCTGAACGCTAGGATGCAGCCGTGACAAGACAAGACTCACCATCGCGGTTTAACAGCACACCGGCTGGACTGACGCTGGTGGAAGTATCCTGGAAATCTGCACGCAGGTTCGTGTCGACTTGGATGGGAAACCCGGGCGCGGATTGGGCGCTGACGAGGGCGGCAAGCGCGAGGACTGCAAGAGAGCGTAAGTGGTTCATAGCGAGTGACACGACTCAGGTCGTCCTAATGGTGTAACGGAATGAGTGTACGGAGTAGATTAATCGTGATTTGGGGTTGAGTATCCCGGAAAACAGCGAACAGCGACGGCGATTGCTATATAACGTATACCCATCGTTCTGGGCCACGGGGTCGACAACTGCCAGCCAACGCCGAGCATAGCATCTTAGTAAAGAGTTCCGCATCGAGGCTGGTCATGTTCGAGATCGTCACCACCAGCTCGGAATAGCAAAGCGTCTGACCTAGCATCGATCGCCAGCGAGAGAGGTTGACTTCCGATTGGAGAGGTGAAGGCACGACGGTCATGGACAGGGACATTGATGGGCATCCAGACCAGCGATCAGGCGTCGGCAAGGTACTCCGTAGTCGCACCGCATATGGTGGCGTCGACCCCTTGGGGCGCAGCGCATGTGCAAAGAAGGGAGCGCTTACGTGACGAACGGGCGCGAGACGCTCAAGAGTTTGAGATTGAATCGCCGTGTTTCAGGAGAGCAGAGGAAAGCGAGTGAAGCGAAGTGCCAAGAGCGTTGAAACACGGGCGAAATTGCTCCCGTTGAAAGGCAAGCAACACCTAGTTCCCGCAGTTTCATGTCCCCTGTCCCAAGAGAAGCGCACAGCCGCATGAGGCGTTCTCGCACCGCCACGACCGGATCACTCTGCTAGGCACTCACGTCGACGCTCTGCTGCTGGTATGACCCATTGCTCCCTCGCGGTGTATACAGCACCCTTTCCCATTGAAGGGAATAATAGCAAAGGTTGTCCAAATCCATTCACTAACTATGCAAGCGCCTTTTTAGCTGGGGTATCAGAACGTCCACACATGATTTCTCCAGATCAGCTCCGAATGTAGCAAAGAGATCAGTAAAACAGAACCCCAGCCTGGAACTGAATCTCAGACGAGGCAAGTAGAAGGTGTCTTTATCGTCGCTTTATCGACCAAGTCTCCCAATCCAATCCCAAGACTTTCGTGTCTGTCTCGTGCCAGTCCCCAACTCCGCATACCCAACTAACGCCTTGTTTGGCAACACCAAGATGTCGATTCCAGTGTTTGAAAATAGTCTCTCTTGCTCATCAAGTATGCTCATAAGTCGTTTTGGATCGTTTCGAGCGGTATTCGAATCATACTCAGTAGGTCTAGCTCCTCAGGGGGTGGTGCCCGAGAATGCAGTTTGTGCACAGTTGGTAGCCGGTTGGGTTTGTGTCGCAGCTCCCGCTCACTGCGCTTTGTTCATGCGGTGTTCTGAGTTCCACCATTCTGCTGCCTGCCGGCTTGCGCCGCCGCCTTCGCCGCGTCGTCCTTTTGTTTAGCAATTCTCGCATAGTCCTCCCACCTTGTTTTCTCGCCGGATCTGAGCTTGCCAGGGAAGAACGTGTCGATCAGGCTGGCGCCAACATGGTGATAGTCTTCCTCGACTTTATAAAGAGCCTCCATCACCTTATTCTCACCGATGACCTTGACAAATTGGAGCGGGACACCAAAGGCTTTCGGATCGCGTCTCCATCCGGCGACGAAGATGTTCTGAAGGATGCCCACACCGCCAATAGCAAGCAAGAACCAAGTATTCTGCTGAATGCCAGCGGCCGTGATCAGAAGCAGGATCCAGAGCAAGGCCAGTGCGATCAGTGTGACCCGGGTAAACCAAGAAGCTGAAACGTCAACGTTCGTCTGACCAGCCGCAAGATCTTCAAGATCGAGTCCGTTTCCATTGCCGAGAATGACAACAGCGTGCTGGCTGCCATTCCCCCTTGTCAAGATCACGTTCTTCTTAGACTTGCTTCGGCAGGCCCACTTCTCCTTGGCCCACTGTGGAAGAGCACCTGTCACAACAGATAGTAAAATGCCAGCGATCGTAATCAGGAAGATCCCCCAGTCTCCGAAGATGCCTGCTGGAATGGCGGCGATGCCCAGTTGGACAAAAGTGGTGAGAAACCCGATCCAATACAGAGCGTCATAGCCAGGATAGCCTCTGCGCGCAGGTTCAGCCTCGTAGACGGACACGCAAAGCCCAGCTTGGGTAGATTTCTCGACTGATGCTGAAGAGCCTGTTTCTTGCAGCGCCTTGGCTTTGTCGAACTCGAACTTCTTCTCAACCAGCTCTTTCACCTTTGAGGTAACAGCTGCGTCCTTCCAGTGATCGAAGTCTCTGACTATTCGTCCGATGATCCATGAGGTGTTCTCTCGAACATAGCCAGACTCCCCGTTGATTACTTTGCAGGCGCAGTCCGGGAGAGGCATGAGTTTGTTCTCGCCCACGGCGGACACAACGGCAGTAACGGCGAAGGCAACCCATCCTGGCACATGTCAGTACAACTTTTCCAGCCTCAGAGATCACGAAACTTGCCGAAAGAGAAAGCAACCGGAGTCAGACGAGAGCCTGCCAGCTGCGCCAACGCACGCGCGACAACATCACCACCAAGGATCAGCAGTACTGAGAAGACATCTCCGGGGTTTTTCCATTGCGCCCAGAACTCGCGTGACGGCTCGCCAGGGTCGAAGCTGCGACGGACGATATCAAACAGAACAGGCGGCATAGCTGAGAGAGGAGAGCTGAACAGCAGGATGCTGAGGGCGAGCGCCGCGAGAGCACTCCATTTTATGGAGAATGGACGATAGGTCTGCTCGGCCTGCGACGGACTTGTTGTGTGTCCTTGCCGGGGCATTGCTGAAGCCTAGACGCAATGCGGGGGTGAAATGCAGCCAGCTGAGAGAAATCTGTAAGGCTGATACGGTGAGGCGGTGACGATTGTGGCTGGTAAATACAGTAAACGCAACGGTTTTGGGCTCTGCGGAACTCAACTCCGACCCCGAAGTCATTCTATCAATCAGCTTCAGAGAGTGAACTGAGCGGTTCTGCGAGAAGAGATCTTTGCTAGGTCTTGAGTTACCGTGGTCAACAGATAGGATTGTCTACCTTTGAACTCGGTAAATTGCTCCTTCCGGCAGTGACTCGGTCTAGGAATTTTCGAACCTTCACCTCACTTTCACATCTGCTTGATCCACGAATCACATTCATTCCAACTCTTCCCCAGCCAGTGCGCATTCAGTTCCGATCAATCTGACATGGTCCTCGCTTCGCGGGGTAATTCGAATCTGAAATGGCGGATGGTCGTGCGCCAGCGGGTCAATCTTCCAGTCATCGATGGGCGCCTCGGGCACTTCCTGAAAGTTGAAGCAATAAAGCAGCCGAGAGAACGCGATGAACATATTCCGGGTCGCGACGTGCCATCCCGGGCAAACCCGTCGCCCTGCTCCATGGTCAGACCAGGATCAGACCATCAAGTCGCTGAAGGATACTTACCCGTGCCGAACCCCAAATGCCCTTTCAACAGCTCCTGCAGATCCTCGTTCAGAAATCGTTCCGGCAAGAATACCTCGTTTCTCGCAAACTCCTTCTCGTTATGGCTGATGGCGAAGTGGCTATAGACGAATATGGTGCCCTTTTCGAACACGAAGTCGCGGTACGTGTCATCTTCGATCAGGGCTCGAGGCACTCCTGAAGCTGTCATGTTTGGTCGCCACCTCAGCGACTCTTTGACCACTGCTACAATGTACGGCAGGTGATCCCAGTCCTTACAGTCGTCAATACATGGGTTTAGGATCACAAGAGAATCTTCTTACATCGAAGGAAGGTAGCCTCGAGGCATGTCCACAAACCTCATCGAGCTGCTTTTGTGCATTGGCAACCCAGGCAGGGTACTTGGCCGCTGCCGCGAGCATGAGGTTGATCTGATTGCGAGTCGTGTCACTGCCGGCCTCGATTATCGACCCGGCTAATACATGTTTAGCCGTCAGTGTCATGACGTGGAAGAAGCCAGCAGCTAAGTTGCAGTTCCCTGGTCTTACCAGCAAAATAGGCCTGTGCTTTATCGAAGCCATACTTGGTGGCAAGATCCGCCATCCCTCGGGCAAAACATTCGGGATTCTCTCCTTGCTTGATGCGCCGTTCAAGGTCGTCAAAGAAAGCAGTGTACACGCTAATGATCCAGCTCAGCCTCTGCCTACCTGCATATTCACCTCGTGGAGAGGTGTGGAGTCCGTACTGGTCGATGGTCACTTACCCAAATGTTTTCCTAAATACCCGTTCTGCCTTTGGTCTGAACCACTGAAGAGAC
Organism: Cladophialophora carrionii CBS 160.54; assembly: GCF_000365165.1. Classification (NCBI taxonomy): domain Eukaryota; kingdom Fungi; phylum Ascomycota; class Eurotiomycetes; order Chaetothyriales; family Herpotrichiellaceae; genus Cladophialophora; species Cladophialophora carrionii. The sequence goes on from NW_008481830.1 coordinate 2,516,909, forward strand.
CGTGGCATGACCCTCACCAACCAGGGAAATTGCTCGACCAAGCTGGAAGACGGCGACGTTTGAGTTTCGAGAAAGTCGTCGATGGTCGAGAACAAAAGGCGGACGTTCTCGTCTTGCATGCTTGTTCGACGACCAAAGACGCTTCCACAAGGTCAGCCTATGACAAGCACGACTCACCATATCACCTACACGGAGAAGATTACTGCATATATCAACCATCAGCAACACGAGCACGGCATTGTCTCACATTCGCGTCATACCTGAGTTTGCAAACCGAGCTCCATGCCGGTAGAATTCATCTGGCCGCTTCAGATACTGCCAGACAAGTGCTCGAGACTCTACATCCTGAAAAGGCTTATAGGTCTCCGACTGCCGCGGAAATCAGCTCCTATACCCAGCTGTCGCCTTCAAAGAACTTACGTTGCTAGCCATCAAGAGCTGGTGCATTATCTTCCGAAGCTGCCTCCAGCGCTCCGTATGACCCATCATGACAATACGCTTGCCGCCGGATAGAATGTCTTGCGTGACGGGAAACTCAGGCCGGCTAATGTAGAGCCGTCCACGCCGGTCCAGGAGCTCTCGCGCCGTTTCCGCGGAGTTGAGGAACACCCATCTCCTTGCGCCAAGTTGCACTGAGAAACTATTGCCAACCGTGAGCACATACACACAGATGGACCCGGTGCATAACGAGCAGCACTCACAGATCTCCATACTGTTTTCCCCATTCCATAAGCTTGGCCCCTGGATACGCTGGTGGGAGTTGAAATAGATTTCCAAACACGGGTATCCCCTTCGGACCAGGTGGGTATCGATATTTTGTTCTCGGCTTGAGCGAGACGAGTTCGAACACCAGTAAGAGTGCTGCGCCGACTGCGCAGAGCACCCAAACATTTTGATGCTGTAGAGAGTCAAAAGGAGGCATCGCAGAATCTGCGACGGAAGATGAAGATCTATTCACACATAAGGTGGGATTTTTCTGCTCGTTCCTCGGCTGGCATTCAGTCAAAAAGCACAGCACCATCCATCAATCATCAAGACACTTTTAACACAGTCCAGGACGTCCTCGGGGCACGAGGCTGAAGTGAGTGCTCATCCAGCGACTCCGCCTCCGCCTCCGCCTCCGCGTGTTAGTCTTTGTGCGTTGTGGGGTAAGCCAGGACTCGACTCCAGCCCGCCAGCCAGGGACGGAAACGCAGGACAATCAACTACTCCACAATTGGGGGTACAATGAAGTCTATCCGCAGGCGAGCTTGTGTCCAGACTACCCAGGTACCTGTGGGGTTACAATACGAGGATACACAACCTTCCCTATGCGGTGTTAAATCAAGGAGGCCCTAGAGCCTTCATTGATCACTGCGAGTATTGAGCCTAACCACCGTCGACTCTCCAAGATCATCTTCGTACCATCATCGACATGGCAGACCCAGAACAATACAATCCCGCTAGATTCGGGATCTCGACACTCCCCCTGAATCACGAGCCTTACGGGCCAATCCTGCCGGAACGGCTCATCGGGGCTAATACGGGGAAAGTCGCCGTGGTGACCGGCGCTGGGAGAGGTGAGCCAAAATCCTCCCACCTTTTCACCCACATTACCTGTACCCTGCACTGTTGTTCCCCATCCTCTGTTGACACGGATGCGGTTGAAGGAATTGGCAGGGCCATCGCCATGGCGCTGGCCAACTCCGGAGCAAAGCTGGCGCTTCTCGACATCCTGGTCGAGGAGCTAGAGGACACGAAAGTGGCATGCGAGAAGTACGACGGCGTGACAGCCGAGGTCTTTGAATGCGACATCACAAACGTGGAGACCGTGCGGCGCACGTTCGCGAGCATTTCCGATATTTTAGGCCCGGTGGATATCTTGGTGAACAACGCGGGCGTCGCCATCGGGAGACTGGCCTTTGACGAAACGTTCGAAGGGTTCTGGAAGGCCATCGAGGTCAACTTCAAGGGCACCATGCTTTGCGTGTACGAAGTGTTGCGCGCCATGAAGGAGCGAAGGTCAGGCTGTATCATCAACATGGCGTCACGGGCCGCGACCGTCGACATGGCTGGGGGGCTGAGCTATAATTCCAGCAAAGCCGCGGTGGCGCGGGCGACGCACAGCCTGCAGGAGGAGTTTGAGCAAGCCGGGCTGGGTGAGCAGTTGCATACGTATTGCTTGCACCCTGGGGGAGTGTGGGGGAAGATGGTCACCGGTGAGTGAGCTAAGTTTACATGTCTTTTTGCTATGGCTTTTCCTTGAGCTTGAGAGCACAAGTCTGACAATGTGGGCGTGCGTCCTACTGCAGAGAATACGACACCTGAAGTCCAGGCCCAGATCAGATCGATCTTCAAGGACGTGCCGGAGCTGTGCGCCAACACGGTCGCTTATCTCGCTGCAGGCCGGGGGAAGGCGTTGCGAGGATGTTACTTTGACTGTAGACAGGATGTGGACCGGGTTTGCAGCTTTGGCCGGGAGACGCTGGACAAGTATGAGCTGTACAAGTTGGGGGTGAAGTTCTTGCCTGGGTATCAGAACGAGCCTTGAAGTTTATGATGAGCGCTGAAGATAATTTGCAAGCACGATACTGTAGGACTTCATGAGACAAATGGCTCGCTTGCATTAGTCGGCTCCCACAGTCACTCCTTTGGCGAGTGCTTCGTTATTGGGGTCAGGTCCTGGAACCTGACTCCCAACCGATTGTTTATACTCCTTGGTGAAGTCATACATGATGTCGTTGATTCCCTGGGTGATATGACTGTCAGCTTAACGACACTTGGGTCCGTGCGAGAGCGGCCACTTGTGACGGAAGTAAACATGTGAGAACATGTGTGAGAACATGGAGCCAACATCAGCCCAGGATGTCACTCACCGTAACTAAGCTTGCGACAAATTCTGGGTCGGAGAACTTCTCACGTTCGAGGAACAGCGGATCCTCCTTCATGGCGACATCTGGGTCCTGCAGAAGGTGGCGCAGGTTCTGAGAGGAGACAGGGTCAATGATCTTGAACCACATATCTCGCCGCACCGTACTGTATCGGTCCAGGATGCTGTCGTCTGCAAGACCTTGGTGGATTCCGTTCAAGCAGTCGAAGAGATTCCCCACGTCGACGAGCCCGCCTGTGAGTCCCAGGCCGCCACTGGCGCACCATAGGATCGTTGATCAGTTTCACTTCCGCCCAGGCAACTGACATTCAAGGACAGCAGCACTCACAAAGGGTTGCAAAGATGAGCTGCATCGGCGGCGAGAAGAAACCTCCCGACCCGGAAACTCTCGGCGCACCTCTGATGGATCTTGTAAGGATTGATCGTGACGAGTTTATAATCCTCTGGGCCCGGACTGCCGGGTAGTATCTTGCGAAACTTCTCAGGCTGGCGAGCAATGTATTCCTCTCGAGTCAAGCCGACAGTCTCGCCGTAGCTGACGCGGTATAGGCCATCCGGTTGCAAGAGTGCGACGAGGCAGAAGTATTCGGGGTCGACGATGAACGCGCCTTGGCCCCATCCGTACTTGGAGATGTCGTAGTAGACGTTGGTGGCGACGATCTGCTGATCCCATGTCCGGCCAGGGAAGTCGTCGCCGAAGAGAGCCCGGCGGATGGTGCTGTTAGCCCCGTCACACCCGACGATGTAGTCTGCGGAATAGATCTGCTCACCCTCGGGCGTATCGACAAAGACGCGGGCGCTAGCATCGGACTGGTCGATATTGGTCACCCTGTGTAAGTATCTAATTTTGGCATTGGACTTTCTGTCGAGATGCTCCCGCGTGAGTTGCAGAAGCTTACCCAGTGGGAGGCCGTGCAGTCTTCGGTCGAATGGGACAGCACTTATGTCCATTCTTGCCAGTAGAGTGCCGTCCACTTTGCGCCATGAGACACCATCGGAGACGACATAGCCTCGTTCACGGACCTCTGGCAAGAGCCCGGCCCGCTGTAGCTCGTAAACTGCTGGCCATGGGTAGAAGCTGGCTCGAGGCGAGTCGTCGAGCTTATCCGAGGCCTCGAGAAGTTCAACATTGATGCCTGCGTTGGCGAGGAGGAGTGCCAAGACACAGCCGCTTGGGCCAGCGCCAACAATGATAATCTAAATGTCGACACGTCAGCCTTGGGGTGGTGGCATGCACTAGGGCGACTGGTCCCTATCACAGATCTCGCTCACCTTCGAGAGTGTCATGACCTCCGACTGACTGCTTTGAGCGATTTGCGTGTTCAGTGGCTCGGGTAACGTCGCATATGTAGATCTTTGAGACAGGCTTAGATTCGGTGTGCCTTTCCACAGCATGCTCCCCCTCGACGTGACTATGATCTTACTCGATGAAGCTCCTGTCGTCCCTACCTCAACCCCACAATACCCCACATTCCCCAACAAGGCCTGTGTCCACGGGGTATGAACTGATGTATTCTCCGCCTCATGCCTGCGGTTGGTCAATGGGCATAGACGTAGACAATGTTGATGCCGGAGATGATCTTCTGTTGACTCAAGGCTCAATAACGATATCGACCAAGCCGTCCTTTCAGCGCAGCAGAAATGTGATAACACCTGCTGTCAGTGGCCGCCAGGGACGCTGTATCGCCTCTGTTGCGAGCCATTGCCATTATCAGTATCTGGTGTCGACATGAAAAGATATTCGAATCGGCTGTGTGCAGGTTTGTGCTTCCCTTCCGCTCGCTTCCAATACGCGCGATATCAATGTGCAGCGTAGCTTCCTCAGCCGGTTCCAGGCAAGCCACAGTCGTTTCAGGAATGGGGAAATCGCGAACTTCGTACTCCGCCAATCCGCGCGGGTGGTCTGACCCCTTTTCCGGCGATCAAGGATGTCACTGCGCCTACGGATATGCACAGGCTTCACCGACCACGGCACTTGCCATGGCCCGCGCAATCGGATGCGGCTCGTCGAGTCGATCGGTCACGCTCACATCCACGTACCGGGTAAGGCGATAAAGAAAGAGCGGGACATTTCGAGGCCACACTTTGCCCCAACGAAATGCTTGGCGCCAAGAGCCACGAGGAAGTACACCCAATCATGTCACGGCTCCCTCTTCGGCCCATTCCTGGCCATATTTGCAACATTGCAGTCCACGTCGGAACATCGACTGACGTCTCTGTCTTAGCCCATCCCAGCAAGATGGCTTCCTCATGCATCTGGTGATGTCTGCTGGAGGATCTTTCTGACAGTTGAAGCCCGAAGACCTTGCAGCCCTGGCTCTTGGCGTTGTGTCTCATTTACTCCTGCATCATGCTACGCCGACCGAGTCGGTTCGAATACGAGCACTGCTGTCTACACGACATCTTTCAGGTGCTATCAGCACTGATCCATGCCTAGACAGAGTGCTCTCTTGAGGAGCCCGCTCCGGCGAGTCCCCTAGCCTGCGATCCTAGTGGTCACTGGCCACTGACACTGATCATTAGTCGCCTGACAACATGGAAGCGAAAGATTCCACGTACAACCGAACTTTCAGCAAGCCATACTCCTGATATGTCCTTTTTACGAGCTCTACGCACTAGCTGCGTGACTATTAGGACAGGGTCTCGATTGTGGAAGGACAATTCGTGGTCCATGATAAGACAAGGCAGTAATGGAAACTCCAAAAATTGCTCGACACATGCAACAGCTTTGGCAACCAAAGTCCTCGTAGGACGTGACTTCAGAGTCACCAAAGTTGGCATATACCTCGAACGACCTCCAAATCTCAGCCAGCCAAATGTCCTGTGACCTCCTATGCTAGCATCTTGTTTCCCTAGCGGCCTTTCTAACGCTCCTCGCACGGCTCCTCGAACGCTTGCTTGAACCATGTTGACAACAGTCCTGAGCCCTAGCACCCAAGCTTGGAAAACCCACTATCCGCAAGACGAGAATCGTCGCCGAGAATTTGAGGGCTCAGCTAGCCAAAATCCTCAGCAGAGGACGCCTTCGCATTTTGCAGGATTCATGTTCGGTCAAGAAGACGTGCCCAGACCAACCGACACACAGTTAGCAACCCTTGCTCCTGGAAAGTCTCTAGATTCGTGACGCAAACTAGTCCTATGACCTGGTCGGATAGAGAACGAGCCTGGGGAGGAAAGGAGGAGGCCTCGATTCCGTTCAACGCGAAATCATCATGATCGCAAGGTACAGGATGGAGCCTCCTGATGAATCAACGTGCGCCTTCGCCTCGAATGGCCAGACCTGGCTTTGCTCATCTCACCGGCCGAGCCCTGTGGTGAAGCCCGAATATCAGGACTAACCCATGACAACTCTCTACCAGGCTGAACAGCGGTCCTTCTGACTTCAGCTGAGCCCGACACGATGTGGCTTTAAGAGCTGAGACCGCACCGTGGCTGCCTGATGTTGAATACTCGGATAGAAGAGCTGAATCTGGATCTCTTCCTGGGTATATAGGCTTAACTCATTCCCTGCCCTCGAGTCCATCGCCAGTTCTTCTTGTACCAGTTCATCGAAACCCAGTCACGCAAATCAGCCATGCCGACCACGATACAAGTCACGCAGTTGGCTGGATACTACCCTTAGCCAGAAGGCACGTACGGACTCTCGGCTGACAACCTCAGGAATGCCTTTGGCGGGCATGGAAATCCCACTGCCACAGGACGGCGACTACGAGGCAATCAGTCAACGGTGGTGGTATACCTACTACCAAATTGTCCCAAAATCCCAGCCTATGTTGACAAGATTCGTGTGCCGGTCGACGTCCCTCGCCCCGAGCCAGCAGACTTTAATCGGAATCGTAATTCAGCATGGGCTCAAATAGTTGCGCCCATGATGCGGCTCTGGATCAAAGTCATCAGGCTGTCGGACAGGAACATATCTCTGGAATTTTACCCGCAAGCGGAACAGAATGGTGCCTTGATCAAGGAAAGCATACTCCGAGTCAGGAAGACGGGTGATACCAAATGGGACGTCCTGTACAATTCAGACGGAATGTATCATACTCATCCTCATGGAGGGAACAAAGGCGACAACGCTGTCGCACCTCCCACGCCACCATTTGCGCCCGCTCCACAAGCTGTGCCTGTTCCAGACCTAAGATTCTTACCACCCAACCTCTTCAGTCGCTTCGGTGGATTGACGCGTCGTACGCATTCGGCTCTTTGGAAAGCTTCAGACCCAATGTCTTCGATCTGAGTATCTCCGATCCCGCTCTTATCAAGAAGGTTCTGGTCACCGGAACAGACGGGACAACACAGGAGTATACGGTGCCCAGTTTCCTCAACTTCACCTGGGGCACTGAATCGACCTTCTTCTCGGCAAGTGGATCTTCCAAGGTCGAGTTCATCCACGATCTCTCTGAGAAGGTAGACATCGGGTTCAGCTTCTTGGGCGTTAGCGCCGAGTTTGAGCGGACATTTAAGCAGTACAACCGAGAGGAGACGTTCAACAAGTACGTTGCTCTCTACGACCAGGAAATCATCTATAAGGTCGGCTTCAAGGACACAGAGTGTACCAAGCGACATCTCTCCGCTGCCATCAAGAACGCCCTTGCTACCTGGTTGGCCGACAGGCTGGTCGGTCAGTTCGGAAGTCATTACATGACCGCGGCATGGTTCGGTGGGCTCAGCATCCATTCTTCGACGACGGACAAGCTCGACACATTCAGCAAGACGGAGTTGATCGAGGCACTCAAGACAATGGTTTGCTCTCTCGCCCCTTTATATACCAACGATCTACAAGCTGACCGTGATTCCAGATCCCTCTTAAAGACCCCGAGACGAGCGTTGATGCCGGCGACGTCAGAAACAACCCAGACCGCTCAGACGTCAGTTCACACTCCCTCGCCGAAGCACTTGACGTTGTCCGCACGACAACCTTTGGTGGCACAGCGCCTGATGGTGAACAGCTCGAAGGATGGAGACGCACCCTGGCCACCAACCCGTCGGTCGTGCTGTACAAGTCCAAGACCATGGACACTCTGATGGACGACCCCGTGCTCAGGGCCGCCCTCCAGCAGGTCATCAAGGACCGCCTTTCCCGCGGCCAACCCGTCGACCGCTGCAAGCTACTGGCCATCCGTGTGCCGCTCGCGCCGTACTACTCGGACCGCGACTCCCGCGGCAAGCACGACATCAGCGTTGCGTACCCCAACGTGCCCAAGGGATGGTACGCGGTCGGTCATTCGCCCAGAGCACCGCGCTCGAGAATTCCTTCGGAGGCAAGAGCTACACCATCGCCGTGCGGCCGAACCCCAACTTTGAGCTGTCTGCGCGAGTTACCTCGCTTCCCACTGAAGATCTGGGTATGGGAGGCACCCCGGACGTCACCGTCATGGGCGCGCCAACCTTGTCATGCCGGACGGGAAGCCCAGCGAGCCCAGACAGATGGTCATTCGGGCTGCCGAGACGGCGCCCAGCTACTTGTTCAAGTGTCTCGCGCGGGGCAACGACGGGAGCCAGGAACGCTGGTTCACCCTCGACTGGGACAAGGTCAAGTTGCTGGAGAACAAGTGGATGGCAGATATCCCCGGGTTGAAGGCCCGGCTGTGAGGCGGACCATGGTTTCCTACACCGCTTTCCTAGTATTCTCTAGGGTAGAGTGTCACGTTGTGATGACATCAGTGGAGAGGTGCTGGAGGTGGGAGTAGAAGTGGAAGTGCAAAGTGGAAAATAGATGTGGCAGTTGAACGCTAGGAGAGTTACCTGACGACCTATCGTTAACTATCGTACCGTACCGTATCTTCGCGGCAGAAACACTTCTATCAAACCCTGTGCCGTTTTCTTTCCATGCATCCACACTGCACTTCTCGATGCCTAGGACTACTTCACGTCCGGTTTCGAGTTACGACGCAGTACAGCGCTGAGAGATTGAGATTGTATTTCCGACGCCAGCATGAAAACACTCGGAACTTTCTCCGTCTGCACAATAGGCCACGAATCGTTAACTACCGGTCGATGTTACGTTTAGATAGCGGGAGTCCTAAGCCGACTTCATCTTCCGATACGCGAGATCGCCACTCCGGCTGCCGCAGTTGACAACGTATGGACGGAGGAAGTACTCGTACAAGTGCTGAAGTCTGTATGAACCGATGCAGCAGAAGCCCACCAAGTAGAGATAGACCTCACGCGCGCAAAAGGCAGCACGAGTAGACGAAAGCACTCAGACGGTAAGCCCGGTCGGGAAATGTGTGGGTTCTGGGCACCCGATCTCCATCCCAGGTCGTAGGTACTCGTAGGGAAGCTGGAGGGCATGGCATGCGTCTCGGCTGCGTCCCTGGTCATAAGAATCTATGTAAGTACGGAGCAGTGTTCTTCGAGGATCGCTTCGATCAGCAAACACGCTCTTTGGGACTTAACCTCCATCTTCACTACAAGTGAGTCCGCCGTCAGCCCTGTACGAGAGGGGCAGACTTCTTCACGCCTAAACAACAGCACTACTTGGACATCGAATTTTGCAAGGTTTGCACAAGTTCCAGAGTCGTGCGCCGCGAAAGCGCCTGCATCTCTCTCCATGGCGCCCTGCATATCACCGTACTGGTTGCAACGAGAGAAAGGCCTCACCCTCAATTTGACGTTGCACCAAGGCGTGCAAGCTGGTGGAAATGACCAGCGGTCAATCGCGGCTCATCGAGGGAGATCTCGACATCCTCGTTATCTTGTACCGTGAGTGCCATACCGTGTTGATCACCCTGTCGGTCTCCCGCCAGTAGGGTTTAGGCGCTGCTTGGATTGTACTGTGTACCTCGTATAGGGTACAATACCGACGATTGGAACGAAAATCATTTCGGGCTTGAACCGAATGAGAGCTTTCAGTATGGAGTCAGTTGCGCGTACAGTGGACTTACTGTGTGGAGGCAATTACGCAATCCAGACGAAAAGAGTCGCGTGCACAGCTGGCGCCGCCTCAGCCATGCTGGGCTTACTGGTACTGGGTACGGTTCAACCTCGGCGATAAAAGCTCCGACCTTCGGCATTCCATCGCGAGGTACCGACAGCAAGCAATCTGTGCAAGCTCAGCCCCAAGCCACTGTGTCCTCTTGAGCAATATCGAACCCAATTCTGTCGACGCAAGCGAGGTACACTTGTGCGCATCTCACTTCGACATGTATTGTGACTACCAGTGCCTTGTCGGTGGAGAAGGAATCTTGACAGTAAGCACAGTCTTTAAGGCTGACGTTCCGGACACCTCGGTCGCCGGCATTCAGCAAAAGGAACAGCAGCAGAGGACTCGCAATGGAACTATGATGTAATCGGTCGGCAGGATATTCTGTTGTCACACTCCAGTGATGGATTTGATTCCTGCTATGCTAATACACGTTTGAATCATTCGTGTCATCCCTGGTCCAAGCTCATTCGATTCAATTGGTTGAGCACAGCACAGCAGCTGAATGCCTCGCTGTATTTGTGTCACAAGTTATACAGCCGTACAAAGCACCATCCTCCAGCGCCGTAGGTCGAGAGTGAAGGTTCCTGTTATCATCTCTCCGTAAAGGGTTTGTAGTGTTACAACTTCTTGTCGTCATCATCAATACTGCCTCCCAAGGTGCTGGAGTCAGTGCTGTCGTGGGTGGAAGCCTTCTCAATATCCTCTTCGGTGGGTCCATGCAACTCTTCCTCGAAGACGGGATCGGTGTCCATGGTTTCGAATTTGGTCTTGAAGTCCCCTAGAGCTTGGGTGCTAGAGTTGGATCGACGGCGAGCGTTGTTGAGGGTGTAGCCATAGTCTTGGACTTCCTCGCCATCACGGCCCCTATCGGCATTAGTATCCAGGCGCAGTTGCCAATTGCGAGAGTGAAGTCTTACCAGTTACCCTTACCACCGCCTTGCTTCTTGACACCCTTGGGATCAGCATCAACGTGGCCATGTTTGGCGAAGTAGCGGGGGAGACGTTCTTCAGGGAGGGCGGTACCATCGGCGATGGCACTGTGGTTGCGGTCGTTTCCTTTGTTTGTACGAGTCACTGGGCGGTCAATGGTCAGCGAGGGTCGCCATGGAAGGTCCGGAATGACTTACTGGTTGGATGAACGGTTATGGGGGACGGAGTAGAGGTGGTCGACAGTGAAAGAGTGAGTCAAGAGTCAGAGCGTTGGTAGATTGTGGCTGTCGAGAGAGCAGGAGTCAGTGAGATGAAGTTGGAGTAGAGGTACGGAGTACATTCAAGGGAACGAGAATGACACGCGACCCTGCAGATCAAAGGAAAGTGAAGCTCGGACCACCACTGGGATGATCGATCTCCGATGAATTGAAATGTGACTCACCTACTGATTACTTGCTTGCTGAGTGTCTATGAGAGATACGGAAGATCGCGATTGAGGAAAAGGAAGGGGGAGAAGGACGAGTGAGCTTTTGACGTGCTTCTAAGCGGAAGGGGGTTCGTTGGAGAGAGTTGATTAAGTCAGGGAAGATGAAGCCGGAATGAGGTGGCTTACTGGTAGAAAGCTCTAGACACTGTTTACCGTGATTGGGGAGAACTTGCAGAGACAGGCCGGTTGCTCGCATGACCCTGCGCTTTTTCTGGGCCTTTCTGCCCATCGCTCCAATCGCCAGGGCGCCTTCCCCGGATTGTACGCTCCGCCTTTCCCATTCGGCTTACTTAGCGCGGGGTTCGTGCTGGCTGTGTATCCACTTGACGCTAGTCCACTCTATTTAGGAGTCTTGATCCAGGTACCAATCCGCGTGAGTCCAGCAAAGCTCTCTAGAAGATGCACGGCGCAATGGTTAAGCCAAACGCACTGTGTTACTGAGCAGCTGCGGTATAGATGTATGGCGGCGAGACAAGCTGTGGTCAGAGGCCGCAGAGTGGATACCCTATGAGGCAATTCATGAGAGAATATTGAGCAGTGGTCCAATGATAAGGGGAACGATATTGCAAAATGGATCCACTGCGGTGGAAACAATCATGTTCCAGGCACATCGGGGCCCCAATCCTCAAGTAACTCGTAGGTACAAGGCAGGTACGAGTACACAGTGGCCTCACGGTCTCAAGCCATCTTTCGTCCTCGGTGGTGTGAGAGCGGAGAAATACCGGGGAGCTCCGACACGTGAGAGGTGTGACTCAACTATCATCACCCAGCAACAGATCCCATTGTGAGACTTGAAGAAATAAGAAAATTTGGTCCTGAGGGATATCATACTTGCACTCCCTGCCCCAATCTCAAAAACTGCGCTCCTCAATATCCCACGTGGGCAGAATACTTAAGACTCGCAGGGCAGAGAAAAGCAGAAGCGACGAATCGGGATCCTGCAGGGGCTAGCGCCACAACTGCCCCTCTGGTGCACGTCACAAATTCCGATTTCTAAGCCCTGGGTTTTCGGGTCAATTCCCTTTGTGTTTTCACATCACGTATCGAGACAGCAACACAACCTCGCCGCCGCCGCCATGTCGCCCTCGGTTCTGATGGACACCTCGGACGACTTCGTCATGCCGATTTCCAAGGCGCCGCAGTCCTCGAAGCGGACCCTGCTCCTTTCGCCTCCCTCGCTTTCATCCCACCAAGAGAAATTGACCGCGGTCATTGAAATGCATGACCGCGCCCACACCGACCTTCAAATGCTCGATAGACTCGCCCTTGGCCTCGTCTCTCTTCCACAGTCTACGTACGACGTTATAATTCTTCTCAGTGACGCTGATGGTTCACGGCGTGAGAGCCAGAATCTGTTGAATCGGGATATACTCGCTTTGCTAGTCAGAGCACTGAAGAACGGCGGACACTTGCGCAGCCAAGATCAAACATTCGGAGCCATTGATGGCCCTGAGAAGAACGAAGCCATTCTTGCGGGTCTATCCCCACAACCAGGCGTTGGATTTTTGAAGGTGGATTATGGTGCGCAGGTGTCTGTGCCGCTGAAATTTGGAAAGAAAAAGACATCAGAGGCTGCTGGCGGTCTCAGTAATGGTAATTCGAATGGGGGTTCCATGTCACTTCCTTTGAACGGCAAGCGGAAGAGTGTGGACGATACTATACCTGCGGGCGTGGGGTTTGACGATGGAACTGGCGATTCGGACGATGACTTGATTGATGAAGATACCTTGCTGGACGAGGACGACTTAAAGAGACCTATTAAAATCCGTGAGTCGAACCCTCTTGGGCTGTTGGCGACCTTTGACTGACCATACCTAGCGACTGAATGCAAGCCAAAGGCCAAACGGCGCCGCGCGTGCAAGGATTGCACTTGTGGCCTCGCACAAAAACTGGAAGCCGAAGACAAGGCGCGGAGGGAGAACGCCGACAACGCATTGAACACATTGAAACTGCAAGCCGACGACCTTGCCGAGGTCGACTTTACAGTGCCAGGAAAAGTTGGCAGCTGTGGCAATTGCAGCCTTGGAGGTAAGCTTTGATTAAATCCTCTTCATCGATGGTGTGTTTGCTAAATTTTTCTCAGACGCATTTCGATGTGACGGATGCCCCTATATCGGTCTTCCCGCCTTCAAGCCTGGCGAGGAGGTGCGCCTCTTGAACAACGACATACAATTATAGAGTCAATGGGTTTTAAAATTGTGATGGCGTTGAATGGGACGGCGATAATTCCCCCACATCCAGGAATCAGGACTTGTATCATTCCATAGAGGACTGCTAGAGTCGATTTATAGCCACATTCCGCAGATACACTTGAGTTATTGTTGTCTCAAGAGCTGATCGTCTGTACCATGTACCTGGAGTGCCTCTCAGTCTCTCACTTTTTTCTCTGGCGCGCGCAGATTCCGAGGCGCATCTTTCACCCAGCGAATGAGATGCTTCGGATTTCGCCGCCGTCAACTCACCTGCATTTCATTTCGGCTGACCGACTTTGCTGCCGCTTGCGAAAAATAGTTCGCCTCAGCTCTGGAACGACGTCGTCTCTTACTTTAAGCTGACGAAGCACTCCCTTCACACTGAATTCGACTCGACGCGGCCAAACCTGTCTCGACAACGACACTGAGCGCAAAAACCTCCCCTCACCCACCTCATCCTACCCGCCATGTCATTTTCATCCCTCGTGCAAGACATCGCTTTCCGCGACTCGCCGTCCCAGCCCAACAATGCTCGAACGAGCGCCAGCAATGTCAGCACCAATGACACCCAGTCGACCATCTCCCGGCCATCAATGGCCCGCTCATATACCTCTACGGCCGCCACCAGCGTGAGCATCGCAGGCGATATCTCCAGTCAGCTCCACGCCGGTTACAGCCACCCTCTGTCACGAGCATGGCAAGCAGAGAGACAATTGACCAAGGTGAGCAGCTCATCCAGCATGGCTGCGCCGCCAACTTGACCACGAAGCGCTGACACGACGTGACCTTGACTCAAACCAGTCCATGCTTATCTACCCCCTCTTCATCACCGACAACCCCGACGAAATCACGCCTATCCCTTCACTCCCGAACCAGAACCGCCTCGGCCTCCACAAACTGGTGCCCTTTCTGACGCCGCTCGTGCAAAAGGGCCTCCGTAGTGTCATACTGTTCGGCGTGCCTCTCGCGCCTGACGCGAAAGACGCACTAGGCACAGCGGCCGATGACCCCGAAGGACCGGTCATCAAGGGCATACAACTTATCCGGCGACACTTCCCGCAATTGTTTGTAGTCGCAGACGTCTGTCTCTGCGAATACACCTCGCACGGCCACTGCGGCATCCTGCGCGACGACGGCAGCCTGAACAACGCCATGAGCGTGGAGCGCATCTCCGACGTGGCCATGGCGTACGCGCATGCCGGCGCTCACTGCGTGGCGCCTTCGGACATGAACGACGGGCGCATCCGGGCCATCAAGTTGAAACTCATCGAAGCGGGCCTCTCTCACCAAGTCAACCTCATGTCCTACGCGGCCAAGTTCTCCGGCTGCCTGTACGGCCCCTTCCGCGACGCTGCGGGCTCGTGTCCCAGCTTTGGCGATCGGAAATGCTACCAGCTCCCCCCCGGGGGTCGGGGGCTCGCGAGACGGGCCATCGCGCGAGACATCCAGGAAGGCGCGGACATCATCATGGTGAAACCCGCGTCTTCGTTCCTCGACATCATCTCGGATGCGAAGGAAATCGCCAAGGACATGCCCATTGCCGCGTACCAGGTGAGCGGCGAGTATGCCATGATCCATGCGGGCGCGAAGGCCGGCGTGTTTGATCTGAAGACCATGGCCTTCGAGAGTACAGAAGGTATCCTGAGAGCTGGGGCAGGAATTGTAGTCAGCTACTTCACGCCCGAGTTTCTGGATTGGTTGAGCGCATGAGTGAACGAATGAATGGGCGGGATGGAACAGCCAGAGTAGGGGCGACCCTGCGAGCCTGAGCCAGGAGTGCCCTCTCGTTTCTACTGTACAGCCATCGATGTCGCAATTACTGAGTGAGTGGGAGGACGGGAGAGTGATACTCAGTGAGCGATAGATGGATTCGCATGAGCTGGGCCCAAAAACGACGTGACGTGATATGATACAAATCAAAAACATGTTGATACCTCCATGAGATTCCAGGTTGTCTCTGCGCCTTGAACTACCGTGTACCTGTACACTTGAGGAAACCCAAACGACAACGACACGAGCCCTCAAAAAGGAAAGATGTAGCAAACACGTGGGTTCCTCTCTGCCTTGGCCGTCCCAGTGAGACTCATTTCTCACTCGGCCAAATGGGTACCGTACCTGTACTGTGTGCCTTGACTATGCGCATGCCTACACATCAAAGCAAAGCCCGAGTCTTTTTCCCTTTCTTCTCGTCTGCCATGACTTGCAATCTTTGCTGGTCTGTGCTTCCTTGCGTCTCCTCTCCTCCTCCCTCTTGGCCGTTCAGCATTTCTCTGGCCACGCGTTGTTGCGCTCAACCTGCAGGTGGCCTTCTTCCTGTATTGATATGACCTGATGGCCACCACTCAGACTGCCAGCCAAGCTATTGTATTGGCACTATTGGCACTATCGGCACTATTGGCGGTCGGAATCTCTGTCAATTCCTGCATTACACCTCCGACACCTGCGTCTTTGTTGCAGAAATGTTGTGTAACGGACGGGATACGGTGGAATAGGCATGACGAGACTGGGCTGGGCTGGGCTGGGCTGGGCTATCTTTCTCCGTCTGGCGAGGCAGATACTGTAGCGTCGTCGATATATGCATTCGTGACACCAATGTCACTCACCTCGCATGGCGTAGCATTCGATCTGAGTGGACGGATCACGCGACTGAGCTGTCTGAGCAGGTAATCAAATTCGACGCTGCGGGCTGAGATGGAAGGGTTCGCAGTGAAAAAGAGAAAGAAACACGCAGGCTTTCAAAATGGATAAATACCAGGGAGGTTCGTGGCCTCCCTAATATGCCGTGCTGGCCGTGTCATTTCATTCATTCGCATCCACGAAGACTGCTGGTGGTTGACATGAAGCTCGCGCGCCTTTTCTCCGTTCCGTTCCGGCAGCGTCCTCTGCCTTCGCTTACCGCATCGAGCTATGGAGCAGGTCGGAATACTAAGAGATATGTAAAGTATCGTTCGTAAGTGTTGTCCTTATTCCAAGCTGATGAGTGAAGTGCAAAGCTCACAGCGGAATTAGAGAAGGAATGAGAAATAGTTCACTCCTTGACAATCTCATACTAACCGGCATCCTGCAGTACCCCAAAAATTGGCTGCCTGCTGATGGTAGATCTGTCACTGACAACGTTTAACACATGGTCCCCTGGTCTCAGGATCTGGATTCTCCTGCAATGAAAGCCGCGTTGTATTTTTGTCAGGATGAAACTATAGTCAATCCCTGTGACTCCGGAATTGACGGGTCGATCCCTGCCCGTGTACACAGTACCTGATCCTTCTAACTGCTCGACAGAATGTCCGGTAACACTGTGAATCGGCTGAGACTGACGATTCCTCGGCCGGAGTGACCAATGTGGTGGTTGGGTGCGGAATTGCGACGCTGAATCGTTGAGCTTTGCGTGTGCTCGATGACGACGTAACCCACGCAAGTAAGAGCTTTGCGACGGCAACCTCTCTTCCACGGTCGTCATCCGAAGCCTCGAATTCCATTTGTCAGGCGGAATGGGTGGGCCTCCGTATTCAGCACGTAGTCATCGAGGCTGATGAGATCCGGCTCGCTGAAGAGAAGATAGAAATATTTCAAAGTCTCCGCGAACCAGAAGCTTTCCATTTCATCAAGTTGTATCGGCCCTCTCTGGCTCACCCACACTTCGTTCTCGTAGGCTTGTCGATCGACGAGCTGAGTAGTGCTTGCAAGGGAAGCATGACCGTAGGGAGTCCGAGTATGTTTGATGATGGACTGGAACATAGTCCAGCCGACCTCTCGCCAGTGCTCATTTCCCGTGACGCGCCACATGATGAACACGGACTCGACTGCTTCAGGCCGAAGTCGGTAGGTTGGGTCGCTGACTTCAAGAAACCCGGGCGGGAGCATGTCGGTGCACGCGCCATTCAGACAAACTGGTTGTCCATGCCCCTCTAATACGCGGTAGGCATCTTCACAGTTAAGGGGGTCCTCATGCGGACATCGCATCACAGAGAAAGATTCAGGCATGATCCCCGTAGGGGTATTGAGATATGCCCACACACAGCCATTGGCGAGCTGAGTAGCAAGTTTTAGGTCTTGTGGCTCCTCGAATATTCGAGACGCCAGTGCAAACATGCCACCAGCAAAGCAGGCGAGATGTTGGACCTTGGTTTCAAGGTTTAGGTATTCGCGATTGGGCACTTTGACCGCGGTCCCGCTGAAGAGCACGTCTGTTCCATTTGTGTTAGGGATGGCTGGTCGGAAGAGCAGATGTTCTTTAATCCGCTCCGAGGCAGCTTTCCACATAGTCCTGTACAGGTCCGCCTGTCGACCCAGTAGCAAATGGGATTTGAGCAAATACTCGTATGCGGAGTCTGACCCAGCTCCCAGAGACCAGCGAAGGCCTCCTTTGGCAAAATAGGACCCTTGACCTCCCACCGAACTCGGATGGATTGATTCCGGCCAGAGTCCTGGGATACCAGAGTCTTGCTGGGTACGAGCAAGTATCTGACTCAGCAAGTCGACAGCGTCCATGTACTTGCCGTCCCCAGTGATCTGTGAGAGTCTCGCAAATTCCAGGCTCAAGGTACCCACCTCTGCTAACGGAGCGGTACTCGGCGCTTGAGGTCGTACCTCCCTCTGTCCCAGTCTGTATCGGGTACGGGGCATGCCGTTGGGGGTCCGAAACGCATCATGCAAGACATCGCCGAGTTCGACTAACTTGGAAACCAACTTAACGTCGTTGGTCAGGTCATATGCTGCTAACAGTCCTCCGAGGATCCGAATAGTGGATTCGAACATGTTCACCTCAGCATCGTCCAGGCATGTCGTGAAGTCGAGCGCAAGGCTGGCATTCAAGGCCTGTTGACATTCGTCTTCAAAACCCATGAGACACAGGCTGTCAAGAGCGTCTACCAGCGTCGCTCCCCACCCGCAAAAGTGTTGCGTTGGTTGTCCGGACAAGGGTTTCAGTGCATCCGCCATCCAGGCGTGGTCTTTGTATGCCTTCTAAGCGTACATGAACTCGTCCTCGACGGCGGCGCGCCGCTCCTGCTGGGCCAATGTCATGGGAGCGAAAGCATGCTGAATTCGACCACGTGTTGCGGGTCTAATCCAGAACATGATGAGTACATAAACGATGGGAAACGTGGCCGCGAGGAACAAGCCTGGTCGGTATCCTCGACGCTGCGAGGGCGACATATCGGTACCACCCAACGAGGATGACGGGATTTCGGTCGTAGGCCAAGAATCGCAGGGGCAACGGGAGAGGAGCAGGCGGCTCTTTGGTGGTCAGCATTTGACGGACGAAGCGGCCGCACGGCGGACTTGATCGATAGCTTGTCCCCGAGAGAAGAGGATAGTGACGGTGGCAATGACAATGTAGTGCAATTGGCGAGCAGTAGCGGCCTGGGCGTCGTCGAGCATACGGAAGCTACTGCTGGGTTTAAGAGCTGGTCCTCATCAGAGAATTAACCCGTGTGGACCTGCCAAGACGGAAGAAACCTGAATAGGCTCGATGCAGCGCCCGCAAACAGAGAAGAGCCGGAATCTACGGAAGACGTTCGACCGAAGAAATGAAAGCAAGCCATCCAAGCCATCCAAGCCATCCTAGGCCAGTGTAAAGCCTCTGGATTGTGACTGCGGTGTCACTGACCGCAACGCTAGGCGCATGAGTGCAAGTCCCCGCGCACAAAAGTACGGTCTATTAAAGCGAATCGGATATTTTGAGGCAGACTGGGCGGTGCGCGAATCGGCCTTAGGCCCATGGCCAGAGTTCCGGAACCCGCACAGGCGGCAGGCACCCAACAGTTAATGGCCGTAGGTGGGCCATAGGTGAGCCGTTAGGTGCGCCAGTGGAGTTTAGGGGGGTGGTGGTTGGTGGGTGCTGATTACCTAAGGCCCCCCAAGCTACCTCCACTCCCCCAATGTGCAATCTGCAAGTTGCCTGCGCCCTTTGGCCCCGATTCAACCTCGGTGCAATAGTTTCCCTTCGTGCACCACCAACCAGCGCAGTTGCCCTAGCTTTCACTTGGCTCGATGCTTCCCTTCCCTCTGAACACGCATACACAGTTGTCTGGATGCGACGCCATCTTGGAGCTTTACCTGTCGCCTGCAGAGCCGTAGAGTTGAACACACTTTCCCGCGGGCCGCCATCACAGCTTCACTCAGTCCTCATTGGGCAGTCATGGACGACTGACAACAAGCGCATGACTCGACTCTAATTGCACCGAGGTGCATGGCATCAGTGCGGTGCTTGCGAGAACGACGGCTAGATAGCGGACGTGTTTCGAACGATGAGATTGCTATACCGCACACTCCTCACGCGTTCAAAGATCGTCACAGCAGCCCGTCTTTTAGCGGTTGATCGATCGGCTGGTCTTGCCGCCTTGAGGTTTCGATGATGGTATTTTGGCCTTTCGCAGACGATGATCCCTCACTCCCTGTCACCTGTGCAAATTCACCCACGTTGCTGGCGGAGAGCCATTTACCTGCTCCAAGCAACCGCGGGGATGCGTCATTCATAGCAGAGGGACAATGTTGCGATGGCACACACAAACGGACACTCGATCGCGACATCCAGGCACCTACCAGGCTGGGGTTTCTCAAGCTTAGCTAACAGGCGTCGCCACCGTCCGCGTTACAAACACCACTCGCAAATTCCGCCGAATTCGCTCCTTGGCTCATATTGGCAATGGTATTGCTAAGGCGTGGTACCGGATCCGACTCGGTTCCTCCGTCCAATATCCGACATCTCGTTCGCTTGTAACCGCCAGCGCCCGACGGCGTAGAAACTGCGCTAACAACTGACGCGCACGACGGGATAGATTATGTATGCCCTGCAGATCGTATCTCGATCCGTCGCGAGCTGGGCAAGGAGCTGAAAGAGGTGCTGGTCGCTTGCCCTTGTCCTCTCTCTCACCGTTGCGGCGTTTCGTAGAGTCATATTGACCCAACGATCGTCCACCGGACCGTGGCTCTGAGAGGAAAATACCACCCTCGGTCTACCAATGCCATGGGTGAAGGTGGAGCACTGCCCAGCTCGTGGGATACCAGACTATTTGTTTTCGCGCAACATTTACCGCTCATGGAACCATCCGCGAGAACCGGGAATGTTGTCCTGGACTTCTGTTCAACTGTGAAGCAGCGGTGGAAGCGGTGGAAGCACTGCGTTGGACTTCCCAATGCCAAAGGCATCGCTAAGCCCTACCGCTCTAACCAAAGTGGACTTATGCTTTCTCCACCCGATGGATGACCTGCGTCTACCGGAACCTCCTGCTGGGTTCTCTCCAGTACCCACGTACCCTATCGGACCCACGAATATGGCTTATGACTCCTGCTTAGACGGACAAGAAGCTCCGTCAGCAAGAGCATACGCGGGTGAAAGCTACCATGCGAGGCATTTCCAATCATGCCTGCTAGAAACTAGCTGGCGCCAGATCTCGACCCCGGAAATCAACGGTTCTTTTGGCCCCTTTCCACGTCTATGGCTTTCCGTTCGCTCTCGTCTCTTTCTAAGTTGAGTACACAGCCCATTTATAAACAAGGAAATATAAAGCGCACTTGCTGAGCCACATACCATGACTTGCCCAGACCATCGAATGGGAGTATGAATTATCCCAGCTACCTTACTACGCTTGCTTCATCCCACACGACCAAACGATACACTGTCATTTACACGACCTGTCCCTGTCTTCGGCCCACCACCAGACTCAGCTCCAGTACGCTGGTCCAGCGCTTGACCAATGATGATACCATATGGACGAACGATCTGCTGTGGGGCGACCATCCAGGAACGCAAGGCCGCAGACACAGCCGCATATCTGTAAGTCCATTCGAGCATAGCATCGCGAAAGAAGAAAGCGTTCAGAAATACCACGAGGCTGAAATTCATGTTCCTGGGGGAATCTGGGACCTGGAGCTCGAACGGAACGAGAGCCCGCTGCTTCCCTTACCCCCTGGCATTCCCGCTCTTGCGCGTTCCCCATTCTCACATAAATGCACATCGACGTGGCGAGCGACCTATCCCTGACCGAACCTTGTGGTTGGGACCCTATCTTATTTCTCACCTCGCTAAGCGACTCGGGGGACGGCATTCAAAACAATCCACCGGACATTCACTAACCCAACTATTTTCTTTCTCAAGATATTCGTGTTCGCAGTTCCCAATTTGATGGCCTAGAATTTTGCTTCGCCGAACTACAGAGGCTCAGACGTTGCAACGACTTTCACTGCAGGCCGGACTATCAGATGCTCGAAGATATATCTGTAACCGCCATGAGCGCTGGTACCAATGTCACCCATTCCGATGAACATCCTCCACCCCCTCCTCGCACAATGCCAGGCGACAAAGTTCGGACGAAGAAGTGGGCTCCCAAGACTTTCAACGGATGTTTAACGTGCAAGTACGTGCAAGCAGCTCCAACCTCGAGGTCTCTATGAATAATAACGAGTTTCCAGGAAACGAAGGATCAAGTGTGATGAGGGCAAGCCGGGGTGCCAGAGGTGGGTGCGTCTCAACGCCTTATCACGTCCGTTACTGATGTGAGCCAGATGTATTAAATCTAACATAAGGTGTGGCGGTTGTAAGTTCCATTCATCACTGACAGACCAGTCTTTCCGATGGACCTAATCTCGTTGTTCTATCCGATGTCCGTGTAAGCTAACGAAGATCCAGATGCGCCACCTAAAATCAGACTGTTTGACCCAGCTTCGTCCTCGTCAACACCGACTACACCACCAGCAGCCCCACCGACGACAACACTGGCAGCACCTCCGGGCGAACCAGAGCCTGATCCAGCACCGCCACGCGATCCTCAATTCCAATCCTACTTGAGCTCGTACCCTCATCCCCAAGAACTCGCGCTTGTCCCGATATTCGGCACACAAGAAGATTATCGATGCTTCCAATTCTTCCTTGAAAAGACATCCAATTTGATATCCGTATACTCAAAACCCTACCTTTGGAGCGTGCTCCTCCCTCAAGCAACATGGCACCAACCTTCTATCAAACATTCTGTCATCGCGCTCGCTTCATTACACCAATCCCTCACCACACTTGGCGCACCATCTCAGAGAGCAAACCACAACTTTATGTTCCACTACAATGCCGCCATACGCTCCCTGGTGGCCGACAAGCCACCTATCGACATCGTTCTGGCGGCGTGCGTCATCTTCTGGGCACTGGAGAACTTCAATGGGAGCGGGCAATCCGCCGTTGACCACATGAAAGCTGCGATCAAGATCCTTGGGGAGTGGAAGAGCAAACGCCGTTTAAAAGACCCTGCCGACAACCTCATCTCGAAGTACATTGAACCCACGATCCGCGACGGCGTCAAGTTCGCCTCGAAATGCCGCATTGAAGAACTGACAGATCAGATGAGCGCACTGTCTCTGACCACCCGCGACGTCCGGATCATGAACTTCAAACATCCAGCCTTTGGCGATCTAGAGGACGCAGAGAAATACCTGGGGAGTTGTATCAACGACATTCTCACCCTGAAGAGCCAGATTCAAGCACAAGCAGCGCTTCACAGCACACACACCGTCCTGATTAGAGAGTTGGAACGGCTCGACGAGCTCGACGCCCGCCTCTACAGATGGATGCACCTGTTTCAAAACCTCACAGCCACTGGCCCCGTCTACATGCGCCGCATGTTGATCGTGCACAATGTCGCCGCCCATATCCTCCTCGACCAGCTACAGAGACAAGCCCACTACAGCGCCACCGAACCTGAGGAAGTGCAAGACCCCGATCGCGACTCTGCCCCAGAGTGCGCCGGGCCCGAACGCTGCCGGCACAACTTCATCGTCATCGAGGTGGAAGACGTGCTGCGCCACGACCCGCTCACCACCACAGAATCGTGTCGAAAGAACCCTCCCACCCTCGGGTTCATCGCCCCCATCTTCCTCGTTGCGATGTCGGCGGAAAACGTGGAAACCCGCCGCCAAGCCATCAACGCGCTCAGATGGCTCAACGTGGCCGAGGACTCATGGAGCACAGAGCACGCCGCGCGCATCGCAGAAGCGACCCTTGAAATGGCGCACGAGTCTGCTCTGGGACCAAGCAACGTCGACGTCCAGCACCTGACCTTCGACCTAGACGAGGATGACCAAACGCTCACAATGGAGTGGGAACGAGAGCCAGAACATAGAGCTGTAAAGTTAACGAAGAGTATCGATGCATCGGACTTGCCCTGGGCCGGACTGGTAAGTCACTTAGGTTTCTTCCACTGTAACGTTACATCAATCCTACATGCACACGCATACAGTACGTGTGAACAAGGCTGACTCCTCCCCTGATTTAGGATATACCCGAGCTGGTCCGACGATATGGATATCAGTTCTCCGCTCGGTCGTGACGCATAACGCAGGATCCACTCGCCTCTCCCTCTACGTACCTTCCTACCTTTTCCGCGCATCTCAGTTGTGGCCCCCCAAACTACGCCGGCTCAGGCATGGAATTGAGCCGGATCTGTTCGTGGCGCATCTGTCTTTATCGTTCTTACACACGGCGCGGGACAGGAGTTAGAAGCTTTGAATTTGGGACATCTACAACCGGGTACATCAGCGCCACCACTCGCAAATTGTCTGTCGGAGGGTTGAATTGCCCACTCGTCTGAGTCTGCGCTGGATGAACTGAATGGACTCAGCGGGGCTGGTCGAGCGAGTGTGTACGCAGGTATACAGGATGCGAGTATACAAGGATATGAAGTTGTACGGATAGCCATGGGTACGTTGGTGATAAGACACCCTAACCCCAGGATGGGCAGGTATGATGGTATTTTGATATGTGACCTGTGACATATGATCTGTGACGACTCTGACCTTCCCTTCCCTGCCGTGAGTGGCACTTCCTCCCCCCCGTGCTTCACTTGGGTCGGCGGGAATGTTCATCACTTACCTGAGCTGCCCATTTAAGCGTTTTGGTATCTGCGCGGGCAGCGACTCCCGATGAACAGATGCACTGGTTGTCGTCTGTTGATGTTCACCCGATTTCGACACCGTGAGACTGTAGTAGGACTTCATTCTCCGGATCAGTTGGTTCCTGCTCATACTACAGAAACAAGCAATAAAAGGAGTAGCAGCGGACAAGGCCTAATCCATCAGTGATATGTCTTCTACAGCATTGCAGACCACGGATCGAACGTCTCTGCTCATTTCATACTTCACACTTCACACCACATCATCTTACATCAATGTTCTACTTGGACGTCGGTGTCGGGGGAACTCCTCCAACCGTACTCGTGCTGTCTTGCCTCGACTTTGCAACCCCACTCCTATTATTACTGGTGCCACTACCAGCAGCCCCTGCCCCAGCAGCGGCCTCCTGCTCGAGGAAATTCTGCCACAGTTCCGCCAAGGTCTCGCGGCCGCTCGGACTCATCATCCCTTCCCCGCCAAAATATTCCCCGTGACTCAGCGCGGGCGTGGACGGAGTCCTATGCACAGCGGGACTCCCGCCCATACCCATGCCGCTCAAGCCGCGGAGACTCCCGAAACTGCTCGTTGGGGCGGGCGCGCCGGTCGTGGTTCCAGGCCGTGAGAGCCCAGCCTGTTCGCGCTGCTCCTCGGTCCAGCCCAGTAGGGCCGCGATAAGCTGCAGGATCTGGAATTTCTTGGGGTCGGAACGGTCGAGCGCGAGGAAGTGGAGGAGGTGGTTTGTTACGATTTGTCTGGGAGGCCACGGGGTTAGTGTCGGTGTCAGTGCCAAATGCCGGTGTCAACGTCAACGTCAATTTCGGTGTCAGTGTCAGCAAAAAGGACCGTGTTTCGCAACTGCATGCTCGCATATTTGCGGCTTGGCGTCGCTTAGATGTGGCGAAAGGGGAAAGCGTTGAGATTGGTACTGATGAATAGTCGTGCCTGAAATAGGGAATGGGAAATGGAAACTGGTGCTGATCCCTGAATAGACGAAGTCGATAGGGAGAAAGAGAGCGGGGAGTGATGCCTGGAGTTCAGGCCGCAGTAGCCGGGTGTGAGAGGGAGGTCTCAGCCTTGCTTAGCGTAAGGCATAACGGCGTCACAGGCACAAAGCAGCAGGCAGAAAGCATATGTAAGGTGGCAAAGAGTGACTCGCAAGGGTTGGTGATCAACAAAGGGGAGCCTCAAACTGGCCTTGCAGGAGAGAAAAGCTGGGCGCCGGTTGCTAAGTTTAGACTCCCCGCGTGTGCAAGAGCATCATATGCGGAGGAGCAAGACAGCAAGTGTAGCCGGGTGTTGTTGGAGAATCTGCCAATCTCTCGAGGCAGGGCAGTTCGGGGATAAGACGGAGAAGCGTAGAGAAGTCAAGGAAGACACATACCTGTCGACATTGTCCTCTGGCTTCCCTTTCTTGAGGAATCGTAGTGCTTTCGTGAGGTGGTCGTTGAGGATGACTGCTTCGTGCCGTAATTTGCCGATCAGGAGATTCTTCTCTTTAACTTCCTTCTCGAACGGGAGGGCGCGTTCGAGGTCTTTCTTCGTGTGTTCGAGTTCTGAGACGGTGGATTCGTGCGTCGCCTGCAGGTCTTGCAGCTGTTTCCGCAACGCTGCCTGTTCGGATTGATTCGTCTCGACCAGTTCCTTGAGTTCCTGTTTCCGCACGGTCTGAATCTCCTGGAGGGCTCGTTGGAGGCCGTCAACCGTTGATGAGTGCGTGTCTCTCTCGCTCACGACCTTTTCATACGCCTCCTTCAGAGAAGCAAGTTGTTCTTCCAGGTCGGCGTTGCGGTCTGTCAGGTCTTTCCGGATGGTGCGTTCTTCCATGGCCAACACTTCCCAGTCGTGCATCGCCTGCTTTGCGTTTTCAAATTCGTCCCGGATGTAGGCTTCCGACTCGACGAGTTCCTCTTTCTCCTTGAGCCAATTCTGCTGTGAGAGCGTCAGGCGGTTGCGTAAGCTGGAGAGTTCTTTGGCTTGTTCCGCGTGTTTCTGCGTGAGGTCTTTCGTCTGGGCAGTTAGTTCCTCGACTTCAGCGGAGCGGGCTGTGTAGCGTTCTTGTAGTTCGGACTTTTGTTCTTCAAGTTCTTCGATTCGTGTGCGTGCTTGGGCTAGATCTTCCTGTCGACCGTGTCAACGTGTCGTGCTGGCATTGGGAAATTCTGTACGTACTGCATCGGCCTTCAGCCTCTCGCCTAGCTGAGAGCGTATTGTGTTCACCTTTCCAAGTAGCGATTGGTATTGCTCCTCTGCGTTCTCTTTCTCCGCCTGTGTGTCTGCGAGCTCGCCCTGAACCGCTTCAATTTCCGAGTTGTGCTTCGCCTGGAGCTCCTCGAGCGACTGTCGCAGCTGCGTGACTTCTTGTCGCAGAGCGTCACGGTCCTTGACAAGAGCGTCGAAGCGCGCCGCTGCATCGTCTTTGTCACTCTCGACGGCGAGGTCTTTTACTCCGTTCGTTACGGTTGTCATTGTGTCTGGTGGTCCTGCATCCGGCGGCTCTTCTTTCACCGGTGAGGCTGGATCCCTATCGTCGTGTTCCCCATCTTCATCGTCATCATCGGGCCCATTTTGGGTGTCATTGGTCTCGGTAGGGGTGGAGGGGACATCTGCGGTTGCGGATTGCGCGGTGCCCTTCTTCTTGGACTTCTTTTTCTTTTTCGACTTCTGGTCTGGGAGAGGTGAGTTCAAGAACGATGCGACTGCCGCTACCTCAGGACATACCTCCGGAAGGTATCGATGTGTTGTTCGTCGACGACATGATTATGTGGTTATCCATTCCATGCCACGGTCTCGAGACAATGCATCTCGAAAGGTGTCCAGTGTCATGCTTGGCATGCCACATGTTTGCCCCGGATCGCCCTATTCGCTTATATTTCCACCGAAGCAAAACGGTAGACAGAATGACAAGGGTTGAGCAACAAGTGAACAGTCTGCGGAACTTCACTTCAAAAGGCGCCCTTGAATTGGTCGTGGTCATGAGCATACGGCTATTCGTTCTCATCACTGGATAGCCTCTACAAACAAAGCCCTCATTCCCTTCAGCACCGTCCCGATCTCTCGTGTTGCGTTCAACCGATCCACAACTCTCTCTACCCGAGCCGGCTCCAACTTAGGCTTCATATAGGTGACTTCGTATTTCCCGTGGCCTGTGAGCGGCACCAGCAACTCGAAAAATGCTTCTCTGTCTTCATGTCCCGAGCCAGAACCTTTCGACGGTGGAAACACAAACACAATTCTGACCTTGTTCTCGTCTCCGCTCCCTTCAATCCTACATCCCAGATATGTCTCCCAGAAATTCAATTCAGGTCTATTAAGTTGGCTTTGCCCGTCCTGTTTCGCTGCGTATTCTCTTTGCGCGTGTACCTTCGCGTCAATTTGTCGTTGGGTCTGTGCGATGGCGGACCTCAGTCGGTCACGTTTTGCTGACTGCTGCGTTGCGTGGGATTCGAGGCTGCTGATTTGCGAGTGCATTTCGTTCTTCTCGGCTTGCTCGCGTGCCAATACTTGATTGTGTGTAGAGAGCGTGGACTGGAGCGTGGTGATTTGTGTGCTGGTCGAGCGTCGTTCCTCTGCGAGTTGGGTCAGTCTACATTCGTGATCTTGTTTATGTCCGCTCGTGGCTAACTCACCACTCAATTCACCCAAGCGCGCTCGGAACTCGTTTCTTTCTTCTAGCACTCTCTTCCTCCCTTGCTCGATGAACGCGTCGAATTTTATTGTGAAGTCTGCCATGCGCTTTCGCAGGTCGTCGAAGTTAAAATCCACGGACGGCAGCTGCGTGAGAGGCGTGTCCGAGTATGACATGCTGGGCGCCGTCTGTGATTGCGAAGCGCGAAACGAGGACGTGCTCGTAGAGAACTGTGACGGATAGACTGCGGTAGACATAGCTGCCTTTCAGAGCTTGTGTTTGTTTAGGTGTGGGAGATGTGTTGTGTGAGCGCAGGCAAAGTCGAGGTGAGAACGGTGGTGGTGTTGGTGGTAGTTAGTGGTCACATCACCACCGCGGTCTGGTCGACCGGGCAACCAGCTCCAGCTTGCTGAACCTTCACTTTCACATCAGACTCCCCTCACTTCGCTTTCATATTTGCCAGACCTTGACTTGCTTCTGGCTCACCTGATTTACGCGCCAGGTCCTGAAGACAATAATTTGCTTACTTTTGGGTCGTGTTGCTTACTAGAACGCTCATAGTACAGTCCCGACTCACTTGAGGGAGTTGGACCGCAGCTCTTGGGCCAGCTCTTCCTTCCCCTCGCTATTTTCGCTGGTCGCGTCGCCGTCGACCAATTGCCCCAGCAGAGCCTCCATCCTCTCCATCGCACCTTCAATTTTGTGCAATCGGGTCAAAGCCTCTAGAATGCGCACATCACGATCACCATTGCTGTTTAAATCAGCAAGTGAATCCATCCGTTCGCCCTTCTTTGGCTTGCGGTATCCCGATGGAGCGCCATTCTCGTCGCCAGCATCATCAGAATCTCGAAATTCATTTTTCAGCTTCTGATCATTCTGCGAATCCTCCTTGGCTGTGTTTTCAACCTTGGAGTCTCTTCTTCGCTTCTTCTTGGCCCTAGGATTGACCGATAGTCTGCGGTTGGCATCGCTGGCCTGGCTGGCCCGTCTTTCTCCGGACAGGTGTGCAAATTGATCCTTTATTCTGGTGTTGGAGAGGATGCCCATATCATCGCTATGGTTCAAGTCGTCTTCCTCGGCAATCTTGTCCAACACCGACTGAGGAGGATCGATATCAAAGACCGCATGAATGTCTCCATGCACACTAAATCTCGAAATTGCCCAGTACTGTGTTGGGGTGGCCTTCGGACCATTCGCGTTTTTCCAGTCGATCTTCTTATTCCTTCCCCCTTTGTGCCTATCCGACATCCATAGAGTTCTTCTTTCGTACCACGCCACAAGCAACAGTGTTGGTAAGTTGATGATTCTGACGGCCGTCACGTTGACTTTGTGGAATATTCTGTCCGAAAGAGTCCACTTCAGGGGAAGCAAAATAACCAAAGCTAGAATGTTGAATGGCGGCATGTATGCAAAGATCGCGTCAGACTTGACTCCTTCGAACGTGAGCACCGCCCGTCGAAACTGGATCTCCTGGACGGCATTGCCTACAATACCGCTGAATGTGTTTGTCAACATTGAAACAAGGACGGTCAAAAACAGGGTGTTGCCGAGGAAAGCGAACAGCACCATCAACACAGGCCCGAGAAGCCAATGGAAGTCCGTCGACTGCCCGATGCCTGTCCCATCAAGCCCAAACCAGATCCAAATCATCCATTTCCCAATGGTACCGGCCTCATGTGCTCCAGCATGCAACCATTTGAGACTCAGGAGGAATCCGGCAAAACACCACACCGCTAATGCTGTCAAGGTCAAGAAATCCGACATCATTGCCCTCAGCGAGAGGAAGAGCATATTTTCCGACATGACATTGAACGCTAAACGGGGTATCAGCACCGGCGCTCCACAGCTGAGAACGTCCAAGGCCGTGCGCGCAATAGTGATAGACTTGTCGTCATTGGAGATGGAGAAAGCGTGCAGGCGAAGCCCTAGGTAAACGAGGAACAATGTCGAAAACATGACGTCCAAGAATGACCAAAGATTTTGGGTGTACACGCCCCAGCCGTGTTCCAGGATCGAGGCGAATTGGTCCAGTACCTATAACCTTGTCAGCCGACACGGTACTTTCAAGGGATAGTCTGCCGTACCCAACCTGCGCCATAAACATCAAACACCAATTCCGCCACCTCGAACTTTGTAGTCATGCGGTTCTCCCTCCCAGCCATCACTGCAATGTACAACCCCAACAACACCATAAACTGCAGCACCTCGATCAGATTTCGTGTCCTCGGTACAACGAGTCGGTATTGGTTCAACAGTGGCGCCCTCCTCGGGTCGTACAGAGAAATCGGCCTTTTCTTCCAGTGATCGGGGATGATATCCATAAAACTTGATGGTGTATACACGATCTTGCCGCGGTAAATCGCATCCACGACCTTTTGGCAAGCGCTACTCGCCAGGAAGGATTTACTCGCACTCACGATGGCGACCTCCAACGCCGTCAATTTTCTCTCAACCTTTCCAGACTGAGAACGATGCTGTGCCGCCCAGTAGTGCATCGCATGTTTGCTCTGATCTCTGACTTCGTCAGGGGCGCCCTGGAATGGCTCGAAACCCGCGACAAGGATGTTTGCCAATTTGAGCAGGCCGCGTGGGCCGGGGTTGTGTTCGTTGTAGCGACGGAGGATCTTCTCCGCGACCAGTTCGCACAGCAGAGCGCGTGTGAGGTTTACTGTCTGGTGGTGTGTGGCGAAGGACTGTTCCCGGATGAATTGCATGCGGTTCACGAGGAGGCAGTATACTTTGGATTTGTTAGCTCGAGTCAAGAGATAGCCCGGCCAGCAAGACGGACCGATAGACAGATCCTGCGTTTCATAGAGCGAATCGACCAACGGACGTACAACCGAGATGTTCATTCGCGGAGCTTTCAGCTGTTCGAGAGAATACGGGTCATCTAAGAAACGTGGCACAAGGTAAATTAGCTGCCGACCGCCGCCGCCGTGCTTTTGGGGCTTGATAGTGAGACTCACCAATACTCGTGGTGATATCTCTGCGTATCCTAAACTCCCATTCGAATTCGAGCGTCAGCACTTCCACTAAGCTCACAGGCCTCATCCTGCAACCCCCAAAGTCTGTACGAGTACCGTTCACGACTCTGGCCTCTCTCATCTGGGACTCCGCACGTCTTACTTCTTGCCCCAGCCATACTCAAGGTCGTGAAATGGAGGAAGACGACTCGGACTCACCTATGAATGTTCTCATAGACGCTGCACTTCCCGTTCCCGAACGGGTCGGCACTTTCAGGCGGCTTCCCACCACTTACCGCCTGATCGTGGCTCGTCCACGTACAATGCGGAGGATAAAGTCCGTCGCTGTCGGCGAAATGTTCCTCGTCATGCTGCTCGGCCAGCAGTGCGTCGGTCTCGGTCCTCTGGCGCTGCAGCCGGAAATGCGGCGACGAAGAGAGTTTGTTGCGCGACGTGGTCCGCGAGATCGGGGCGGTTGACGACCCACCTTGTGTGTTTGTTGATGCAGATGCTTTGGGCGCGGGCATCCTGACGGTTTTTTGGTTTGGTGCGACGACGTGCCAGGGCCGGGGCACTTAACTCGGTGCCGGCTGGTACTGTAAGGTTCGGGCGTCGGTAGGTTATTGTGCTCGCAAGGGTACGGGTCCGAGTACCAGTCCGAGTATCGCCGGCATTGTCGATCTTGGGTTGGGTATTCGGATCTGTCCGGTCGAGATCGGGATGGATGCTCACGAGTAGCGAGTAACGAGACTCGGACCACAAGAGGAAGCTGGAGATATGGAGAAAACGCACAGAGCATGGGACATGGCATTGCGGGTTTTGGGTTTGATATCAGAGTGATGGGGGCGTGACCAATCGGAGCACAGGTGACGTTAAGCTTATCACGTCAGGGGAAAAGCAGGGAAAGCTTCCGTCGCAGAGGGGTGGGGGAAAATGTCCACCAATTAAGCTGGCTGTGCAGTGCTGTGCAGTTCATTACCCAGTACTCAGTGTGTGACTGGCCGCCTGGCTCCTGTGCTGTGTCTCATAAATCGTAAAAATGCTGCCCATATATACATGGAGGATGCGAATGTTGCCTCCCTTTCCAGATCGGCCAATGTCATGGCAATTATAACAGGATCATGATCGTCGCCGTCGCCACCAACAGCACGCCCATCGACCAGAGACTGGGCCAGCCGCCCTCCTGCGCGGGCGCCGCTGCTTGATTACTCACTTGGTACACGATACTCGGCGTCTGAGTCTGTGCGGCAGCGTCCGAATTGACCATCACTATGACCAACCCGTTGCTCGTGATCGTCTGCAGGGGCTGAGGTCCTGGTGTCGTGGTCGTGTAGGAAGTCACGGTCGTGGTCCCCACCCAGCCGCCCGGTATGTACGTCGTGGGAGGATAGTAGCAATTGTTCTGGCACTGGTCGCAGCATTCCCAATAGACCACCGTCGAAGTTACCGGGCAAGGAAGGTATGAAGTGACGGTGACGATGACATTCTGTTGCGTGTACCATGTGGTGTAGGTCGATGTAGGTGTCCACGTCGACCAGTATGAGGTCGTCGTCGGCGTCCACCACTGCGTTGTGGTCGGCGACGGTGTCCAGTATCCTGAGTCACTGCGCCCTTGTCAGATCCTGGGAAGATTTGAAGACGATTGGTTTGTCGTATGTCGGTACACTTACTACCCAGCCAAGCCTTGTCGCAGGAAAAGGCTGAGGATGATGATCGTAGACCAGTTCATAATGATCGCCCTGCCCTGGTGGCGCAACAGCAAATCGGAAACAGGAAGTGGTAGGGTATGGAGAAGAGGCAGCAATCACCATGTGAAAAGGAAATGATATATTAGAAGCTTCTACATCGCATGACATGCAAACACGAGCTGGTGCTCATGGTTTACGTATTCATACCAGCCGAAGTGGACACCTCCAGAGCTTCCAAGCTCGACCGGAGCTCCTTGCGACTGCTTTCAGCTGGCGCGAGGTGCGCGAGCTGTACGAGTAGAAACTGCCCGGGCGACAGCAAAGGCAACGGCTTTGACCCCGCAGTGAACCCGTTGTCGCAGAAGAAATCCGGAAAAGTTTGCGCATTCAGTAGTGTTCAAGGTGGTGGGCGGGACGAAATTTCTTATCGGCACAATGATGGCTGAAAAGATGAACGAGATCATTCGTGGATAATGGAGCGGTGGATTCGCGTACGAGTTCTTGTTTTCTCTTCGGCCCAATGAGCAACGCCCATTTCAACACTCCTGAGCAAGGAAAGCTGCGGAAATGCCTTGCATGAAGCTGCACCTGAAAGTCCGTGGTCTAAGAAGCTGCATCATGATGTCAACGCAAGCTGGAGGAAGTTGAGCTGGAGGTGAAAGGATGTACATTGGCTGATCTTATTTCGCCGGAGCTCTGTCGAACCTCTCTTCCCCATGTCCAATTGTGGAAACACTCACATAGTACAATAAGGCCCTCGATGACACCGAGCAGATGGCAAGCGCAAACTCACGACGGATGCGCCTCCACGGAAATACTGACGCTGTTGGCTTGAGCCGGGCCTTCGTCCAACAGCCAGAGCATCATCGCGGGCGCCTCTCTTCGAGCCAGGGAGCATATTTCACGTCTCGCCATCTCTAGCTCTCAGGTTGATGCAGGTGTGTGCTGAGGAAGACAGTGCTGAACGCAAACAGTAGAATGTGAGCAGATTCGAAGAAGATGCACTCGCGTTCTGCTCGGGCATTCTTTGGGAATGATAAGGAACAGCATTGATCGCGTAGAGCTTTGGACCATCATTTTAATTCTCGTGCACGGTGTATCGTGTTCTCGTATCGACTAGTAGCAGGTTTGAACGGATGAGGATGGCAGTTCTATCGTTGGCCTCCTCTGCCGGCGCCGGGACCGGGACCGGCACCTGCGCCAGCACCTCCACCCATAAACTGTTGTGCGCTGTTGAACGTCAGTGCGATGTACCAGAATGGACCATATCACACTCACAGGTTGGCAATGTTGGGATCTTGCATCATCTGTTGGATTTGGCTCATATCCGGCATGCCGCCTCCGCCACCTTCTCTCCGGCTGTTCATCATATTTTGGATGGTAGGGTTGTTCATGAGTCCGCTTAGTGCATCCGGGTTGCGCATGAGATTCTGTGCCATGGACGCAAACATAGGATTGCTCATGATGCTTGACAGATCGGGCATGCCTCCTCCGCCCCGACCACCGCCGAACATACCGGCAAGGCTAGACAGGTCCGGCATGCCCCCGGCGCCACCACCACGAGTATCGCCAGGAGCGTCGTCCACGTCGTCTTCTGGGAGCTTCTCCTCCTCTGCTTCCATCCTAGCCAGCTCTTTCTTTGCGGTCTCCAATCCTTTCCTCATAGCTTCACTGCCTCCACTACCTTCGAAATTTATGCCTTGTTGGTATGCGTCCACACTTCCTTTCGCGTCACCCATGGCGAACCTCGCCAGGCCCAACCTTGACCATGCCTTTGTGTATTTAGGATCAGCGGCTACTGCCAGCTCTGCGTCCTTGACCGCTGAAGCGTGATCGCCGCTGGCCGAGTACGCTGCCGCACGATTGGAAAGGTAAATGGGATTGGTGGGAGCATAAGCAATCGCCTGGGTATATTTCTCGATGGCAGTCTTGTAGTCTTTCTGCTGCATGGCGGCATTTCCCGCGCTCTTGAGCTTCTCGGCCTCTGGGTTTATGGTTTTGGTGTCCGCAGACTGTGACGGAGCAGGGGCTGGCGTGCCTGCGGACGCGCCCTTGCCGTTCAGTTTTTCGTAGACAGAGAATATGTTAAGCAGAGATTGAGACCCAACGGCGTCCGAGATCGCTGCCTTGTCGGACGGGTCAACCTTGAAGACTTCTGCAATACAATTGCTGGCAATATCGATGTTGTCTGCGTCCTCTGCACTGAGAGTGCCATCTTTCATCGAAGATAGGAAGTCTATTATCGACAGCGCTAGGCGCTTCTTCGAGTCGGACAGAGACTAGACAGTGTGTTAGCATCTTCTGTGTAGGTGTACCGCAACAGCCTACCATGTTGAGAGTGATGGAAATGCGCAGAAAACTCAATCGAAGTTGGCTGCCAGCGAGTCCTCAGGACTGACAGACGGGAAGTTTGAGAACTCAGGCTTCACCATTTCTGTGCTGCGTGCGCCACCGTAGCTTCTGCTCATGTCTCGTCACTTCCACCTCACTTCCACTCCATACCCTGTATCTAATTTCTTGGATTTGGCTCGTTCAACAAAGCATGAGTAGTGCATGAGTCTACAACTCAACTGGAATAGGGCCGATCAAGGGAAGAATGCTTTGGAAACGGGTTGACTCTCTCTCAGCATGAGGTGTTGACATGTCGGATCAATCCCTCCCACAACCCTCACGATCACGGAGAAGGGTTTCATGCTCCTGTCCAACTTCCTCAGCACTTGCCGACCCCGGAATGACATGATTCGGCTTCCGGAGCTTCGCAAGCCCCTCGCGAAGGACCTTGTCTTGACGTCTTAGAAATCGCGAATGTTTTCACTGGTTATGTCGTGTGCTTACATTGGCTGACGGTCGTCCGAAGGAAGGCGGACAGACCAGTTCTCAAGCCAGACGCGGGAGCATGCCTCTCGTTCGGATATTGTTCTACTTAGAGATGTTCCTCTACGTGTTGCTTATGCAATTAGGTGGATCTATATTATAGATCAAGACTTGAGGTAGGTGGGCGTCTGTGATTTCTCTGGGAAACACACGTCAGGAGTGTGTGCGGAATTACTAAAACTCTCGTGCTCGAAGTGATCTAGGGACAGTGCTGAATAATGGTACCAATTGACATGGACTGGCCAGATAGCGAGGTAGGCACCTATATTTTGGTCTCACCCAGCCAGCAGTTTCACGAGGACCAGAGACAACAACTGCGTTCTTTCTGATTAAACACAAGACTCGATCTTCGACAATCCTTATCGGCTTTCGTCTTCGCCAAATCATTTCAGCCATACCATAGCCAGTCTGCGGGATGGAGCTACCGACATATACCAAGCAGTGGCATAACGATGTGTATCCAGACATTGACGCGTCTCGACCAGAACTCTCTGTCAAAGGGAAAAGAGTTCTTGTGACTGGGGGTGGTGGTGGCATTGGATCAGCAACTGCCAAAGCATTCATTGCCGCGGGGGCAGCAGAGGTCGTGATCCTGGGTCGAACGAAACAGACTCTAGAAGCCACCAAGTCGGCCATCTTGAGCAAACACCCGAACGCCAACGTTGTTTCCATCGTGGCCGATATTTCGCAGGCTGGAAGCGTTACAGAGGCCTTTGCGAGCATTGCTGGCAGAGGGTTAATCGACATCTTTGTCAATAACGCAGCTTACCTGTCCATTGGTACGGTTGGTACTTCAGACCCAACAGAGTGGTTCAAGGTCTACGAGACCAATATCAAGGGATCCTTGCTTGTCACTCAAGCCGTCGTGAAGAACATCAATCCCAAAGACGGAATCATCATCAACGTCACTTCCGCTGCCGGACACGTACCATATGTGCCCGGCTATTCGGCCTATGCCTCCAGCAAGCTCGCATCTGCGAAAGCCTTTGAATATTTGCAGCACGAGAATCCAGACTTAAAGGTCTTCAACATTCAACCCGGTGTTATCGAGTCTACCAGTCTCGGCACCAAGGCGACCGAGCAGTCCGGAATAACTTTTCCAAACCAGGACACTGGTAAGTCGAAGCATCCTCCGATTCCTCAATGCCGGCCGACCAGCTGCTGACTTACCTCGTACAGTTGAGCTACCTGCCAACTTCATGGTCTGGCTGTGCTCGCCGGAGGCTGCGTTCCTGAAGGGACGATTCGTCTGGGCCAATTGGGATGTGAAAGAGCTGCAGCAGAAAAAACAACTCTTTGAGAACGATCCGACGCTGTTGACCGTTGGTTTGTTGGGCTGGCCGCAGTGAATCGAATAGCGCGCCATCACAGTTTGGATAGTTGAAGCGAGATACATAAATACAATCCTTTGTCAAATTAGTTCAAGCAAAACAGAATAGCCATCTGGCGACAGCCTTGCCCACCAGCCTCGCGCTGTGTGATTGGTCATCACTCATTAGCGTGTGTTGTCAAGGAGCAGCTGCTCGGGGTTTAGCGGCCTTAAAACAGGTGTCTCAATAATTTCAGCGTCATCGAACAACAAAACAACAGATATCCCCTTGTTCACTCTAGCCCGAGGACAGCGGCCTACGCGCCATCTCGCCTGTACAAGATGTTCTCCACAGACGCATCACGAAGAGAATCACTGCGTCCGAAACGAACACGCCCAGCAGCCGGACCAGAAGACTCAATTAAGTTACCTCAGGCGAAGCGGAAACGATCAGCCCTCCGAAGAGACACGTTCGAACCCCTGACTGACGCAAGCCTCAACGAAGTGGCAGGACGCGAAGCGGTTGAAGAGAAGAGTAATGGATACGCAGTCACAGCTGTGCCCTCACGAGAATTGACTCTGCGAGGCGCGAAGAAGCCAGAGAAGAGATCTGAAAGAGCAGCGAACACCAATGCCGGCTTGACGCTTTCAAGCAACGACTTCTATGCTGTCACGCAGCTGCCGGCGCTACCTGATCAGATCAGAAACCAGCCTGCTATCCCATACTCTTGCATCATCTCCCCTGAGTATGGGTACGCGCTCGCGTTGACACACACCGATGCCATCATCTGGCCCTACAATTCAAGCGCCTCTATCCCTTCCTCGCGAGATATCGTTGCGTTCAAACTGCCGTTTCCACAGGCGTCTACAGACGATCCCCTGCCACTCGGGACGTTTACAGCAAAGGCTGCTAATGGCGAACCCGGAATTGTGGCAGTGTCTGCAAAGTCAGGCAAAATTGTGTATTGGGAGACCTTCTCTAGTGCCTCTTCTGTTATACCTGGCCAAACCTCCACCGTGCAAGGCTCGATACCTGGTATGGCGAGTAACGAAGTTGTGGAAGAGCTGGTAAATGCCGAACCCGCCGGATTCATCCTCTCGCTAAGCCATGGTCGTGTGGTTCACTTGACGATCCGTGATCAGATGGGCAGGCCCGGCATCGGCGTGCAATATTTGCGCAAATACACAAATGCGACAAGTGGCTTCTTTGGGAGCATCAGAAATGTATTTGGCGCAGACCGACGAAAGGGCGTACCGATCGTCAAGGCCGGCGGCTCCAAGAAGGGTCAACGCGATGTGGTCATTGCCACGGAAGATGGTGATCTAGAGTTCTGGAGCACGAACCTCCTTGTCGGCAATTCGCTTGAAAAGTCATTCAGCTTCAGGGAAGACGCTCTGGAGGCCCTAAGACCCATTCTGCCCGATGTGACGGACTTCAAGATCCTGGATGTTGAGCTTTCAGCAGGGCCCAGCACGGCACTAAGCCGACGGGATAGTCATGGCAACTCCATGATGGCCCTACTTTCCACGACCAAGGAAGGAGAAACCAGGTACTTTATCATCGAGATGCTCGTCGACCAGGAGGCCAGAATCAAGGTAGTGCACCCTGTCACCTGCTATTCCTCGTCGACTTCCTCCCAGATGACTTGGCGACCTCGGCTCTGCGTGTCCAGAAATCAGCCAGCGGCTTTCATTCTTTTCGAGTCAGCCATCGTCCTGTTCTCGCTAGTGAAGATCCGAGAGTCACCCTCGTCTCAACTGTTGCTGGAACGACAAGCACTCCCCGAGCCGTTCCAGGATTGCGTCCGATTTCGAGACGTTACTACCTATAGGGTCCTTGGCTACGCACTTGAAATGTCAGAGAAGCAGTCCTCTCTCGTGTTTGCAGTGCAGGGTTTTGGAATTGTGAAAATGACCTCACGTCTGCGTGATGACGAGGAAGTTGACGTTGACGAAGCAGATGAGAGGGATCGAATGAATGCAAAGAGCAAGATCGAGCAAGCGGTCTTTTTCGGCACAATCAAACAAAATCCGCTGGATCTCAACAAGGCAGATCGGTCATTCTCGCGCGAAGAGATTGAAGCAGCCGCGCTGGACATCACGTCGGAAATCCTCTCATCATCGTCCAAACACCTGCCGAAGAGTGCGCCTTCGATCGACATGCAGATGCGACTACGTGCTAAAGCCCTTGATGACCTGGCTGGATATTTGATGAGTCACTATCCTTCGTCGATCTCTCGAAATACTCGATTCCAATTATTGCTCGAAGCAGAAAAGCTAGCAGCGGCTCAAGCGATCTGGAAAGTTCAAGAAGAAATACAGCGAAAATATCCTCAAGCTGATCGCGAAATGCCGTACCTCGACTTTACCCTGCGGGCCTTGCACGAAACCCGGCAAAAGTACCCAGACCCAGACAAGGGAGAGAAGGATCGGGTTAGACATTGGCTTGTGAACAGTGTTAAGAACGTTGGCCACCTGATGTCAGAACTAGTCAGCTGCATTCCAGAGCTCGAGCCGATGGACGTTACAGACCCAAAGGTGGTGGCTGACTACTTGAAGGAAGCTGTGGATTTGTGGATTGCATCATATTCCGCCGTCTTTAAGTTTCGAGAAGATAACGCAGCCCTGTATGGACTCGGAGACGAGGTCTTCAAGGACGGTGTGCTCGTTGAGGGGTTTCCCACTGACATTCCCCATCCTTGGTCGTCAAGTCCGGAGCCCCTGCGGTTCAGTCAGAGGCTCATTTATGACATCTGCAAGTTCTTGAACGAGTGGTGGGAGTTCACTCACGGGCGAAGCAAGAAGAAAAAGATGCCAACAGACGATGAAGGAAAGCCCTACGAAGGTCCCGGCAAGGCCGTACTTCGGGAGTTGGCCGCTCGTCTACCAACCGAAGTGGATTTGTTTGCCCGACTCGTCTTCGAAGAATCAATCCAAGCGAAGATCAAATTCAGAGAGCATGAGAAAGATCCTGACGCTTTGAAGGACGAAATCAAGAATATCGACCGCGAAGTGCAAAACAGATTAGGCCAAGCGTTGCAAGCTGTCTCGGCGTTCAACATGCGAGGTGCTATTCATCTTGGGGAAAAACTGAAATACTACGGCGATCTGGTCACGATGCATCTCGAATATTACAAGAAACTGATCGCAGAGGCTGCCGCTGATCCGTCACTGGCTGAAAAGAATCAACGCGAATTGGAAGAGATGCGAGACCGCGCCGAGTCTTATTATGGCAAGTTCGGCAAGGGCTGGGCCTTTGCTGCTTATAGTCAGATGCTCATCGATGGCGAGTGTGGCAGTCTACTGCTAAAAGGCCAAGAAGATCAGCAGAAGGAAGAGTTCCT
Source organism: Cladophialophora carrionii CBS 160.54 (assembly GCF_000365165.1). NCBI lineage: Eukaryota > Fungi > Ascomycota > Eurotiomycetes > Chaetothyriales > Herpotrichiellaceae > Cladophialophora > Cladophialophora carrionii. The sequence continues at coordinate 2,556,990 of NW_008481830.1, forward strand.
CACATGGTTTTTCAAGATGGCCCCTGTTGCTCACCAACAGCTGGGCAAGCTCAGCTGGATTCATGATGTGATCTCGAACCACAATTACCAGCGCGCAGAGCAAACACTCCAAGTCGTCACTGCTGAAGAACAAAACGATGTCTGGAACAAGAAGACGGAACTAGCTCTTGCCAAGTTGGTTGGCTTAGCCGCTGATGAGGGGACCGGCAAGCTCCGGGATCCGAAAGCCTACGACGATGGCTTGTCAATGATCGCTATTCAGGAACAAATCTACAGTCATGTCATGGCATCTGTTGGTGCTGCGCTTGACGACAAAGCGGCGTTCGACCTAGCTCAAGACACATTTGCTTCGCGAGTGGTGGCCAAGAGCCCTGCCCTTAAGCGGCAGCTGAAGCAGGTTCTCAAATCTTTATTGCGTCAAGTGCCACTGACGGCTGAGGAACTTGTCGACCTGTTGACCTTGATGGATCCTATTGAATGGGGCGGACTTCCCGAGGAGGATCCTGAGGTTAGTGGCCAAGAATTTGCCCTTGCGCTTAGAGTCGTGGATCTCTCCGGCCTGCCTGAGATGAAGCAAGAGGATCTTCGAGCGTCTATCTGGAGAAGAGCGATGGTTCGTGATGATTGGTTGGTGCTGAATGAGACTGGCGGTAAAGATGACCAGCGAGTGGAAGAGGAAATGCAACAGTCAAGCTTGTTCCGTGCCCTGCAACACGTCTTCGTGATGGAGCAAATGGAAGGGACACCGGTCCACCTGCTGTCTCCAAGCGACATTCTCAACCGAGAAGCCTTTCCAGCCAGCTTGCAAGATAAACTTGCGGAGAACGAAATTGAGGGAATTCGCAAAGACGTCGAGAAGGAACACGCAAGGCTCAAGAGCTTCGTCGAGAAGGGAAGACTGGAGGATCACTATGGCGGGTTGATCACTGCAGCCCAGAGAAACGTCAGGGATATGGTCGACGCGCAGGGTGAGCAGGTGGCTCAGCAAGCTTTGGAGCAAGAGCCGCGCAATGGTGACTAACGGTCGCTGTGCCAAAACAGATGCTTTGGTGCTGGTGGTGCTCTGTACTATTACCACAAGGATTGTTCCGCGACAGACGAGGCTGCACAAGGCTTAGTGTGTAATGGGAGCACGTGCACGTGTCACGCGCCAGTCGCGGAGTCGCGTTGGCTTAATTGGATTTAAGGTTCGAGGCTAGTCTTCATCAGGCAGCCAGGCGCTGAGAGCGACTCACAACCGCCAGCCTGATGTCTCTTTTCCATCACTTCAGCACTGCAAATCGTAGAGCTCCTCTGCATCTCACCCATTGGATCTTCCAGATTCCATCGGCGGCTTCTTCAGCTTCGAAATCAGGTTGAGTTTCAAGCCTCGGTCACAATGCCGATCCTGGACAAGTTCGAAGTACAAGTATTCGTCGCCGGCACTCGAGCGGAGGAGTTCGATGATGACGACGAAGAAGGGGGCACCTCGCGGCGGAGCCAGGAAATCACAAAGTACATTGAAGCAGTCTCCGGGGCTTTCTTCGAATTCAAATTCTTCGCGGAAGCCAATTACAGAATCACCTACGAACAGGCGATCAGCTTCACTGTGTTCGTGGACGGCGAACGCATCATAGGGACGTATATGCAAGGGGAGGATTTCCAAGACGCCACAGCCGATGGGACACGGGTGGAGGGAAGCTGCAGTGGCAGATTCTCTATGGAGTCTACCGGCTCGAAACTCTACAAGTTTCAGTTCGCCGACCTCGAAACCAGTTCGGAGCCCGAAATGCAGCTTATGATGTCCTCTAACGTTGTGCAGGAGACCTAGAACTGGACGACGATGTATCTAGCTTCAAAGAGAAGTATGGCGACCTAGGAACGCTCAAGGTTGAGGTGTGGCGGATCACGCTATTGGATGCGTGGCCTGCCCGAGACTACACCAGGAAGGACCTCGAAACCGTCCCCGAGAAAGCACTGAAAGGGCGACCTCTCGACGTTGCAACGCGGTCGGTTCAGGCGGTGCTGTCCACAGGTTTCCGCTGACTTTGCTAGGCTGGCTCCTGTCACGGTGACCAGAACGACTCCCAGTCGAAGAATGCGGTTTCTTGGAGATCGGCCACTGGCAACCTTCACGTTCAAGTATCGCACTCGGCGTATGTTCCCAGATGCTATGTTATTCGCTCTCCTGACCGGAAATAGGTGCTCTACAATCTCTGTTGATCGTGGGACGTTCTCCCACTCCGGTAGCCTTGGAGGACCGGCCGATGGAGGAGCTCACCAGGGAAGAGGCCCTTGAGTTGCTGAGGAGACAAAGAGTAAGCAACGATTGTAAACATCAGAGGCGGTGCTGACGGTGAGCAGGAGCAGCTTGATGTGAAACAGGAATCTGGGCCGAAGCGTGAACGAAGCGTCACGGTCACAGACGCCAAGCCTAAGCGGCCTCTCAAAACGAGCAAGGGAAATAGTGGAGAAACGATCTATCACCTCGATTCTGACGATGAAGGCGACAAAGATGCACTTGAAGAGCCACCCTCCAAACCAAAGCCCGCGAAGGTGGAGATTGTCGAGTTATTGGAAGACGACTGACTAGGGCGGCCAGACTAGGACGACGAGAACGATGATGATCGGATCAACGGAGTATACAGGCGGAATTATGACATGCGTGACGATACCTTTGCATTTCAGTTTATTTGAGTCCGTAGCAGCGGTTCCAGGTCTAGGAGATCTAAGTCTGGGTAATCCATATCCCCCACAATGGCATTTATCCAAGCAGCCAGCCTTCGTCCCGCCTTGTAGACCATGTCGTCAATGATCGGAACAGCCCCGTCGTAGTATTCGCCCGCAAGGTCCTGCCCGTGGACATCCCGTGCCAGCACATACGAACACACATGTGCATTCGCCTCGCCCGCCCACTCGAGCGCACACTCGGCGGCATCGCGCAGACACACGTCCTCATCCTCCTCGGCATCACGTCCAGCAGCCAACCTCTGCGCCCAAGTCCACGCCGCGAGGGTTTCGTCCTCGTGTCCCATCCCCGCATGCCTGTTCACGATCAACGAGTCCCACACGCTGTGCAGATTCGTGGCCCGCCCATCGAACACCACAGCGTATTCATTCCCGCCGCGGTCTTCCGCCTCCGTGTGCAACGGCTGGTGCACGTCGCCGAAGAAATGCAGCACGAACCGCAGACTCTGCCCGCGCTGCCACATGGGCAGGCCCGCGTCGCCGACGCGCTCCGTATGGTTGGCTATCGCGGAGACGACGCATCCCGTCTCCAGAGCGCAGTCGCGGGTGATGTTGATGCCGCATCGGGCTGGCGGGTCGTCCTGCGCGTCGATGTAGTGCCACGCCTTGGTGTACGCGAACGAGGGGATGTATCTGATCTTATCCGGGAAGAGGGCCGCCTCGGAGATGTCCTGGCCGTGGAGCAGCTGGTTCGTGAAGCGGGTTGATTCCGGCGTGAAGTACAGCGAGGCTAGGTATGCGACCGTGCGGTGGCCCAGGGTACCCCAGGCGAGCGTGCTGGATAGGAGCAGCGCGAGCGGGAGAAGCAGGACGAGGAGAGGATGCTGCATTTTTTGGGAAGACGAGGTTGGAGAGGGAAGGGAAGGGAAGGAAAGGACGGGGAAACCAAACGGAAGGGCAGGGAGATGATGGGCTTTGCGCTCTATTTGTACTGTCTAGGTGTGTGTGTTCACATGGTCGGAGGAGCGGTCAAGTGATGCATGTTGGCACCCACGTTGTGGGTGGTTGGTTTCGGTGTTGATGTTGACGTCGTTGTCATGGGAGGACGTTGGCCGCTTCTGGCCGCTCCGCGCCGCTGCGGCCTAGTGGGGGCCGATGAGCGAAGGCGCATGTTCACGCGTCGTGCCTGTTCGGGAGCCTCTCGCGGAGGATGACACAATGGTACGGATGGCTTGGCGGTCAATCTTCAGTTCTTCCGCTCGAGCTTATCTGTTTGTACAGAGTAACATTTTGTTCCTCTCATTTCTGATGCTCAACTTCGAGATACGGAATACTCTAGGCTCGCTCACTTTAGATTCAATTCAAATCATCCTCACTTTTCTTTCAGAACTCTCTGATAGAACACGAGTAATGTCTCTATCAATCCTGACTCTTGATGAGGTTGCATCTTGTCACGGCTGAGCCTTCAGTCCTCTGCAATCGGAGTCCAACATGGTGAGTGTTCACCTTCCTCTCCCTTCTTCTTTCTCCAACGATTAAAGCTCCTTTTCCCCTTCTCAAACGATCGAAGTTCCACTAGACCGCGACGTATTACCTCAATCCCGTCTTCTGGGTCGTGCCGTTGTCCATCTCACTCTTCTTTCCTGTTTGTCTGCGGTTCAATCATATTTCGACCATGATGGCAAGAACGGACCAGGTCAGAGTTAGTATCGTGAGCGGACGTCAACAGCTACGGGAGCATGATCCACCCAACGATGATCTGTCATCTATTGGCGCTGACGAGCTGGAGTGGCCTCTGGTCACAAAGGTGAAGTACATTGAAGCGATCGCCGGTGCTAAGTTCACGATCAGATGTGAGGTCAAGCCCGGCTTTCAATTCGGCAATGCAAACTGTCTCGACTTTGATATCTGGGTGGATGGACAGAGAATTATGGGAACGATGTGCCCCAAGTCGCTGGTCAAGTCCAGCAGATACGGTTGGACCGAAAACTACAGCGGAGAGGACTTCTGGACAGGGACATCCTGGGCAAGACGACCTTTCCGTTGGAGTAACCTCGTTACCAGTTAGTGTTCTTCATGATCACTGGCTTGTGCTAACGATTCTAGCCGACAGTAGTTACAGCGCCGAAGAGACGGAGAAGTATCACAACATCGGTACTATCCAAGTCGAGGTCTGGCGGTGCTGGGAAGAAGAGATAGTACCCAAAGAACGCCGTAAGGTTTACGACACTGTGGAGAGCGTCCCCGAGAAGATTGTGAAAGGCGCAGCTCTTGATATGTGTACCAAGTGAGCTGCTACGGATTTTTGGGAGTTACATACGCTTATTCTTTCAAAGATTAGACTCTCCAGTTATGAGTAAGGAAGAGCACGCAGATATGAGCTGCGAGACCACGAATATCGACGAAGAGCCCCGCGCAGTATTCATCTTCAAATATCGAAGCAAAGGTATGTAGAGTCGCCAGGTTAATTGAAGCAGTGCTTACAGCAGTTTGGTGCTTTGCAGTCTCTCGGCATTCTTGAACGACCAGCATCTCCGGAACCTCTGGGGGAAAGGGATGTGGAAACTCTAACTCCGGACGAGCTGAAAGAATTGGCGCGTCGGCTTAAGGTGTGTATAGATCGCGGATGGAGCCGCATTGATACTGACTACGGCTTGCAGGCGTCACAAGAAGCACAGAAAGTCAAGGTCAAGCAAGAGAAGGTGGAAGCCAACCTTGCTCAGCTTGCGGAGTTGAAGAGGGTTCGAGAAGATGGAGACGACGAAGATGATGAGGTGGAATTCCTCAGCCAGCGACCGGTCAAGAAGGTCTGCAGCGTCGGAGGCATCGTTGACTGACCTATGGCCTTGAGTTCTTCAGCAAGCGAGCAAGGCGTCAGCATCGGACTGCTCCCCCGAGTGTATTATCAGCAACGAGATCTTTTGCAGACATGACAACCAGCAGGGGCTACAATACTTTGTGCTATGCGAACTGGTCAATCGTGGATCGATCACGGTTTAAGACAGAATACCGGTGACTCGCTCGTCGTCGCAATATGCTCCTGTCCTCATAGTCACAGGCGGCGAAAGAAAACTGGACAACACAATCTTTACACTGGCCGGCTCAGGAACACTGCCTTTTTTGGAACACCAGCCCAACTCGAGATTGTCGCTCGGGTACAGCTTCGGCAGCTGCAGCCTCATCAACTACCCCAATGTTCCAATCCAGAGATATTCCACAGAAGTGGCAGCGTCGAAAGACCGAAAAATTATCTCTCGTTTCCCTTCAGGGTGCCTTTTCATGTCCTGGTAATCTCGTGATCAGCATCGCCCATCGCGCTGACTACCATGCCTCCTTCTTTCCGTCAGGCCACTCGAGCTTACCTTGCTATAAAAGTCAGGTTCAACGGAGATCGGTATGGGATCATGATATGGAAGACACAGTCCTCTCAGCTACAACGCTTGGTCGGCGGAGCAACGAGGACCGGATGGAAGATACATGAAGGACCTGTTCGCAAAATCGTTTCAGGTGGGAGGTGGTTGCTGAACCGGTGGTGATATCACAATGTGGACGAGAGGAATTTACGTGATGAAGCGATGACGCGACGTCCTGTTTGGAACGAGCACTGTATAGCTATTGCCGCACCCTCTTCTGAACGCGGCGGAGCGGACAGGTACCTTGTCGCCGAGATTCAGCAGCAAATTTCGGTTCTCCTTCACTTCTGTATCTCCGATGACCTGGTTCTCACTCGGCGAAATTTCTTCCAGTTCTTCGTCTTATCTCAAAATGGCGGTCATTGACAGCGTTGAGGTAACCATCAGCAGTGACCGCACCACCCTGTGCGAGTACGCAATACCAGCCAACCACGACTCTGGGGTTATCCATGACGACTACTCTCCCGCCACCAAGGTCGCTGTACGCTACATCGAAGCCGTCCCGGGTGCCAACTTTGAGATCAATTACTCGGTAATGGAGGATCAAGAGTTTGGGAAAGGCCGATTACTTGTCACTCATCACCTGGGTTGATGGCCGGAAGGTTCTCGCACCTGTTGTAAAGCCACATCATCTGCAATACTGTGACTGGAGCTGTTGTCGGGAGGGTCCAAGAAGCGGAGCTGGCGCTACGTGGGCGGTACAGCCATATACCTGGGCTGCACTGCTATCGAGCAAGTTGACCATGCTAAGCAATATCGCTTACTGATGTTCGCAGCGGACGAGACACCGAACGCGACAGTCGACGACATTAAAGCACGATACGGCAAAATCGGTTCCATCCGAGTCGAATTTTCGCGGAAGAAGCGTCTGGGGGTCACTCACAAGTTCGAGCCAGTCTCACTGAATGAAGAACCCATTCCAGAGGATGCTATCAAGGGCTTGGCCCTTGATCTTGGTGTTGGGTATGACACTGCAATGCATTTCGAACGGCTTGCTGACGTAGAGCCCTAGCCTACAGAATGCGAGGCCGATGCAGAATCAAATCAAAGTGAACCGCGGCGAGATAGTCGATGACGGCCCGCTTGCGATCTTCATCTTCCTTTACAGAAGTAGGAGTATGTTGTGCCGAAGCCGGAGACTTGCTAGTTGCCACTGACTTGTCACAGATGCATTACAGAGCCTTGGTGTCCTTCCCTCAAACGCCCCAGCCCATATCGTTGGAGGAGAGAGACCCTGCTACACTGAGTCCTGCGGAAATGTTGGAGCTGATACGCTGGCAGCAGGTACGTGCAGTCATCCAGGACGCGAAACAGCTACGAAACTGTGTTCGTTGACTTGTCTTGCAGTCAGAGCTCGAAGCAATGAGAGCAAATGTCAAGAAGGAGAAAGCCGAGTCGGACACGGACATGCCACGACTTGATAGCATCAAGAGAGAGGCAACTGATGAGGACGACAACCTGGCTGTTCTCCCTGTGCCATGGATTTGCAAGAAGGTGAAGGTCCTCGACTTAACAGATGATTAGACACCTGCTGCAGAGGAAAGCAACTTCGGGACCTGGCAAGAAGCGACAGTCAGGATGTGTAAGCTGCACGTCATAAAATCTCGATGCAGAGACTATTGTGTCGGAGGCTCGAGGCCTCCTCGAGAGGTGGAGGAAGGAATTCAAATGACGAGGCGATCCGGCTTGGGTACGGCTTCCATTGCTCTTTGTCCCTAATCACTTCATCCCTTCAAGCAACATCTGCTCTGTGATGTGCATCGATATCCAGTTCTCTCAACATGATCCGGATTGTTCACAAGCTGATTAATATTCTACCAACGCCTGACTCGTCTCCATTGTTCCCATTTTACAACCGTGTCTGCGAGCAACAAGATGGGACAGGCGCGGGAGAAATACAGGTGCTGGTATGAAGAGCATGCTGGCTGAAGCACTTACTGCGGCTTCAATTGACTCAGCAGAGCATGACGGAAAGACTCATGGAACCATTGATGGTGGCAGGGGGGACCAGCATCCTTCCTTTACGCTGTTATTGAGACTCGCCTGCCAACGATAGTCAGTGGACTGGTGGGTTTCCCTCTACTTTCCTCTCCCTCACCTGCTCTTCACTGTGCTTCTTCTTCTTCTTCTTCTTTGACCTCTGCCTGACTTGTCCGTCAGCCGGAAACACGTTTCTACTTTCGCTCTCCCAGTTGCGCTTCATTCTTTGCGCTTCCCGTGTGCTGCCTCACCACCTTTCTCCTGCCTCGCTCACCTTTGATACAAGCAAAAATGGCTATCATTGGCAATCTCGAAGTCACTATCACCAGCGGTGGCAAAGTCCTTCGAGAGTATGGCGTTGCTGAAGAGGATCAGGTTGATCGTGAGGGTGACCCAAAAGCTCAACGCGTCGGTCGTCGCTGCAAGAAGGTATCGACTGTAATGACAGAGAAGTGCTTCGCATATGTCGAAGCGACTCCAGACGCCAACTTCGAGATCGGCTACAAAATGAGCGGTAAACTAGCATTTGGCCGTGCAAGTCATATTATCTTCGGGACATCTGTCGACGGACACGATATCATCTCACCTTCTGTTGACAAGGAGGAATACCAAAAGTCTGGTGCCTTTTCAAGTGTTGACGAGGGCGATATGAGCACGTGTGGCTCCGAAACGAACCTGCATCGCTTTTACTGGGCACCACTTTCGACTAGTGAGTAACAGTTGAGTTCCCTGTAATTGCCTCGCTAACTATACTGCAGCCGATGACAACCCGAAAGTGACAGTCGCCGAGCTGAAGGCTGAGTATGGCAGCAAGGGTACTATTCGGGTTGATGTCTGGCGGAGACAAAGACTTCCCAGCATCCCACATGATAGAGCTACCCCTGCCATTTCCAGCGATATCCCAGAACGCGCCTTGAAAGGCCGCGCAGTGGAAGTCGGAGTCAGGTACTTCACACTACTTCTGGTACCTGCTGAATTATCACTCATAATCGACAGTTTTAGAAATGCGAAGCAAATCGCAAAAGTCAATTTCATCTACTCGAAACCGGTCGACAAGGAACCGTTGGCTACTTTCGTCTTCTTCTATCGAAGCAAAAGTGCGTCTCTCTACGCCTCACCTCCACAGACGCTAATCCTGACAGATGCATTACAAGCCTTGGACCTCATTCCTCGAACCCCCGAACCAGTCCCGCTAGAAGAAAGAGACGAGGAGACACTGAACCCCGCGGAGATGCTAGAGCTCATTCGTCGACAGAAGGCAAGTAACAGTTTGGCTTGGATGCCTAATCTTGTGACTCCAACGTCGCTAGCGAACGTTCGACTAACCATGACTGTAGGCAGAACGAAAGGCGGAGAAGGTAAAGATCAAGCAGGAGAAGGCCGAGGCAAACCTGAGACAACTGGCAGGACTCAAGCGCGAGGCCGGTGCCCTGGACGACGAGGATATCAGCATCGTAGTCCAGTCGGCCAAGAAAACTCGGCGTGAGGTGGCGGTCGTTGAGCTATTGGATTGAATCTTGGTCCACGAGGCTTCTTGCCATCAACCAACAGGCTGCGCATGGAATTGGTCTACGCCTTGCTTCCACAACATAAGCAAAGGCAACAAGGGAGACATCGTGTCATAAGGGCAGGTGGAATACCTGAGGCATTTTGACGAAGGCTGAAAAATGAGCAAATCTGGAGAAGCTTGGATGGGGAGGGTATTCGACTCGTCTAGGAGAATAGACCTACGACCGCACGGTTCTAGCCACCATGCGCCCAAACCAGGCAACGTCATCCCACACAGTCTTGGGTCTTTCTGGCGGCGGTTCCACGGAGTCGTCAAACCTGACACTCTGTCCAGCTTGCAAATCCGCATCTTTTGGTGCACCAGACGAAGCAGAAGCGGCAGGACTGTCATTCTGATCTTTACCTTCCCCTTTCTCCCTCACAGCCTTGGTAGCCTCAAGCTGACTGCCGGGGAAATCATCCTCCAACCTCAAAAACACGTCGACAAGCCCGTCCATCCACGCCCCGAGTCGATACCCCTTGATGCTCCTCCTCAGCTCGTCCTCGTCCTCACTGTCGAACTGTCCTTCAAAGTCCAATACACCATACGGGTCGTCGTCGGCGTCGTCGTCGGAAAAATCATCGCCAAAGTCCTCGTGATACTGCGCCGCAATTTCTGCCTGAGACTGTTCGTCCGCCCAATCAGGGGGTGCATCCATTTCCAGCATTGGCGTCGTAGAAGGGACCGTGGGCGTCATGGCCAATGATCTCCGACTGCGGCGTTTCTCTTGGAAACTGCCGCGCCTGCTCAGGTTGCCTGGTGTATTTCGTCCGGAGCGCATGCCTGTCATGGCCATAGAAGGCCGCTCCTCAAGCGGCGTAGCTAGAGAGGTCGAGCTGTCGCGCTTGGATATCCAGCTCTGACCCTTTGATTCCCGCGACCCTTCGGTGAGTGTGAGGCCGGTCTGGATGAGCCACGAGGAATCAGACTTGTGCAGCGGATGATGGCCCGTATAATTCGAGGCGGACTGCGTCGGGTGCGAGGAGAGAGACGAAAGTCGTCTCTCCTTCTCCTCCACGGAGATGGACTTGTGGCCCAGTCCTTCGCTCGTCAACGCGCCGTACGGGGCGGCAGCGGCGGCAGTAAGATTCCCAACCGTCCCCTCAGTCAGTGGAAGCGGCGCTTGAATCGTCACAAAGGATTTATTCTTCTTCCTGTTATTCAGCCGCGTGCGCGAATTCGCTCTCGATTGCACGCGGGAGTTTGCCGCGCTGCCGCTCCTCGACAAGATGCCGCCCGGCGATGGCAGCGACGCGACATGCGAGATCGAGGCCGAGGTGTGGAGTTCCGACGTTGACGGGTCGAAGTACGCAGAGTAGTCTGCCGGGTCGATCGGGTATTTCGGCGTCAGGGGCGCGAGCGAGAGATGTTGCAGGTTCGGATGGCTGCGGCGGTGAGAGCCGGGAGCAAAGGAGGATGAGCGCGAGAGCGTCGTCGGAGACGGTGCGGACATGGCGTGCACGGTAATCACATCTGGCGCGGTGGCTCGGGCGGCGTGTCTGGTCACGGACAGGCTAGGTTGAGTGAGTAAGTGAGTGAGTGAGTGACCGCAGGAAGGCTTGCGTCGGTGGAGGGGAATCAGTCAGTTGAGTGTGGAACAGCCAAAGTTGTTTGATTCGAAGTATGATCGGTGTAGGTACTGGCACTCGTCCGGAGACCAGAAGCCCAGGGTGGAGAGATGATGTCGTTCGGTGTTGCAAGTTGCAAAAATGGTGGCCGTTCGAAGACCGAGGCATGTGTGGCATGTGCTCTTCGGAAATTGGCCAATTGGAGGTGATACGGGCGACAACGCGAGCGGTGCGGGCGGTGCGAGGGTTCAATCAGATCATATAGCGGTGCGAGAGATAGGAGGGTTCAATCATATCATGCAGCGGTGTTCGCGCCAACCCTTCAACTACCGTGTAAATACATGCTCTCCGGTCCGAAGTCGGTTGCCTGCTTCAGATGTTTTTGTCAAGTCGAGTGGTAGGGAGGTGGGAGGGGCGTTTCACTGTGGTGTTCATGTGTCCTCTCAAAGGTCCATCCACGGTGCTTCACTCGTCGCGTATATGATGCTGAGCATCAGGCTCGAATTCTAAGCTATCGTATTCCACGCGGTCCCGGTCGACTCTCGACCACACTGATCACATAGATTCCAGCTTTACGCTTCAGTTTCCTTTTGCTGCCTTGATCTCGCCTTGATGAACCACAAAGGCCTCTATCGTCGAGATGGCCGACCACAACCGATTTTGCGCCTCCGGGAAGACCAACGATCTGGGTCCATAGAATACCTCGTCACTGACTTCCTCCTGGTGTCGGGGCAGACAGTGCATAAACTTCCAATCTTCGGCGGCTCCACCCCTCTTTGCCAGTTCTTCTGTGACTTGATACCCGGCGAACGCTTGTAATCGCTTTTGCTTCTCAGACTCTTGGCCCATGGAGATCCACGTGTCCGTCACAATGATGTTTGCTCCCTTGATGGCCTCTTCGGGAGTGGTCGTTTCAAAGATCGTGCCCGGTCCCGCGGCGTCGACCTCCTCTTTGATCTTCGCGGGGATCTCGTACCCTTTCGGTGTCGCGACTGCCATTTCGATGCCCAGCTTCCGGGCGCCAATGCACATGTCGAACAACACGTTGTTTGCGTCGCCGACCCAAGCGATCTTCAAGCCCTTCAGGTTCTCGGCCCGCGTCTCGAACGCTTGTGTCAACGTCGCAAAGTCGGCAACTATCTGCATGGGATGGTAGGTGTCGCACAGCGCGTTGATGACCGGCACGGAGCTGTCTTTGGCCAGATTCGCAATGTCCGCGTGGGGCCCAACTCGGGCCACGATGCCGGACACCATGCTGGATATGACGACCGATGTGTCGTAGAGGGACTCGTTCACGCCCAGCTGTATATCGTTCTTGCCCAGGAACATCGGGTGGCCACCCATGGCGACGACGGCCCCCTCCGTGGATACTCGTGTCCGGGTGGACAGTTTGGAGAAAAGCAACGCGATGGTCTTGTTCGAGAGCGCATTGCGCTGGGGCCACGTTGGCTGAAGCGCCGAGTGCTTGTAAGCCGTCGCGTTGTTTACTAGGGTGCTCAACTCGGTGGGCGAGAGTTCCGATATAGACAGAAAGTGACGGGGAGATTTTGAGGCAGAGGTCGAGAGCGAGCGAGCATAGTGGTGGAGGAAGGGTCGTGACCGTATCAGCGGCCTGAGGGGCGCCATGCTGCAAGATCTCAATAATGGACCTGCCAGTGTGCAGGACGCATCGCCAGCAATGCAAGACTTAACAACGGTAAAGGAGGGCCAGAAATTTGTTCCACCCTCGCAGTGCCCAGTACTTTTTGAGTCACGGTGACGGGAAGAAGAAAAGTGCAGCGTCGACTTTGATCTCCGCAGATTGAAGCTTCTGGTTCGTCCATCTCCGCGCTGGGAATCAGCCCACAGCCCTACAAGGCCACAATCACGCTCCCTACGAGTCTCGTACGCAGTATCACTGGTGGACCGCTCTTCTCCCCAGATCCGACATCATGAGCAGGTCGTTACGAGGGGAGCCAATTCTCGTGCTGGACGGCGGTCTGGGCACGACACTGGAAGATGAGCACGGCGTCAACTTTTCGTCAAATACGCCGTTGTGGTCGTCCCATCTGCTGGTCGAAAATGTCGAGACACTGAAACGAGTCCAACGAGACTTTGCCGACGCTGGAGCAGATATCGTCCTTACAGCGACTTATCAGGCTAGTTTTCTAGGCTTCAAGAACACCAAAGCCCCAAGTCAAAGTGGCATTGACGAAGACGAGGCACGAAGATTGATGCTCTCGGCGGTGACAATTGCTCGCGAATCTTTCAATGGGCGACCAGGATTGGTGGCTCTAAGCTTGGGAGCCTACGGTGCAACCATGATCCCAAGCACCGAGTACAGCGGACAATATGGATCCATGACGGAAGAAGACCTATTCGACTTTCACTCCAAGAGGCTCTCGTGCTTTGTAAACAGCCCGCAGTGGGAGGACGTCGACCTCGTCGCCGTCGAGACACTACCACGGCTAGATGAAGTGAGGGCGACAAGGCAAGCCATGCAGATCATCCACGGTAAACCATACTGGATCTCCTGCGTCTTCCCGAACAATGACGAAACACTGCCTGATGGGACGGGAGTCGAGGAATTGGTGACCACCATGTTAGAAGGAGAACGGCCTCCATACGCGATTGGTATCAACTGCACGAAGGTCCATAAGTTGCCAGGCCTAATTCAGAGCTTCGAGGACTCTGCTCATGCACACGATTTAGCCCTTCCACGACTGGTGATTTATCCCGATGGCGCCGGCGGTAAAGTGTATGACACGACCCTGCAGCAATGGATGGGCAGCGATGACGAGGAATCGCCCTGGGAGCAACAGGTGTACGACATCGTCAAGGAAGTGCAGCGGCGACGCAAGTGGAAGGGTATAGTTGTCGGAGGATGCTGCAAGACGACACCGAACCATATCAAGAAGTTGAAAGCGAAACTGGATGAATCGAAATAGAGACGCACGCTTCTGCAGGTTCCAGGCGTCAAGGAGACTGATGCATTGGCTTGGTAATTGCACAGCGAGTTTCGCCTCACGCTGCCTGAACTCCTCTGGCCGCCAATTGCCCCGTTTCAATACGATCTTCAACAAGACGAGAAGCCGCAGGTATGGGTGCTGGCAGAGTCATGAACCAGATGCTCTGTCAGACAGGGCCAGCAGCAAAGTGGTGTCGAGGTCGATGACGACAACGTCCGATTGTCTTCTGGCCCAGGTTGTGACCCCATGTGGGGTTCGATACAAACTCCTTGCGACGAGGACTAGGACTGACTTGTGCGAATCTGAGATCTACCTCTTCTTCGACACTGGCCCGTCTAGAACCATGGCAGAGACTCTGATGACTACTGAAGCATTGGTGCTCCCAGCGCTCAAAGCTCCCTTGCAGCTACAGAGAGTCCACCTGTCTCCTCTCCAGAAAGATGAAGTACTGGTTGAGATGCATGCTACGGGCATCTGCCACACAGACCTGTCGTGCATGGATGGGATGCTCCCCATCTCCACGCCCGCAGTGCTAGGTCATGAAGGCGCAGGTGTCGTCCTCGCCGTGGGAACTGACGTCTCGCACGTCTCAAAGGGCGACAAAGTCTTGCTGAGCATAAACGTGTGCCAGAAATGCCCGAACTGCTTGGCTGGCCATCCGAATTACTGCGACCAAGGCATGCCTCGAAACTTCGGCGGACGCAGAGTATCTGATGGGAGCACCACGATATCTATTGACACGAACACGGAGGACGGCACGGTCCCTTGTTTCAGCAGTTTTTTCGGACAAAGTTCATTCTCCCGGCATGCTGTGGTGGACCAGTCCTGTGTGCTGAAGGTCCCACAGGACACGGATCTGAGGTTGTTCGCCCCTCTGGGCTGCGGGATCTCCACAGGCGTGGGCAGCGTGGTGAATACACTGGACCTCAAAGATGGCTCGAGCCTGGCGGTATTCGGCGTTGGCAGCGTCGGCTTGAGCGTCGTCATGGCGGGCAAGCTGAGAAATGCAGGCACCATCATCGCCATCGACCTCAATCCCCATCGACTAGAGGTCGCGAGGAAACTCGGGGCCACGCATGTCGTGCATGGCAACAGCGCAGATGTCGTGGCCGAGGTGAAGGCACATGCGCCAAGCGGCGTGAACTACGCCGTCGACTGCACCGGCGCCGCAAAGGTCATTGAAACAATGATGGAGTGTTTGGCTGTCCGCGGCCGAGCTGCTCAAGTCGGATTGACCGCGCCGGACGGGACGGTCCCCATCAAAATCCTGCAGCATCTACTGCGGGGACAGGAATATGTCGGCTGCGCTGGCGGCGACTGTATACCGGGCAAGATGCTCCCCTACCTCGTGGAGCAGCAACAGGCCGGCAACTTCCCTCTCGAGGAGATAGTGTCCTACTACGACGCCAAGGACCATGCAAGGGCATTTGAGGATTCCAGATCTGGCAAGGCCATCAAGGCCGTTTTGTGTTGGACCTGAACATCTCCATCTTCAGCAAGTGAATACGCAAAATTCTGAAAAGAATGTTTATACAGAGGATGAGCCGTGGGGCTGGCTCGGTTTCGGAATTAGATGTGGCCGTTGGCCGCTATGCCATTCTCCTTGGCCACGCCATTCTGCTTCGCAACTCCATTTTCTTCGGCCGCCGCGCCGTTCTCGTCATGCACGACAGTGAAGCCTTTCCAGCCCTCCAGCTTCTCCCGACATTGTGCCTCATACATCTGGATACCACCCGGGTGCGTGAGGAGCTGGATTCGCTTGCCCGGGATATTGGCCCCGTTCCACCACGAATTCGTCAACGGGAAGAGCGTGTACTGGTTCATCGCGTCGATCATGTTATCCCACTCGTCCTCGGCATCCCTGTTCGGCTCAATACTCTTAGCGCCTTCCTTTTCAAGCTTTTGAATCGCCGCGAGGATGAAATCGGCCTGTGCTTCGATGATGGTAGGACCATTCGACAGAGCCGTCGGAGCTGGCGAGAGGTTAGCCATTTCGATCCGTCGGAAGCAAAAGGGGGGGAACAACGCACCATGAGGAGTGTAGACCATGAAGCAGTTGGGGAACCCATTGAACGTCATCCCCAGGTATGTGCGAATACCGTCCCGCCAGACGTCTTTGATATCCACGCCATCTCTATTCTTGAGACCCATTTGCGTTAACCTGGTTGGATTGGTCAGCCATGCAAATCTAATTTTCGTTTCATGTGAACGGGACTCACGATCCAGAAAACGAATCAAACCCCGTGGCAAGGACGACGACGTCAAAGTCCAACTGCTGGCCGTCCTCCAAGAGCATGCCCGTCTCGTTGAAAGTCTTGATGGGCGTCTCGTTCAGATTGACAATGTCGACGTTGGGCCGATCCAGCATCTCGTAATAGTCTTGCTCGAGCGGGCTTCGTTTCGTGCCGAAGTAATAGGGCGCCTCCTTGGGGACCATGAGTTCCCTCTTTTTCGGGTCTCTGATCCGCTGACTGATCTTCTTGGCCCAGAAGTCGTATACCACTTTGTTGGCCTCCTTGTCCAGCACCACGTTGTTGTAATTGCACATCAGGTAGTTGAACCCGCCTCTGGCCCAAATGTCTTCGAGGTGTCGTTCCCTCTCTTCGTCAGACACGTCGAACACGCCAACCGGCTCGATCGAGCCCGGGAACCCGGCTCTCGACTGGCGACCTGCCGTGAAGAGCGCCTGGAAGTACGACTTCCACCCCTTTTGCTCCTCGGATCCCACGGGCCGCTGGCCCATGGGCAAGCACAGACTCGGCCGGCGCATGAAGACCGTTAGCTGATCAGCCTCCTTGGCCAACTCCTGCACGACCTGCACGGCCGTGGCGCCCGCGCCGATCAAGCCGACTTTCTTGCCCTTGACGCTCATGTCCTCGGGCCAGAAGCCCGTGTGATGGACCACCCCCTTGTAGGACGTCAGGCCCGGGAAGTCCGGGATATGCCGCCGGTGCAGCAAGCCCGTGCACAGGACCAAGTACTTGCTCTTCGCGATGTGGCCCTGCTGTGTCTTGACCGTCCACTGGCCCTCTGCCGTGCTGTACTGCGCGTCCACGACGTGGGCGTTGAACTGCACGTCCTTGCGCAGGTTCAGTACCTTGTCCACGTGTGCGCAGTACGCCCGGATCTCCTTGTGACCGGGGAACTTCTCCGAGAACTCCCAGTCGCGGTACACCTCGGGGATGTTCAGTTGGTAGTAGGGCCACTCCGAGTCGACCCGCGCGCCGGGGTATCGGTTCCAGTACCACACGCCGCCGAAGTCGCCGCCGGATTCGAAGACCTTGGTGTTGAACCCGGCTTTGCGGAGCCGGTACAGCATGGACATGCCGCTGAAGCCGGCGCCAATGATGAGGACATCGCTGTGTACGATGGCGCCGACGGACGGGTTGATGTTCGTGTCGGCCATTTTGTGCCGAAAAAGGGTGGCCGAAGAACCAGAACCAGAACCAGACGCGGCAAGTGGTGTTTAAGGTGTGCCGTAGGGTAGCACCGGAGCAAGAGTTCCTTGCAATTCGAATTTCCAAGGCCGAGGTCGCCTGTCGGGTAGATGTGTCGGTTCTTATACCTACTGAAGACCGAGTATCTGGGTCTCTGCGATACCTCGCGTGACTGGGAACTCGTTGACGACTTGCATCTGTCAAGCCCACTGCATTGTGGGCGCTGATTCGCCTACACGATAGTCGTGTTGGACAAACGAGTCAATGTAAGCTGACTAGTAGGGCGAAGGATACTTGGCATGTCGGGCCTGGCCTGTGATGTACGTGGTTGTGGGATGTCTGCTGTATGTGGAACCGTGCTGGACATTGTGGAGTGAGGGGTTGCGCAGTGGGGGAGGGCCCCTTAGCCGCGAAGGGCTGAGATCTTAGTGCCGCAGCCGAGGTTGCTTCCAAGGCAGTACTGGGGTACACAGACAGCCTGCACAGAGCTGGTACTGTTACTTGTATGTGCCTCGACCTGAGACCTGGGAGAGGTTCCCATCAGGGACGCCGTGTTGATCGGGACTCTCGGGGTGCATCCACGACCCGAATCGAGTCGTGTGACACTCCCGCCGCCAGTGGGTTATGTACAATACCATATGTATTGTTTCCGACTAGTACGTGAGGACTGACAAAGCAGGGCGTCCGTCAGGTCCTCCACACGGTACCCACACGGAGCAATTGTCGCCAGTTCCACAAGACGGGATGCCTCAGAGGGAACTGCTGACCTGCACACCAGGTGCGAGGTTGGAACATCCATGGAATTTCGATGTAACCCCATGCCACAGTGGAGGGTACCGACTGTGTTAGGTGAGATGAGCTTCTGACCCAAAAGGGTCGTCACGTCCCGGTCCGGCGACTGTACCTCTCCAGTGCTTGAACTGCCTGGCTGGCAAGCGACGCTCGAACATGGTATCGATCTCTGCGGCGGTCCGTTCCTTCATTTCTGGCACAAAGAGCCAAGTGAGCACTAGGGCTAACACGCTGAAGCCGGCAATGATGAAGCCGGCTTTGGCTCTCAGATTGCCCTCGTCCACGTTGTATGCATACGGCAGACTAATGCCAAAGGCGCCCTGCGCGAACGCGCCGCTGAACCACCCTATGCCTTGGGTTTTTGCGCGGAGGCGAAGTGAGGATGTTTCGGCGCCGACAACATATGCGACGGGCCAGATGCCAACTCCGACCACAATCTGGGTGCATTTGTTAGCATGAATCTTTCTCTGTCGCTCGGCCGAGCTGGCCCGGAGTGGAGCTTGTAAATTGCAATCCGCGAACTGCCATAGGGGTCCAAACACGGGCTCGTCCCAGAAAGAATACTCACAATAATGACCATCATGGTGACTGCAGTGTACCTGCGCGGCATCAGCAAAGGCGTACAAGGGAGCACAAGGCCACTCATACCATATTACCACCACACCGTCGAAAATGCCAGCAATGCCCATGGCACCCCACAAGAGGATGCTGATAGCCAGGGTGGTCATACCCAGGGGCCGGCGCCCAACTTTGGTCACCATCCACATGCTGACGATGTTGGCCACCAGCCCCAGAGCGACGCCGAGCTGGAGGAACAGAAGAGCATTGTGCGCGCTCATGCCGACCACTTGGATAAAGTAGCTCGCGTCGGAGAGCAATGCCAGTCCGAAGAGCTGGGGCAAGAGATTTGCGAATATCACAATCAGGGTGCGCCGCAGGTTTGTCCCTCGGAAGCATTCCAGGTAAGTTGCCCGGTCGTGTCTGTCCTGTTCTTCCTCCTTCTGCAATGCAAACAGCAGATTGTCAATGTTTCTCTGCGTGTCTGTCTTGGAACTGTCGAGCCGTCGCTGTGACTTGAATGCCTTGTCGAACTTCCCCTTGCGCAAGAGGTACGCTGGACTCTCTGGCAATATTATCGCTATTATGAGCGGAACGGCGGAAAACGGCCATTGCGCGATCATGGGAGTGGTGTACGGTCGCTTCCCCGGAAAATCCAGCGAAGCATAGACGACAACCGCACCGATCAGCTGGCCAAGAAGCGTGAAGACAGGGAAGAAAGCCATGACCGAGCCTCTCAGCTTAGGCGGGAGAATCTCGCTGAGGTACGTCTGGGTGGTGCACAAGACGCCTCCAATGGCCAAGCCCATGATCAGCTTCGCAGCAAGAAAGGCGCCCCTGCGCGATTCCAAGTGGTCTATGTAGTGGGAGCAGAACACTGCTGCAACGCCCCCAGCTGACAGGACACTGCTGAGCCCGAGCGACAGACGTCGGCCCACTCGATCCTGCAGCCAGCCGGCGATAATGCTCCCTATCATGACGCCAATGGGACTTATCGCGTTCCACAACCCCATCCACATCGAAGGGATGATGTATCGATCATCCAGCTTGCGACCGTAGTCGCGTCTGGGAGGGGTTAACTCTGGATACAAGGGATAGACGAGACTCGGACTCTGGCGACTTACTGGAATTCGGGTATCGCCGAGACATTGCCCACGATGGACGTGTCAAACCCATAGAGCAAGATGGCCGACGTCAAGCCAAATGAGTAGCCTAGCACGCGGGGCCATTTCCTGATCGACTTCCACAGATTGGGTTCATCGTCGACCGGCGACTGTTCTGTCGACTGAGGCGATAGTTCCAGGGTAGGAGTCGCGATCGATATCTCCTTCTCCGCCATGACGAGTTAATTTTCAGATCCGTCGACCCCAGTGGTTGCTGCGTCGATACAGGCTTCCGCAAGGAACTCCATCTGAAAGCAGATCGTAGTGAGATGCGCCAGAGGACGTGATATAAAAGGACAGCAATCCCAGGTTCGATTTGCCCAGGTCACCCCGCATCGAGCATCGAGTAGGGTTGTGACCTGGTGGACCTCCTTGCACTATCCCTGCACGAACGGGGACCGATGGAGCTTAGGGGAATAAAGGCCGTGTCAGACCCGTTTCCCACCGTCCGGCCGCGCCCCCTAATGGCAAGAGCAGCGTCAGACTGGAAATAAATACGCGATATGCTCCTCGAAGCGGATGTTCGCTTTTGCTTGGCAGCCAATCAACCGTTGACAGACTTGATTGCAAATACTTGGCACAAGTGCTGATCCCCCCCCCCATCCAGTCAAAGAGGCGGCTTTCCTGTTGCAAAACCGACTGCTTGAATTGCTGATTCTTGGTCCTGGCACTGGCTTTCCACTCGCCGGCCAAAAAGCCCGCATTCAGACAAACGCCGACGCAGTCTAGATCTCTCAGTTCGACTAACTTGGTTGAGTGCAGATCATGCATCAGAACTTGGAATTGTCCATTGCATGCTTGGGGCTCACGCCGCAGAGTTCTCGTGGTGGAGATTAAGGCCGAGGCCATCTCAAATACTACTGTGGTACATCATCGACCACAGCACGTGTAGAGCTGAACTCGAACGACAGGGGACATGCTGTTTGGCCCTCTCTGTGCAGCATTCAGCTGGTTTCCCAGAAAAGCGCGGGATTGGGTCCCGAAACCTTTGTAGTGAGTTCTTCCCGGACGGGCCTGAAGGTAGGTATGATTGTCCACACCTCACGACGGAGGTCAACCAAGGCAACGCTCGTCCATCTCAGCGCGAAGCGATTGCCTGGACATTCTCCCTCTGTGTCGAGACCAGGAAGGCGAAAGCTGTATGTATGGCAGAGATGGTATAGCACCAGTATTCAGTGCTGTGACGCCAGTCAATGGAGGATCAGACTGGTGTCAGTCGTAATAAATGCTGCGACTGGTAATCGTGTGGTGATCCAGCCCATGTCGAGCTTTTTGTTCGAGACTTGATTCGCTCAGCCTAGCATGGCCAGACGATGACGGTGACGGTGCTCTCAGGGACACTTCATAGCTTCCCATGTCACTCGTGAAAATCCCCATTCGGGAACAAGCCCGCCCAACTTCTACTTTCCAACTTCGCCCGCTGGACAAGACGGGACATCCCCTGAAGTAGAGTGCTAGCCTCCGGCCAGCTTGGGGGCACAGGATCCTTCTCAATGAAAAGAAAACAATTTTAAATGGGGCTGTATAACCCGACGGCAAGGCGGAGGAAGGAAGAACTCACTCAGTATTTGTCGGCTAAGTTGCCGGTGCCGTGGACGCGTCTTTTCACCTTGGATCTCACACTTTCTTCACTATCGCCTCACTACTTTTTCACTACTTTCTCACTACTTTCTCACTGCTTTCTCACCACGGAGTACTTCTCACAACTTTCTCGCTACCTTCTTCGGTGCAGAAAGCATGTTCCTTGGACGCCACGCGCGATTGCATCGAATGCTTTGCTTGGAGCTCACGGAATGTCTACAGTAGCGCGTCAGGTCAAATCCTGCTCAGTGGGTCACAGTCATGTGTTCTGCTGTCTGCGTTGCCAGATCTCCCACGGGCTGAAGGCAAATTCGTTCCATCATACCACACACGGCACACCTCAGCCTCAAGGGGCTATTTGAGGGCTTCGTGCTTTTCTTCTTCATCGTAATGTCCCGATGGATCATCTTTCAATGATGGGTCCAACACCACCCGTGGATCATCACTCTCAACCCATCCGCAGAATGGCTGGCTCAACTTGTAGCCCATCAGTTGCTGGATATGCACCGGCATCTTCAACACTACCTCCCTGGGGATGGCAAGATATTGATTCTCTTCTTGACGCAACCATCCTTTGGTCATAAAGCAGCTGAACCGGTTAGTCTCGTACATGTCAGATCATTGAAGAGCTTACCTGAATAATAGACGTTCTTGATCACTTGTCTTGTTGGCGGATCCTCCATGGTAGCACGAGCTAAGCATCATGAAGGCATCCTATACACGACATCAGCGTGGTTCACGGTATTACCAGAAGCAACTCACGCCCGGCTCGAGCTCCGCGTGCACCGCAAGCTCATCCTGAGGAGGTCGGTCTTTGGACCAGAGGTGACTTCCTGGGATAAATCTTGTCGCCCCGTTTTCCTTTGTTGCAGGTTTGCCAGCGACGAACCAGCCAATCCCAACATCTCGGTCATAGTTGTCCGGATACACATCTACCTCCTGCTCATTGGTCTGATGGCACCAGCTGTCCCTGTGCAAAGGCTGGTCCCATGCCCCAGGTCCGATCGAGAAGCAGATGGAGTTGTTGAGCTGAGGATCCGAGGTCGCAAATACCTTCTTGCTTCCACTCCAGTACCAATTCTTGGTCGTCAAAAACTCCTTACAGACTGCTTGATAAAGCGGATGGTTGATGATGTGCTCCGCACATATGGGAGATTTGCCGATCATGCCTTCCACCCTTCGAGTCTGGATAGGGAAGAAATCTCCCTCCCATACCACGTCCGCTTCAATGTGCGGGCGCAACTCCCGCTCGACCTGTGCTAGCACGCCCTTGTCGACCGCGGATTTGACCTTGCATCCTCCGCTAATCTTCAAAGCTTTTATCACATCCTCCGGATTCGCGTCAACCTCAAATGTAGGGACCGGTGGAAGACTGTCCGCTTTGACGGGCAGAAACTGCCTTTCCGTCTGTATGGCCGCGAGCGTTGTTGTCGCCATCTCTGGGTTGGTTTCCTGTCCTCGTCTTCCCTGCATTGCCCCGATCCAACGAATCTGCCATTTTAATATGAGTCCGCCCTTGCTGCCCAGCAAGGCTCCCCTGCCTAAACGGGAAGTCCTGACTTAGTCAGTTCTTATCTCGGGACCTGGTCCAAGCCGGGCATCTCCACCAACTCTGTTGCCTTATCGGGCATCATCCTTGCAAGCTTCCTTGGCCCGGGAGCCTACCCAAGCTTGAAGCTTGACCACTGATATCTCGAGGATTGTCGTTCCGTCTCTCCTCAACGGCCTATTGTAAAGCTGGAGCTACACACAATGATTATCTCCCATGCCCAGAATGGCAATACTTTTGACCAAAGCTTATCTCTGACAGCCCTGCATTTTCCCAACTGACAGGATACATATCATGAAATGGCTTACCTTGGATGGAGGACAGCAACCTGTTCTCTATTCTCTCCGCCACAGGGAGGACAGCGCCCATCATCACCATGGCTGTCGCGCCCGCGACCGTTTCCAGTTCAGCACACGACCGAGAAGATGTGCATATTGACATCGATGACCTCGAGTTGAAGGCGCAGGGGTATGACCGGGCCATGCCTCGGCGGTTTAATCTTCTCTCCCTGATCTCGATGTCCTACGCCCTGCTTGCGACCTGGAACGGCTTTGGAAGTGCCTTTGGTACTGGATTTACCGAGGCTTCTTCTGCCGGTTCCATCTGGACCCTGACAATCGCTGCATTGATGACAGCCGTCACGGGCATTGGCATGGCTGAATTGGCAAGCGCATACCCTGTTGCCGGTGCACAGTACTATTGGTCTTATGTGGTTGCAACCCCCGAGTGGGGACCGTTCGCCTCATACATGTAGGTGAAAGCACTGGCATCTATCTGTGCCAGCTGACCGTGACTAGTTCCGCAGGTATCAGTACGTTGGGATGGTGGCTGGGCCTTGCCAGTGTGACAAACTTCATTGCGTCGGTACGGTTTGCACCACTCAAGTTCTCATTGATGGCTCTCAACCTGAAACTCGGTCTGTATCTCTGGTGATGGGTACGGTATTGCTGACTTTGCCCGGAACTCTAGATGATTACTGGTATTGCTGTTCTCAACCATCCAGATTATGTCATTGAGAGGTGGCATATCTGGCTGATATTTGTGGCCATCACTTGGTCAGCCATTGCGATGAATGTGTTCGGGACGAGGTGGCTTCCTCTATGGAACAAATTCATCCGTGCGGCTTTCCCTTTCAGCGTTCTAAGCAAGCACTGATCTGTGACCAGTTTTCTTCTCGGCGACAACGTTGATTGTCACGATGATCACGATTCTGGCTTGCGCTGCTCCCAAATTTCAGTCTGCCAAATTTGTTTTCTCCGACACGACCAACTCGACCGGCTGGCCAAATGATGGGCTCGCGTTCCTCCTGTGTCTCGTGAACGCCCTCTATGGTTTCCTTGGCGTAGATTGCGGTTCACATCTATGCGAAGAGATTCCAAGACCTACAGTCAATGTGCCGAAAGTGATTGTAAGTGCATTCGCGTCTTGGAGAAGACCTGCTCACGGATGTAGATGTACCCGGTCTTGATGGGATTCGTCACATGTAAGCCTAGGACACCAGGTATCGAAACACCCTGACGAGACGCAGGTTTTCCCTACGCAATTTCACTGTCCTTCGTGATTACCGACTTTGAAAAGGTCATTGCCACGCCAACCGGCCTCCCACTCATCGAAGTCTATTACCAGGCGACCGGCAGTAAAGCCGGCACTTCAATCCTAATGGTGGCATTTGCAATATGCTTCTTCGGGTGTGCCACAGCGAGTGTTACCAGTGCCAGCCGACAGATGTGGTCTGCCTCGAGGGACAACTGTTTCCCTTTCGCAAAGTATTGGAGACAAATCCATCCCCGCTGGCAAATGCCGGTGAACGCAGCATGTCTCGAGGGCACCTTGTTTCGGTGAGTGAGGTCCCCGTGTGTTTTATTAAGTGCTGACAGAATCGGAGCTGTACGGATTGATCTACTTGGGATCGTCAGCTGCGTTCGCTTCCATGGTGGGCGCCTGCATAGTCTTTCAAACGACCAGCTACGTCGTCCCGCAAGGCATTCTGGCGTGGCGAGGAAGAGACAAAGTCTTGCCACCAAGAGCATTGAATCTCGGCAAATTCGGCCTTCCGCTGAACGTCCTCGCTTGCGTCTGGGTCGTGTTCATTGATATCATTTACTGCCTTCCAGTATTCCGGCCGGTCACAGTCGGTAAGGTCTTCCTTCTCGCTGAGTAGCCTCATTACAGATGCTGTTATCGCTATCACCCGTTGGTATATGCACACGCTAATCAATCCTCGCAGAGAATATGAATTGGATCAGGTAGGTTGGGGCGGCTTCCTAGGAATACCGGCTACTAACAACGGATCAGTGTGGTGATTGTCGGTCTGGTGTCCTTCCTTCTACTCAACTGGGTGGTCTACCAGAGACACATCTTCAAAGGTCCGAATCTCAACATGGAGCTGCTTCAAGCCGCACGTCACGATGAGCTGCTTGGACATCGGACGATCGACGGGGTGCCCGTAGGAGATGACAATGGAATCCTCGAGGCACTTAGGCAGCGCTCTATTTCTCAGGATAAGAAGGCCTAACTAACTCGGGATAGAACAAAGCAGAATCGTATTGCCAGGCCTTGATTTGCTGGCGCGTCTAGGCTTGTCTGGGTGTGATAGTGTTCGTATGACTCCGTGATCGTGGTTCCAGATGCCATCCCCTGGTCCTCCTGTTTCCGTGCCTGTAGATGCGCGATAACGTCGTTCTGCTGCGGCCAAGTCGGAAATGGCAGGCTGGGCACAGGCCTAGACAGTAGATAGGGCCCAACAGCTTCAGATCGCGCCTCCCAATTGGACCGAGGCAGAAGCAAGATAACAGCCGTGCATCTCTCTTCCTGCTCCACCACCATCTTCTTTCTTCTGTGGCTCCTTCGTTCGGATGGCTATGAGGCATGTCACGCTCCTGCCGCAAAGCACGACAATAAAGAACTGAGGAGCTCAAGTCAACGCTAACAATGACCTCCATCCTGTCGCCCTTGCGGCCGCCTGGACATATGCCAACTCGCAGAACAAATTCCCTCGCCTTCGCCAAATCTGATTGTCATACGTGTGTTTCACTGAGGTTGCATTGTGATAGGCAGAGACCACGATGCTCGCAGTGCCAGGATGCGGGTCGATTGTGCCAGGGCTATTCGATGAAGTTGACATGGCAGCGGAATCACTCGGCAGACAACAAACCCCCCAAGGTCAAGGCCGGTATCTCTCAAGCGGGCACTCTAGATCAGCCCCGAGACGACAGTAGAGCTAGACTGTCATCAAATAACAGAGAAATCTCGAATGCAACCACGGCCTCACGAGAGTTCAAGTTTGTTGCTGGTCGACCAAGGAAACGACGAAAGAAGGACCATACGGCTGAAGATGTCGTGAAGCTCAAGTACCCCTTTGCCGTCAGCGAGCCAGGGGATCCTATGAGCTCAGAGTCTTTGCAAAGGTCAATGAGCCCATCACTCTCTCCGACCGAGTTTTGCAGTTCGCTGGCTCTG
This sequence comes from Cladophialophora carrionii CBS 160.54, assembly GCF_000365165.1. Lineage (NCBI taxonomy): Eukaryota > Fungi > Ascomycota > Eurotiomycetes > Chaetothyriales > Herpotrichiellaceae > Cladophialophora > Cladophialophora carrionii. Next base: position 2,583,654 of record NW_008481830.1, read on the forward strand.
GCGCGGAAGACTTCATCCCCCCTGCCAGAACAAGCCATTTCCGCTGGCATTTGGCAATCCGCACTCTTAGAATCGGACACCGTCCCCGAGGTTCAGAACATTCACAGCCCGGACACTGAGAGTTTGGAGCACTGTCTGCAGATTCAGCAGTATACCGATTCTCCTGGAGCATGGAGCCAGCCCACGTCAGGGAGGACCACGGACTCATGGTCTGAAACGGGATACATGTCTGAGTCCGAATACGCGTATCAGGTCACTCCCTCCTATATTCCCCAGATATGCTTCCCGACACTCCACGACAAGTTCTCTGGTCTGCTCAACCTGTGTGCGTCCCGATCCACAGTAACTGAATCGGTAACTAGCTGACAGTGATTGTAGATGACGTTCAGTTCTGCAAATATCCGATCACCAATGACTTTGGTGTAAATCCATATCGATACAGGCCGGAGACGACCCAAGGATCACGGCATTTGTTGCACGCGATCCTGGCGATAACGTCGCATTTCAGGCTTCGATCACCTACCCAGCCGACGCCTCCGGCGGAAGCGCTGGCTCACAAGAACACGGCCATGGTGCTCTATCAATGCGCGTTGACGAAGACCGACCTGTACAACAACGGTCTCAGCCTGTTAGACACGGCACTGGCTCTTTGGCAACTTGAGGTGCGCTCCGTTTTGTGGTTATACTCCAGTGCTAATGAATTCGGTATGACAGGCGACCATCTCGGCCCTCAACATCTGGAGGTCTCACCTAACGGACGCGTACCAACTCCTCGAGCTCTGCGGCGGCCCGGAAAAATGGTCCTTCAACAAGCGAGCAAACGTCCAGGTGTCAATGGTCCTCTGGTAAGCTCTGCTCCGGAAAGAAATCCTCTCTTGAAGAGTACGGTTCAGGCGCTGATGGTCCAAGGTGGGACGCCATTGTAGCCATGCTCGCCCGCACAGAATGTATCCTCCCCTATACATACCTCGAAGCCGTCCTGCGACACGAAGGTCGGCAGCCCTGGACGTTCTACGAACTGAACGGCTGTCCGCGCGAACTCTTCGTCCCCATGACCCAGCTAGCGAACCTGTCGGCTCGGCGAGAGAGCAAGACTGCCACCCTCCTTGTCTCCCAAATCGAACAATCAGTGAAACGGTACGAGTATGCCGGAGCGGGCAGTGGGTTTTGTCCCGACAGCGAGACCGAGACCGAGACCGACGACGAAGAAGCCATGCATATCGAACGCGACAAATATCACTGCTGCGAGGGGTTTCGGTACGCCCTACTGATTTACATTCTGCGCGTCTTCACTGTCGCAAGGCAGAATCACGACGACCGGCATCAGAAACTGCAGGCCACAACCCAATCGAGGATATCATTCCTGTCACGCGTCTGCCTCGACCATGTGGCAGCCTGTCGGTCTACCTCGCTGATCCAGAAACAGCTTTTGTTCCCCGTGTTCATCGCCGGCTGCGAGACTCGCACCCTGACGCACCGCGAGTTCGCCGCCGAATACTGCAGGCGGTGGTTCCGCAAGTTCGGATACCAGATGTACATGACCGTGTTGGACGTGATGGAAGCCGTGTGGACCGAACAGGATACCGGCAACGAAGACTTCTGGTGGGGAGACGAGCTTGACGCCCGACGCGCAAAGGAGGGAGAGTTTGTACAATTCTGCTTTGGATGAGCCGCGGCGCGAAGCACTGTTCTTGAATTCGCTGTTTTTCTTCATCATCAATGAATGGTGTTGTCGTTCGGTTGGCGAACAACAACTTTGACCTTCTGCACATCTCCCGCTCGCGACTTTGACGGCTGCAGCATTCGTTTCCTGACTAATACAGTAATTCCCGAGTCATTTTCAATACAGCGACAGCAGACAGCATATCAACCTTGGGTGGAGGATCTGCGTGCTTTTCCAACAGACATTTCTGCTCTGCTTGCTCTGCTCTGCTATGCCGCAATCCATACGTCCATCGATCGATCGATCCATTCAACCAACGATCCCGCAGAACATAACTGTTATGACATTTCCCGGCAGGAGTTAACGTCCGTGTACACGACGAATATCTGGGCCTGAGCCAGGACCTGCTCATTCCCAGCTCGCACGCAGTCACATCCACATCCACGTCCTCACCAAGCCCCGATCAGTCATCACGGCATGTCGAATGAGTGGCCGCGTGGGCGAGCGGGCAACTGGTAGCATACCCGGTCGCGAAATCCACGACATGAATCCCGGCCTCCTCGAGCTCGGCTCTCGCGCACTCGTTGTCCAACGTGATTTTTGCGCTCTGTTCTATTTTTTCCACCGTTGTGCGGCGGGCGCGCTTTGTCTTTGGGGTACCGTTGGTGAGACTGCCGTTGCTGCTGCTGCTGCTGTTGTCGCTGTCGCTGTCGTCGTGTACAGAAGCCGAGTCAATCGCAGGTACTGATGAAGGTATGCTGCCGTTCTGAGGAGACGGTCCAATGGCCCAGAGAGATGAATGTGGAAACGTGCTCTGAGACGATGAAGACAAAAATGAAGATGATATCGCGTCGATTGCTGGGCCTGGTCCATTCTTCGCACTGTTATCCGGGTCCGACTTGGTCTCGGTCTCGGTCTCGATCTTGCGCGTGATGTCAGAGGACCTTTTCACGTCATCGTCATCGTCGACGCTGTCTCTGCTGCTGTTGCCGTGGCTGTCGTTGTTCCCTTCGCCTTGCGACTCATCGGTCCTTGAACGTCGTTGTACGGATCCCCCAGAGTGGTCACATGTTTTAGCGGATTCGACTTCAACCCCTGATGTCGGAGTTGGCGTCAAATGCGAGTGCGAGTGCAAGCAAGGAATCTGTCCGCCGGGGCTGCTGCTGCTGCCGTCAAAGCTAGTGTTGTTGTCGTTGCTGACCATATTGCTGTCGCCATTGCTTTCCTGTCGTCCCATATTAACCGGAGTCTCGTCCTTGTTCTTGTATTCGTGCTCGTGCTCGTGTCTGGCCAAGCGTCGGGCGTGGAATCCTCGGAACAATCCTCTCAGGAAGTCCCGTCGTCGATTTTGCTGTCGTTCGTTTCCCCAGGCTCGGTCTCGGTCTCGATTTGGCTGTTGTGGCATGTGGCATGTGGCATGTAATATGTGCTTGACTCGTGGAGGGTGTCTGGATCGTTCACCGAACGAGCGAGGGAGCGAGCGAGTAGGTGAGTGAGGGAGTGAGCGAGTGAATGAATGACTGAGTGAGTGAGTGACTCAGGCGACAGGGTTAAGGGTAGATTAATTGGCGACAGTCCCTGCACGCCGAGCGTAAGACACGGTCGACAACAGCGATGTGAATGTGAATGTGAATCTGGATTTGAACATGGCTTTGCGTTGCGTCTTGTCTGAATAATTACAGTACTGAGAAGTAGTTTGGCTGGTGGCGAGTCATTGATTGAGAGATTTGTTCTTTCAAAAAGTCTCACAGACTCGCAGTTTTGTCTCACAGTCTCGGATTTCAAGGGCCGAAGACAGACAGTAAAGCCCACAATATTGAGATCGGGGTGTGAATATCAAGACCTAAACACGTGCCGGTGTGGCAGTATTGTAAGTCATGTCAACGATGGAATGGGTGGGAAACGTAACATTCATGCTGTCCACTGCTTGCCACTGCCTGTTACTGCCACTCTCATTGACAATGCCCTTCAGTCAGTGACAGTGACAGTGATCGTGATCGTGATTATGGTTGTGATCGTGATGTACTACCTGCGGACAATATCCTTTTATATAGATGATGAACGAAAAGCACTGTCAATTTGTCACTGTCTGGCCTCATCCGGTCCGTGTTGGATCGACGAGTCGGAAGATCAAAAGACAAACTCGACGCATACCTGTTCATTCGCGTGCCTAGACTGATGGGGTACGTTGCATAGAGACCGGTATCATTATCTTTTGACCTTGGAGCTTGCGGCACAGCACTGCTGTCCGTTCAGTCAATGTCGGTTTGGGGTACATATGTAGTCCATAGCGCTCAAGTTTCAAAGTAGTTCATGAAGCCTCCTGATTCCCGAAACGCATGCCCCACCCTCTTGGGTCCCGAAGAGGTTGTTATGTCGGTGTGTTCCTCTGGATCGATCAACAAGCTGTACTGTGTATCTCTCCCTTGATGGTTGAGGATATCTCAGGTCGGTCATGTGATGGTAGAGCACTCTTAGCTCCGTCCTGCGACACTCAAGGTGAGCTGTCCATGAATAAACAATCAAAGTCCCGACAGACCGCAGCAAGCAGAGGCGCGGTGGTGACTGCTTGCGAGACCCAAGTCCGGTGATATTTGCAATCCCGTCCACAGAAGTTTAGGCGCAGTGCGTGATGTTGTGGAAGGGGCAAATCTGTCGCTCGTAGTCGAGTAACTCGGAACCATCGACTCAAGTCAACCTTGAAGCTTCTGCCATGTCAAGCAGCGTGATGGTCGTCTCCGGTAAGTTGGTTAAAAAACCTGGGCACGGTGACTGAGTCATTCATCGCATGTGGTGCCGGGCAACCCCAAGTCTTCATCTCTTCTAGATCTTCAATGTGTTTCTTTGATGACGCCCGACGCACACCAGCTGGCAGGAGCACGTCTAATGCAGCTCCAGGCCATGTCGAGGGAGCCGTATTTCCGACGTAATGAATGAGATATCTCATTTCAGTCCCCTAGCAGCCCGTGATGCCTCAAGACAGATCATGACATCTGATCCGACCGAGTTTGACAGCCCATCGTGATGTGATGTGGTGTGATGTTGTGCGAATGGCGAATGTCCCTTCGATCCATTCTCAAGCTCCCAGCAGTCCCGTCCTCTCACTCACTCCCACTGCCGCTCCCCTTATCACTCGTAATCGCACCTGTACTCACACTCAGACTCGTGCTGACACTCCCACTAGCCTCGCGCTCCAATCTCTCTTCCTCCTTCTTCTTGGTTCGTGCGGTCATCCTGTCTATCGCCTTGCGTCGGGTTGGACTCCACTTCGCGACCTCTCCGGCATAATATAATCGGTAAGCGACGTCATTGTTGTTCATGCCTGGCTTGACGGATTTGAAAGTATATACCAGACCGAATGCTGGGTCGAGAACAGGTTCGGCAACCATATCCAAGCCCTTTTTGCGGAGCTGATTGCTGAGAGTCTGAATTGGGTTGGTCGAACGGCGTGACATTTTGTGAATCATCGAGGTTGGTGGTTATTCTGAGGTGGAGGGATGATGAGACCAAGCTAAGCTGCAAATGACGTGAAGCTCATGAAAGCTGAAGCTCTGAAGCGCTGGAGGACAAACGGTGTATATATTACCTCTGTGCTTGAGCGACACGTGATCGGCGTTCCAAGTGTCAGTGCGACGCCGAACTTCCGCCGACTGCGAATCGCCTGAAAATTTCTCGTTCTCGCTTTCACGAATCAAGCCTGTGTGCGGAGTGACGTCTAGACAGTCTTCGGCCCGGAGAGGCTGGTCCGGGTTCTCACTGTACAAAGGCTCTACTAGTTGATCAGCAACGCGCTCAATAGTGTCCAACGTTACATACCATATCCAAAACTCCCTTTATAGTCTTATTTTCGCTCCCAGCCCTTTCCCTTCGAACCAGAGGTTTTCCTGCCATCGGCCCATCCGTACCCCAACATCGGCTTTGGCGTCCAATTTTAACGTCCCGCCGAGAGCGTCTCTGATGGTGCCCAAAGCATTGCCGCCCCATTCAACTGGCAGTCTAGGAGTTAGGTTCTCTCCTGGCTCGATTGCGAAAGGATATTCGTAGCTTATCGTGCCGACTTCGGAGCCATTGTAGTAGGCAGAGGCAGCAATGCTCGTGACGTAAAACGCAAGCGGCGACACCAGAATGAACGTCGCAGTGGAAGAAAACAGATGCATCTGTTCCGTCAGCTAGATCTCACAGATACTCGGACACGTACCGTTGTCTCCTTCAGTGGACGGGATATGATGTGCGGGGTTGGCACCGTCATCTCCATTTTTATGTCAGGGAAATTCGGGATAGACCCAGGATGGCTCTTGATGGTCAAACTGGTATTATATCCTGAAATATATTGAGAGAGCCATTCGGACCCAATTTTGCCCGTTTCCCAAGATGCTCGTGCAGTGAGATTGTTGGGCCCCGGGACGATATGCTGATCAGATACCCATGCATATCCAACTCGGGTATCGTTCACATAAATGCTGACATTGCAGTAGGGGATAGTCGCCGAGTATTCGGTGGGATTCGTTGCATTAACCCTTGCCTGCAGAGTTAATGACGTTTCCGTTGAGTCGACGATTTCCAAACCTTTTACTTCGGGTTGCGGCATCGCGAAGTCGCCACCGCGTATCGGCTTGATGAAGATCTCGCCTTTGGCTGGGATTCTTCGAACCACAAACTCCCCAAGAGCGGTTGAGGTGTCGACGTCGACGGTCGCTTGCACTCCGAGTGATGCTCCTTGGCCGAATACCAAGGCCTGTACCACCTCCGAGAAGAGGTCGTCATTCTGGATTTCCAATGGGGCATCCTTGACAATCGACTGGATCAAGAGATCACCATCCACTTTAGTGGCATTCGCCGCTTGCCACTTAGATAGATCCAGTCTCCCTAACAATTCACCCTTGTAGAAGACATTGCCATCTGCTTTGACTCTATTGACATCCATGTTGACATTCATCTCAGCTGGCAACCCGACCAAAACTTTCACGACCGCTGACAATTTCGGATATGATTCTGTCATTGGGTCGGGAAGAGAGAAATGCACATCAGCCAGAGAGAAGTTCTTGATCAGATTGTCGAACGGGTGACCAGGCAGTGAAAATGGCACCATCGTGTCCCGGAGTATCTCGCCAATCCATGCAGGCGTGTTCGGATCTTGTTCAGCACCACGGATGTAAACAGTGGTGTCCCGTCCAGCAAGGTAATCGCCCACGAAGCTGTCCAGCGGCGAGGACTTCGAGCCAGGGCACACTTCGGTCAGAGACGTGGGTAATTGCTTGACTAGACCGACCACGCTTGCGCTGATGTTTTGTTTGGGCAATATATGGATAATGTCGGTACTGGCCGTCCCCAAGCGGAGGTAATCTTGTTTACAGTCCGGCAGGAGGACCTCGAAAGCTAAAGAAGGAACGTCAAACTTGACGGGATAATGATTCATCACAGACACCACTGCCATAGCTTTGATGCCTTCCGGATGTCCAGGCATGCCGTATTCGGCAAATCGCAGTTCGTGGAGATCAGGTTGGGGCACTGGCGGCACATCTTTCCCCTGGAATTGCAGAGTCTGTGAGACGGTCTGCTTGCCTAGCTTGATCAGACCACTTTGGACTGGGACAGTCGCCACGGCGTTGACAATGACTTGGTCGAGCTTGTGATCCATAAAATCCTTTGCCAGTCTGCGCACACCATCCACGTCGCCGGGCTCGAGATCAGCAAAGATATCAAGATGGTTGTAATGGTGGTTGCGGATATTGACCTGAACGGGGGGAATTGTGACGGTTCCTAGCAGGACGTTGTCATATTGTGGTAGATAAACGTGGACTTCAGACTCTCCGCTCTTGACCTCCTTCGCGATCCAGGTGCCGAATTTCCCCAAGCGTCTCGTTGCTCCGTTGCGGACCCTCGAAGCGTCCATATAAAAATCGCCTTGCACTCTGGCGCGAACGCCGAGGCTGGTGAAAGAATCGATCGACAGCCTAGTCGGCTCGAACACGACACTCTCTTTCGCATACTCCTCGATAACCGATGGCAGAGTGAGTCCAAAACATATCAACACCACGGCCAGGCACAGCACCGTCAACGCTACGATGGTAGGCCATTTCCTCTGCTTTTTTGACCTTGGCGTCTCCGAAGAGTCCGATATCGAAGGCAGAACCTCGCCGTTGGCTTGATGAGAGTAGTTTGATCGGGCATCGTCTTCAGGCCTCGAGAGAAGAGGAGTCCGTTCGGAGGACTGCGGGGACGTCTGTCGCGAAGACATGGTGAGCAGGCGGGCGGCTGCTCCTGAGAGCCAGTTCAGGACATCGATGAGCGCAGGGAAGAGCGAGGAAACAACAGCGAGTGAAAGTGGTGGTGAAACTTCAAGGAATGGTGACGAACATGAAACGAGGCAACACAATTGGCAGCTTCTCTGCAGCCTTCCAGTGGAACGTTGAGCATGACGGCCACAATCTGCAGGAACCCTCACCCGCAACGGGCCAGCCAACGACCAGCCTAACGCACATGCTCTGCGTTGCGCCCGCCCTCTCCAACTAGAAGGTAGTCCGAGCCAGTCAGCTTTGCTAGCGCCTATCGAGCCATTAACACACCATGTACCTAAGCTTTGAGGCAGCACGACCTTCGCCTTGACTACGTTCTACCTTATTCACACCTTCGTACTCCCAATGGATTGGTTGAAATGTTACTGAACAGGGTTCCCGTACACCAGTCGCTCGGCGCAGAGTCTCCGCTATCCGATATATGGCTATTCGACATCTGACCTAACAATGTTTTCGGATCCATGATGGCCGACAGGTCGCGCTACACTGCGAAATGATACAATCCGAGTCGGTTGGATGCCAACACTAGAGAAAAGCTTGCCATGAAAGAATGGGTCAAGATACCTCTAGCAGTCAAGGCATAGACTGGAGATCCAATATTGGTGAAGGCGACGAGCGGGCGAGTCCTGCTGGACTGATTTCTAAAGCATGTACAGGGTACTCCAGCGTAAGTAAACAGTATTATCTACGCACAGACACAGAAGAAGTTCAGCCTTGAAGCGTCATCGCCCAGAAATCCTGGTCAACGCCGTGACGTCCCTGAAACCTCAGGACACCATACGCTCAAAGTCGAAGCAATCGGCGTAAGTTGTCTTGGGATTGTCAAACTTGAATCTCCTCAATCAGGGTCTTCTGGGTCCGATACTCCTTCGCCGCCACTTCCTCATGCGATAATCTATATCAGCGGGACGTGTTCGGCTCTACTCTCGCAGTGGATGCAATCACGGAGAGGTGATCCTGAAGAGTGCCAAATATAACAAGGTGGAGCTGGTGGTCTGGCTGTGCGCCTTTTCCGCCTCTGCTACTTCAAATCTACAAGGACCGAGATGGAATCTGGACAATCACTTCTGTAATCACGCCGCGATATCGACGTCTCCATTACTTCGACCGCCCTCTAGAGAATCCCACATCTATTTCATCGCAATCAGGCCGGTTTGAGATACGAGACCGGATTTGACACTCGACTCCCGACTCTTGATCCTTGCACAGGTCGATCTCTAGTACCTCCCCCCGTCACCCGGTCCCGATACTCCACAACTACGCGCCATCTCGCGCCGCATGCCCAGGCACAGGGACAGTCTCGCAGTCAACCAAGTTAGATGACCGGCCCGGCCTCCTCCCTGAACTTCTTGGTGCCCAACATGCTCGTATCATACCCATGCTGCTCCAAATAGCGCTTGAACCTCTCGTCCTCTTCCTCAATCATATCCTGCCCCACCTTCGGCAGGCCAAAATAGGCCACAACGGCGCTGAAGAGGCACAAGCTACTGCTGACCCAGAAGGGATATTGGCCCTGCTTGATCGGGTCGTCGCCCGCGGCATCGATCAACAACGGGAAAACGTACGTGCCCACGAAGGCTCCGACTTTGCCCCACGCAGCCGCGACGCCGTAGAACTGGCCGCGGATCGGGGTCGAGGAGAGCTTGGAGGCGAAGAGGCCGATGTTGTCGCCCGGGCCGACCTCTCCTAGGGCCATAAAGATGCCAGTCAGGATGATGAAGCCCGCGACGCGGGACGGCTGGTTCAGCTCGCCGTATGCGCCCGTCATGGCGAATCCGACAATACCTTGCAAGGAGACGCCGGCGATGAGGCACCATTTGGGGCCGATCCAGTCGGCGAGGAAAGCGCCAATCAGGGCTCCGGGGAGCCAGAAGCTGTTGATCGCGGTCGCCATGCCGAAGGACTTCCAGAGGGGAGCGTCGTTGGGGAGGATGAACACGAGCCACGAGGACGCAAAAATTCCGAACGAGTAGGCGGAGAAGTTCTGCGATTCACGTTAAGAAAAGGGCGTTTTGTCTCACGGATACGGCAGCTACTCACGTAGACGAACCAGATGATCGATATCACCGTGCACCTCCACCAGTAGAACTTGACGATCAACCAGACGGGGAACTTGTGCATCTTATTGCGGTTGTATTGTTCTGGTTCCTGGAGCTTGAAACTGCAGTGGAAAGGGGATAACGTCAGTATACCGGTGATTTGATTTGGCAATGTAACGTCAATGGCGGCGTACCGAAGATAGATGAGACTCAAGGGCGGGATGGCCCCCAGTGCCAGGCAAATCCTCCACGCCGCACGCAAATGGTTCTCACCCGTGGCAAGCACGACAATCATAGGCACGAATGCACTGACGACGAACCCCAGGTCGATTTGAAAGTCTGTAGCCAGAATGAACCATCGGTTGCGGTGGCCCTTCTTCAGCTCTCCGGTGGATTCTGCGGCGCCAACTGAGCCGGCAGGGCTATGGATGCCGTTAGCGACTCGCAAGGATAAGGGCCAGAGAGAGTTACTATTCTCCTCCGATACCTAGACCGATCAGGAATCGGTAGGCTGAGAGCGCCGCGAAGAGACCGTGCGTGCTCCCGCCTGCACCATACGCTCCGGCGCAAAGGATCGAGAACAAGATGAGGACTGGTATCAGAGGTTAGGTCCATATGACAGTCGTGAATAGTACTTCAAGCGCGCTTACTGATGGTTGAGATGAGCAGCGTGTTGCGTCGAGACCAATGGTCACTCAAAACTCCAAAGAAGAGATGCCCAACCACGGTGCCGGCAAACGCGATGCTAGGAACAGCACTCCTGTACGAAGAAGCTGTATACTGCTCCCCATAGATGATCTGCAGCATGGTCGATACCGAACCGATGACGCCGTTGAGATAGCCATCAGAGAATAAACCTGCTCCGCAAGCAATTACGGGCCACGAGCGCTCCCACCGGCCTTTGGGCACTTCAGCAAGAGGACCGGTGTAGACAGCGGAATCTCGTTCGTGGTCGGCGTCGTGGTCGCTGGAAGCAGGGAGCTTCGACTCCTGTACGCTCTTGTCGTAGTCCATCGCGTCGAGGCCCTTACCTAGGACGGAATGAGACCTCTCCGGTGTGTTCACCCAAGTGGTCGAGAGATAGTTGAAAGTGACAGGTCAGCATCCAGCTGTTGGCGATCCCGCATTATATTGTTCTTTCACACCAACACGAGGCACCTCCGGGAGGCGCCCTCGCGACCGCCACCAACCCGCCGACGAAATTTTTCCGAAGGTCGATCGATGTAGCATCTGGCTTCCAACATCCAGGAAGAGGAAGGAAACCTCTAGGGGTGGGCTTCGGTTGGAGCCAATCAGGTGCGAGCATCCACGCACACCTCTGATGGTCATCTTATCCCGCGACGGACATGTTCGCTTGCGGCGACGTTGACTGCAGTCTCATAGGTCAATTGCCTCGATAAGATGTACTTCACGTGGTGGCGTGCCGAGAAGAGGAATTGAGAGCTTCTTCGAATGCATACCACACGTGGCACATACTCGTGGAGAACGTGGAATGGGCGACCGAGACTGGCTGTCGGTAATGCGGCATGCACAGCACTTGGGTCGAAAGAAGAAGAGATCTAGAACCCTTCAGTTCCATGGTTCTAGTAGGCGGGTCATGATTCCGGGAATAATGTTGAAGGAATCTATCTCAGCTGTCCTCTGCAGCTGTTCGATCAAGCAAGACGGATCGCTGCGCTGCTAGCTGTTCCGTCTTGGCCTCGGAAAGACTAACGGTATGTTGGCTAATCATAGTAGTTCTGGACCTTGAGCCCGTTGAAGTCGAACGACGTCCCTTCGCGCTTCGTTATAACGGTCTTGTGATGGACATCCTTGACTCTAGCTCGCACGTACTCAGTCCCCGTGGGCACTTTCTTGTTGGGATCCTTGTCGTCATCGGTCAAAAGACCAAGGCGATCGAGAAGGGGAGATGGCACTGCCCTCATTGGTGTCTGCGGACCAGGGCGACAGAAGTAGAGCAAGCCCAGCCGGGGGATGTTCATTTGATCCTTGGGCGGAGTAACGACTCGGTGGATAGTCGACTTGATGAAGCCTGTAGACTCGTTAGCGGTGTTGCCAGTCCGTAGAACAACGAAGATTCACCTTTGGTAAGGAAGGACAAAGTATCGGCGGCGTTGCAGGTTATTCCACCCTGGACAGGCTTGACCCATTTCCATTCTCCTTCAGGGGTACGGATCTGCAACCCGGCGACGTGCTGAGAGAACAGCAAAGTCAGACTGCCAAAGTCGGTGTGACCTCCCTTGCTGTAATTCTGTGCCTTGTCCCATTCTTCCTGAGTCCTAACGTTGTAGATCATGTATCGAAGATGATCGTCCGATTCCTGCTCGTAAGCATGAGCGTCCACCAAATAGTTCTCTGGCAACTCGAGGATAATGGCAATCAGGACAAATAGCTTCCGAAGGACTTTGTCCCACAGTTCTCGGTGAAAAGCAGAGATTTCCTCCCAATTCTCGCGAACAATCTGGTGCTTAGGAACGTCCTTTAGAGCCTCTATCGGCTTTTGAATATTGAGCTGTGCAGTGTGAGAGCCTGAGCATTGTAGTAGGAGTGACGCGTACCATTTCAACGTTGTCCTTGACGCCGGTATCACCGATCCATCGAGAGTTCTCTCTATATCCGAAATACTCCCCCTCAGCAAAGTTGCAGGGAAAGAAGCGCTTTTCTTCAAGTGATTGCTTGAAGAATGTGTTGCCGAAACTGAACTGTCGTAGGACCTTGTTGTCATCAATGCCACTGTTGACCACAGTCCAGAAGCCAACCCTAGTGGCAGCATCATAGAGCTGCTTGGCAAGCTCTTCCTTGCCCCCAGGCTCGTCGAAGCGAGAAAGATCGATTGTGGTGAGCGGTGCCCATTCAAGATCCTCGGTTGTGTATTGTGGGCGACTCCATGGCTTGACCAGGATGTTCTGAGCCGCCTGAGCCAGCGGCTTGATGTCGATAGCAGACGGCGCCATGCTTCAAGGATGGTCTTGGTGTCGAACCTGGGAGATGAGTGCCGTTCCTTTCACGAGGCTCCTCTGCGATACGATCAGTAAATCGAAATAGTATCCAAGCTCAAGCAATATAAGCATCGGCTATCAAAAGTGCGGGGTCATCAACAATCGGCCAACCGCGCTGCATGATGGCGTGCTTTCTTCGGGTAAGACGTGCTCCTTCAAATCAGAATATCACTGTGGTGATCGATGCTCGAGCATTAATAATGTTGCTGGACTTCTCCGAGACCATTTCCCTTGACGTGCGGGCGGTTGGTTTCCTTGACATCTCTTATCTTGAAGCGTCCCGAGGGTCAATGACAACCGCGGAAGCACTCGTGCCTCACCAGCAGGTTAGAACACCCTCCACGACAGCAGCACTAAGTCCTGTATTAGAAAAGCTTGTCGATCCCGGCACGGTCACAATTCTGCTCCGGCACTTACGGCGACGACACGTAGCAATGCTTGACAAGGTTACTCTTGTGGTCAAGCACAAGACATACATAGCCCATGACGCTGGAAGAATCGGACTATCCCACGGTGGGTGTTTGCGAAAGGGCTTCTCCGGGAGGCTGGAGGTGCTCGTTCCACGACCTGCGAGGTACAAGGTGACGATGTGTACGGGGAAAGTGGATTTGAGATTCTGAGCATGACCAAAACGCGAAGGAGTTGGACACCGTCACCAAAGTTTGCACTGTTTGCACTATTTTTACTATTTGCACCTTCTTTTGGGAGTTTGGTCTGTTTGCAACGTTGGGATGAGCATTCCCGGGCGTGAACTAAGAAACCAAGCTTGCAAGCAATTTCCAGAAGTTTTGTCGCTTCTACGACGCAGCAGTGTTGATCCTCTCACACCAAAAATCAACGCACTGAGTATGTGATTGGAGTCCGGGTCCGCAGTGAAAATGGTTGTTGGCCCCGTCATCTGGCTGGCCGGCAAAAGAGTGTTATGTGGTTGCAAGCCTCGAAATAATCACACCAGAATGACCTGCTATTCTTGACTGGCAACCTGTTCAAGGGCACGCGGAGATTACGGTTTGCTAGTCTCTGAACTGAAAGTCCTCACTTGGTCTGCGTGATTGTGCCTGCTTCGAGACCAGCCCGCATCAATGGATTCTCAGTTCCACTAGCCCTGGGCGTATACGTACCCCTCAACGTCCACCGAACCCGCGTTTCTGATAGAAGCCGTGCCGGCCAACCGAAGAAACGACGCAAACCGGACGATCACCTTCAGGATTATGCTTCACCCTCTCTAGTCCTTTCTGCACAAGTCCTCTGCCGGACCCTCTTCCCTGGTAGATGGGACGCATCCCAATGACTCCCAGTGACCAGCGGGTTAGTCGATCGCGGGCGCTGAATAAAGGAGCCACAAAAGGCAGCGTGTGAGGCAAGAAATTCCAGAACGTAAGTGGGTCCTGCTCATTTACTGTCATAGGAGTCTCTGCTGGAATGGGAAACGACGTCGCCGTAGAGTGAAAAATCTTGAAAGCAGTGGTTTTATCAGAAGACCTGGCACGAAGAATCACTATTCAGCTCTTGAACACGACAAGGTATTGTCATTCTTACAGTACGAGGAGCCCACCATGCCCCTATCCCATATACATGCTCTCATCCCCTGGCCCCCTGGACAAACCCTGTGGCGATTCCCTCTTCTCACTCTTAGGCAGCAAATGGGAGTGGTCATTCGGTCTCCGCCCAGCACCATCATCGCTCGTTTGATACGACTTCAAGAAGACTTTGTGCTTACTAGTCGTACCACTGGACCTGGAAATTCTCTATCCCCTCTGATGAAGTCCCTCCGGCTGCTCCTCCCCCCTATGATGGAACATGGATTGCCGGAGGGGATCCGTGCCGAGGAGGCTGCCCATATCTCTGCCGTGGCCGGTATATTGGCCTCAGTGACGAGCCGTACAGGCATTTCGAGGACGATCTACTCTTACGTCCGATTCGAGGCAACCCAAACAACGGATGCTCGCAATGCTAGCGAAAATAGTCTGAATTTCGTACCGCCTTGTTGCTTGGAGACAGGATATGCGTTACTCTACGGAAGTTGGCAAGTCTCCTCGCCGCAACTTAATTCTGCTCTGCGAGTTCACGCCTTGGGACACTTTTGAAGACCTGGCTAATTCTGTAGCCACTCCACACCGTAGATGGAAGCGCGGATGAGGAAGGCCGTGGGAGTTCATGGATATATCACTGACATGAATCGATCATGTAATGGTGCTGGCGTTAAGGCGGCCAGAAGGCAGTGCTGAATCACTGTCCTGTTGTCGATCGATGAGAAAATGCAGAGACTGTGTTATTCAATCCATATTCGAGGATTCGCTCTCCAGCTGCAACGCCGAACTGATCATCACTGGGGACAGCTGCCCATCGATCCTTCCCCGAGATGCTGCGGCCCCCATAACGCAGGGCAATGCAAAAAAGTACCGCACAGGCCGGCTAGTGTCATACTCGTCTCAATCCTCCATCTTGACATCCTGTTTCGGCATGTTGCCCAAGTTCTTCAACAGATAACTCCTCTTGAAGTACGTGTTTGGATGTACGATTGTTTCCAATTCCGCAGGTCCCCAGATCCCTTCGTCTTTGACCTTCCTGATCTCTTGTTTGTGAGCCCAGTCAAAGACTCGATTACAGGCAATGTGGAACCGCTTCTTTTCAACATCTTCTTTCACCCCTCTGAGGACGTCTCGGTCGTGAACGCCCGTTGCCTGCAGCATGGAGGTAAGATTGTCCACAGAGAAATGGCGGTAAGGGCATCCATGCGCTTCACCGGTGCCTGGCGGGTGTTCAGTCAGAATCTTCTGGCACGAGTAGGGCGCATAGCCTCGACCCCGGCGATTAGCGTCTCCACCGACATCGCCATACGCATGGCGGACGTTGTACCGATATTCTTTGTTGAACTGATCATCGGTAAGTACTTTGAACGACTGGCGCCAGAAGAGCAGGCAATCTTCCAGCGTCAACCCTATGCCCTTGAGGAAAAGTGTGTACTGTAGACGACCGAAATGCTTGAGGTGGTTGTTCTTGCGTAGAGTATTGTGCAAGTGTTTCATGCAGAGCGGGAAATGTTGAGATAAATTGTCGACGTTGGCCGCTGTGATGGGAGCTCCGGGCACAGATGAATCTGAATCTGAGAAGCCGGCATCAGGAGTGGCGAAGTTTTTGGACAAGTGATTGAGGATTGGTGTTAGGCGATCGTCCTCGTCGAGTCTAGGTAACGCGCGAGCAGTCAATTCTAGTGCCTTGTCCAAACGGGCCGTGAACTCGGTAAGAACCATGCTCGTTTGTTCGCGCATAGGTACATAGGCCTTGCCTTTCCGCACGAGGACGGTTCGGTGTTCGACAAGCTCGGGAACACACGTCCAATCGACTTTGAACCAATTCTCTCCGTCTATTCGCCGGAGGCCTGGTGTCGCCGCCAGGAGTTGCTCTGCCAGTTCTCTCTTCTCCTCTTCCTGGACACGCTCCCAGTTCATGTTCAGACTTTCAATAAACGCTTGGCGCTCGCGGGTGTCGTCCTGCTGAAATCGCAGACGAAAAAGCATGGTCTCGACCCTGGCGAATCGTCTTCGAAGGTCTTCCGTCCCGGAGAATGCTAGTCGTAGGATGTAGTGCGAGTAGTGGTCTTTGCGTCGTTGATTCTTCAACTTCTGATCCACGACCCCACCGGCGGCAGCAGTGTTTGAAGATAGCGGTAGATATTTCTTGAGTAATGGTTCCAGATGGGCGGACGTCTCTTCGGGGGACTTATTCCTGAACGAGCATGCCTCGATTTCGGCAAGTACTGATGACCAGTCAGTGGACGGCTGTGTGCATCGCAGTGGCAGTCCTTACTTCTCAGTCTGTCAATAGCCCATGTTTCAAACTCCTCCAGGCTGATTTCCTGCGTAGGAGGAACATCATACAGAGAGAGTCGATTAGGGTACTCGTTCTCTTTATATGACGCGGTAGCGAACTGAGTCTTCTTATGGTGGATAAGTTTCCGCTTCGGATCGAAGCGGTTCTCTGCGGTCATCGTGCTGTCGGTGGTCTTAATTTTCAGTTGTGTTAGCGATGGTGTTGTAGGATGAGATGCAATGATTCTGAGGCGGAGGAAGGACGCGTCCACCGCGATTTGACGCGTCTGGCGGTGACGTCGCGGGCCTGCGCCCAGGCATCCACGCACCTTCCGCGGATCGGAAATTCATGTTTCCAGCGACCTGCAATTCCATCCTTAGAATGTCGACCAGCTGGAACTACGACACAGAGACTCCTGTGCGGTGGTCATCACTTCAGTGGTTTACCAAAAATTCCCTCTTTTCTCTCTAACACATTATGCTCTGACAGTCGTGCGCATCTGCCGGCCTGCCAACCATCGGAAGCAATGGGCGACCGGAGATCCGCAAAACAACTGACTGGCTCAGTTCTTACGGGCATAGCTCAACCGAAACTCGGCCGTCGCTTTCCCCACGTTTTCTTCCATCTTTTCTAGCATCTAGAGTAGCTCGGGTAGGAGTTCGTCCTTTCATCTGCTCCTTCTCCGCAGTTTCGGGTCGCTCACTTCTTCTGCTCTTCTTCCCTGGAGGGGCTCATTGGCCAGCTACCTTTCTCTTTATCTCTTATTCTTGTTTCTTTTTCTTTGCCCTGGGCCCCGGACTTTTGTTTTGTCAGCAGTATGATGGGCACCTAGTAGGGGCGCTCACGGCGATCGGCCACCCGCGACTCGACCGACCTCACGCGCCTGTCCTTCTTCGTACACAGTACCATGACCTTCTCGACTGCCACCCGGAAGCTGAAGCGAGCTGCCAGGATCATCTTGGTCGGAGCTCCAGGAGTTGGAAAAGGCACTCAATCCGAGAGGCTTATGAAACGATTCCCGCAACTGTGTTCAATTGCCACGGGAGATTTATTACGCGATAATGTCAAGAGACAGACTGCGCTCGGTACACATACGCCCCAGACCATCACATTGAATGCTGTTAACCATTGCATAATGCAGGCAAGCAAGCCGAAGCGCACATGAAAGACGGCGGCCTCGTCCCAGATCCTCTTATCCTTAATCTCATCCTCACCGAGCTCACCTCGCGAAAATGGGTACGAACTTCCGATACCAACGAGAATGTCATAGCCGCCCTCGCGCGAGGCAATGGCTCTGCTTCGCGGGTAGTGCAAGCCTCGGAGTCACCCGACACCTCTTTCATCCTTGATGGCTTCCCCCGTACAGCGACCCAAGGCAAGGCTTTGGCTCACTTGTTGCCCATCAACTTGGTCTTACAGCTCGTCACCCCAGTCGACATCATTCTCTCGCGCCTGGCCAACCGCTGGACACACGCACCCTCTGGAAGAGTGTACAATGTCGGATTCAATGATCCGAAAGTGCCTGGAAGAGACGACGTGACCGGCGAGCCTCTGATGCAGCGGGACGATGACAGCGAGGCCACTTGGAGAAAGCGACTGGCAAAGTTCGAGGAGACCAGCAAGAGTTTGCTCGATTTCTACCGCGAGCAGCCAGATCTAGTGGTCACAGTACAGGGCAACAGCAGCGACGAAATCTCGCCACAGATATTTACAGAAATTGAGAAGCGATTTGGTTGAGCGAATAGACATTTGAAAAGAACGATTCAACTCTGAAAATATTTGTAACCCCAACTGATTTTCCAAGACTCCTGGCACTCAAGATGAGTTCTAAATCCCAGATGCCCAGCCAGAGGTTGTAAAAGTGTTAATCTGCGCTCGACGCGAAAACAACCTCAGCATGGAGAAATGCCCGAGACTGGCGATGTAAGTAATGCATTTTGTTTGTCGGCGGATGTCTAGGGAAGAGAACAGAGAAGCAAAACCGGACAGCTAGAAAGTATGAAGTGCCGGTGGCCTGCGGGTGGAGCCTTGGCATGTTTGTAGCATTGGCCTTGGGTGACGGGTACTGTGTACCGACTTGATTCTGCCTCTCGCTACAAGATTCGACCTTGCGCAGGAGAAGACTGTGCGTACGCTGCTCCAATGTGACACAGCATGCACCAGTGGCGCATCATGCATATGGGTTTGAAAGTTGACCTCGATCTCATGCGACCGAAATTGAACATCGGCGGGCTCAGCCTGGAAAGCTCTCCGACCTCAAAAGTCTCAGATACTTCCTTGACGCCACAAATCCGCTTCATTGCAGTTTTATTTCTGTGTCGCTTCGAGTCACTCACATTCCGGCACATCAACGGCGCCGCAGGCTCGTCTTTTACAGGCGTTTGAGCATGCTCCCAAACCTCGGTTGACTCTAGAATACTCTTGATTCCTGTGAGAGGATTATCGGCTCCAGGACATGGTGCCACCCGAGTTATCAACCTGACCGGGCCTGCCGAAGACGTGCGCTCTACCCGCAACGCAGTTGCAGGTGACCGCAATGTGTTCAGCATGACTTCGCACAGTCTTATCCCGTTCCTTCTTGTACCATTGCTGTGGTTCCAATCGGCTCAGGCGCATGCCGTTAATGAAGGCCAACGACACATCTGACAGCCTTGTCATTTTCGTGACTGGGGAAGGACGGCGCTCGATAAAGATGGTAACGAAGATATTGCTGTACGACCTGGAATATCCTGTCCGCTTTTTGGCTTCGTGGAGAAAACCATATCCCGCGATAGGAAAGTACACAGTATACTAGGTGTACTCACCCCAGCTGTCCGCTCATCCGCAAGCCAAATCTGTGGCTCGAGACACTTCGCACGTTCCTATTTGACAACCAGTCCAGAGCAGGCTAATCCTTGTCCCTACCGCCCTGTCTCCCCCTCATGGCTCACCTCCCAGTAGTGTGGTTGATGATTTCTTTTGCTGCATAGTCACGCCGCGAGAGAGGACTCTGCTGGTGACCAGTGAGCAAATCGCATAGCTGACTGGATTTTGAACGTCTGAAAGGAAACCTCCGGCTCCAGTTGAACCACAACCACGATTCATCGATCGACCATCTGTTGCTCATATTAGCACGGCCAGCTCCACCGGGGACTCCACCTGACCCATCGCCGCCCGCTTCATCGTCATCACTAAGCCCAAAAGGCGCGGAGGTGGCACAAAAGGGCGCCTGAAGGAAGCAGCTGGGCGTTGAGCCAGGCTGCGGTAGCCCAGTCATAGTGCCGTAGATGAACCAATAAGGCTGGCAGCCACCAACGTGACACACCCAGCTGCGGGAAACTGACACACCCAAGACGCGCTCCGCCCCTCAAGGCTGCTGAGGCCAGCAAGGCCAGTAAGCCTTGAAGCCAGTCACAGACCGCCAGGAGGCATCCCGCCGACAAGGGACAGGACCCATTTAGCAAGCCACACCACTTGAGCAGGGTTGGCGTCTAATGAAAAAATGATGGTTCAACCCGTTCGTATGAATGGGGACTGTAGCTGCGGCAGCCATGAAGCCAGAACAAGTCTCTTGCAGACTGCTGCTTCCTGGACCTGACCAGGGCAACAAGCAGCCGTCATAGCTGGTCTGTTTATCTCTCGAAGATTTTGGGACAATGACCCAGGTCTCACTCCTCTGACGAAAGTACCCCGACTCGGATATCGAGCGGACCGGTGGCATTCCAGCAGCGCCAGAGTTACTTTCCATGACCGTGTGCTCATACGCATCCTCCCGCCGGGCTCCATATCCCCATCTCCAAAAACACGTCGCCAATCCTAGCAGATCCGCCGCCCGCTGCCCCCCTTCGAGCCTAAACCTCGCAGCCTGGCGGCTTCCCGCTGCTCGTTTGAAATCAAGAGCCACCCGTGGATAACATTCAATATCCCTTGCGTTGTGCCCTCACCCTGATACCTTGCGCCGACAGGCACGGACCTCAGGCTGGCCTCGGCCAATTCCTCGAAAAGCCAGATACTCCCGTTGTCACATCCCGAGCTGGAGGCTGCTATATCGACAACTCTTCACTCATGGTTGTGCAGGGATCGGTACGCAGAAGCAAGTCTGGCGGAACACAATGAGCGTCGGCTATGGGAACAGCAGCAGGCCCAGTTGCCTTCTCTCATCTTCAAGTGACCTGAAATCCTCGAGAAGACCTCCTACGATAGCCTTCGAAGCGGGCTGAAATTTACCAACCCTACGAGCCCACTCGTTCTCATACCCGAGCTCATTTAAGACCCTCCACAGAATGCTGACGACTCCTCATCGACCAGCGAACATCATGGATCCAATCCGGGATCCCAATTTCTACCAACGCCCTCCTATCGGTGCCGCTTCCAGACAGTATGCCATTCCTGCCGGCTCCGGTATCCCGCAGCACGGGCGCCAGCGTTCGACCGGGTTGAGTTACGCTGAACACGAGATTTTGAGGCAACGCAAGATACCCAATGGGGGAAGACTGTACGAGCCGGACACAGCTGCACTGGACAAAAATGTTCAGATCCCGGCCACCAAGCATCTGCTCTTGTCCTCCTCACCAGCCTTCAGACAAACCATCCCCTCGCTGACGAGTTCCTCGACATGGCCAGAGGCGAAACACACACAGCGGAGAGGAACCTTCGGCGGGACAGAGTTCGGAATGGAGAGCAGGCATGACGTGCACGTTCAGCCCTATGAAACATCCAAGGGGATGTCATGGCGCCCAGCGTGGGACTTCCC
This sequence comes from Cladophialophora carrionii CBS 160.54, assembly GCF_000365165.1. Taxonomy (NCBI): domain Eukaryota; kingdom Fungi; phylum Ascomycota; class Eurotiomycetes; order Chaetothyriales; family Herpotrichiellaceae; genus Cladophialophora; species Cladophialophora carrionii. Next base: position 2,605,196 of record NW_008481830.1, read on the forward strand.
TGGCGGACTCGATTCAATGCTGAACCAGAACCTCCCTTTACAACCGACGCAGAGGTATTATGTGCAGCAAGGCTCGAACATCCCGACAGTCCTCCCAGCTACTCTTCATTCTCAGTTTGGCCCCACGGCGTCTGCCGGGCAGGAGTTATACGGGCCATACTGGCCGGATGGCACATACAATCCCTATCGCCCTGCTGCCATCAGAGACAGCCGTTTCTTCCCTCGCGCTCCAGCAGAGAGGTTTCCTCTGGACCATCATTTCGAACATCTACCGCCGCTTCGACGATCCGGTCGGCTTCCCAATGTCCAGAATAATGCCTATCTGCCGAATATACCTCAACCAACTCTGGACAGCCACTTTGGTCCGGTAGAGCCGGCGACACCAACATGGAATTTACCCCAGAACAATTACCACGGTCCCCAGCACGCTTTTTCTCTCCACTACTCCCCATCGGCCCAAGCGATAACAGGTCCGATGATGGCTGTGACAAGACCGGCACTAGTTTCGCTTACACCTGGACCTCACTCCGAACGGATTGCATTCAGAGACAAGACTTTCACATGGGCCAATAAAATCTACACAGACCTGCTACAAACAATACGATGTACCTCGCAGGATCAGCGTGCGGCCGTACACGGTGTCGCCGGGACGAAATCAGTCATGAAGCCTGTCATCTTCCCAAAGCCACCAAAGAGGTCGGGATCGCACTTCCGATACGATGGATCAGAGTCAAAGTCGGCTCGACCTCAAGGGTCGTCTAGCTCTTACTTCGGTGCAGACGGTGATTTGTCGAATTACGATGTTCCATCACGGCCTCAGACAGCCATCTTTAGACCGCAGGAGGTCAACGGCACAGCGAATTTCGCATCCTTCCGACGACATCCACAATCCGCGACCGCATCCGGTCAGCAATATGGGATTCCAGATCGACTTCCGGAGACGCGGCAATTGAGTGCGAGACCGTCAACTTTCCTACAGGTACCATCCTACGAGTCAGCTACAACAGCGCTACAGACAATGGAGCTGCTGTGTCAAGAGGCTGAGACACCGTGGTTGGATGGTATGCTCCTTGCAGGCTGTCTGGCCTACGGTCTAGGGAATTATGTTGGGGCAGAAGAATGGTACCGCGCTGTCTTGAGGCATGATCCTGGCCATATCGAGGCGATGTCCAACCTGGCTGCGACCTGCCACGCTCTTCATCGCCGCGAGGACGCTCTCAAGTATTGGTCAGAAGCTGTAAGCTTACGACCCAGCTACTTCGAGGCCGTGGAGCATCTGATCGGATTGCTGTGCGCCAGTCACAGAGCGCGGGAAGCCGTCAGTGTGATCGAATATGTGGAGAATGCGCTCCGCATCCGAGCGGATGAGCCTCACAGTACTGGGGCGGAATTGAGTGACGCCGAAAGCGACACGAAAAGCTATACTTCCAGCATCAACACAGTTGCCTCTTACGACAATGCACAATACGACTATGACGCCGACCAAAGTAACCAAAGCATCAATTCTACCACTGAAGCCCAACCTTCAGGTTATGGCACAAGTGGTTACGCTATCCCCGGAGTCGACAATGGGAGGATGCTGGCTCTTGTTCATGCCAAAGGGAACATGCTTTATGCCCTAGGCCAGAATCACGCAGCTGCCGCCGCGTTTGAAGATGCTGTTCTAATTTCCACGGGCCAAAGAAAAAATGGAATCAAAGGACTAATCAACGACATTCTGACTGCTTGTCTATGCAACATTCGGGATCGGGATTATGTCCGAGCGAAGCTCAAGAGCAAGGAACCCGTTCTCCTGGCCCCTGATCAGGCGGAGGCCACGGCCAGGCATATGTTCCCACCAGAGGGCAACTTACCAGGACTAGAATACGTGACACCCCCTTTTGCCGTACAAGCTGCAATCTCGACGACGAGCAACTCCCTGCTCTCACTTGCCAAGATCTATCAGGATGGCATGTCCAATGCCATGGAAATTGGGAGCCTGAAATCGCCCACGACCAGAGAGATCTTGGCCCTGTATTACTTGTCACTTTCGCTCCAGAGGAGCCCTTCGACAGCGAATAACGTCGGGATCCTCCTTGCTGGCGTACAGCAAAGTGTGCACCCAGACCATCTTGTGGATTCGCACTTTTCGCAGATCTCGAATATACCGGGCGTCGTTGCTGGCACGGGTATTTCACTAGCATTGATGTACTACAATTTCGGCCTCAACATCGACCAGAAGCATGCTCATCTCTTTACCAACTTGGGCAGCCTTCTCAAAGACATCGGTCAGTTAGGTGCTGCGATCAAGATGTACGAAAGGGCCGTGAGCTGCGACAGTAACTTCGACATAGCCTTGGCGAACCTGGCAAATGCCGTCAAGGACCAAGGTCGGGTGGCTGACGCGATTGTGTACTACAAGCGAGCAGTTGCAGCAAACCCAGATTTTGCCGAAGCAGTATGTGGATTGGCCACGGCGCTAAACTCGGTTTGCAGTTGGGACGGTCGCGGAGGGGTTTGTGCCAGCGACTTTATGCGGGACCGGTTACACGTGGACGAGCGAGGTATGAAGCAAGAGCCGACGCGGCCCTACGGATGGATCAACCGAGTGGTAGAAATCGTCGAAAAGCAGCTCAAGGACGGGGAGACCTGGGGATGCGGCACCTTGACCCCAGCTGTGATCGACTCATTGGCACATCAACTGACCTTACACAGGCAGTTTTCTGATGATGGCAGACGCCCCCAGGCCTTGGAAACCGTGCGACAAGCGCTGCGATACTGGTCCGGGCAGAGGTGGGAAGGGTCCCGAATTGTGCGATTGGTCGAACGGGCAATCCGTCAAATTGGCTGGCAGTGGTACCAGGATCGCTACAAGCTTCGAAGGGAGTATCCTGCGCGGAAATACACGCGACCATGCCTGCCCAATGCTCTGTCACCACCCTCCGCTCCCACAGTCCTTCCATTTCACACCTTCACGGCTCCTCTCTCGGCAAAGCAGATTCGACAAATCTCGCAGCGTAATGCTCTGCGGATCTCGCTTTGTACGCTTCGGTCTGCGTGGCTTCCGGCAACTGTGTTTCCACCACCATCACCTCCGAGTCCGTGCCTCAACGTCGGCTATGTTAGCTCGGATTTCAACAACCATCCCCTTGCACATCTCATGCAGTCAGTATTCGGCCTGCACGACGCATCTCGAGTACGGGCTATATGTTACGCAACCACAGCGTCCGATGGCTCCATCCACAGACATCAGATAGAACAGGAAGCGCCTCTATTTCGTGATGCGTCGACATGGAGCGTGGAGCGTCTGGTCACTCAGATTGTCAAAGATAACGTTCACATCTTGGTCAACCTCAATGGATATACTCGAGGTGCACGCAACGAGGTGTTCGCAGCTCGCCCTGCCCCGATCCATATGTCGTTTATGGGGTTCGCTGGCACTCTGGGAGCGGAATGGTGCGACTATGTCTTCGCCGATACGATCTCCGTCCCACCCGATACACTGTCTCCTTGGCGACGGAACGTGGACATTGAAGACCGCCTCCGGCCAGAGTCGTGTGTTGAAGACGCCGAGGATTGGGTCTACTCGGAGAATGTCATCTTTGCGCGAGACACATTCTTTTGTGTGGACCACAAGCAGAGTGCGCCTGACGTGGAGAAGGGTCCGCCTAATCTCAAAGACCCTCTCAGCCGCGAAGCATCTTGGGAACAAGAACAAGCGCAACGCTGGAAATTGCGGAAAGAGCTGTTTCCATCCTTGTCCAACACCGCCGTGGTCTTGGGCAACTTCAATCAACTGTACAAAATCGACCCGGCCACCTTCGACATGTACCTCCAGATCCTGAAGGCTGTCCCCAACGCGATACTGTGGTTACTGCGATTCCCCGACCTGGGCGAGCAGAACCTTAAACGCTACGCGGAGAAATGGGCTGGCAAGGAAGTCGCCGATCGGATCATCTTTACCGACGTGGCCGCGAAGGGAGCCCATATCACACGGGCCTCGGTAGTCGACCTCTTCCTCGACACGCCAGAATGCAATGCACACACGACTGCCGCAGACACGGTGTGGTCTGGCACGCCTATCATTACGTGGGGAAAGTGGAGATACAAGATGTGCAGTCGTATGGCTGGCAGCATCGTGGCAAGTGCGCTGCCCGAGGGCCGTGAGGGCGATGAAGCGAGGAGGGATCTGCTCGTCCGAAGTGAAAGACAATACGTCAATGCGGCCATTGAGTTAGCACAGGGTCTGAGATATCCATCGAGCGAAATGAACGGACAGAAACTCGGTCGCGGCAAAGGAAGGTTAATGGATTTGAGGCGCATGCTCTGGGAGGGCCGATGGACAAGTCGGCTCTTTGATACGAAGCGGTGGGTCACGGACTTGGAGACGGCGTACTGGTCTGCCTGGAATAAGTGGGAGAAAGGCGAAGGTGGTGACATCTGGTTATGAACGGCCGAATAATCATCCAGAGCGGAGTATGGTCTCATCGAGTTGAAAGACACTCGACGCTATGACGAGTTTATGACATGGAACAACCCTCCCGGGCACACAGTATCGGACCGGGGGGTCGACAAGGCACGCATTTAGTCTGCCAAAGGACGGGGCGTTGGGATGGGCTTTCAAAGATCGTGTAGGTCTGTCGCGAAGCGGCTGGCTGGTTGAGAGAAAGAATTACCTTGGCCACGCAAGCAAGCGGGATGGGTCTGGTTAGTTATTGTGTGTTTTTGTCATTTGTGAGTTTGTGATTTCTTAGCAAGCGAGCAGGCGCGATGGGATCATCTCTTTGTTGTCATCTGTCGCCATCACATCACGCAGGCAGGCAGACTTGTTTGTGAGACAGACAGAATACTACCTCTAGATCACGCTGGCGACATGCTGCATGCAGCACCACACGAATTCACTCCCGTTTCACCCGAGGTTCTTTGTTTCGTCGCCAGCACACGCTATCCAAGGTGTGCGCAGATGATGAGGCTACCGTGCTCTTATGAACAAGGCGCTTTGAGCTGCGCGGCTGCGTAGTCGACGTACAGGTACAAGTCGGTCGTGGTCGTGGTCGTGGTCGTGGTCGTGGTCGTGGTCGTGGTCGTGGTCGTGGTCGTGGTCGTGGTCGTGGTCGTGGTCGTGGCCGTGGCCGTGGTCGTGTGTCAATGATTGTCTTAGCAGTGCTGTAGTGTATCTTGTATAGGATAGTTCCAAGGAGAACATCTCAAGACCACCCGATGACTTGGAGCAGGATAGTTATGTGTGGTTATATCCTCGATGAACCGCGAATGGCGAATGGCCATCATGGTGTCGGATGTTCGACAGTGGGTTGCCTGAGAGAGTGCTCTCACTTTGTTTTCGCTGGACCATTTGAGGTCACTCTCCATTGCATTGCGTCCGGATGACGAGGACGGACGGACAGATCACGTCGGACCTATACCAGAGCCGGGTTCTGAATACAATCCAGAATACGATCAGGATCAGAATCAGTCCAGATCTGTCTGGGTCGGGTTCGAAACCGACCTGTACTTGCCGATTCAATTCTGCCCTCCGCGAGCGGTTGGTCAGTCGCATGCTCACCCTCTCTAGACTACTTGCTTGGAGGTGGATGTGTACGTGATGGCGCTGGCTGGAGGCGTGGCTGGCAGAGTGGATGGACGTCAGTACTGTGTACATTGTGCTGCCATTGTACAGTGTACTGTACAGTGTGCTGCGCCTCCCTCTTCTTCTCCTTCTTGGTCTTCCTCTCGACTCTTGCCTTGTCAACCTTGCCAGATATCACACCCGCTGTGTCCGTCAGCCTGCCTCTATGCCGCCCTGCCTACCTACTGTCCCTGCGCCGAATAGCGAGCCGGAGTCATCTTCAGGCCATGTCCAGAGTGAACGAGTCCCCAGTGCAGTCTGTGTATACCCTCATCATCACCATCACGGCTGTCGTTAGTGTCGATCATTGTCACTGTCATTGTCATTGTCACCCTCGTTGATTTAAGCTTTCCCTCTCTTCCTTCCCCGACTGACCGATCCGTCGGAGTACGGAGTAAGTTCGACATTACTGTTCCATATGCTTTCTGCTGCGTGCTGTGTACTGGGTACTGTGTACTGTACTCTATAGTATGTTTGAACCCGAATTCGACTCGACTTTTCCCACCACTAGGTCGACCGGTACGTCAGCCCGCATGGCGTGTTCGTCAAACTAATCGAGCGGCCAGACACCCAGCCAGCCTGACCAGCCCAGCTCAACCAAGCACCCAACTCAACCAGGCTAAATGATATGCCGCGGCGTCGGCCGACAACAATGTCAGCACTGCGTACCTAGGAAGTACGTACAGAGTAAAGTAAGCATGTACTCCGTAGTTCTGAGATCTTTCAGACCCCTCATCGACTGTCCTCCGTCTCCTGGCCGGTACGAATAATACTATGACTATGTAGGTACTGTGTACTGTATACTGGGTACGTACTGCTACTGCTACGGTGAGAGCACGCCTTCACCGAGCCGCTGTGGCCGTCTACCATGGAGTCCTCGAGGTGCTGATTAGTGCAGTGCAGTGCAGTCAGTGCAAGGCCCATTTTCGCGGGGCGTCTCCACGATCATTTCTCTCTCAATCACGCAGTCGCTCACTCACTCGCTCACCCCCACTGCTCCTGCACTTACCTGATGGTGCTGGCATGTAGATACTATATAGAATTACAGTGCTGTAGCTTTGAGGATCGTGGTTACGTTTCCCCCTTTCCCCAGGCTTTTCACATGCGCCCGTCAAACTGCCATTAATGTTGTCCAGCTATGAGACGTCTTGCCTTGATTTACCCCGTACAGGGTACTCTCACTCAATCACTCGTACGAGACGAGTCCTCTGTACCGCATACGATGAGCTCCTTCGCCCCGTGATATTCACAGCAATGGTATGCTCGGTCGGTCGGTCGGTCAGTCGGTCAGTCGATCAGTCGATCGGCCAGTCAGTCAGTCGATTCGATTCGAATCCCCGTCTCTCCCGCCTACTTTTGATACTGCATCTCAGCCGTAATGATCACGCCGCACAAGTGTCGTCTCTACTGTAACCACTTCGACACAGAGGGATTTGGTAGCGGCAACCAAGGCATCCTGTCCTATCCTATCCTATCCTGGCGGGCCGGGCTGAACATATAAATACACCACATAACATTATTGTACGTACTTGCGTACTTGGTTGCGTACGAAACATTCAAATACACCACGTAGATTACTCTACGTACTTGCGTACGAGTACTCCGTATGTTGCATGGACGGATGGACGTCCGTAGCATGCACGACTGATGCGGCCCCCGAGTGTCGGCGCTCGCTCCCCCTCGCCGACTCTCCAGGGCCCATCTATTTATACAGACCCTGTCCATACGGCCGTCCCCATGGGTTCCCGGGTCAATGTTTTAACAGAGATGATGCAGTAACCAACTTGTACGGATTTACGGTGGAATCAATCTACTCCGTACTTGTGTGTGATCCCACGATATACTGTAATTATGACTTACTCGTACTAGACCTATGTATGTAATCACGGATCCCTCGTCCCTCACCAGCCACGACTGGATATGTATATTGCTTTCCACCCGGTCCCGGGTCAATGTTTTGACAGAGATGATGACCATTGACCCAACTGTCCTCCGTACCGTATACTGCACTCGCGTCCTCCGTATGATCCACGATATAATTATGGCTGCGCTGCCTACAGTACGTAATCACGGATCCCGCATTCCTCAACCCTCATCAGCTACGACTCGATATGTATATCGCCGTCCATCGTCCGCAATATGACATGACATGAATGACCTCGTCGAGCTTAGTCCTTCCACTCCGTTCTGGCCTGCCCTGATTGATCCTGTCCTTTTTTAAACCATGTTCGCGTCTCTGTTTCTCACGTCCCTCATGGCCGTAGCCAAGGTGGCTGCCAACTGCGCGCACGGCACGTCAGCCTTCCCACGCCTTCCCAACGTCACGGTATCGTCATTCGGGTATGATGCCCTGAAGGGACCGTTGAACTGGTACGGTCTCAACAAGACGGCCAACGTGGCGTGCGAGAAAGGAACGACCCAATCGCCCATTGTCATCAATGCCACCATCTCCACGGTGCCAGGGTCGACCCTGAAGTGGACGGTGCCGGACTATCCTGACGGGGCCGAGTTTGAGAACCTCGGCACCAACGTCGAGGTCATCGTCAATGGCTCGCTCGTGGACTTGGACTCGGGAGGGTCGTACTCGCTGGCCCAGTTCCATTTCCACACTCCGGCTGAACACCGGCTCGAGGACGAGTTCTACCCGATGGAGATGCACTGGGTGTTTGAATCAGAGGGTACCTTGGGCGACTTGCTGAGACTGAATGAGCCGGGTGCTGATATGTCTCGCACAGCCAAACAGTTCGCCGTGGTCGCCTTTCTGGTCGAGTTGTGCGAGTCTCCTGGCTGTACAGACCCGGTCTTGGACACCGTATTCTCGGCCGTCGAAGATATTGCCGTGCCCGGTGAGGCTGTCATGACGGGACCCCTCGCGTTCGGGGAGTTGATCGACAAGTTTGAGAATTCTCAGGTCTACAGGTACGTCAGCATGTAACTAACGTCCTTTCAAGCGAGGCTGAAATCAGATGGGGGAAACAGATATGGTGGCTCACTTACCACCCCGCCGTGCTCCGAGAATGTGGATTGGCTTATCAGCACTGAGTTGCTGTACATCGATGTGCCGACCTGGCTTGCAGTGAAGAAAGTCATCAAGTATAACGCACGGTATACGCAGGATGCCCTTGGGGCAGTGAACCTGCTGCAGAATGTTGCGGATGAGTTATGTAACAGCACGAGTAATTAGCGTGCAAGCCTCGTATCACGCAACTCCTAGTCGCACCGCCTGATGCGTGGATGAGCAAGTCAAGCATATTGCACATTGCCCTGTCAGGCCTGCATGATCCTTTGAGCAGGATGCCAGTGGCACACGCGAGACCGCACAGCACCACGCCAGCCTGACGAAGTGGAAATGCAATTCCGAGGTCCAGGCTGCCAACGGAGGACAATGTAGGACAGCGTTGTAGAAGCCATGATAAGTCCTGCGGTATGATGTGCTGGCCAACCGGTGGGGATGCCGACACCAGCAGGTACCAACTGCTATTCTCTTACCATGGATAAGGCAGGTCGGTTCACGGCGCCAGTGAGGAGACCTGAAGACCTCGTGGGAGGTTGCGCGCGCTTCAGGAAGAGCAGTCCCTATGTGCCAGACACGCAACCGTCTCACCCCCCTCGCGGCGGATTCGCAAGACTTGTCACAGTAAAAGGGGTATATGCGGAAAGTTGGAAGGAGAGAGGGAATCTCCTCCTTCCAGTACGGGGTCCGTCAAGGACAAGATCCCGCACACGCAACCTTGCAACTTCGCAGTTGACCAAGACCGTAGATCTTCAGGGTTGTCGTGTCGACTGGCCAGACTATGCGGGACAGATGTTCCAGACGCTCCGCAACCCCTCCTGTTCCAACTTCCAAGTCACCCGAGTAAGGTTTACGGAGTACTGTGTGGGTGCTTGTGTGCGGAGCCCAGTGTACTCCGTACTGAGTACTTTACGTACAGGGGATAGAGTTTCCCCAGCTGGATTCGGTTCCCTGTTTGGCGACGCGGGACAGTCTCCGGGCGTCGCGTCCAATCGCCTCCCAGCGAACGTCTCGATGCGATATCGACGATCTTCACGGATGAGGAAATTGTGGCGTCCTCGGAAGTGTATTGGAGGTCGCGCTGGAAGTTAGGCTTTCGGAAGCACATTGTGTAAGGACGAAACAGGTAAATGGCTCATTCATTGAGCGTGGGGCGGTCAAGGCGGGTGCTCGCTCACTGGCGGTGTTGGTTGGGCGCCTCAGTCAGTGAATAGGATTTGCCAGTAGAGATGTTTTACATAGTAGGGTTTGACTGACCACAGTAAGTACTGGCGTAAGTGCGGTCCGGTCGGTTTCGAGGAGGGTTGGGCGTCTACGCAGCATTGACTTTGGGTTGGGCGCGGACGTCAAATGCGGCAGGAAGGAGACTGACTCTGTACTGTGTGTTGTGTGCCGTCTACGGAGTCCGTGGACACAGTGATATGGAGATAGGGGCGTGTCGTGGGAAGTTTCGAGCGGCGCAGAGTTTCTTCGTGGTTGTGTCCAATGTCTTTCAATCGAGTACGCGGTGTTGACGGACCGTAGGACACCAGACGAAAGGAGGTGACCGTCATGCACCGACCTTCGCTGCCCAACACGTTGTGAGTCTAGTTGGCAAAGGCGGCCGCGCAGTACAATGCAGTGCAAAGCAGTGCAGTGCCCGTTGATGGCATGGCCGGTCCAGCTGCGTTAGGGAGTCCTAGATCCTACACTGCAATGCACTGCAGTGTACTTTTGTAGTCTAGTCCGCAGCTGCAAGCAGACCAAGGCTTCCTGTCTGATGGCTCGCCATTGGCCTTGCTGGACAGAGGATTCTTGCCCAAACTCTCAGTCCCCAGTCCGGACCACAGGCGGTCCTTCATGCGTATGTGTACATGCTACTTGCAAGCACAGATCAGTCTTGACCTCCTTGCTCGTCGGGCGCGGATGTACACGGTACCGAGGCAGTACACACTAGCATTTCTGTACATGATCATGTCTTGCAATGCAGCGCTAATTGTCGGAGAGACGCAGTGGATTGAGAGCTCGACTGGCTCACGGTGCCATTGGAATTCTAAATCTCGAATTTGAAGCATGAATACGGAGTACAGTGAGCTGATCTTCGGATCTGGGGGAGGACAGAGCACACAGCAGGCAGTAAGCCGTAAGCAGTACAACATAAGGTGCTACACTGTGAGATGTACTTAACCCCGAGTGTCGCGTCGGGGCGATGCCAGAACAGTCCAGTCGAGAAGGAGATGTTGAACCATAATGTCATGTTGTGTTCGGATACAGTATGATGCGAAGCGAGCGAGTGGCGAGACTACAGCAGAATCATGGGTGATTTCATAGAACAGCACAGTATCAATGATGAATGCACCGGATTGGTAAAGCGACAAGCGCGTTGTGCGGACCTGAATTCCACGCGTGGGTGAGAGGGTGGTGCAGACCCTTCGGCGGGCTTCGGCATGGCGGCTGCTCGCTGACTATTGGCCTCGCTAAAATTCAACGGGCAATGACTTCAAGTCCATGGCTTGATGCCTCTGCCCATCACCGACGGCCGATACTCACAGAGGGGTGGCGATAGGACGCTGGACGGTTGTGGCTGGAAGGTGTGTCTAGGCACAACATCGGGGCATTGTATTTATATGCAATCCCGGAGGCTTTGGCCATACCACAGTACCTGATAGCCAAGACGAGGTCCTGTCACAGCCTCAAGGGGAGATCGTGGAGCATGCTGTCTCTTCCGTGCATTGACAATGGGAAAGTGAAGACATACAGTAGCGCGAAGGACCGAGGCCGTTGGTCAAGGGAGGCCTGTACTTGGAGGAATACTGTCCAGGGTAACCAGGTCGCTCCCCTTGTCCTTTGGCGCTCAGGGAGGTGGGAGGGCGGGAGAGAGAGCGTCAATAGCCTCGCGCCGCAAAATAAAAGAGATGAGATGACTGCACATGGATTGCCGACGTGATGTTCCACCGATTCACCGATGACGAGTCCTTATCACTGCATGTAACGAGAATCACCGACGGAATACTGTGCACTTTGATGAAACTAACATGGGACATCGTGGCCGGGAGAGAGCGACGTTGCTTTTCGAGCACTAAACAGTCCAAGATACGTAGCGACTGGGTACTGTGCTCCGTTGAGGGCGAGCTAGTTCTTTCAACGGGCACTTACTCCCTCGTCCCCAGGGAATACGAGGTACCTCGTACCTCGACCCGACGAATCGGCTTGTGCAGGTGTTCGGGGTTTGTGAGAACAGTCCTCCACAGTACTACTCTCTGGAGCCCGGGAGGATCTGGTGGTGGTTTCGGCAAAATCTCCTTGGGGGGTGATTGCCGTTCGCCCGGCGAGCGGCCAGATGAACCGGTGAACGACGCGTTGAGGACTAATTAGCTAGTTAATTTACCACTCGTAGGTCCTACGGTAGGCGAGGACGTCGTCGAAGGGCACGCATTCACCGTGGCCACGAGACGGGCCAGGGCAGGCGCCGGCTAGTTAAAGGCCGGAGTCGAAATAAGGTCCGAAGCTGGGTTGCTAGGCGCTAAGGGCGGGCATAGGGCAAGCCACATTCTTGCCGGATGTCCTCTCTCGCACGGGCCCGAGATGATGGTCTCACACTGATACTGTACCACGGGTGGCCCTAACCTGGGGGACCTAGTACTGAGTACTCGTACGCTGCTGTGTCGCACAGTAGGCAGGCAGGCAGGTTGCCAGACTCGCCGAAATGTCCGAGGATGGCTTAATTCTGACTGCAGGCCACCAGCGGGCGAGCGAGCGAGCCCTGGATGCCACGTTATGGTGACCAGGGTACTGGTAGGCTCGACTCATTCCTGAGCCACGACACTCACTCATGGAGGACTCGTGCGCGGTGCAGTGTACAGGAGGCAGAATCTTCCAGCAAGATGGACGATCAGGAGCTTGTTTAGTTGTACCACGATTGGCGAGCATGGCGGGATTAGTTGGGCTGAAGAGGCACAACATACATAGTACTGCGCATTCACTGTCAGGTGCCGCCCTGACGCGCACGCACATAGTATGCATCATGCACAAGCTGCAGGACTGCACTGACGACCATCAGGATCTCGCCCTCCTAGACCTGGTCAACGCGTGGATGATCGCTGCACATCAACCATTCTGGCCTGTTCGCTTGTTGGCGAAGCTGGCTTGGCTGCTGCACCGCAATACTCGGTGCCGCACAGGCAGTTGATCGGGTCTTTCTCAGCAGCGTGCGTGCACACTGTACCTGAGCGAACTCCGTGCAAGAATGCGGGATGCGGAAGCAGAATTGGCATCAAGTGGAACATGACTGTCCTTCCGAGGCGAGTGAAGCGAAGGTGAAGTGAAATGAAGGTGAACGTAATCTGCAGGAGTTTAGGCTCAGCGGTGCTGCTTGACTAGTGAGTAGCGAGCTGTCGCCTGTCAGCTTCAGGCATCGCAACCTACTGCGAAGGTTTAATTGTGCGACTTTGCACCCAAGTGTGGACCGATCAGAGGTACACGGCACGTAGCACAGCGACACGAATTGTCCTGTGTCACGGGGGTGATCAAATGTCCATGGAAGCTCTCATCAGAGGCTTCGTCAATGACACTTGCGCAAAGGTTCTAGAGAGCCCGTACGCCGTACGAAGTAAAGCAAGATGCACAATCAATGGGCGTCAGGGCTCTTCAGTTTCGAGGAGTGGGAGGCAGGGAACCAAGTGGTCGCCGCGGGTCGCAACAACTGGTTTCAAATTCCGACGCCTTCCTGGGCGATCGTTCGGCCATCTTTGTTTCGTATTCGACGATCGTCGGATGGACAGCCCTGTTCGTATCCGAAGAGGGACAAGCGAGGTTGTCGCGGAGTCACGACAGACGCACGACTCACGAGCGTCTGCGGCTTGCAGAAAGTGGCTCTCCACTGTTTCTTGCCAACGAAAATCTCGAGAAGACCGGCGAAAAGATCCGGAACAGTCGGGATCTGGATATCGATCAATCATGATCAATTCGTGGAAGTAGCAAGTCCGACGGAGAGAGACCATCCACAGCTGACGACAGTGCAGATCGAGTCGTGAGTTATACCGAGCGAGGTATGCGATGAATCAGGAAGGTTCCGTCTCGCCTTCAGGTTTGATTGCAAGCATGCTGATCCGCCCTGTGCATGATGACAGCTGAGCTTCATTTGTGCTGATGGCGTTTATAGTCTCGCAACATCCCGCTTATTCTCACTACATACCGGCCACTTTCCCATACATGGCATGTGTACTGTCCCAGTCGGGGCAGGGGTGTCCAGCGACGGTGACGGAACCGGAGGGGGGATATCAGGCCTGTCAGGTGGAACGGGGCCAAATGATACGCAATAGTACTCCGTACGGAGTACATTTGACAGATACAACGTTAATTTGTGGGGGTCAAGCCACACGCCGCCCTGTCTGGCCTGATCCAACGAGCGGGATGAGAAGAAAATAATGCTAGGAGGAGAGGGACCGTGTTAGATCAGCAGTAAGACGAACCACTCGAGACAGAGCCACCAGTGAAGAATCGACGGCGTCGTGGAGACAGTCCGCCCTGGAGCGCCTCCCACCGATCGACCAACGGTCCGATAGGCCCTCTCCTGCCTCATTATTCCTCAGGCTTTGCTCACGCTCCGCATCCGATGCCGAAAAGCCTGAGGGAGGGGGGGGCGGGGTTCCTGCCTCGACACTCTTCACCTGCGCTTCAGAGCCTCCAGTGACTGTCACAGCGATGGGCCTTCTGAGCCCTCTTGCGATCCAGCTGGACTGCACCACGGTGGACTTGTCCTGAAGTCACATTCTGCGTAAACACCAAGGACACTTCCAGCACGATGACCGCCTGCTTTCCGGTCCCTATCCGTGGACATCCCCTGCCACCGTCATGGCCAGCAAGCGAAAAACCTAATAAAGGACCCCCATTACTGAGGAGGGTACTAGCCCGCTCGTGCCACTGCCGAAATGTCAGACCGCTTCTGGTAAAGCGCAACGCTCAAGAAGTATGGAGCTCACATCCGCCTATTTGCCCGCTACGGGGACCAACTACTGAAGCCCGATCGGCGACCCGTAATGCGCACAGGCCTGTTTGCTGGTGGGCCGGCCGGCCGCGCTGAGGGTGGTGTCAGTGGTGGTGGTGTTGGTGGTGGTGGTGGCTTGCTTCTATGCCAGAGGGGTCAAGCGTTCAAGCGTTCGCGCCCTGTTTGATCTTCGCCTAGCCTGAGGCCTGTCAAACTCTCGCTTCAATGCCTGCTAGACCAAGATTTATGCGCCGTAGCGCTGCTTGGCGATCTGTCGCTGCCCTTCCCCTGTCGCTCGTTAGTGAAGCCATCCCTGGTCCGGCGTCTCATTGGCTGCGCAACCTCTCTCGTCTGCTCGTTGGCCAGCGATCATGAGTGCTGGAAAATCATGCAGCGACAAGGTCAACCTGGCGGACGGACGATACTCATGAACGAATGCTGGCATGAATGGGCCCGAAGTCATGGCTATAATCATCCTTTAGGGACATGTTCGCACTACGTATGCATCAGACTTGGACTCGCTCCGTGGGCTGTAAGCGGAGGATTGTTGGATCTTGCGACGCAGTGAGAAAGAGACACATGGGATGGCACAGAACGTGGAATTCATCGAAGACATAGTCATTTTCAGCTAATCTTGCAATTGCTCTCTCCTCGTCCCTGCCGTGTCAAACTCGCCCGTTGGGTCTGTACAGGCCGCCCGCACCTTGCGAGGCGTCATTATCAGGTAGTCACTAAATAGCTTGCCCAACAGAGAAACGCCGCCCATCCCAAGCCACTGAGGCCTTCCCGTACATACACAAGACCATCCCTCGACGTACAAAACCTTTTGGTACACTGGAGCTTTTCCCCCCCCGACGAACAGGACTTTGATATGGTGAATCCTCGCCGCCTACTCCTTTTTGGGTATCGTAGAAGCACATAGCATAATCAACAATCTGCACCACCAGTGTGAGTTGCGGAATAATGATACAAGTCGTCCTCAGACTCAGACAAGGACTGGGTAATCCCATTTGAGACGTATGGTCGGTGTCCCTGAGAGAATGCCCTCAGTCCAACAAACTCGACACCGTCATTCGAGAGTCCTTTTGTTGCGGAGAAGTTGCCCTCTCGGTGTTGGCCCCTGCACTCTCACTGACTGCATCCCGGCCTGGATGACGCATTGTAGGGTCTGGAAGTAACACTGGGCGTGGCAAATGTGAGAGAAGGGGTGCCTTCTCTAATGGAGGTTCTTGATGTTCCATTGAGCGATGAGTCTGCCGGTCTTCGTCGCCTTGCCGAATGCGCGTGCCATCGCTGTCATGATCTAAACAGATGCCAGCGCTATTTCTGCGCTGCATCTCCGGCCAGTTGTCCATTGATGGTATCTTGGTAGCAGGCATCCCTGTTCGAAGAGAGGTGACCGTCTTGGGAGAAATAGAACAGTTGGATTGATTGTCCGAGATGAGAGATGGTGCGTGCTGGTGAGAGGACGCCTGTGACACTTCAGTGGCCGCAGGAGAGGCTGCGGGCGGTTCGGGAAGATTCAACGGGGCCAGTTGATATTCCGATCGACTGGATGGCCAGCTATTGAGCCGCTGTAGAGGATTTGCTTCAGGGCAGAAGTGCCAGGAATTACTCGAATCAGGACCTGTGCTGGTGTTGTGCTGTTCATGCTGAGGGTGAAACAGGAGCCTGTGCTCTGTGCGAGGCTTGAGGCCATCGGTTTCCGCTGGCGGAGGCGCACTGAATCGATGAGGTTCTCCGAAGATGCTCGATAGACTGATCCCCTGCCGATGAGACTGAGGTGGACCAGAGAATAATTCTGGTACAGATTGCTTGCGCAAATACAAATGCTCGTGCAGTGACAGTGGGGGAGGGGCTGCAGGAATGGGTTGCGCCCGGTATCCCACTGCCTTCGAGGCAACCCCTGGCGGTACGGTACTTCTCTTCCTTCGGTTCATGCTGCCGTTCCACCAGTTCTTTACCGCATTGTCGCTGCGATTCCCCAGCCTCCTTGCGATTTCTGCCCAGCGCTTGCCCATATCCTGGACTAGCTGTTCGATCAGTTCACCTTCCTGGGCAGAAATAGGCTCGTGATTCAGCGAAGGCTTGAGGTTCTGGTGATAGCGCTCTCTGCATTGCTTCGGCGATCGATGTTGCATGTGTTGAGAGATTCGTACCCAATTGTTCGGGCCTTGTGTGCGGACAAGATGCAGCAGCGTCGCATCCTCTTCTGGCAACCATGGCCCACGCCGGCTGGACCGAGACATTGTGGCGGCTGGATAATATTTCTCTGGTTGATGACGAGCCGGGGTGTTCAACGGCCGTCCTCCTCAGGCAAGGAAGAAGAGAGTCTAGCCTGGAAGCTGTGTATAACAGAGGTGTTCAAGGATTGTTCAAGAGGCGCTGTTCGATATAGGTAGTATGTTGTATCCAGCGAAGGAAAATGGCCCGTTCCTTGGGCTCGGTAACCTTAATATTCGTAACGACGGCGCTGGAGGAGCCTGGAGAACTTAATACTGGGGACTGCCTGCTGTCCACAGGTGGATGTCGCGGACAAGGTCCAGGATCGATTGCAAGCCGGATAGAAGCGGGGACACGGCTCCCTGAACAGGTCGACAACTGATTTGGCAAAGTAAGAGAAAGTGGCGTTCCAGATGTTCCTGATATGCACTGTTGTTCCAACAACGGGCAAAGGCTATTCTTGTATACCCAACTCTCTGAGCTACACCCCCTAGCTGAAAGGCTCCAGAGTGCCAATGTCGAGTTGAGGCGATAAACAAACAGAGGAAATCGTTGCGGGGTCTGAGGACAAAGTAGAGCTGAACATCCGGGACGTTTGCCCTTCTCGTTGGTGCCCTAGAGGGATGAATGGAAGTCGAACACAGGGTTCAGGGAAGAGGCGCTGGGAGCACGAGCTAGCAGAGCGCCATGAATGCCCATTGAGGAGGCATCGAGGTCCTCTTTCGGAACGCCAGCCGATTGTTTGGGGATTGGCGGGTAAAGAGCAGCCAGGTCGGATCCACGACAGTTGTGCCAGAACTTCGCTGGTGTGTCGAGTCCGAAGTTTAACAAATGCCTGAGAGGGTTAAGCTCAGGTGTGCCGTTCATCGCCTAAGTCAGTGTGTGCGCCTGCCAGGCTAAAGTCCGCGTCGAGCCGAATAGGGATGGAAGGAAGTACCAGTCCGAGGACAGGGAGTTCGAAGCCTGCCCAACGCCGCTGAATCGAAGGAAGCGCTAGCCCTTCTCGAGCATGGACCCATATCCTTCGTCTTGTCAGAGCCCGGATGGGGCGAGGTTGATGCGCAGGACAGGCAATGGAAAGTTTGAGCCTGCCAAAACGCCATAGCTCCACCAGATCGATCTGGTGCATGGATGTCTGACTAGCCCATTTGATCACGACCTGACCAGGACAAGGATAAATTAAGGCCTTGACAAATTCGTCCTGGCAGCGCTGGACGATAGAGTTTGTGCTTTCCCCCTCGAAGGCACGGGACGGTTTCGCATACTCGAACAGTTGCTGTAGGCCTCGCAATAACCTGGTGCCTTGCCGATGATACTATGGCATGCTCCACGCTGATCAGCCGGGTAAAGGCGGCTGGGGGACAATCATCGGATAAGGTGGTACCTTGTATTGCTACCAACGGGATATCCCGAGGTACCGTCACAGCTGAACCTAGGTGGAGGTAGAAGGATGTATCCTCCGTACCTCCAGCAAGTCTGCTGCAATTGGACAAATGATCAACGGTGCTAGTCCCTGGTCACAAACAGAATCGACGACCAGTTAGCAACTATCGTTCGTCGCGGTCCGGCCACAGCACTGCGAGCAAGGACACAATGATCGTGTCCAGCGGGCATGATCAAAGAGCTTGAGATGCGCTGCAACGTGAGTGGTCGAAAACTTGGTCTTCACGTCAAACTCGTCTGTCACTAAAATTGCGAGTGCCACGGCTTGCAGCTGGGGCGGTTTTTGACCGTTGGGGCTTTGCCGATTCCTCGCACGATTGGGCCAGCACGACTAGCTGCAGATAGCTTTGGCGAGAGTGGGCGCCAATGGAAGCCGGCAGACAGGGATCACGATCTCTCCGGATCTGGCGGGCGGAGCCCAGTGACAGGAAAGCTACTCTAGACTGAGACGGTTAGCGGCGACATCAGACGACCGAGACGACCTTGCGCCACATTTCGTGGAGATAATCCCAAAGAGGCGGTGGTGACGGCCCTCTATAGGGGGAGATCTTCCTATAGGCCCGCCGCTCGTGCAGTCTCGACTGCGGTCAACAAAACTCTGGTTCGGCAAGATCATGACTTCGGCCGAGGTCAGTGCCAGATCTGGTTACATGCAGCACGGAGCCGGGATCCCTGTCCAGCTGTGACACCAGCTTCGAATCGTCTTGGGTCGCGCTCCTGTACCCAGTACACTGCGGAGGCTCTGCGGTCGTGTATCTTGTTGCAGTTGTTATCCCATGTCGACGCGACGCAGCGCGCAAAGCAATTCAGCTGGAGGATTGACCATATTGTTGATCATGGTCGCTAACGGACCAGTCTCAGTGTTTTCAGGTGGTGACATGTACTTCCATATTCAATTCCTACGGGCGCAGAGCCTGTTCCGGAAGACCAATGCCGGAGAAGGTGCAGCAATGTCTGGCGCAGATCATATGGCGGCCAAGTTTTCGTCTCGACTGTACCCAGTAGAGGTCAAATGGAAGCTGTTGGAATGTCGTTTCGTCTGGGCAACCGGAGGAGTGTGTGGGGTGTCGTCTTCGGAGGGGTGGATAGTCTGGGAGACATTTGGGGGGGGGCGTGTCGGACATGGAAGAAAGGCAGAGGTGAAGGTAATGTGAGAATGCAGTGACAAGGGAGCGCAACGAGGCGGGGCAACACAGGCCGGAATTCGTCGAGCTTCATGTGTCAAGTCAACATGCAAGAATCATCGTCGCCGCTGCACATGCACAATGCACAATGCACGGTACTCACACTGACTAGCCACTGGTACGAGTACTGAGTATGCCAGGTACTGTACATGCTGCGTCTGCGTCTGCGCCTGCGCCTGCGCTCTGCACACGCGTCCTCAGCTCCTTCGTCCCCTCCGGCGCACCTTCCTCTTTCTTGGTCACAGCTGCGCAGCGCTGTTTCCATTTCTCAGCTGCCTTGCTACAGTGAAGTGGCTGTTGAGGCTCGAATAAGCATGATCACTGTCCCCATTTCTCACACAACAGTCACTTCGCCACTCTCGACCGATGCGGCCTCCCGTCGACTATCCATGGTACTGGGTCTCCAAGCTATGCATGCCATTGTGTGACCGTGGCTGACATCGGGTGCAACCGTCATACTGTAGCTGGCCTTGTCCCTGTCATATTTCCAATTCTCGTCACGGTCTTCCTTCTCACCGACACTTAAACGTCCTCGGTCCATTGGTGAGAGCTGCAGAGTAGCCGCGTGTGTAGAGTCCATACTCGCACAACTAGCCCCGGGGTTGGGCCACTGCTCAATTAAGAATTGGCGATCGTTCGACAGTCATACTGACGCATGGAGATAGAACCGCCCAAGCCGTCGATCTCTCTATCACCACAGCCTCTCTACTGCGCCAATGCTGGGATGGGAACTCTGCATGTTGTCTCCCATACACCCTGCCCGCCACCGACCAAACAAGTCGCCAATGACAGCTGCAGTTGGACTGACCACAAGGTAGCCTCACCACGCTGATCTCGAACTTCTAGATTTCTCAATTGGCGGTCCACATTACTTCATGGGAACTTCCCAATGCTTGGCAAATGCCCGCGAAAGCAGTCCCTCGCAGGTGATTGCCTCGAATCCGGATTTCCGCCCTCATCAGAACTTGACAGAAGCTCGTACAAGGTACACTTCATGTTGACCATCCTAAGAAGAAACGCTCCCCGCCCAAGGCACCACTCAAAACTGGGTCCGCCGTCGCACCTTTCGACGATGTTCAGGCGGAACAACGTCATACACTTCGCACCTCGTCCAATCCATCCGTTTTCCAGAAATGTATGATTCAGCACACAAACGAGCTGCGCCCCAAGCAAATGCACACCTTCACATGGCTACCCGCTGACACTGCCGTCTTCCGGTAGCGCCGCCGGATTTGTATTGAGGTCAAGGTGCGTTCTCCTGTCTAACACCCATCTTGCCGTTCTCAGAGCGAGTCTTCTAGATGGTGAAGGATACCGTGTTTCCACTGGCTGCATGCATGCGCAGCCGCACGCTGTCGTTGGTTTGCCGACGGCCCGGGCAAGTCACTATTGGATGAAGCCTACAAATCAAATGAGTAGGTAGGCGGGTGCACTCAATGATGGTAAGCACTACCACAAACTACTTTGAAACCATCACTACTTCACATCTGTGAAACCAGAGTTGCATGGAGTATCACAATCCACCGAGTGATTGAGATGTTTGCCACGGCAAGCTTCTGAGCTTGAGATCTCTCAGCAAAGATTCGCGGTCGGTACCGGACTGGCGGTGAGACAAGAGCTCCACCTGGTCCAAACAGTAAACAAGAAGTCAAATGAGGCCTGAAGCTCTACGAAGGACTTCAGATGTGTCTTGCTCCTGGGCCATCTGTTCTCACCATAACCGGATGGCTTGCCGGTAAGAACCTCCGGGTTCTCCATACAAGCCGTCGACCGTGATGAGAAATGTCCTGCAGACTGCGCATCCTCACTGCAGTTCCCAAACTTTGTCTCTCCTCTCCACGTCAGCGCTCGAGGCGCCGAGCATGATGAAAAGAGCTTTTCGCGCACATATCCAAAGATTCCCACGCAGCCCCATAAGGGCCGCATGGAGCTAGGTCCAATGTTGAATGGGTAGTTTTCAACTAGCAAACATCTGGCATCGGCGGGGAGCCTCATGCGCGCAGATCCAGCCCGAGCACTAGGTTGAGAGGAGGGAGAAGAAAAGCAAAGGTGGAGGAAGGTGAAGAAATGAATTTTATAGGATCTTAGGGCTAAGCCAAGCAGAGGTAAAGAGGCATCTCGGTGTGTAAATGTTAGATGTTAGATACCGCTGCCTGCCGCTGCCTGCTGCTGCCTAATGCTGCCTGTTGATATGGTTGACTCGTTAAATGCTTGCCTACCTGTCTATCTGCCTGTCTGCCTGTCTGCTCGGAAATCCCTGTTGACCATCTGTCCGGCTGCCTAGAGAAAGGATGCCTAATTCTCAAAAACACCTCATTTGCCTAGTCGCCTCATCGGCTTGCTTTGACGGGGCAGAAGTATCACTATTATATGTGCCTTCAGAAGCGGAGGCACAAGTGCTCCACGGAGCCCAGGTACGTAAGGTAAATAGACAGATGAAAGAGGGCGTAGTTTATCCGTACCATTCACAATGAATGCCGAGACACACACGATGAAGACATTGAAGATCACATACAGTAGAAACAGGTTTCAGGTTTCACGTTGCAGGTTGCCGGTGCTTGCCTCAGCCACCCACGACGGCGCCCGGCGACGTACAGTACCTCTCATTGTGTTACTTGGTACTTGCATCACGCCCTTCTTAGGCAATATTCACAAATTCCCTCTTCCTGCCCTTCTGGCCCTTCTGGCCGGCGGCATTCTGCGCCTCACCCCACGTCTCTTCGTCGACGAATTCACTCTCCCCAGCAGCTTCCCTGACTCGGCGGCCTAGGACTCTGAGCCCCGCGAGATTGAACCCCATTTCCGACTTCTGCCGGGTGAGGGTGCGTCTTAGTTTGGCCCTGACGTCTTCGAGCATGCCTTTCATTTGTCGCGACGAGACGATTTGTCGCTGATGTGTCTTCAGCATGAAGAGCAGAATGCGGCACGTGAGCGGGGTGGCGCGCTCCTCCTGCGCCCAGAGGGCCAGGAATGTGAACAGCGCGGGGATCTGACTGAAGCTGAGGACCAAGAGCGCGTCCTGGAGCGACGCGGCGGGGATCTTCTGGAAAACGGAGAGCACGTACGAAGCGGCCGAGACGTTGTTGTGGGCGAGGAAGACGGGGTTTCGCTGCGGGACGGCGGCCTTTTGGCCAATTTTTCGCGCCGCGTCGTAGGCTTGCATCGTGCGCAGGTCTTCCAGGCCGAGTTCGAGGGCTTCTGCGATTTTCTCGCCCGCCATCAACGTCTGCGCCGTCTGTTTGCCTGCGGGACCGGCCTCGGCGGCGTTACCGTTCGGGTCGGCGAGCTCGTTGGCCTCGTTCTCCAGAGACGTCAACAGGGTGCTCTCGTAGAGGTCTTCGAGTTCTTTCTCGCGTTCTTCTTCGAGAAAGATCTGCTCGTCGGTCTGGTTCCATAGCCGAATGCTCTTGTCGTGACTTGCCGTGACGAGAAATTCGCCCGAGTGAGCGACGGCCATGGCCCAGATCTCGCCCTTGTGACCGTCTAGCTTTTGGATCTGCTCGAATTTATCGGCGTCGTAGTATTTGATGACCCGGTCTTTGGAGGCGGAGAAGAAATGATGCCCATTGCCTTCATTGTTGGTGGGCACGAATTTCACGGCGAGGATGCTGTCGTTGTGGGCGAAGAAGGCTTTGTGGCAGTCGCCGAAGTCGAGGCCCCAGACTCGGACGTTCTTGTCTGCGCTAGAGGTGACAATCAGTTTGCTGTCGTAGGAAACATCCATGGAGAGGACGGGGAGTTTGTGGCCGTAGAGAGTCAGGAAGAGTTTGAGGGTGTCGACGAAGAAGACTTTGACGGTCGAGTCAAGGGTTGAGACGGCAAGGAGGCGTTCGTCGGGCGAGAAGCAGACTGAGAGGATGTCGTCGACGACTTTGAGAGTGCGGGTGTGCACGAGGGTGAGTTTTGACGTTTTTCGAGTCGTGCCTAGCACTTCCTCCTGAAGGACTTTGAACTGCCAAAATTTGGCACTCTTGTCAGCCGAGCCCGTGACCAGCGACTTTCCATCGGGAGAGACTTGTAACGACCATATGTCTCGTTCGTGGGCGTCGATTGTGTCAAGTAATATTGAAGCGGCGATATCGAAGACTTGGAGGGTTCCTTCCCTGGTGCCCACGACGACGATCTTGTCGCCCGGCAAGAATGTTAAGCTGAGGGCGTGTCCGCAGTCCAGAGTGCGCAGACAGGTTTGAGTCTTTGTATTCCAAATCTTCAGGCTCCCCTGCGATGCTGTCGCGAGCATGCGGTCGTCGGAACTGATAGCCACGCAACGTATGTCGGTGCGGTGACCTGGCATGTCGACCGAGAGCGTTCGGTTGTATTCTGGGGTTTCGGAGGATTTCTTTCTCTTCTCGGATGCTGAGACATCGAATAGCTCTAGCTGATTGTTGGACGTCGCGACCAGGATCTGTACCGACTTGCCGGATTTTCCACCTGCCCAGTCTATTGACCTTACTTTCCCGCCTGTTCGGACGATAACGTAGGGAACAAAAACGTCCGCGCCGGTAGCTTTGGAGATGTCAGCCGCCTCTTCCGTGTCATCAGCGACATCGACGCCTGAATCCGCGTCGGCAGGCCCCTCCTTTTCTTTTCTTCTCTTTCGTTTCCGAGCGAGGGATTTCCTGATTTCAGTCTCTGATCTGATTCGTAATAACTCGACGGCTTTCTCTGCTCCATGGACGGCAATCAAGTCACGCCTGGGATGGAAAGTCACAGCTATCGGCCGATCACGTCCGTGGCGGTATAATGCTCCTCGCTCCCGTAAGATACTGTGTCCTTCCTGGATGCTCGCACCCAACTTCTCCTGCAAAACGGACTCATTGATCGACCAGACCTTGAGCTCGCCGTCATTGCCCGCAGTGATGCAGCCAGTCCTGTCTTTGGCAAGGCCCAATGCCCAGCATTCTCCATTGGTCTGTGTCACATGTGTCTCAACACAATGCTGCGTCGACAGATCCCAAACCTTGATCAAGGCGTCCTTGCTAGTGGACAGGAGGAAACCTTGCGAAGTAGAGGTCTCGTCGGTACCATCTTGTGCATCCTCTGGCGAGAGGAAATTGAGGGATGTTATCTGATCCTTGTGACCTCGCAGGCGGTACAAGCCAAGTTCTGCCACTAGATCCCAAACGATAATGTCGGTATCTTTCGAGCCGCTGGCCAGTCGGACCCCGGATTGATCAAAAGTGAGTTGCGAGATGGCCGTCCTGTGTCCATTGA
Organism: Cladophialophora carrionii CBS 160.54; assembly: GCF_000365165.1. Lineage (NCBI taxonomy): Eukaryota > Fungi > Ascomycota > Eurotiomycetes > Chaetothyriales > Herpotrichiellaceae > Cladophialophora > Cladophialophora carrionii. Next base: position 2,629,843 of record NW_008481830.1, read on the forward strand.
AGGTAATGATGACGGTCGCAGTTCGTGCGTCCCATATTCGAATTTTCCCATCGTCGTAGCCCACGGCAAAGATGTCCAAGTCGACCAGACTTCGGCGTATCACGGTGACCAGAGCATTGTTGTCCTCGACGTGCCATTCCCGGATTTTTTCTGACTTCTTCAAGTCCCACACCAGGACGTCCTCGTTTGCGCCGACATAGGCACAACCTGCGCCACCTCTACCTGTCGTCAAGTCTTCATGGTCGGGAGTTGGGTCCCAGACAACATTCGCCGCGGTGGTACAGATCTGTCCGAAGGTCTTGCTGTGATCAAACTTCCTAGACAAGTCAGCGCCAGCACAGAAAGCCGATACCGAGAGCCAGAACCTACAAATATGACTTGACCATGGTGCAGCAGTTGCTGGCGCAAACTCGATGGAAGCCGACAACTTTTTTCTTTGAATGCGGAGAAGCGTGATTACATAAACGCCAAGCAATCGCGGACCCACCCACGGAGCCACGGTGCGTTCACTGACTGCGATGTTGCCGCCGCTGACAGGGCCAGCTGGCTACAGTTGCATGGGCACAAGGCACAAGGCACCTCCCCGCAGCCTTCCTTCAATGATAGTGTACAACCTCATTTGCATGCCCACCTCGTCCGTACCCTAGCTACCGAGCAGCCTCCCTCTCTCACCATGCTTCTCCTCGACTACCAGAATGTCCTGATCCAATCGCTCCTCACCGAACGCTTCTCCGGCACCACCCCGCCGTCGACAATCGACCAGGTCGTGTCCGACTTTGACGGCGTAACATTCCACATTTCGACCCCCACCTCGAAAACCGAGATCCTCATTTCCCTGTCTATAAAATGCTACCGAGAGCTCGTCGAGTATGGCGCGGAGCAGGTCCTCCAGCGCGAGTACGGCAACTACATCACGACCACCGAAGCGGGCTATGACTTCTCGATCCTCGTCGATCTCGACAACCTCCCGCCCACGCCGGAAGAGCGAGAAGACCTGGTCCGCCGCATCTCGCTGCTCAAGCGCAACGTCATGGCCGCGCCGTTCGAGCGGGCCTTTGACGAATTCGCCGCCCTCGCCGAAGAAGCCGCAAAGTATACGTCCGAGTCCGCACCCCAGGGCGTCGAGGAAGGCGGCCAAGTCATGGCCATCCACTACCGCGAGGAGGAAGCCATCTACATCAAGGCCAGCCACGACCGCGTGACGGTGATATTCTCCACCATGTTCATGGACGCGGTGGATCGGATCTTCGCAAAGGTGTTTCTGCAGGAGTTTGTCGACGCGAGGAGACGGGCCATCCAGAACGCCCCGCAGGTGCTGTTCAGGAGTGATCCGCCATTGGAGCTGCAGGGCCTGAGAGGCGTGGGGAAGACGGGCGAAAAAGGCGAGATGGGGTTCATCACGTTCGGTAAGCATTGCGAGCCATACGCATGTCGGAAGGCTAGGGACTGATCTGATGTTGGTTGGCAGTGCTGTTCCCTCGACACCTGACACGGCAGCGACGGGAAGAGGTCATCTCTCATATCCAGACGTTCCGCGACTATTTCCACTACCACATCAAGGCGTCGAAGGCGTACATCCACTCGCGCATGCGGCGGAGGACGGCTGATTTCCTGCAAGGTGAGTGCTTCTGACCCGTATTTTTGGGGTAGCATATCGGCTGACACGGCGACGCACTAGTTCTCAACCGTGCCAGACCCGAGACGGAAGAAAAGGAGAGGAAGACAGCAAGCGGCAGGACATTTAGAGTTCAAGGCTGAGATTGTGGGACCGTCTGTCGACTCTTCATGTACAAGTCGATATCGGTCCGATGAGGCCTCTTTCCAGAAGACTGGTATCAGTCTCCGACGACTTTGCGTAAATGGCTGCCCGAGTGTGTCTCTGCACATCTACGTCTGGATGCTTCTGGGGAACAGTGGAATGCGCAGTCCACCGCACGAGGTCCGAAATATATCTAGAACACACTAGAACTGTGGTCAATGGACAAGCATGTGGGTTGTGCACGCATAACCTAACCCCACACGTTCTGCTATTTCCAAGGATCCTGATTTGCGTAGCGGTTCCGTCTACTGAGGAACAGGTATACTACACAGTGGTCATGACACTAGCATTGCCATACCAGCTCAACATCGGATTCTCTCCATTCCTGGTCTCGGTCTCGCGTAGATCCGCCCAACTCTCCAGAAAGGCCCGGTGCCCACAAACCCGCGTCAACTTGCCCGTGACCGCCCTGTAGACGTCCTCCATGATGGCAAAGTCGGTCGGGAAGAAAATGTCAAAGAATCCTTGATGGACGAACGGCGTCGAGACCTGGACATTGCGTCGTTGATAGCGGGTCTGCACCACGGGCGCGTTCAAGCCCGGCACAGTGTCGGACGGGGGCAGGTAGTTGAAGTCGGACAACACTAGACGGTGCGCGGGGAAATGGGCAGCGAGAATGTCGAAGAACTGGAGCAACCGTGTCGGGATATACTCTGGGAGGCTTAGATTCGGGGCTAAAGGCAGGGCATGCCGAAGCCGCCGTATAAACCTAGGATATTGTGTGACGGGCGTGATGATAGGCGATCGTGCCGCGATTTCTCGAACACGAAGGTATCGTGATGCCAAGGGGTCCAGATTTCGATCATAGAACTCGAAGAATTCGCCGTCCGCGTCGATCAGTACGCTGCCTTGGAGAGGGGTCTCGGTCTCGGGGTCATAGCGCAGGGAGTCGTGCGCAAAGTTGTCTATGACTTCGAGCGCGAGGAAGAAGCATGGCGAGTGGACGTATTCTGTCCAGTCGAAGATGGAACGGTGCAAGATTTGGATGTGGCCCAAATGATCTGCGGCATATGGTGAGCGCCGGAGACTGGTCAGTTGTAAGTCGGCAAGAGAGGAGGAGATCTCGATGATTTTAAACTGCGTGCGCGAATAGACCTCGGGTTCGTGTTCGTAGATGTAGTCGAGGATATTGCGCATGAGAGTCCCGTTCCCGGCGCCCATCTCGTAGATGATCAGGTCATGGTAGGGAAAAAGGGTCATTTTGTAGTTTGTCACCAGGTACCGTGCAATGGCTTCGCCGTAGTAGGGACGGAAGAGTTCGGTGGGGGTATGCCACAGTTGGCGGGTCTCGTCGGGTTCGATCTCGTCCAAGGCGTCTTCGAAGTCGATGTAGCCTTGGTCCACCAGACGGTTGAATTCGGCGCCGTCTTTTATTGAGCGAAAGTCAAAAGGCTGACCTGCATTGAAGATTGTAGCGTGCTTCGTGAAGTAGCCGTAATTCGGATTATACAGGCTGTCTGTGCCTGGTCAGTCTGCTACCCGAGTAATACAGCTTGTTTGCCCACCATCGATGAATTCCCTCGTCAGCATCTTCACTCTTCGCGGCCGCTGGGTCCTGTGCCGTAGATCATGGGCAGTCACTCGGGGGTATTCCTTCAGTTGCTTCGACATGTCCTTGGGGAAGGCATCGATCCTCTGCTGCCATGTACTACCACCTCCTGGCTCGTCTTCTTTCCGTCGAAGGGAGTATTCGCGTCGTTGTTGAGTCAGCTGCGATGCTGAACGCAGCCGTGCTTGCTGGTGTGCGCATTGTAGGCGAAGGCAATTTCGCGATGGTCTTGTGAACAGCTGTTGGAAGATACGGGTCACTGCAGGCGAGTCCATCAGAGGATCAGAGGCGCAGTAGACTACTTGCGCACTAGGCCAGTATAGCAGCCACCTCAGACCACCGCTGACGGGAAATTGAGCTGCGTGGAACTCGGTCAATGGCCTGCTGCCATTAATGGGATTGGAATCGAATGCGGAGAAGTGGTAGAGATGCGTTTTTGGCAAGGTCGAAATCTACGGCGGATCCTTGTAGCTGCTACGGCGGATATTTTCAACCTTTCTGCTGTTCGAGTCCTGAGCCAAGTCCTCTCGAATAGAAGAGGGATCTAATGAGGCTCTCATCTTTGTTTGGGGGTCATCACAAATCCTATCATTTGACACGCTTATATACAGTGAGGTATTGAGACGGGAGAATATTAAAAAAGCAGGTATGATGAGGCTAGCTGCGGCTGATCATAGAGGTTTGCTGTGTAACAGACAGGAATGAACAACCAAAGTTAAAGACAGGTACGCCGCCTGCATGCTGGCACGAGACATCAGTGAAAGCAGGAAGGGGTCGAGCTGCAGAACTTCATATTGCTCTTTAGGCTGACGGCCAGCCTCGTCCGGTACAGATCAGTTCTCGCGGACAAATATCGCAAGGACAACGGACGACGCCAGCGATATATCGGCTCAGCAGTCGTACGTGTACAATCGGCGCCGCATATTGCTGCAAAAAGGACAATTCATAAGGATGCAATGGTCCGAACGCTCTTTACTCGTCGGCATCGCCTCCGGCCTCGCACTGGCTGTGATCATCGACCATGTCCGTCAATACTACACTTCAAAATCCAGGTCTTCGTCCGGTACTCAGTTTCAAGCCCAACCAGAAGATACCATATCTTCCAGTGGGATTAGCAAAACCCCTCCATCCCCGATCGGCAGCGGGATAGAGTCAACCATAGGCTCAACACCCCTGATCGTAATCCCCTCGCTCAGTGAGATTACAAAGTGCACAATTCTCGCCAAGTGCGAACACCTCAATGGCGCAGGCTTCTCGCCCAAAGACCGCGTGGCTCTCAGCATAATCACGCGCGCTGAGCGAGACGGCCTCCTCACACCCTACTCAGGGGACACCATTTACGAAGGGACCGTCGGGTCCACCGGCATCAGCCTCGCCACCCTCTGCCGCGCGAAAGGCTACCAAGCGCACATCTGCATGCCGAACGATCAAAGTCACGAGAAATCAAATCTCCTGCTTAAGCTCGGCGCCGTGGTGGAACGCGTCCCACCTGCCCCGATCGTCGACCAGGAGCATTTCGTTAACCGCGCACGGAACTTAGCGAAACAGCATACCGCAGACCCGCATAGACACGGCCGAGGCTATTTCGCCAATCAGTTCGAAACAGAAGCAAATTGGCGCGCCCACTATGAAGGCACCGGCCCAGAAATCTATAGCCAGTGTGCTGGGAACATCACCGCCTTCTGTGCAGGTGCCGGGACTGGCGGTACGATTTCTGGGGTGGCGGCGTATCTCAAGCAGCAGAACCCAGATATCAGAGTTATACTGGCTGATCCGCAGGGCAGTGGACTCTATAACAAGATCAAGCATGGGGTTATGTTCCACCATTTGGAACGAGAGGGCACAAGACGGAGAGACCAAGTTGACACGATGGTGGAGGGGATCGGCTTGACGCGCTCGACTGTGAACTTTGAGCGTGGAAGGGATTTAATTGATGATGCCATCAAAGTTACTGACCAACAGGCGATGAATATGGCGCGGTGGTTGGTAGAGCGCGATGGCATTTTCCTGGGCAGCAGTAGTGCCGTGAACTGTGAGTGTCCAATATTTCTTTGGTTCCGTGCTCGCTTCTCAGGTTGAGATGCATTCCATCACACATAAAGCTAGACAAAGCTTGGCTGACACTCCAATATAGGCGTTGCAGCCCTGCGAACAGCACTCGAACTTGGACCCGGCCATACAGTGGTCACAATCTTGTGCGACTCTGGCAATCGGCATCTATCAAAATTCTGGGGACAGATAGGTGATATCGGGGGAGAAGCACGCACGACTATCGAAGACATCCTCGAGGGAAGAAAGCTGGACTGAAGTTCACTGCTCGTCAACCTTGGCCGAAGAGCTCGTCATCAGAACCGGGCTCCTGCTTGATGAACAGCTCATCGACCGATGGTGCTCTGCGACGATGCTTGGACCGGTCGCCACCAATACCGTCATACGCGCTTTTATTCTGCTGCTCGACGGCTTGGGCATTTACCTGACCTGAATTTATCAGTTCAGCCAGCCAGATCTCAGCCAATTTGTTCCCGATGTCTGTATTGTTGCGGTTCTCAAAGTAGGAGGCAAAGCCACTCATGTCTCGTTTGGGGTTCTGGCAGAGTTGGCGCAGAGCCTGTAGCTCCTGTTTCGACCACTCTGCTGACTCGGCCGGATGGTTGTCCGTCATGAGGCGGTATCGGTCATACACGTCGTTCAAAGCAATACCTGTCTTTCTTGTCCGCAGCGCTCGAAGTTCTGCGATCTCGTCGAATGATATACCGGCGCCTTCATGCAACTCGACCAGAGTTTTGAAATCAGAGACAACCAGTCTGGGTCCCTTGGGTGCTCTTTTACTGGTTGCCACGTAAGCGTGAATGTACTCCAGGTCGTGTACATCATCCTCATCAAGTTCGCCTTTGTCGAACTGAGTTGCTAACTTGGTCCAGTGGTTGAACATGCCGCCTCGAGTACTCCACTGGCGTTGACAGTAGTAGCAGGTTCCTTCCCTCATTTGTAGGACTTGCTCGTCCACCTCAACATTCCTGCGCTTCTGTCTCGGCGTCTCCCGGTCTTCCCAGTCTGATATAGCTTCGTCACTAAAGCCGGTTTGATCCTCCTCCTCGACCTCGTTAAAGTCTTCTTGAAGTGGGTCTTCCGATTCAGCGCGGATACGTCTTATCGCCCGAGCCTGATGCGCGGCTCTCTTAGTAGACCGAAACCGCGGGCGCTTCCATAATGACCTGTTGTGTTCTGGAGAGCCAACCCGCTGTATTTCCGTAGCTGCAAAGATGGAGCTTGGTGGTGTTCTGGACGTTGAGGTGGTTTTTGCTTGCTCAGGAGGTGCGATGCTTGCCGGGATGCGCCATGCTGGCTCGATGTGGGCTTGGTACGCAGCATTTCTGGCTCGATGTATGACTGTGAGAACTTCTCCGCCGACTTGTGGTCCAAATTTCTGCAGAATAGCATCATCGTCTACTTCGCCGTCCAGACTTGTGTAGTCACGATGAGGTTCTGTTGCATCTGAGTTGCCTGTCTCGAGTTTAGATTCAAAAAGTGAATCAGGGCTGGAAGAACGTGGCGGCCGCCGCGCTCCGAACAATGAATCGTGATCGGAGTTGGCCAGGTCGGACTGGATAGTGTTCTGGCTCTCTGTCGATTCTGGCGGCGTCACGTTTGCAGGGCGCGAGTGTACGGGCAGAAACAGTTCTTCATCGCTATCCATCGAGACCGTCTCCTCCTGATCTTCGGCCATGGCAGCACTTTCAGCCATTTCCTCGATGCTGTTCATGACCTCATCGGCATCGGGGTTGTCGTAGCGAGCCTCATCATCGTCATTGATAGCCTCGGTCATGGCTCGCAACAGCGTTTGGCCTCTCATGTTGTGTAAGCCACCCGGGTCAGTCTCGTTCTCCATTGACTGTAGATGGCCGTTGTTGACTACGACGGTCATGGAGTTCATGTCGATCTCATCGCCGATGCCGGAGAAGTCGTGCGAGTACTTTTCAAAAATCGACTCGAAACGGGACTTCAGAAGCAGATCATTGCGCTTTCGTCTGCCACCAAGGTCTTCGTCCAGCCGATCGTCTGAGGGAAACATGGAGAGACGGGGTCTCTTTCGAAACGGTTCGTCCATGTCGAAGGTATCCATGGCGCTAATCAAGTCAGACAGAAGCAGAATGGATTGACTGTAGAGGCTGGTATGGAAGTGAGCAATCGAACAATGAGGGGAAGATAAAGTGAAGTGTTCGTGGTGCGCGTCACGCGTCCCGGTCGCGATCTCACCAACGTCACTTGCAGTTCACTCGACTCTCACAAGTCTCATCAAGACATTCAATCCCTGGTAAACCGACATGGCTGAATACTGCCAGAACTGTCGACAGCCGATTGACGTTGACCCTTCCCTAGCACTGCTCAACCCGGCTTCGTTTGATCTGCTTGTCGGCACTGCAGGCAAATCTCATTCGAATAGCGCGACTACGACCATCTCGCGCTTGAACTACCCACAGGAACGCAAGGATCTCTACGACCGTGTTTCTGCTCAACCAAATTCCCCCGTCCATAAACGCTCTATCCCCGCTCCTCAAGATGGGACGCGACTTCGAAGTGGTGGCTACTCCAAGGGCAACGCTGATATGTCGTTCATCGAGATCACACAGTCGCAAGTTGCTCTAACAGATAGAGATCACCGTGATCAAGCGAAACGGAAAGCTAAAGATCAGCGCAATGGTATTGCCGAAGGCCACGAGGATCACAAGGAAGGCGATCTGATGTCTGCAAAGAAAAATCAAGTCGAGGACCTCTTCGCTATCCTCTCCTCCCATTCGGACATTGATCATCCAATGTGCCAGGAGTGCACTTCAATAATGTTGACCCACTATGCGACGCGGCTCGGCAGCGCCAACAGAGAAAGAGATGCTTATGCTGGCTTCCTCAAGTCCACTCAACAAACTGTCTTCCCAGAGGGCCAGAAGCAGTCAGATGCAAAAAAGACGGACACATCACTATACGAGCAGCTCGAACAGACAGAACTCGAACTCAAGAAGCTGGAGGCAGAGATAGCCGATCTGGAGGACCAGATACAGCAAGAAGAGTCGGAGGAACAGGCATACTGGGCTTCACGTAACCTCACGGACGATACCCTATATCGAACAATGACGCACCTGACCTTTCTCAGAGAGAAACAGACTCATGATTTCCAGCACCTCGAGCGGCTGCAGCGCACAAATGTCTATAACGACACCTTTTGCATCGGCCATGACGGCTATTTTGGGACCATTAACGGTCTGCGCCTTGGTCGTCTGCCAAACCAAAATGTTGACTGGTCCGAGATTAACGCAGCATGGGGTCAGACCCTGTTGCTTTTGGCCACTGTCGCAGAACGGCTCCGATTCACTTTTCAAGGGTATCGTTTACGTCCCCAAGGCAGCACTTCCCGAATAGAAAAGTTGGAATATCCTCAACTGTCTCCCGATGCTCAGAGGCAGCAGACCGCAGGCCGGGATCGTGGACTGCACTCGGCCTCAGCGAACCCTGAACCCAAGGTCACACCATTGGACCTGTTCAGCAGTGGTGACTTGGCTATTGGGCGTCTCCTCAATCATCGTCGTTTCGACAGCGGCATGGTGGCGTTCCTCGACTGCTTAGGACAGCTTGGAAACTATGTCGAAAAGACATCCACCACCGACGTCAGCAACACGAAAACCTCCATGAGAACAGCGGTCATTCGCGGCCCGTCAACAAAAAGGGTCCTACCATACACAATAGAAGGCGATAAGATTGGTGGTATCTCCATTAAGCTTGGTGTTGGCTTTCATCAGGACGAAAACTTCACCAAGGCTTGCAAATATGCCCTGACTTGTTGCAAGTTCCTGCTGGCTCATGTCAGCAACCTTGAAAGCCAGAAGGAAGTCTGACCGGTTGAAGTGCTTGAGTCCTGGTGACAGACGAAGGGTATCGGCTGTTTCGTTCCTTTCAGCTTGACAGCTCGCTGTGTTGAAACCAACAAGCGAGGTTCCCACAGTAAGCTAGCAATCTTCGCATGATGCAGACTCTCTATGGCGATGCACTTGTGATTGGATGTGCACATTCTTTGAACCCATTTTCTGGTGATCGGGCCGAGGGGAGCAGTTTTCAAAGCATTGGTTTACCGATAGGGATCTCCAGACCACATGCTACAACCCTAAGTAAGAATCAGGCATCAGCCAAAGTCCAATGCCTGTGGCTATGCCTGCTTCAGCACTTGTCTCGATCATGCTCGATCACCGAGGGGCCGAGTGGTCGCTCGTGAGATGGGTCACTGGTGGTCTTGAGCCTGGGGAATCTCGGGTAGGCCATTCCACTGGCTTGCTTTCGGCAAGATTCTGCACCTAAAATAGACAGGTGATATGAAACTAGTGTATGTGTTTGCCCAGGTGCGTGTTAACGATTGCAGCTAACAAACTGACCATGCAAGATGGCTGAAGACTCAGACTCTGTTGCCTGCATTCAGGCGCTCAGTACATTTCTCCCGACTCCAAGACGAGCGACATGGTCACTACGGCGTCAACTTATGTTCTGTGGTCCTCTAGTCTTACAGTCGAAACCGTTTGAAACGGTCCACAGCCGACCGATCTACGCCGTGACCATGATCGTGGCTCTGGACTGTCATAGCTTTAATGGTGTATGAACCGACCCGGTTACACAATTCGCCGTGGCCCCAAACACCCACCATCGCGTCCACTCCAAAGGCTCTCTACTGCCCACTAGAGGCCCGGCCTCATCCCGCGATTCCATAACCCATTCCCAGCCTCGTGCCTTCCAGTGTGTTGTTTTGCGTCAATGCAGCAAAACACACCTGCGGCAATTCGATCAAGAAGCCGGTAAAGAACCTGCATAAGACCGTGAGGATGTACATCGGCGCGGCGCAGCCAACGAGAGTCATGCAGAGGAGCAACATCCCCATGAGGAGGGTGCGCGCGGTGAGGATATTGAACGGCCCAGCTCTGTCGTAGATGATGTTTGGCCCGGTAATATGGCGGAAAGGAGACGTCGACCCCATGGACGCCGACGGGAAAAAATGCCCTGAAGTCGGAGGTTAAAGTTTCGATTCTGGGCGTGATCTGGGACGCAGAACAGCACGGTCGTCGAGCCGATGAAGCCGAGCAGCGTCGAAAGGGCGAAGAGCATGTGTGGCGTCCGTGACAGCAGAGGCATCCATCGATGCACGAGGTTTTGCGGGCAGGATACGCAGCACGCATGGTCGGTTTGGGGCTGCTACAATCGGAGCTCGCTCTCCTTTTCCATCTCCGAAGGCAAACCGTGGTTGAACAGGTGGTAATCTTGCTCTAATCCACCCATTCCAACTTCTGTACTCGATCTATCTCACAAGGTCGCCCGGGCTATGCTCACCCTGTTGAGCATATCCGAGGTTGATAATGGATGAATTCATTGATGTCGCCTCATTTTATTGGGCGGGTCGTAGCTCATGCGCAGGTCGGACCGCAAAGCGAAAGCGATCACTTTGCGAGCGGAACCAGATCATCATTGTGTTCGCCGAGGTCGCAGGAGACTGAGCAGGTGCAAAGACCTGGGTTAGAGCGTTGCATTGCAGCTTGACACCGTCCGGACGGCCTTCAGGTCATTGTCGACCGGAGCGAGTCAGCTCCACGGATCCATGGAGCTGGCTGGGGGTTCAGAGATCCGACACGACGTCTGTACAAGCATTTAGCAAGCCCTGTGTCCCATGGACGAGAAACCGATGCAGGCTGCAATAGTCGACGCCAGGGACAGAAGGCTAGCCATTCTGGGTGTGTCAAAATGGCGCTGTGATAGGCCGGCCGTGGTTATCAGGACCATCGCTCACACAGTAGGAAGTCGTGGAAGCACGGAGACAAATCACCCCCCTCATCCAGGTGTGTTCGCGGTCTACCTATTGGCGTAGAGGTGGCAGAGGCTGGCGCACCCATGTCCCTCCCGTACTGGGCAACTGACTAATAGATAGGCGTGCCAGAAGGGGTAGTAGTTCGAATTGTAGCCGGCGACCGGCTGTTCTGGTGCATGACTTGACGAGTATCGTGTCTCATCCGAGGTGGAGACCTGCGACGTTTTACTCATCAGTCGCCAGCATGCATCAGGTAAGCCACGGGTCTTTTACAGTAGTACGACAATAGCCACAACGGCCAGCTCGAAATGGGGCTGTAGCAATGATTGGTGCTATTGCGGCCGACGCCACCAGCACATTTACAACTCTGAGGATTGAGCGCGTTTGACCCAAAGATACCAGGGGATGGCGTAGTATTCGCTCGACGGTGGATGGGTGTGACCTCGAATTAGTGACTTGTTCGGTTGACGCTGTCGACACACGGTTTCCTCTGCCTTCCACACCTTTATCTGTTGATCTCTGGTTGCTGCTTGGCTCGGTGCTTGAAAGTGATCACGACCGCCATTGCTCGAGCAGAATGACCCGTTTCACCTCTCTATCATGGCTGCCAGCACTCAACCGGATCGTGAACTCCACTTCGTGGCCGTTAGAGGCCAGAAGTCACGTTCAAGCTCGGACAAGAAAGATCGTAGCTCGGTACGTGCGTTTGTGATGCGAGACTACCTGAGGCAGAAGAGCGACCCGACATGGAGCTTCACTCCGGCAAAGGTCGCTGACCAGATGAGGTCGCACATATCACGCTTTCGAACAACCAGGATCACATCAGCAGCAGGGCCGAGGAAGAGGAAGATGGCAATGGCACTGGAGCGAAGGGCTGAGAAGAGAACCAGGACCCAACGTCCACTAATCCCTGCACCTGTTGGCGTGGACGAGCGTAGCTCAACGCGCTCATCACTCCACGACTTAGACATGACGGATCCCTTCTGCACGTTGGAAGTCGATCTCTCGGGCTCGGATTCTCAAAACCTTCTCCAGTACTATCACACTGGGTTTTGGGCCAATTCGTACGCCTGCAACCCCGAAGCCAGATGGATTTCCGTCGCGCTGATGGACCCCGCCATCATCCACGCCACCCTCAGCCTAGTGGCGATCCATCGAAGAGATTGCTTCTCTATTGACCTGTCGAACGTCTACTTCAAGCATAGAGGCGAGGCCATGAGGATCGTTGCCCGCAGACTGAGTAACCTGAAGGAATCTCTAAGTTATGGGACCATTGGCGCGGTGGCTCTGCTTTCCAGCTCAGACAACCATTTCGAATGGTCCTCCGAGGCCCAATCGACGCACTCTCAGGGGTTGGGCCATCTGATCGCACTGCGTGGCGGCATGGAGATGTTGAGCTCGAATCGACACATTCAGAGGGTGGCAGGATGGGCGGACCTGCTCCAGTCCGCCATGCATGGAACATGCCTCCAGGTTGAAATGCCAGCCGCAGTGCAGGAATCCTCGGCAGAAGACATCGACCTGAATGTTAGTGATGATGAAGCAGGCGAGCTGCTGACAGGAATCGTGCTGCAAGATCTGCCCCCAACAGTAGGCGACACGGTTCAGCAACTTCGGATCCTGTCGTCAGTGAAGGTTTATCTGCTAAGGGAGCGCCATGAAGAGTTGTGTCGTGTCTTCAGCAACCTGCTCTGGAAGCTCGAACATTCCATCCTGAGTCGATCGCAGAACCCCCAGCTCACCATCGGGACAGAGACAGGCTCACGCGATGATACGCTCAAACAGGATCTGATTTCCAGCGTTGTTGACACTGCCGCGCTTATTCTCTCCTACCTGACCCTCCGAGACCTTGCAGCCCCCATCGTGTATAGAAGGCTCAGCGGGCGGCTACAGGGACATCTGGAGACCTTGCTCCTATTCCTCGAACAGGAAGGTGGTCTTGGCGTGGAAGAGGACGAATTCGCCATTCTCTTGTGGTCATTTTTCCTCGGATGGCGAGGATCGAACAAGGATGAGACGCAAGCTTGGTTCACGGGTCGACTTGCACAACTGTGCTGGAGACATGGAATTCTTTCCTACGAAACAGTCAGGGCAAGGATTCAGTCGGTGATCCCTCAGGCCCACGGACTGGTGGACGTACCAGAGGAGTTTTGGACTCAGACAGAAGATGTCATCTGGTCGGATATGCTCTCGCTCAACAATGTGGGCTTTGGGGCGGTATAGTTCAGGACGATAGCCATTACTCGTGCGTCGTGTATGCATTTCACTGCTTCCCATCAATAACAAGAGGTTGAGAGACACGTAGTTTTCGACACGGTGCTATATCCTTGAAGTCGTCCGCAGAATTATAGAGGGCAAGAAGCGTACTATGCTGGCAGATGTAATTGACTGCCGGCCACTTTACGCGATGCGCGTCTCGGTTTCGCGTCCATCGCGTCATCCGCCGCATGCCACACATTGAACGCCTTCCTGGTAGCCAGGCAATTAATTACACAGCCCGGAGTACATCACTGCCCGTCATAGCCGTTATCACTCGCCGTCTCCTCAAACATGTCTCGCTCTGGGACCCTCCAAGCCACCAAACCCTCCGACTTCGAAAAGCAACGCCTCGCCAACATCGCCGAGCGCGACGCCCTCCTCAAGAAACTGACCCAAGAAGCCCAGTCCGCAGGCCTGTATACAAAGCCGCCAGTCTTACAGAATGGACAGAAACGCACGGCGACAGCAAAATCCAAGGGACCTCCAGCCAAGAGGGTGAAAAAGGAAGCCGCCGAGATCGTGCCCCGGCGGACGAGTTCTCGACTCGCTGGCCTACAGGCGGACAGTGAAGTCGCGAAACAGAAAGCAGAGGTCGAATATGAGAAGGCCAAGGAAGTCGAGCGAGCACGACGGCAGCGCGTGACGGGCGATTTGTCTTTCTCCGGGACAGACACAGACGGCACAAGCCTGATTGGCACCGATGTACTCCTCAAGGGCGTGGCGACGCCGTACGCACGCACATTCGATGAAGAGCAGATCCGCGAGACGAGCGACAAGGATCTCAAGGCCCTCAGGGAGAGGATGAGCGGCCTGCAGCTCTGGGATGCGTGGGAGCCGAATCGCATCAAGATCACCCCTGAGAGAATCTACAGCATGGCGTTTCACCCTACAGTCGCCAAACCGATTGTCTTCGCGGGCGACAAATTAGGCACACTGGGGATTGTAGACGCATCGCAGGGGAAGGATCGTGCTACCGGTCTTAAAAAAGAGGATGATGCTGAAGACGAGGACGAGGACGTCGATTCAGATCCCCAGATCACGCACATCAAGCCACATACGAGGACCATCTCGGCGATGCATACACACCCGTCCAAGCCCGAAGCGCTCTACACGGCGTCGTACGACTCGTCGATCCGGGTAACTGACCTCAAAAAGTCCCTGGCCGTGGAAGTGTACGGACCTTCCTCTCGCGAGGACGACGAACCCGTCTCCGGCGTGGACATGTCCTCTAGCGATCCCAATACTCTGTACTTTACGACCCTGAACGGCGCGTTCGGGCGGTATGACACGCGCGCCGCGCCCAGTACGGTCGAACTCTTCCAGCTGTCGGAGAAGAAAATCGGGGGCTTCAGCTTAAATCCGGTGGTGCCGCACTACGTGGCCACGGCGTCGCTCGACCGCTTCCTCCGATTGTGGGATCTGCGCAAGATGACGAAGAAGATGCCCACGCTGGTGGGCGAGCACGAGAGCAGACTGAGTGTCAGCCACGCGGCGTTCAATACCGCGAGCCAGGTCGCGACGACGAGCTACGACGATACGATCAAGATCCATTCCTTTGGCGTGGGTGCGCGTGGCACAGGCAAGGCGGCCGCTGCGGACCAGTCCACGCAGTACATGCACCAATGGGAGGCTGGCCATCAACTGGCCGACGAGGCCATGAAGCCCGAGGTCGTCGTCCGACATAATAACCAGACGTGAGTTCCCCGCGCGTGGGCCTGGAATTTAATCCCCTTGGCTTTATTACAGACGTGAGCGGAGCTGAGCTGAACTGACTTGATCATGCAGCGGCCGGTGGACAACTATCCTCAAGCCCCGCTGGCAGATGTATCCCATGGACAATATCCAGAAACTGGTGGTGGGCAACATGAACCGGTAAGTTGAGGAGTTGCTATCGCTGCCCGTTATCTAAACCACGCCATTCTCTGACCTGGCGTCAAGATTCGTCGACGTCTACTCTGCCAACGGCGACCAACTCGCCCAGCTCGGCGGCGAGGGCATCACGGCCGTGCCTGCCGTGGCGGTATTTCATCCTTCCAACGACTGGATCGCCGGCGGCACTGCGAGCGGGAAATTATGTCTATGGATGTAGATGGACATGACACGACAGGTTGTGGATTGCAATTCGACCTCGCTAATTACAGGACCCAGCATATTTGGATAGAAGGGGCATGGCCGGCGACGAGGTCCGCGGAGAGGAGAGTCGGTCGGTCGGTCGGTCGATGCAGTTTCTTTTACTGTAATAGTACAGTATAGTACAACTAGTATACGTGGGGAACCCCAGTCCCGGGATCTATTGTTGCGTACCCGTAGTGGTTGATTGAATGATGAATGAGCGAATGGATGGATGGAAGAGATGCATCATGCGTATGTACTCGTATCAATGCATGTTGATCGCGGCGTCTCGTTCTGGTAAAGCATGAGCGGTGAAATCAACAGCAGTACCTCGTGTAGTACCTCGTGTACTTGAGTTCAGTTAATACACATGACGACACGACACATTACTGTACGTTGCATGGCGCCACGGGGGTGCCACGGCTTGAGATGATGAAATCGCACACTGCCGCGGGTAGAACGTACCATGGAGGTAGGCGAGGGTATGGCACAGAGCATACTAATAGTAACTGTACTTAGTTACATCGCTTCTATAGAGAACGACCCAGGAACTTGTCCCTGTTATTTAATATACTACTCCGTACCGTCGGAGGAATAGAATCAACGGATCGATCTGGCTGCCTACGTCCATACCTACGTAGATACATATCATATGAGGTCGATGCTCCCTCCTGTCCCTCTTCCACATGATAATCATACAATACAATATAATACAGTCGGGGTGAGCAGACCGCGGCTCACAAAGTACCTACCTAGGTAGGTACCTAGGTATGAAGGACAGTACACAAGACAACACGCTCGCTGCTCGCTGTTCGCTTGCTCGGTTCTGGTTACAGTACAGTAGCTCGGCCATGCCAGCCCTGCTCTGGTCTGCTCTGGTATGCTCTGCTCTGGTCTGCTCTGGTCTGCTCTGCTCAACCTTGCTCCGGTCCAGATCAGTCCGATCAATTCAAGTCATTTGGTTCTCCTCGGCTCTGGTCAAGTCAATTGTCAAGTCAAGTTGAGTGGTCAACCACTCCCTCCCTCCCTCCCTCCCTCATTCGCCCCCACCCCCCAACGTAACAACCACAAATCCCACCTCCCCCATTTCATTCTTCAACGGCGTCCAATGCGATACAAACTTCTCAAACCCCATGTATCGGCGCGTACAGAGCACGACGTCCAAACTGATAGGACTGCCGTGTTTGAGCGCGGCGCGTACCCGCGTCTTGAAGTCCGAGCCGAGCTTCGAGCCCGCGGAGTGGGTGGCTAGGAAGCGAAAGATGTCCGTGCCGATGATTTGGTCCGAGCCTGGGCCTGGGCCTGGGCCAGAGTGTGAGTAGGACTGGGACTGGGACTGGGATTGGTGTTGGTGTTGAGGGGGCACTTTGGAAAGAGTATGAACGTTGGGGTTGTTGCGGGTTTGAGGGATTGGTTTGCTGGGGAATAGCATGCTCGCGACGCCGGGGGAGTGGAATGAGATGTAGAATGTTGTGTAGTTGATTATGAGGTACTAGTGGGGACGGAGGAAGTCAGTCAGTCGTTCAGAAAAAATTTGATATCGGAGAGGAGGAGAGCAAAGAACAGAGTAAAGCTTAAAATCAAGTCAAATCGCATACCATGACATAGCATAGCAGAGCATAACATGACATAGTGGCCATGCGTGGCCGTGTGACTGTGTGGCTGGGCGGTTATGGGTGCAACTCACCTTAGAATACGCCGTGTAGAACGTGTCCATCTGCTTCCGCAGATTCATCTTCTCGATCTTGTTCAGCAAGCCGTCCTCCATGCCTGGCGGCCGGTAAGGCTCCACCGGGGCTCTACTGCGGAAAGGGTTCTTGAACTTGGTCTTGAGGGACGAGGAGTTTTTCGATGCCTCCGGAGAGGTAATGCCGTTGACGGCGTCCTCGTCCGTGTCGTTGGTTTGGGCCAGCACCTTGAGCACGTCAGACGCGCTGTGGATAGTGGTGGAACAGTTGATCTGGCCGCCGAGGAAGAAGACGACGTTCCCCACGGCGTCGGACAGCGGGGTCGTGTACAGCAGGTTCCAGAACGGTTCGCCTGATTTCTTCTGGTTCAGGAGCAACTCGACGGATTCTTGACGCGTGCGGATGGCTTCGCGCAGCCTCTTGACAGCCGACGCATCCGTATTGCGGCATTGCAGGAAGCGGCAGTTTCGAGGGATGATCTCGTTGCGTGCGTAGCCAGTGACTTTCACAAAGCCATCCGAGGCATATACGATGGGGTTGTCGGCTTTGGCTGGGTCGGTCAGAACAAAGCAATCGCCCAGGCCGGCGTATTTGGCGCGATTTCCGGCCAGGGCTTTGGCAGCGCTCATGGTCATCTGATGACGCACAAACCGGGGATAGATGTCCATGGCGACGAGGCGTTCAATCTCGTTCTGTGAATCCACAAACACGGTTTCTAGCTTGGGGAGCGTCGAGGCCAGAGCGGCCTTGAGATCGCGGTTGACCTTGAGGAGCAAATTCTCGGGGATATTGATCTGGCTGTCGGCGTTCACCGAAATATAGTCGCGGTGGATCTCAAACATGGATGTGGCGACCTCGTTCAGGAGGCTGTTGTAGTTGTCAACCTTATCGAGGAACTCCATGTTCTCGGCGCATAGTCTCGACCGGCTGAATTTCAACAACTGATGGGCCGTCGTGGGATTATGCAGAACCACTTGGAAGACGTCGGCGGTGAAGAAATCGGGAAGCCGGTTGGCCGACGTGGTTGTGAGGCTGGTGTTTTGGGACGCGCGCGACACTGTCTCGGTGACTGAAGGCTCATATGAGCTCTTCTCTTCGATAGCCTCGAGGTTGAAATCGAGCTTGCGCAGCTGCTCTCGGTTCTCTCTGTCGCCATTTTGTCCGCTTGATGTAGGCAACTCGAAGTCGCGAGGTTCGGCAGCTCTTCGTCCTTGCGGAGTTCTTGTACCATGCTCAGGCTGCCCACCGTTTCTGCTATCCGTGGACTTGATCGTGTCGGATCGAGACTCCAGGCCCGGTCGCTGAAGTGGAAGGCTGAAGTCGGGATCGAGACCCATCGGTCCTCCGCTCACGCGATTGCTGGGAATGTGGTCATCTAACGTGTAGTCCCGGGTCAAGCGACTGCGCAGGCTAAAGGATACCACCGGCGGCTCCATTTCTGACCCAGGTTGGGCGGGGTCACCCGCTCGCGACAGATCTCAGTCAGTGACGGAGATGTGAAATCGACGCGCTTGGGCAATTCGATACCTGCGCTCTGGCTGGAGAGACAAGTGACACCTGCATCGTGCACGAGCTCGTCTCGGAGTAGGTTTGAGTAGAAGAACCAGAAGAACCCACCAGAGGGGAAGCACGGTAACCCGCCTCAGCTCCAAACGCGGGTCAGGTACCTTTCCTGTTTACACCCAGCCGGGTTATTGCGGACATCTAGGTTTCGCAACGGTGCAGGATGGCCGTAGTGGCAGACGGGAAGCGCTTCCGCAATGCACGAGAAGACCGTTTGGAAGGTGGACCAAGGACCTTCTGAAGAAAGATTCGTCTTGGCTGCAGATCCACGTTGGCTTTGGAAGGATCATGCGCGGCAAGAGTCGGTGGCGGCCCCAGTTGGACTCACATGGCATCCATGCGAGCAGGGTCTGGGCCACGGGCTATGTGCCCAGTGACTAGCACAGAGGCGTCACCACGGCTGATGAAGAGCTGGGAAGACCATCAGGGGAAAACAGGGGTCGGCATGTAATCTGCAAGACCAATAGAGTACTCGTATTCGTGCCGATAGGTCTCAGTTGGAGTCTTGCCATCGGTATTGCGGTCCAGTATGGCATTCTACCTCGTATTGGGGGCCAGCTCGACGAAAGAAGATTGCGAGTACATGTACCGTATGATGCGATGTCCGTCGAGTGTGGGGGATTCTAGAGATTGACTCCGCAAGCCGCTCTGAACCCTTTGATGATGGGAAACGAGGGAGATTGCCATTCACTCGTACTGACTCGTCCCCGTAGGAGCTTTCCTCAACGAGCGAGATTGGCTGCCACTAGGCGATCGCCATCACCCTGGTTACGTTCGTGGGATGACTCGAAGCTGAAGGGCGGAGTTGAAGAGCTGTCCTTGTACCTGATGATGCGCTGTATCCAGATTGGCAGTGTTGGCGGTGACGCTGGGATCGTCTCGCGATCGCAGGCGGAGGCAACATCTGTCGACAGACGACGTGGAGATCGACGCTAACACCGGCCCCCGGCAGCCCTGGGCCGCCCGACTCGGAGATATTCTCCTGTTCCTGACTCTCTTGTGCCTCTAATCCCAGGGCGGCTACTCGGAGCGATGGACAGTGTTCGTTGCTCTTGACGCATTTCCGGGCGATACAGATCGTCTACTGGGCGATCGCCGTGTTCGTCTTTGGCAGCTACCCAGTGGAAGCATCATACTCCCCAGACTGAACCAAGGCTGTCAAAACTCCATCTCGTGATCGAAGCCGCCCTGCTCAGCCATGGTCTCGAACGGCGCATCTTGCATGTCCAAGTCGATATCCGAGATCGCATCCCTACCTTGACTGCCGAGCAAGCGCTCCAGCCTCTCAACCTCTGCTTCTGCCAGTCGTCCAGCCTCCTCCAGCCCGCTCAGCACGCAGCCCAACAGCTCCTCTAACTTCAGATCTCTCAGCACTTTCTCGTACCTCCTCATCTTGCCCGGGTCCCATTCTTCTTCCGCCCGCTCGTGCCCACTGAACGACTCTTCTGGTCGCGATTCGACGTCTTTCCACTTGTTACGGAATTCCTTGGCAATGCCTATGTACTCTCTGACCGGACCTCTGCCGAGGGTTGTGTGCAGCGGGTTCGAAGGGTGCTCGAGAGCAGAGATGACGTTGGCGTGGAAGCGATGCGCCGAGCCGTGGAAGGATAGAGAGTCACCAATGATGGATCCGTTCGCTGCCGCTTGGGAAGCAGGAGCAACGCCCGCTGATGCTGTGATCACAACGCCCCAGACTCCAAGTAGACAGACAAGCCCCCGCTCGAGAAGCGCGTAGAACTCGTAGAAGTCGATCTTGAACTGTCGTTCTGCTTCGACCGGGTCGATCACCATGTCGTAGGTTCCCAGTGTCGCTCGCGGGCCGTCGACATGCCTGCCCTGGGCTTGACTTAGGGGATCACCATCGGAGTAAACGCGCTGATATTCCGACAATCGAGCTTGATGTTCTTGGGCCAGATTGAGTGCGCGGTGGGACCAGTGCGTTAGACTGTTCGCTTTCCATGCGAGCCGGCGGAAGAGTCTGCGAAAGCGGTGCAAGTCATTGTGGCGAGCGGTATATTGGCGCTGCGCGGAGCTGAGTGGCTTTGCCGCCGGTGCGGTCGTCACAGCCGTCACCTGCTGCGGCCATGGCTTGCTCGTCGAAGGGTCTTGGTGATGTGGTGAGGGAGCTCGACTTGTCCAAGGTGACGGCTGCGATTGTCTTTCGCGCCGCACTTCAGGGCTTGCCCATCGAGAGGCACTGAGGTCGCGGTTCTGCATCACAAGCCCTCACCGCAGGCTTCTTGTTCCTAATGTGGTCGAGGGGAAGCCTAAATTCGTGGCATCATCGCTAGACTGGCCAGAGACGGAGATGATCCAGTTTAGGCCGGTGAATGCTTTGTGAAGTGTAAACGCGCAAAATTCCATCGCTCGTCACGACCTCGCATGCCAGGACTTCGGTCGCGCCAGTAAGCACGAAAGAGACTCACGTAGCAATCACCTTCAATTACAGTAGTGGGCATGCTAGACGGGTGGTCCTTGAAGCAGAAAAGAGCTGTCGTCGAACGATAATGGTTGACTTACTATTCCTATCAATCACACACGAATGCTTCGTTGATTGTGTGGGAGAGGCCAATACAGCCTCAACTCCCATAACGCCCATTGGTATCACGTTGCATTGCCTCGATGAGCACTGACCCGAGCAAAACTTATACCATCAACCGCTGCAAGCGCCAAAGTTGCCCATACGCATCATCAATTACCAAGCTTGCTTCATCCCACCAACCGATCCATGGATTTCAGTCGGCGTCACCGTCCCTCGTGCCTCGAGATTGTTGATTCTGTCTTCCGCCATGACTCACTCTCCCTGTAATATCCTGCCACGTAGCGTCGAATCTCCTCCCCGTGCTGGCTAGAAGCCCTTCCTCTTCCTCCTCGAGTTCATCCTCCTCTGCGTCTGGATCCGACAACTTGGGAGTCCGGAACAGGAGAATGACAAAGCCTAGCAGGAAAATTCCCAAGAAGACGAATTGGGCCCAGAAGTCAACGACGCCGAAGAATGGGAAGTTGACAGTCACTCGGTTGAGGAACGTCGAGACCACAGAGGGCGTGCAGACGTTCCGCGCCGCCGGATTACCGGTGGACTCGGTGCAGGGAATAATGTGCTGCTTGTGATCGGTGCAGTCAGGCTGTTCCCCAGGATGCTTGGGTGGGTGATCGCAGAACGTTTGGGGGCCAAAGGTTGCGTATTGTGGCGCGACCATCATGGCTATCGAGTAGTTGATGGCTAACGTCATGAGCGTAAGCAGCACCGTCGCCACAAGTAATGCCTGCGGCGAGGTGTGGGCTTTGCGGATTCTGAAGATGGTTATCCATAGTACTCGGATGCCAATCGTCGCTATCCCCAAAATACTGGCGCTGAAGAAGAGCATGACTATTGCCATGAAGATGACATAGTCGATCGGGAAGACCTTGGCAGACTTGACCAGAACCCAGTTGACAGGCTGGAAGATATTGATATGGGCGAGCAGATAGCCACAGTGTCGCTTGCAGATTGAGTTCTTTGCCTTGTCAATGCCCGTGATCAGCATGCTAGCGAAGATGACCAAGACAATGACCATCAGAAGGAGACCGAGAATGAGCTTGATGGGTCGAAGAATTGCACCAATCTTGAACCAGATCTTCCAAAAGATATTGCGATCCTTGCCGGAGGCTTCTTCGGCCATGCGCTGGTGACGACGTAGCGTGCGTTCTTCCCGGACGAGAGCATCGAGCTCTCTCTGGTCTTTCGAGGACAGTCCATCTGGGTTGCCCTGGGCGCGTCCTTCAAGCTGTCTCTGCCGTTCCAAATTGCTCTCGAGCTGGGCAGCCGTCGACTCGGACAATGCCGGCGCGGAGATGCCTGGGGCGGATTTGATCATGGTCAGAGGCAGTAGAGCGAGGCCTGCGGCGGTGTAGAAGCAATACAGGATGACACCAATTGTGATCAGCAATCCCAATGCAAACGTCAATGCACGCTCGCCGTGATTCTCCGACAGCAATTTCTTGAAGAAGTCCAGGTCAAAATGCGCGCCCTCCCTGTGACGAGCGACGGGCACGAAGAAGCCGACGAGGAAGAGGGCAACACAAAGGAAGATGAAGACCACCGTGTACTTGAAGGCGCCCCAGAACCTCGACCCGAATGTCTGAGTACCCTCCTCTTGAGCGACCTCATCGTACTCTTCGTACCAGAAGTAGGTAAACGGAATGACCAAGAGGCAGAGGAGAGCATCGAGCGAGTAGAGCAGGTAATAGACGATGCGCAGCGTGTAGGTGATATTGTCGACCTTGTCTTGGTTCGCCCAGCCCTTGCGCTGTCCCGTCTTGGAGCTCGTGGTACTTGAGACCAGTGCGACGTCCACGGGCAGCAACAGCACTGTTGCCAGGAGGGAGGTGATGGTAAAGATGCAGACAATGGTGACAAAGATCGATCGTTCTCGATGAGTCTGATACAGGTAGACGAATAGACAGGCGATGGAAAGTAGGATGGCGACGGCAATGGCATAGACGACCCAGATCAACGTGATTTGCACGTAGCCAGCGGACGCCATGGCCGAGAGGGTTGGCTCAACGAGCCCGGACAGCATCTTTGTCTGTGTTCCAACTTCACATCTGAATCTCAGACCAGCTGAAGTTCAAGAGGGAGGATGCGGGGTGGTGGTAGACAAGAAGCAAGAGCAGCATAAGAAGTCGTCCACGTCCCACGCAGGCAGCAGATGGTCATGAGCATCACTTGCTGCAAACCGGCGTCATCGCTTCACTTCCCGGGTTTGTGTTTGTATGCCAGAAAGAGACTAGCGAGTATTATGTAATCCACTGGCCCAACTTCGAAACTTGAGCCTTTGCTCAGCGCGACCTCACCGCGCCTCATCCTGGAGAAGACAGTCCCTACCTGTATATTGTCTCTGTGTGGGCGATGCGCCATAGGCCCTGTCGCCGGAGGGAGATAGAGTGCCCGACAACGTGCGGGAGGCAGTAGCACCCCTGCCACCCATCTCACCACGAGCTCCCTCCTTCTCTTGTCAACCGCGACGTCAACATGCAGTGCTACTCAGATCTCATTCCTCCTTCTGGAGTCACTCATGCGCTCTCGCTCCCTTTCACATCAGCGCATGCCGACAACTTGATTATTGCCCGGACTTCTCTTCTGCAGCTCTTTCAATGCAAGTCAGTCCCCGCAGGCCAGGACACCAAGCTCGTCCTGGTTGCCGAGTACAACCTTGCCGGCACAGTTACATCGTTGGGCAGAGTCAAGGTCACAGACTCGAAGGCCGGCGGAGACGCCCTTCTCATCGCCCTGCGTGATGCTAAACTGAGTCTTGTCGAATGGGACCCGGAACTGCATAGCATATCTACGCTCTCAATACATTACTACGAGCATAATGATCTCCAGGCTGCGCCATGGCAGCCTGATCTTGCTGATTGCGTCAGCCGTCTCACGATTGACCCTTCAAGTAGATGTGCCGCTTTCAACTTTGGCATAAGTAATCTCGCCATCATCCCGTTTCATCAGGCCGGTGATGATCTGGCTATGGACGACCTGGACGACGAACATGACGAGAAGGCACAGACAAGTCCGCAGCAGGAGGGTCAGGCTGGTGATGCCCACTCAAAGTACAGCCCATCTTTCGTGTTACCATTAACCATTCTTGATCCTGGCCTATTACACCCCGTCGACATGGCTTTCCTCCACGAGTATCGCGACCCGACCATTGGGATTCTCTATTCCACAGCCGCGCGCTCCTCGAATATGAGTCCTGAACGTCAAGATGTCACAATCTATGCGGTCTATGCTCTCGACTTGGAGCAGAAGGCCTCAACCACCTTGCAGTCTGTACAGAAACTTCCCAACGACCTCTACCGAATTGTGCCGCTGCCACTGCCTGTAGGAGGCGCATTGCTGATCGGCGGTAATGAGTTGATCCATGTCGATCAGGGTGGGAAATCAAGTTCCATTGCGGTCAACGAGTTCGCAAAGGAAGCTTCTTCGTTCCCAATGACAGACCAGTCCGAGGCTCGATTGAGGTTGGAAGGTTGCCAAATAGAGCACTTGGGCAACGCCGCCGGCGACATGTTGGTGATACTGAAGAGTGGAGAGCTTGCTCTTCTGGGCTTCAGAATGGATGGCCGTTCGGTGTCCGGACTGACCCTGCGAAAACTCGGAACAGCACATGTCCATAACCTCGTGGAGGGTTCTGCGTCTTGCACCGCGAATCTCGGAACAAATTGTCTCTTTATCGGAAGCGAAGGAGCCGACTCGGTTCTGCTTGGAGCAGACAAGAAGCCAGCCCAGTTAAAACGCATACGCTCACGAGCGCAGACTCAACCAAATGGAGTGGAATCTGATCAGGAGGAAGAAGATGCTCTAGATGACGAGGACGACGACGACCTCTACGGCGAAGCCATACAAAAGCCGAATGGACATGCCTCAAGCGAGTCCAGTGGCCAGAACTTTCGAGTTATGGATCGGCTTCCATCAATAGCACCTATAAATGACTTGGCCCTCGGCCCCCTGGGCAAGCGGAAGCGCGATGAGAGCGATAATTCTGCTCTATCAGGCAACCACTCATCTGAGATTATGGTCGCATACGGTCGAGGTCGTGCCGGTGGAGTGGCTTCAATAACCCGCCACCTCGAGCCGGAGACGACAAAACGGGTGAGGTATGAAGATGCTATCGGTATATGGTGCTTGGGCTCCACGCAGAAATCTCAAGATCACAAACCGGCAGAGGAGCTGGTCATCGTTTCTCACATGACCGCGGATGGTGTCGGCCGATCTTCGTTGTATCGTCTCAATGATGGCGATATGTCGCCAATCGCAGACAGCGACTTCGACCAAGCTGCTGGTTCAGCAATATCGGTCTTTAAGCTGCAGGCTACAAATCACACGATCCAGGTGCTGCCCACGGAAATCCGTGTCTACGATGCCAACTTTGGCCTCTCGCAGATATTTCCCGTGGTCGATGAAGAAGAAGGCCAACTAGCCAGGGCGACGAAGGCTGCCTTTGCCGAACCTTACCTTGCCTTGGTCAAAGACGACGGTACAATGGCCGTGCTCAAGGCAGATAAGGCCGGTGAGCTTGATGAAGTTGACCATCCGACAGCCTTCAAGGATAAGACAATCTTATCAGTATCGCTCTATCACGATGCAGGCGATTTCTTTCAGACTTCGAGGCTGTATGGAGGCGCTGCGACTTCAGCTGGACCAATTCTGGCACTGATGGCTTCAGATGGCCACTTTTGCCTGTTGTCTCTTCCCAACCTGCGTCTCCAAGTGTTTCAGTGTGACAGTCTGCCATTTCTACCCACTCATCTGTTGCAAAACACACAGCTACCCAAGCATTGGAGAAACAAGGACGAACTAGCAGAAACTCTGCTTGTTGATCTTGGAAACAAGAATGACAAGCGACCGTATCTGGTTGTTCGCAGTACTACCAATGATCTCGTCATCTACGAACCCTTCGCGGTGCCCGGCGTAGTAGGCAGCTTCAAGTTCAAGAAGATTGCAACAAAGCCAGCAGAAGCTCCCGAGGACACAGTCGAGGAAGAAGGCGAAGAATCGTCACTCCAGCCGATGCAAGTGATCAGGGACATAGCAGGGCATGCCTCGGTATTTATTCCTGGAGCGCAGCCCATGCTCATCCTCCGCGAGGCGTCCACCATGCCACACGTTTACGAACTGAAGCCACAGAACATCAAATCTCTGAGCGCAATCAGTACCGGTACCAGCCCCCACGCCTTCGTCTTCATCGATGACACAGACTACTTGTGTTTCTGTCAACTCCCTCAAACCCTCATGCTCGGGCACTCGGACTGGGTCATCGACCGCGTCTCCCTCAACGAAGACATAACCTCACTCACTTATTTCTCCCCGACAGACTCGTACATCCTGGCCACAAACTCGAGCACTGAGTTCCAACTCCCCCAGGACGACGAGTGGCACCCGGAATGGCAAGCTGAATCCACGACGTTTCTGCCCACAACGCTTACTTCCACTCTAAAACTCCTCAGCTCTCGGTCCCACCGCATCATAAGCCAATTCCACTTCGAGGCGTCCGAGCGGGTGCTCTGCGTGAAGTCAATCAACCTAGAAGTCTCCGAGGAGACGCACGAACGCAAGGATCTTATTGTCGTGGGCACTGCCGTCGTGAAAGGCGAAAACATTACGACCAGAGGAAACATCTACCTCTTCGACGTCGTCGACGTGGTCCCAGAGCCAGACATACCCGAGACGGATCTGAAGCTGAAACTCATCACCAAGGAAGAAGTCCGTGGCGCCGTGTCGGCAATTTCGGGTGTCGGATCGCAGGGCTTCCTGCTCGCAGCGCAGGGCCAGAAGTGCATGGTCCGTGGGCTCAAGGAAGACATGTCCATACTGCCCGTCGCCTTCCTCGACATGCGGTACTACGTGCACGTCGCCAAAGAACTCCCCGGCACGGGCCTGTGCATCCTGGGCGATGCCTTCTCGGGCCTCTGGCTCGTAGGCTACTCCGAGGAGCCCTACAAGCTGCAAATCCTCGGCCGCGACTTTGAGAACCCGGCCGTCCTGGAGGCCGAGTTCCTCCCCGCCGCGAAACAGCTGTACATCGTCTCGGCCGGCGAAGACGGCGTGCTCCGCATCTTGCAGTACGATCCCGAGGACCCCAAGACCGAGCGCGGTGCAAAGTTGTTGCTCCGGAGTACCTTTCACACCGGCGACATGCCGACCAGCATGACGTTGGTGCCACCTCGGCTACCGACCGCCGCTTCTGCTGCTGCTGCTCGTGCTGCTCAACGCTCCTCCAACACCACGGCCACCGCGGCGGCGTCGTCGTCGATGGATCTTCTCGACGCACCCTCGTCCCAGGCGCACACCATCCTCATGACTGGTGCGACCGGCTCGCTCTCCCTGCTCACGCCGCTCTCCGAGCCCACGTACCGGCGCCTGTCGACGCTGCAGAACGTCCTCCTCTCGTCCGCGCTAGACAGCCACGCGCACTACGCCGCCCTCAACCCGCGGGCGTACCGACAGATCGAGACGGACGGCATCGGAGGGAGGGCCGTCATCGACGGCGACCTCGTCAGGCGGTGGTGGGAGCTGAGTGCCCAGGGCCGAGCGAGCGCCAGTGACAAGGCCGGAGGCAGCGTTTGGGATGTTCGCGGTGATTTGGCCATTGTGGGAGGAGCGGAGGCTGGGTTTTAGCGCAAAGAAAGGGGGGAGGGAGTGTGTGAGGAGAGCGCAACGAAGAATATAGGGGTCTCTGGACGAGAAGACCCGGACAGACGGACAAAGAGGGGGGCGGGGAGAGAGACAGACAGATAGATAGACAGACAGACAGATACACGTATTGAAAGTACGATGACTAGAGCCCCAGGTCCGGTACGGTGGATTTTATTCTTTCGGTTTCCTAGACTATGTATGTACTTTTGCAATCACCGTCCTTGTCTTGTCAAGGCGCTCTACTTTGGCTGTGTTTCTATGCTCCTTTCTCGCCCTGATTCGTACGTGATGGATGAGTGACTAAGTCTCTTCGGAGCGTGTCTATCAGTGAGTTTATTCAAACAGTGCATGGTGCATATGAAGCAATCGCCCCTTGAAAATCGGCTGTACAGAGTATCTGCTTATGCCTGGAGATCATGCCACGCTGCAACCGCAGTTGGTGCAATGTTAAAATACCTTTGTGCGCAGGCTTTACAGCCATGCTGGTGCAGCTTCCTGTGCCTACATACATCTGCATATATGGAATGCATGCCTATAGAGGATCCTCGCCTAGCAGATCTTCACCCGGGTCGAACGACACATCGGTCACCGTGTTGTCCTCCGGCTCCTCGAGTAATCGTCCTTGAGCACGATTATTCTTCTTGCCCTTTTTCTTCTTCGTGCTGCTGAAGACTTGAGGAATGTCATCATCGAAGGCTTGCATGGGAGCTGTATCTAAATTTGTATGTGCCGAGACAATTGTCGTTTGACGTTGGATGTTAGTGCTGTCATCCGCATCTTTTAGATTTGGTTTAATGATGCTCTGTGTACTGAATGAGATATCCTCGCCGAAGATCCATCTGTCTGAGGACTCTGGACTCGAGCGCCGTCCTTGATGGGCAGAGGGCCGAACTTCGATTATTGAGGTTGCTTGTCCCGAGTTGAAGGATATGGTAACTCTGCGATCTGAATGGAATGGCTGATAGGGAGAATTGGTTTCGATCTCAGCCGAGGCCAGCGGGTGGGGCGTTCTCGAGCCAACATCTCTACTAGGCCTAGGTTTCCAAAAGCCAAGCAGAGGAGGCCTTTCATTGCTCTTGTCCTCTGATTCAGCTGCGAATGCTGTCGGTGGTCGCCCGGAGGTGAGGTCTACAGCCTTCGGTAATTTGGTGGCAACCGCCTTTCGTGCATCGAAAACGGAGACAGTTTCCAATTGGCGATTTTCTCGAGGCTTGGTCATGCGGACGTAGTAGTTCTTGACGTTATTGTCGTCCAGGATGGACAATATGGACCTTCCGTCACGTCGCAGCCAACAGAACATACCCGAGCGTGCGAGGATTCTCAGGTGAAGCCTGCTCTGGTTCGCGTGCCGTATGCTGGTGACCGTCTCAGAGGCAGCACCCAGGGACTTGCTAAGGCCCGCCGCTACCGCCCTGCCACCACTTTTGATGCTGGTCGTCGAAGCAAAGCCAATACCCACTGGAGTTGCTCCAGCCAGGCCACCGTTAATACTCGGGGCTCTTCCGCGCAAACTTGCAAGCATTGGTTGTGTTCTACCTGCAAGGCTCATGGCCGAGGCAAGAAAACCTCCCGCTGGTGCAGGGTCGTGTTCCATCTTTCCTTGGGCGGGGTCGATGGGGGCAGAGGTTGGCCGACTCTTCTTGACCGCGGGTGGTGGCCAACGGAAGGACGTTTTCGGCAAGTCAAAGATGTGAATAGTGCGATTCTTGGTGAGAAGAGCGAATCTGTATCCAGTTGGCCCATCCCACGCTATGTCGACAATAGTAGACGGGCTCAAGCGCTCGTACCGTGCAATTTGCCGCACCCGGTTGCTTTCAGTCGAGGTCGAAGTTGGTGAACCGTGCGTGTATTTCATCTGCATCAGGTCCCATATGTACTGTACATCACCGTTATGATTTGCAGTCAAGAGCCCTAGGCCAGTTGGCGTGAAAGACAGAAAGCTACAGCCACCCGGTGGTTGGAAGGTGATCACCGAACTGAGCTCAGCTCCCTTTCGACCTTGACTTTCCTGAAGCATTTTCAAATCGAGGATGCTGACGAGCTCCGGGTCCCTGGATACTCCATGTTGTTCGATTGCATGCGTAGGAGGAAACTGAGCCAGGGCCAGGTGTGGAGAGTAGGCTGGAGGGCTGGAGGATTGGAGAGCGGGCTGGCTAGGACTGCCTGTATCCTTCTTCCAATAATTTTGCCATGTCTGCATGCCTTTTTCGCTGATCCACTTCGCACCTCTGACAGCTTCCTGCGCAAATCCTTTTGCGACTTTGCTCAAGAAAGTATCGACATCTGGGGAATCGACCTCGCAGTTCGACAGAGGCCTTGCGGGAGCAGTCCCAGCGTTGACATTCGAGTTCTTGCCAAAGACCACATATTCACCCAGGATCGCACCAATAGACCTTCGAGAAGAGGTACCTGCTGGGCAGAATGCCAGCCATCGCCCGTTGAGACTCAGAATGGGTGGATTCTCGGCATCGATCCCACGAGCAAGGTCGGCGGGCGAAATGTCCGCATCGGACGCGGGCCCATGAGAGGAGGAATCTCTCCTCTGCAGATGAGGTTGCAGAGTGGTCCAGTACTTGCCCAGGCATTCGAAGACGCCGGAATCCTTGCCTGTTCGGAGGGCGAAAACATAGATTTCGCCACTTTCCCCAGAAGAGACGACAACGAAATTACCGCTGGCATGGATCTTCAGGGACGATGGACGCCCGCTACTCGTAGCGACCCCTGGGAAACCTCCCGTAGCAGTGGGCACCTTCAACAGCTCAGCCACCTCACAGCTCTTGCTTAGAGAAAACACCACTACTCTGGTCTCCGGAACCTTGTAGGGAGTCCCATTGAAGGGTCGGTCTTCGGTTGGTGGTGATGTCCCGGGATGTGGAGCCCCAGACCCATGGACAACGAGCGCCACCAAAGGCCTGAGGGCCGAGAAGGGGTCTTCGCCAGTATTCCATGGAAGAAGCGTGGCATCAACTATGGTGCCTTGCACCCCGAGGAGGGCTCCAATGTGTTCTAATTTCTCCCCATTGTAACTGACAAGATGCAGCTCCCCGTCCACAGTCAGAAGAATAGCGTCTCGCAACTCAGATCCTGAGCCCGGTAAGCGGGTGAACTTCAAGGGAGCCGGTTCTGGCAGAGGTGTGTGTGGAGGGCAGACACCCAAGTCGACATCGTGGGCGCCATAGAAGTGTTGTTGAGGCAGATGAGGCAGGGCAGGAGGAGACCCATATGCAGTGATGCCATAGCCGTAAGGTGAGGTCGACATTCGATGGTGACTCGGGAGGGCCGGAATGCCTCCACCATAGCTCACTGGACGGGCGTTGCGCATGGGAGGGGAGATCGGCGGACTTCTAGCATTGAAGGCGACTCGAGTGCTGAAACCAGGCTCGTATGGCGGTGAAGAGGACGAGTTCAGGCCTGGAATGGGCTCGACTGGTGGGGTCCTGCCGTGGACAGCATTCCGAGCCCAGAGGTCGACTGGCGGAGTATGCTCGTCGGAAACCTTCTGAGAAGAGTTCGCGTCGTTCAAGGCATCGAAGGCATTGCTCCTTCTGGTTTGAGAGAATGTCTGCGGTATCTGGCCGAGAATCGAGGGTGGAGGGTTTGAGGAGGAAAACGGGAGCTGAGATTGACCCATTGACGCTGACTCTGTGCTGTTGTCGGCATTGTCGACGCTAGACAGCTGTCGGGCAGCAGCATTCTTTGTCTTCTTCTTTCCTGCTCTTGAAGGAATGGTGTCTTGCTCGGCCACAGCTTTGGGGACTCCTATGTCTGGGTGTTTGGAGTCGGCGGTACAGACTGCTTTGTTAGATGCTGGCATTCAAAACCCTTGCACTCTTGATCTAGGGCACGGCCGAGCCTGGCACCTCAGCAGGCTGCTCGAGACGGGCAGCGGGGGTCGGATCTTGCCAAATGATGGTCGAGGCGACGAATGAGTGTTGTAAGGAAGCACCCCTGCCGACGCGGGGTTGCTCGACGCGTGTTTGGAGAGCAGATGAGTGATCGATCGTCTACAAAGAGATCAGCTTCCGAGCGAACTTGGTCAGAGAATGAGCTTGTACACGTTGATAGAAGGAGTGCAGATTGCGTCTGTCCTCCATTCGTGGAGGAGAACAAGGTTAAGATGTAGTCAGAGGCAGTCAGGTGCAGGGTGGCAGTTGAGCACCGCCCGAGCCAGCAATCAAACAGTTGAGTCAGGAGGCCTCTCGATGACTTGCTTATCGCCAAATGGGGGGCTGCTGAGGACCACGAGGTCACCCGGGGATTGGTTGGGCGTGGTTGGTCGAGCTTGGTGCGGGGGAAGCTCAGATGCGCGCGGTGGCTCGGTGGCTCGGTGGCTGGGGCGGGCACCGGGCGAGTCACTGGCCTTGAAAATAGCAAGACTTTCCGTTTGCAGCCACCGAGTCCGACATCAACTCAGACTCGTCAACTGGCCTGATGTTGATTTCTACCTAGGTAGGCACCTCCATGACGCGAGTGGGCAACAGCCAGAGTGGGCGTCGCCCGTCAGGTCGCACCTGGAAGGCGACAAAGAAAAATGGCCTAAAGCAAAACGTGGAAGAAGTTGATGGGAAGAGTCTCTTATATTGAGGAAGCCATGACTTGTGAGTGCAGCATCTCAAGCAGACACGTCACCGGCCCACGTATCAGGTGCCTGTCGAGCTGCGAGTATATCGCACTCAAGATGCGGTATTGGGCTCCCTGCAATGGTTCAGCAGCAAGGCTATAGCCAGTTTCAAGACGAACCAAGGGTCATGTACTGGTCGACACTGACAACCGCTACCGAAGATCTTGGTGGCTTGCTTCTGGCCGCCTGATTCTCTCCTGAACGGCCCGAAAACAACCCATGGTACTCTCCCCAGAGCCGAAAAAGATTCCAAAGCATTGTTCTTATTTCGTTTTCTTCGCAGCGGCAGCTCGTGCCTTTGCAGCCTTCTTCCTATTGCTCCTGATCATCACCATGGCGAGGAATGTCCCAACGACTGCGGAAGCGAGAATGGTGAGGATCACCGGGATTCGAATGGCCCAAACGCGAGGAGGAAAGAGGCGCTGCAGGGGATGGTCGTCATCCACGAACGGCTATAACACGATGAGTACGCAAGGCGATGCCACGGCGGACTGCGAACATACCATGAACAGCGTCCATAGAGTGTAGTACAGGAAGACTGTGGTTGCTACCACGAGCATCGCCATGCCCACGAGTTTGTCCAACTTGGACGAGAGGTTAGCGCTTTCTGGAGAACCAGCTCGGCGCAAAGGCGGAACTCTTACCATTTCTGCAAAGACCGCTCTTGCCTTGCGGTGTGATGGACACTGGTCGAGACAGTCACAGTAGAAAAGACCTGACAAGTCGACGGCTAGACTCGTTCACGAAATTGAACACGCAGTCGCGCTGAGGGAAGGGGATGCACCAAAAAGGACTAGCTCCGGCACAGTTTTTCCGGCTCCGCGCCCCCAAATTTCTGGGATTCAAACTTGTCCATGCATGTATGCCTGTTGCCATCCTTGCCTTCAGCCACAACCTTTCGACAAACATCGTCTGTCGGACACCTTCGCCTTTGTGACAAGGTGCTGGCGAGGTGACAGTCACAGTCTAACCACCCATCCATCGATTCCATTAGTTCACCGTGCATGGGCACAACCATCATGGCAGACACCATGTTGCTCTCATCAGCCGTTCGCCTGCCCACCCCACCTCCGGGCGGTTCCTACTCTCCAGGCCCCTCGACAACCAGAAAGAGGTCTCCCCCGTCTCGATCGCCTTCGCCCAAGCGTCGTCGACCGGCGCCTGGCCAGGCGGATGATGGGGAGCGGAGGAGGAATGGCCCAGAGACGGACCGTGAAATGGACGAGCGGGAACTACAACTACTCGCTAAATTCAAACCGAAGGAGACGGAAGATGCGAGACGGAAGCCGCTGACCGCCGAAGAGAAGCAGGCGGCCGCAAAGGCAGAGTACGAGAAACTCCTCACAATGCGATCGGGCGGCACCTACATCCCTCCGGCGAAATTGCGAGCTCTACAATCCCAGATTACAGACAAGACGAGCAAAGAATATCAGCGCATGGCATGGGAGGCTTTGAAGAAGTCCATCAATGGCCTCATCAACAAGGTTAATGTGTCGAATATCAAACATATTGTTCCAGAGCTGTTTGGCGAGAATCTGGTCCGAGGTCGAGGATTGTTCTGTCGGAGTATCATGAAAGCTCAGGCCGCTTCCCTGCCCTTCACCCCAATCTATGCAGCGATGGCGGCCATTGTCAACACAAAACTGCCGCAAGTGGGAGAGCTGCTGCTGAATCGACTGGTGGTCCAGTTCCGGAAGGCATTCAAACGAAATGACAAAGCGGTCTGCCTGTCCTCGACAACATTTATTGCTCACCTGTGCAACCAGCAAGTGGCGCACGAAACTGTAGCCGCCCAGATCCTGCTACTGCTTCTCCATAAACCGTCAGACGACTCGGTAGAAATTGCGGTCGGATTGACAAGAGAAGTCGGCCAGCACTTGGAAGAGATGAGCCCACCCATAGCCTTGGCTGTGTTCGATCAATTCCGCAGTATCCTTCACGAAGCCGATATCGACAAACGAGTGCAATACATGATCGAAGTCCTCTTCCAAGTCAGAAAGGACCGATACAAAGACAATCCTGCCATTCGAGAAGAGCTCGACCTGGTGGAAGAAGAAGATCAAATCACCCATCAAGTCGACGTGGACGACATCGACATCGACGTCCAAGACACTTTGAACATTTTCAAGTTTGACCCTGAGTGGGAAGAACATGAAGAAGCGTACAGGAAGCTCAAGGCTGAGATTCTGGGCGAGGACAGCGATGCCGACGACGACGATGGCAGCGGTACCGAAGAAAGCTCCGATGACGAAGAAGCCGAACACGAACGGGCTGTGGAAATCAAGGATCAGACCAACACCGACTTGGTTAACTTACGAAGAACCATCTATCTGACAATCATGTCGAGTCTGGACTTCGAAGAAGCATGCCACAAATTGATGAAAATCCAACTCCCTGCGGGTCAAGAGCCGGAGTTGCCTTCCATGATCGTGGAATGCTGCTCTCAGGAAAAGACATACTCCAAATTCTTCGGCCTCGTCGGTGAGCGATTCGCGAAGCTGAATCGCCTTTGGACAGATCTATTTGAACAATCCTTCGCTCATTACTACGACACAATCCACCGCTACGAGACGAACCGGCTACGCAATATTGCGCGTTTCTTCGGACACTTGTTGGCTACCGATGCCATTGGTTGGCACGTCTTTTCGGTCGTTCATCTTAATGAGGAAGAGACCACCTCTAGCAGTCGAATCTTCATCAAAATCCTGTTCCAAGATCTCGCCGAGGCATTGGGCATCCCCAAACTACAGGAACGCTTCAAAGATGATATTCTTCGGGGAAGCTTCACAGGCCTATTCCCAACCGACACACCGCGCAACACCCGCTTCTCGATTAATTACTTCACCAGTATCGGTATGGGTGCTCTGACGGAGGAAATGCGTGAACACCTCAAGAACCTCCCCAAACCAGAGGTTCCTGCTTTGCCACGGGTGAAGGATGATGTCTCGGATTCGGAGAGTGTGAGCTCGTACTCGAGTTATTCGAGTTATACGACGAGCAGATCTTATTCGAGGAGCCCTTCGAACGACAGAGATGGAAGACAGAGATCGTTAAGTCCCCGGCCGAAAGGTAGGGCCACGCGCCGGTCACTCTCTCCGTCAAGATCTCGGTCTCCGCCAGCCCGTGGTCCAACGAGACGTGGAAGGAGTCTAACTCGGTCCCCTTCGCGATCTCCATCCCCTCCCCCTCGCCGCGCCGCGCAACCGAGGCGCCGCTCCCCGTCTCCCTCGGTCTCGCGGAGTCCACCACCAAAACGCGGGAGAGTCCGCACTCGCTCCTCATCATACAGTAGCTATTCCTCGCGGTCGCACTCTCGGTCGCCTCAACGGCGCGCCCCGCTCCCACGTCGGAGAGCTGACTACTCACCTTCTCGCTCTCGGTCCCGAAGCCCTAGCCGATCACGCTCACCACCGCCACGGAGGGCCGCAAGTCCTGCCGTGCACCCCTCACGCCGCCGTCTGGTACCTGTCGAGACAGCCAAACCACGTTCTCGGAGCCCACCGCGGTATACCCGTCCCACCGCGAGACGAAGTCCCAGTCGCTCTCCATCCCGATCGCGATCTCCACCACGGCGGAGAAAAGGGGATAGATACGCACCAAGCAGAAGCCGAAGCCGAAGCAGGGGTCGAAGTCGGAGCCTGTCGCCACCGAGAAGGAGGGCATCCCCGCCCAGGGCGAACAGACGCAATTCAAGTAGTGCAAGTGAAAGGTCCTGGAGTCGGTCCAGGAGCAGGAGTAGATCTCCACCGAGACGGGATGGTGGAAAGGGAAAGGGGAGACGATACTCACCTAGTCCGGTGGGACGAGGTGGTGGGGCAGCTGGGAGGGCGCGAGCCGCGGATTTCGATTGATGCCAAGATTGGCCACGATGATCTGAACGGGACCGAGGATAGAGGCGAGAACAGAAGGAGGGTAGCAATAGCACTGGA
This sequence comes from Cladophialophora carrionii CBS 160.54, assembly GCF_000365165.1. Lineage (NCBI taxonomy): Eukaryota > Fungi > Ascomycota > Eurotiomycetes > Chaetothyriales > Herpotrichiellaceae > Cladophialophora > Cladophialophora carrionii. The sequence goes on from NW_008481830.1 coordinate 2,666,392, forward strand.
AATTTGAACAGAACCTGAAAGTGAGAGCGAGTGGAGGGGCAAAGTGTTCCATCGAATGGCTGACGGACATCCTTCCTCAGATGGAGCCGGGGGTCAACTGAGTGGTTCATACTGTTTAGTATTCCGTATCTGGACACTTGCTCTTCTCGAGCCCACGGGTACGTGTACTGTACCAATCAAGCCAAAGCCAGCAGGCAGGTGCTTCCCTAGTGGGGTTGTAGTATCTGTGATCGTGGTCTCATAACGCCGTGCCAATCCTATCCTATCGTACGGTGGTGTATCATGCATCATGCATCACGTCGCTTGCAGCTCGCTTGCCTGTCCTGTCCTAACCTGTCCTGACCTGTCCTGACTCGTCCCGTCCCATTGCCACACGGGATCCTTGTGTGTCGTGTGAGAACCCAGATCGACTGATTTTCGGCCCAAACGCCCGACGCCGATGCCAAGCGACAGTCGGAAGCAAAAGAGGTGATGTGGTTCAATGGGTGCCTGTCCAGTTCCTTGCCTTGTGGTAACAATCCCCCCAGTGGTTGGCGGACCCGCAAGAGGCGTTGATGTCCTGGCCCTCGCCCTCATCCTCTCCTCCTTCCAACATCCCTATTCCTGATACAGAACACTGAATCCGATCCTGGTAGTGATACTGTACCCAAAATTCCAGGCCCGGCTCCAACTGCCCATCCCGTGCTGCACACCTGTGGACGTAAAGACCAGGGACACGGCATGGAACTTCGTCTTGATCGTGATCGTGATCGTGATCTTCATACCGTATCGTCGTCGTACGCGAACCTCACGTCCTTGAGTCCCCTGCCCCGTCTGTACCCGCCGCCACTCCACCCATCGGGCCCTCGCACGCCCATGCTCTGACAAAACTGCTCATCGCCCTGCGGTCTCTCGTTCTTCGTGTTCCCCGTCAACATGCTCTGGATGCTCATGCAGACGCTCTCGACGGACTGGACGGGCGACCAGCCCGCCGTGCCGAGCAAGTCCAGGCAGATGATCCCGTTCGAGTAGATGTGTGGGTGGATCGGGACGGGGCGGCCGGCGAAGGGTTTCTCGCTCGATTGAGGGTTCGACGGGTCGGCGGGGGAGGGTGATTGTCTGATGAAGACGACTTCGGGGGCTTCTACTTGCGCCAGCGGTCGGCTTGTTAGCTCTGATGCATTGCAGCGTGCGGGGACGGCATACGCCGCTCTCTTTGCCCAGAGATTCGCCAGGAGGTAGAGGGGTCAGGAGCGTAGGACACACCGATTGGATAGGACTCGGAGAACAGAAAGCTCAGGCGGTAGATCTGGTTCATATACAACGGGTTGGAGTCTAGGACACGGATGTCGACAAGCCATTCTCGGAAGTCATCTGCTTTGACGAGGTCGATGCCTGGAGGCAGTTTTTGCTTGACCTATGTATGTAGGAAGACGTGTCAGTGTGTGTTGTTGGTTTGCCTGTCAGCTCGAAAGATATCGTTGCAGCGGTTGAGCAGCCCGGAGAAAATCGATCAAGTAGGGTGCCTGGGTGGTGGGTGGATGTTACCTTTGTCAGTTCCTGGGGAAAGGTCAGCGGTTGTCGGGACCAGTACTGTGGGTATGGCTGCCCTGGCCATCACTCACCTTCCCTAATCTCTTTGCTGCGAACATGGCGTAGAGATGTGGTGTGCCCGAGGTTTGTCTTCGCGCAGGAAGTCGCCCCGGTGGAGATGCGAGGCTGAAGTGGCTGAGTACCAGAAGATGTCGATGCAGATCGGAGTTGGAAATGGGTGGCGGATGAGGATGAGAAGGGACAAGGAATCTGACGCTGTAGACTGTACTCTCTCGCCTTGTAATCCTCGTTTGTAGTCTTGTAAGCGCGCTGTTGACTGTTGGCGTTGACGTGTCACGAGAGAAGCAGATCACCAAGATGCGAGATGCGGGATGCAGGCGGCGGGCTGAACAGCGCAAATCTGACAAACGAGACAAACGAGACAAATTAGACAAATTAGACAAACCAGGGCCCCGCGCCGCCAGTCGCGCCACCTTCCTTCAGCCGTGGATCTTTCACTCTTGTTTCACCAGCTACTGCAGGATGAGTGACGACGTGGTGGCCATGACTATACTTACAAAATTATTTTCAACGCATATCTCATGGCTTCATCATGGCCACAAAGCAGAGGTTTGCCTGGTGCGCCCGAAGGTCGCTGACATAATTGACGGCAAAACTGGGATTGACTATCTTTCATTACAGTAGGATAAAAAGGCACCGAAGAACTCGTCACTCCCTGGGTATAATCCGACAAGGCCAGATGCGTGTGACGTCGCGTGAAAGCAATCAAATGGTGAGATGGTCAGTAGCGCTTTTGTCTCCTCATGCCGTCGCAACCTTGGCCTCCTCCTTCTCCGGTGTTGCGCTCTCAGATGGCGGGGTGGCCGATCCCTCCGGATTGACACCTTGGGTGATCTGGGCGTTGATCTGCTGGACTGAGCCTCGACGAGCACCCGTCTCATCCTGGAACAAAGACCACTCTCCAATCAGCTCGTCGGAGAACTGGTCCAGATCCAAGCCAATCATTTCCACCTCGTCCTTGACGCGGAGATGCAGGCCAGGGATATATTTGAGGATGGTGAGCATGATGTAAGACAGTGTGAACGACCAGGCGGCAATGGCGGCAATTTCGGCCAGCTGCTTGGCGATCTGGGTGCCGTTGCCGTCGATGCCTCCGTGCACGACCGTAAAGCCGTCGAGGGATGAAACTGATGCCGAGGCGAAGATTCCAGTGAGGAAGGCACCGCACATGCCGCCGATTCCGTGCAGTTTGAACACCTCAAGACCGTCGTCGATATGAAGCCAGTCGTTCACTGGCTCGAAAAGGTTGACCACAATGGCCGTGATGAATCCAATCGCTGCTCCGCACCAAACTGAGACAAAACCAGCGGCGGGGGTGATACCCACGAGGCCAGCGATAACACCCTCGCACGCACCAACAACGGAGAACTTGCGGTGCTTGATGTAGTCCATCATGACCCAGCCAGCTACACCGGTCGCCGCAGCCATGTTGGTGTTCCACACCGCCATCATCGCGCGGACACTGGCGTTAAGGGCAGAACCGCCGTTGAAGCCGAACCAGCCGAACCAAATCAGAACTGTTCCGAGGAAGACGATGGTGACGTTGTGAGGCTTGTAGATGTGCTTCTCCCCATAGCGGCTGCGTTTACCAAGGACGAGAGCGTATGCCAAACCAGCGGTGCCGCTCGAGATGTGGACGGGCCCGCCGCCAGCAAAGTCAAGAGCACCAAAGGTGAATAGCCAGCCATTTGCATTCCAGGTCCAGTAAGAAATCGGGCAGTAGCAGATGGTCGCCCAGCAGAAGCCGAAAATAATGGAAGGAATAATGCGACCACGCTCGAACGAGCCGCCGACGACGATCATGGTTGCGCACGCGCAGAACATTAGCTCGTAAAAGGCGAAGACGATATCAGGGATGACCGCAGAGCCCCAGGATGGCGCAGCCATGACCTGAGAAGAACGTCAGTCTGCCATGTCACCGTGGTGGGCTCGTGTCTCTTACATCGATCATGCCGAAGTTCTTCAGGGTGCCAATGAAGGGACCGCCGTTTCGAGAAAAAGCAAGCGAGAATCCCCAAAATGCCCATTGGAAGGTGCAAACCGCCATGACCGTCCAAGCCTGGAAGACCATTGCCAGGGCAGACTTCCGGCGGGTCAGGCCGCCGTAGAGCAGACCGATACCAGGGACAATGACAAACACAAGCATGCCCATGATGACCTGGTAGACGTAGTGGAACTCAAGGCCGGTGTATGGGAGGTTGACATCGGTCACTTGGGGATCGCCACCGTTGGCCATACTGGAGTTGAACTCGGGCTGAACTTGGAGTCAGTACAGGACGCGAAGGCCAACAGTATCAGCCAGGACATACCCATGATGGAACCTCTACAGACGCCATAGCTACCTGTGCTGTCGCGTGTCGGGCTCGAAAAATGGTCCCTGCGGTCTACGAAGTAGTGTTGGGGGAAGAGCTGTGGATATTCTGCAGAACAGGCTCTGCTATATACCGTCGAGACGGGAGGTAGTCGGGAGGAAAGCGCGGCACCGCGACCACGCAAGCGAAGAAATTTCTTACCAACACGACCATCTCCACGCTACCCACCGCCGCCAGCACTCCGTTATTCTTGGTGCACACCACAAGGGCTGACCTCAAGCGAGTCGCAGGAAGAAGGTCAGTTCTGGCCGGCGAACGATGCGGGAGGCTTTGCGACCATGCCCCGAATGGGGACGCGACAGCCGAGTTGCCCTGGACTAGACCAGATTGATAGAGATAAAAACTGGCCGTGAGACCCATGAGATTGGCTGGGGGCAGTATCTTGGTGCAAATACTATTTGGAACAAAGGGCTCCCTCCGTCCTCGTACCTGGCTCCCTCGTGGTCAACCGTAGAGATTAGCGAGCCTTGCTGCTTCCCTTATCAGTGGGGTAGAGCCAAGACCCGAGCCAAGCCCCGTATCGCTGCCGCTGAGCCAATCGCGCGGGCGATTTCGGGACAAGCACGACTATCGCAGCTTCCTCCCGTTGCTTCTACTTTTCTTCTTTGCGCAGGTGGATCGACCATCGGTTTGGACACCGGCAGGCTTATCAACACGCGGCGCGGGTCGTCTGTGCTACGTCGAGTCACGACATCAGGAGAGCCATCCCACGCACAGCCGTCCGTATGCGGCCACAGCAGCTCGGACCCTTTGCGAATGCTTCTCGTTGGTGTGAAGCAGCACATGGCAAGAGCCGAGAATCAACAGTCGAGAGTCGCGACGACCAATGACACCGACATCGGGTTCACATGTGGGTGACGTGTCCGCCAGTCCTGCATCTCTCTGTCGGGCTCTTGCGAGTTCTGGACTGACTATTGCAGAACGACTACGAGGCGAGACGGTCAAGAACATCTCCGTCTATGGGCCAAAGGCCGGATAACCAGCGCACTACCATCTCACCCAGGACTGGGTACGATGTGTTCACGACTCCTCTACGTCTGTCAGCAAGCCGATCCGCTCCATACCTTCGGGAACCAGTCAAAGACAGTACCACATACGCACCACGATTCCAAGACACGGGGAAACTGGGGTACATACCTTGGGTGCCTGGTAAGCTTTTCAGCTCCGTACCCCAGACCTTGCAATGCTTATCTCTGTCGATCAACCAGACTCTTGATGAACGAGACTGTACATGGTCCTTGCCGCATCGTTGATGATCGAATCGTGAGGTCGACCCAGATTTCGATCGGGTGGCATAATGCCGACTCGTGGCGTCGCGCAACATCGTGTTGACGTCTTCGCCGCCCTGTTTACATCGAGAAATTGAGAACCACCCACCCTGCTTCAATTCCAACCCAGCGCGAGGCTCTCTTCAAAAATGCTCCAATCCTTCTGGTCAGGTGGACTTTGCTTGTGTGGGAAACATCATACGGCAAGTGCAGCCTCAATGCTAGAATATCATATGGTGAGAAAGGGTGGCATACCCGCCTGATATACGACTAGCGGCGTTTGGTCCTCTTCCTGAGACACGTCCAGTAGGTATGTCGGGGTTACGGTACCTCTTTCCCTGCCAGATATGTATCTCAAGCCAACCCAGTCGAGCCTGCGGCAAATCATGGACGGATATTTGCGTGCATGCGGCCTTGGTTTACTACGTCTCATGGGCATTACGATCTTGACTCCCTCGACTGCCACTACAATGAAGATAGCACATGGTCTGCGTCTCGGAAGCAGAACTGAAACGGTAAGAATTTGCGATTCGGTGCTCATGCTAAAACAAAAGGCAGTGTTATCGATAATACAGAGAAGCTCGCGCTCCGGCGACGTGCAATGACACCGCCCATGCTTATGCACATCAGCAGCCACAGTCTTCACCCGACTTGCCCCTGAAGGCGACGCCGCAGAATGTACATTTCGCCGCGCTTGATTGTCGTGGATGCACGAGCCGCATGCCACATGTCGTCCCTCGGGTATCGATTGCGGTCGTCCCTGGTCAGAACTCATCCACAGACCCGGCCAAGGATCTCAATTCCCACAGAATCAAGACATCGAGGACACCATTCTTAGTGCTCATCTGTACGGGTCCTCGGCTGTCCATCTCTCAGGACTTCGTGGCCGTCTTCTTGCTCGACTTCCCCAGTCCAAGCGCCCTGGGGATTCTAGCCCACGAATCTTCAAACAGTGCCTCTTCCTTCTCTTCCTTATCGACAAGATGCTGAAGCGATGCTGGCAGGTGAGGTTTCTTAATCGTCAGTGACGGCTTTTTGGCAGGCTGTTCTTGTTCTTGTTGTTTGATTGCCTTGGATGGTCGGATGATGATTCGGAGTCCTCTTGGTCTAACGCCACGCCGTCCTCGTCAGCATGTACTCCATAATGGCAGGGGCTTGGGGTGCTTACAGTCGACCCCACGAATCTTCATATATTTCGCGCTCGCTCTCGGCCTCGTCTACCAGGTTCTGAAGCGGGACTGGAAGGCTGGAAGTCGAACTAGTGGATGACCGCCTCCGGGCTGCGGTCGACGCGGTTTCTGTTCTGGACGTGGGATTCATAGTTGATATACGAGTCTGAGTATTCGAGTCAGGAGGCGTAACTAGGCTGTTTCGTGGTTGGTATTTATCGGTACGAGATGTAAATGTGTGTCTATGTGATATACAGGGCGGTGTGTATTTCTTGATTGTGTATATAGTTGTGGTTTGTCCTTTTTCTCGAACCATTCACCCGATCTATATATACCTATACCCACACGTACCAGCTCGACGATATCCTCCTCCCCGTGGGGTCAGGAGGACAACGAGCAGGACAAGTTCCCGGTACAGCGCACCAATGAGATAAAAGACTCTCGCTCGCTCGTTCGCCCGGTCCAAACTCGGCCCTCTCGCCCTATCGCCCTGTCGCCTGGGAGAAGACTCTTACATCACTGGGCGAGGATTATCCGGTACAAAGTACGGAGTAGTGACACTACCGATATCACTCAAGAACGAATATCCTAATTGTCCTTGACGGTTTGATCCGATAGCAAAGCATACGGATACTGGAAAACCAAAGAAAAAGGAAAAGGGGAAGAAAAGCATTGCGGCTAATGTGGATCGAACACAGTCCATCATGTCCATGGTCCTCACGCATTGCGCACATGACGACTTCGCGGCTCCTTGCAAGGTTATTTGAGGAACAGATCGGATCGAATTGGGGTTGGATACCATGTATGAGTCCCGGCACAGGATGGAGGACATGCGCGGTTCTTCCCAGAGCGGCCAGGAAATGGCACCGCGCTCTCGACATTCAGCGTCTGATCCCTTGAAGCAAGCACCCCGAATAGGTATCACAGCGGGCCAATGGCTCCTTTGGACCGATTGGCACTTATGCAAAGACTGGCTACTGAGTACAGAAAAACACGCAACCGACCGGGCGAATGAATCGGTCATGCATCAGCTACACCTACACCTACACCTACAGCACCAGCAGCGAGGCCGTGCTCGTTCTCGTGCTCGACCCCGTGCTCACCTTTCCCCTCCTCCTCTAATTACAAATTCGCCTGGATGACTCCCTGCCCCGCTGGTTCCGACACCGACCGCGACTCCGACTCGGCATACCTCAGGTCCAAGCCCTCCAGGTCGCCATTGTCCCGCCATTCCTTCAACAGCTTCAAGAACGCAGGTGCACCCCCTCCGTAGCTGGCGTTCTGGGCCACCGCGGCATCGGCGGTGCCCTCATTGTTATAATACCCCGGCGTGCACTCGGCGAGGAAGTCGGCCCTCAACTTGGCCATCTTCAAGATGGTGTCGATCCAGGCTTCCTCAGCCTCGAGCGTCGGCTCCACGGCGACGACGCCGCGCCTCTTGCACTCGGAGATGACGTACGCGAGATGCTCGGCCTGCTCGCCCGTGACGTGCAGAAAGTTGGGCGACAGCGCGGCCTGGACGATCTGCACCCAGAAACAATTGGGGAAGTGCCGGCTCGTCCAGCCGTGGAGGGTGCGGGTCCCTTGCTTCCAGGCGTCGGTGATGGTGCGGCCGCCGCGGCCGTAGATCTGCATGTTGGCGCGGTGCGCGTACTCGGTCGAGAGCTCGAAGCCCGTGGCGTAGACGAGCGTGTCAAGCTCGTACAGCTGGCCGTTGGCCACGACGCCGGTCTCGGTGATGGCGTCGACGCCCCGGCCCGCCGTGTCGACCAGGTGCACGGTCGGCCGGTTGAACGTCTGCAGGTACTCGTCGTGGAAGCAGGGCCGCTTGCACAGCTGGTTGTACCACGGCTTGAGGGCCGCGGCGGTGGCCGGGTCCTCGACGACGGCGTCGGCGCGCGCCCGCACCTGCTCCATCTTCTCGTAGTCGGCGATCTGGCGCTCGGCGGCCGCGCGGGCCGGGTCGATGGGCTCACCGTCCATGGTGGGCGTGGCCCGCGCGAGCAGCTTGTGCAGGATGTCGGTCCAGCCGTCCTGCACGAGGTCGACGTCGGTGATGCCGCCGTTGACGATGACGTTGAAGTTGTCCATGCGCTCCTTTTGCCAGCCGGGCTTCAGCGACGCCGCCCACGCCGGGTCCGTAGGCCTGTTGCCGCGCACGTCGATCGACGACGGCGTCCGCTGGAAGACGTACACCTCCTTCGCCCACTGGCCCAGGTGCGGCACGATCTGCACGGCCGTGGCGCCCGTGCCGATGATGCCCACGCGCTTGTCGCGCAGCTTGTGCAGGTTCCCCGTCGTGTCGCCGCCCGTGTAGTCGTAGTCCCAGCGCGACGAGTGGAACGAGTGGCCCTTGAACGACTCGATGCCCGGCAAGCCCGGGAGTTTGGGCCGATGCAGGGGCCCCGCGGCCGGGATCACGAAGCGCGACCGGATCGTGTCGCCGCGGTTCGTCTCGGTGGTCCACAGACAGGTCGCGTCGTCCCAGCGCATGCTGTGCGTCTCGGTCTGGAACAGGGCCTTGTCGTACAGCTTCCAGTGGCGGCCGATCATCTCGGCGTGGCGCAGCAGTTCGTTGGCCCGCGCGTACTTCTCCGTCGGCATGTAGCCCAGCTCCTCGAGCAGGGGCATGTAGATGTACGACTCGATGTCGCACTGCGCGCCCGGGTAGCGGTTCCAGTACCACGTGCCGCCAAAGTCGCCGGCCTTTTCAATGATGCGGATCTTGTCGATCCCGGCCTCGATCAGCCGCACGGCCACGAGCTGCGCGCCGTAGCCGCCGCCGATGATCACCACGTCGACCTGCTCGTCGACGGGATCGCGCGTGAAGCCCGGCTGGACCCACGGGTCGCGCAGGTAGTGCGCAAAGGGCCCGTCGTGCTCGACCAGCCGATACTGGGCGATGCCGCCTTTCGCCTGGCCATACTTGAGCCGTTTGTCGCGTTCTTCGATGTACTTGTTCCGCAGCGCGTCCGGGTCGAAGGGGAGGTCCTTGGGTTTGGCGGCCAGTGAGATGTCGGAGTCCAGCGCTGTCTGGGGAGGCTTGGGCCCTAGAAGGTCTGATGGGGCGAGGGTCTTGACGTCGGCCATGTCGGTTGGAGTGAAGCTCTTCTTGGGTGAATAGGCTTCTTGGTGGCAGTGGCAGTCCTCACGACAACGAGCCGTGACCGGTCTCCGATTTGTTGCTGAAGTCCTCGAATCACCTGCTGCCGGTGATGGGGAGGGATATCTAGTCCAGTTTCTTCAGGGCCGTGCAACCGAGTCTGATAGTCAGTCAGCCAGCCAGCCACTCTGCTGCCAGATGTCAGTCAGCGTATCAAAACGGGTCGATGTCGACGTACTCATACGACACGATCGACGGGGGGGGAAAGAGTCGATGTATAACACCCAGATATCGTATCGTCCAGGTAAACTTAGGGATATGTGCCCGACTGTGTCCTGAATCATGCCGCGGCGTGTTCGCGGTTATGTATCATGCATCTTGATCCCCCCCCCCGCCTTTGTGCATTTGTATCCGAATGGGCCAAGGCCTCTCACTTTACCGAACCGAGGCCTGGAATGCGACCCTGGTAGACGATGGTGCAGAGGATGTGATGGTAATCCGAGCTCGTGTCCTCGACATGGTGTTGGGCGCACAGGAGTGACTGGACAAAGGATGACTAGACGTTGTCTCCTGTGCCAACCACGACGCTCCCTACCTCGGCAGCGTCTGTACTGTAGTGGAGAGCTGTAGTTACAAGTACACTAATTAGTCGAGGCTCAACAGGATGACCTCGCTTCCCGCTTCCAGCTTCTTGTGGGGTCGGTTCTTATGCGATGCTCCGCACTCGGTATGCAGGTATGTATATTGTCGTGTCGGTTGACTCGCGAGGGGGTCTGCTGGAAATAGTCCCACGCAGAGTCAGAATAGTGGTTACACAGGTACACAGCTACACAGAACGTGTCATCGATAGACCATCACGGATCTAACAGTCAGCCCAGGCGAGACAGTCATCGACCACCCTTTGAATAACACCTGCAAAGCCAACCAACATGCAGAGCAACGGAGACGTATCCAGGTCGTCGTCGGCACCCGTGGCCTACATCACCGGCGGAGCCAGCGGGATGGGCCTGGCCGTGGCGCAAGAACTGAGCGCCCAAGGCTGGAACCTGACCATCGTCGACCTGAACCAGGCGTCGATATCCTCGGCCCAGCAGCACCTTGACGCCGCGCGGACCCTCTTCGTCAACGCCGACGTGACCGACTATGAAGCCCAAGGCCGCGCCTTCCTGGCCACGTGGGACAAATGGAAGCGGCTCGACCTCGTGTTCGCGAACGCCGGCATAGGCGACCGGATGAACTTCTACGCGCCGGCCACGACATGCCACCCAAACCTGCCCGGGATCCCTGCGAAGCCGAACGAGCTGGTCATCGACATCTGCCTGAACGCCATGGTGTATAGCGCGTATCTGGGCCTACATTTCTTCCGGCAGAATCCGTCAAAGGGAGGCAAGATTGTCTTTACGTCGTCCATGTGCGGGTAAGGAAGAACTCCGCGGCGAGCGGGCATTCCGTCCGTCTGTCTTCATCCTATTCAGTTTCCCCTCTGAGATCGTCGTCGTCGACGTCGTGGTGGTGGTGGTTGCTGTTGTGTTATGTTGTGTTATGGTTGTGCTTGTACTCAGTCCAGTCACGCATACTCCGTACAGTGTAGAGAGAGAAACGCACACACATACACACACACACACACACACACACACACACACACACACACACACACACACACACACACTCTTACACTTTAAACAGGCTGTACCCCGGCGACAACATCCCCCTGTACACGGCGGCGAAACATGGCATTGTGGGACTGACGCGCGCCATGGCCCGACGGTTGAGCATGCTCGGCGAACCCATCACCGTCAATTGTATCTGTCCCGGGCTCGTCGACACCGGGTTGACGCCCGCGCTGATGGCCGTCGCGCCGCCGGAATACGTGACGCCCAAAGCGACCATCGTGCGGGCCGTCATGGGGTTTGTCAAGGGCGACGATGCCGCGTCGGGCCAAGTCGCCGAGTGTAGTGTCGACAAGATCCATTACAGGGAGCAGCCTGCCTGGGGAGACGAGGCGGCCGAGTGGATCATGACGAACAAGCTGGAGGCCGAGATGAAGAGGAGGGGTATGAAGGTGTGAATTATGAAGTTGCTGGGTGAAGACGTCGAGAGGGTTAAGCGCGGCAGATTAACTTGAACCACGTATGCCAGTACTGGTACTGGTACTGGTACTGGTACTCCTACTCCTACTGGTACTCCGTGCTTTGATGCGAAGTGTCTGTAGTGCCTGTAGTGTCTGGAGTGTCCGTACTCGCCGAATCTTGATGATATCGGCGTCTTTCCGAGGGGATTCAAAGTCGAGCTTCAGGTTCAGGGAAAGGGGGTCCATTTGTAGGCTTCAGTACGGAGGACAGTACCAAGGAGCCACCACACCCCCCCTCGCCCCCTGATAAGGCCCCCTGCGCACGCTGGGCTCCCGGGGGCCATGCATCCAGCTTGTTTTGTCCTGAACATGTACTCCGTAGTGGACAGAGTACCCCCTCGTACAGCAAGGCGCCTCTCACTGTCCCTGTGACTGCCCCAGTGTCAGAGCACGACCCAGAATGTGTCACCATCACACCATTCCATTCCAGCCAGGCCTAGATTAATTAGCGAAGCCTTGCATGCCACACCATGCCATGCCGTTGCGAATGATGGACGCGCGGGGCCAAATGTCCCTCGGCGGCGCACTCACTATGTTGCTGCTTCTTAACTTCGCGTCCTCAACAAACTCCGCCAGAATAATGCTTGCGCAGTAATACTGTACGGTGTTTGCAGGAGCATCATTCACGGCCCAGAGACGCCGAATGCTAATTAACAAGACGGCCACAGTCACAAGCCAGAACATTGTCCGTACTAGTACTACATCTGGAACACATACTACAGTCACGCGAGAATGGATCATCTGTACGAGAACGACCGCGGCAGTCAAGGAGGCAGCATTGTCGCCTCATGCGCGCCGATCCAGGTGCCCTTCCTGTGCGAGTACGAGTATGACCACGACTGCGAGTTCACAGAGTATCCCAGCCAGAAGGGGTTCGACAAACACAAGTTCCTCGGTCTGGATTTCAGCCAAAGACCGCCGGACGAGACGGCCTCGTTCCTCCAGACATGGCTGTACTTTGGCCTGCTGGGCCGCGTGCTGCGCGTCCCCCTGACGATGGAAGACTTTGTCGACCGCACGTCCACTCCGCCCACGATAACCACTCGGCGCAGCCTGCCATCTTACCTCGAAGCGTGGGCGAAGAAAGTCAAGGCGAAACACGTCCAGCAGATGGAAGCCGATCTGGAAGAGGCGAGATCGTTCGTGCTTTGTATGCTCGAAGCCGGTCACGCCTGCCCGCTGCCCAAGGAGGTGGTCCTCTCCATCATGGTCCTCGGGGCCACATTGAGCTTTGCCATTGACTTGAAGATCGAGAGCTTCCCGCCCAAGAACAAGACCGTGATAGCCGATTGGGGCATGTCTCCTCTCATCACGGCCAGACTCGTCCGGAATGGCTGGTGTATCAACGACGTGCACCGCCTCTGCGACACCGTCAGTCCGCCGACCGCGTTGCTGGCCGCCGACATCGTGAGGCAGGAAGTGGTGTCCAGGGAGACACACGACGTTTGTTCGCCGGCCGGCTGCATTTCACGCAACATCGATGAGTCGACGTACGAGACCAAGCACGTCGATCCCGGTTGCCAGTGCGACTCGGTCGCGGCGCCTGTTGATCAGGTAAAAGCAATTCTCGACCAAGGGGACGTCCCCGTCATTCTGGTTCGGGAGGAGGGAGGTGGCCATATTCTGGGCCTCGAGGCCTCATCCTCCCGAAAGACCAAATTTATCGCCATCTCGCACGTCTGGGCTGACGGCCTTGGGTGTACGACGGGGAACTCGTTGCCGAGCTGCCAACTGCTTCGCCTCCACCGTATGTGCAGCGACCTGTTTCCCGAACGGACAGGAGCATCGCGGCTCTTCCGGCGAGCAGACGCCCCGCTGGGTCTGTGGATTGACACGTTGTGTATTCCGAGAGAGAAGGCGCACCGTCGCTTGGCGATTGCCCGGATGTCGGCCACTTACGCGGGGGCGGCCAAAGTGCTGATTCTGGACTCGGAGCTGTTGAGCTTGACCAAAGACATGCCTGAAAGGACCATTCTCCTTCGCTTGATCGGTAGCAGCTGGGACCGTCGCGTCTGGACAATGCAGGAAGGTGCCCTAGGCGCCAGCGGACTCCATGTGAAGTTGGCAGATGGGGTTTTGGACGTTTCAGACGCCGTCAAGAGACTGCAGAAATCCTCCGGCTCCGGGAGCCTTGCAACGGCCGTGGTCGACCGAGACGCGACGATCCTCTTCCAGGAGTTTGAGCAGCTGCGCAAAGCACACTCGAAGAGTTACTGGCGTGACGGTGTCCCAGCGATCGCTGCTTCATTGCGGATCTTGAACGGCCGTTCCACATCCAAGGAGGGTGACGCATATATATGCCTTGCCGGTATGATGGCACTCGAAGGCGACATCATCAAAGACCTTGATGCGACGCCCGTGCAAGAGCGGACCAGAAAGCTGCTGTCAAGCGTCCGGTATCTTCCCAAGAACATCATCTTCTCGCCTGGGGTCAAATTGGAAGAGGAGGGCTTTCGCTGGGCTTGCGCCTCGTTCTGGAAGTCAAAGTTCACCTTCAATGAGCTCAATGAGGTGGCTGAAATCCGAGAAGGCCTTGGTCTGCGCGTCGAGTTTCAAGGTTTCGAGATAGAGGCGGTCCCGCTGCGCGATAATTACTTCCTGTTCCAGTCTGTTCATACCAAGATCTGGTACAGGGCAACACTCGACGGATCCACGCCGTTGTCGCGACCCACCAACATAGCCCCGGGTTCAACCCTCGGTATCCTGTGTCCAGAGCGCGATATCATCCGCCGAGGAGCGGGAGGCCGACAAGTCCCTGCGGCTCTTGTCTTGATCACGGCGAGAAAGTCGGGTCTGAAGGACATGTTCAGCAAGGATGCCAATGCCCTCCACTGCACGTACATTTCTCAAGTTGTTCTTTCGACGCCCACCGCTGCTGACATGGGAGGGGACGCATGCCGTACGCTCGCTCGCCGACCAAATAATACCCAAGAGCCGCCCGGGATGGGCATCGTGTACACTCCGCAGATCTGGTACGTATCATGAGGTGCTGCCGACTGTGGGATGTACATTCTAGCATTCGAGCTGACCAATCTCAAGCTGGTGCATGGAACGCTTGATTCCTGGGCGACCTCGCAACCAAAGACGCATGCTGGCACCTTTAGATGATCCGGAACCGCTGCTACAACTGTGACAGTTCGCTCTTGACCAAATGAACCTCCCTGAGGGGTACCACCGCGAGGCAAAGTGTCTTCAGAAGGATCAAAGATTGGACAGACATGCAGGGCCATGTGATCGGTGCGCAATCGGTGTGCCGGCTGGCCCGTCGCCATCAACCTCAACCACCAGCCCGGTCTGGAAGATCCCCGGGTTGCCCACATTTTGCCTTGTGTCTCATGTGGGGACCTTCGACTGCTGCGTCGGACTGCGGGCATACGAGACATAAAGTCGCAACCCCCTCATCTATAAGTCGGGCTATGGACCACCCAGGCGCGTCGAGGCAGAGCAGACTGCTGACCTGTGGTGGTGCTCCTATACACACCTATTGTAGGTGATCTTGCCGAAATGGACGTTGTTCCAGCAATATGGTATCTTGGCGGCGCCCTCCTACTATGGGCCCTGGTCGATTGTGTTCAGACGGCCCTACGACCAGGTCTTCGAAGACTGCCAGGCCCGGTGTCCGCGCGGTTCTTCCGATTCTACCGAGCCTCTCTGGTCTTTGGAGGAGAGGCACCGGAGAAGTACAGACAGGCTCACGAACGATACGGCCCTGTCGTTCGAGTTGGCCCGAATCATGTGTCTATCTCAGACCCATCTGCGATCCCGCTCATCTACGGCATCGGCCTTGGAAACAAATTTCTGAAGACAAACTTCTACGACACCATGAGCCCGTTCTACCAAGGCAAAGTCATGCCCAGCGTCTTCACGGAGCGTGACTCCGACGTCCACCGCAACTTGAAAAGACCCGTCGCCCAGCTGTTCAGCATGACGAATATGCGGAACTACGAGCCATATGCCGACCAGTGCACCGGCATCTTCATCGAAGCCATGCGTGACCTGGAGGGTCAACCAATCGATCTGGGTGCTTGGGTGCAGTGGTACGCCTTTGACGTGATCGCCTGCATGACCTTTCAACGTCGATTCGGATTCTTGGAACAGCGCCGGGACGTCGACAGAATGGTTGGCGACCTTGACAGCGTGCTGCACTATGTCAAAATCATCGGCCAGTATCCCGAGTTGCACCCGTACTTACTCGGCAATGAGAGCCTGGTGCGGACTCTGAAATGGTTGTTCCCCCAGATACCGGATCCTTTGCACAGTTTTCTCAAGGTCATTTTCATCGACCCCACAGGCTGTCGGTGCATACTGATCATGGGCGCAGATCACCGAGGATGAAATCGCGCGGTATGACAACCAGCGAGGAGAGCGGACCGGCCGAACCGATTTCCTCGCTCAGCTCAGAGAAAAGGAGTCCAAGGACGGACAAATTCCTCACAGGGACATGATGAACCATCTGGCCAACAATCTCGTTGAGTCTCACCACAAACTCGATCCTCGAGCCGTAGTGCACATCATATGCTAACTTCTTCGCCATACGGTAGCTTGCGGGATCGGACACCACGGCCGTGTCACTGCGCGCATGCTTCTACTACCTCATCAAAACGCCCGCGGCATATAAGCAGCTGGTGGCAGAAATCGACGCGGCAGAGAAACAGGGGCAGCTTTCACCTTATATTTCGTACGAGGAATGTCTCAAACTGCCGTACTTGTATGCCCCTGGAGACCGAGCCGTCCCTTCACTCAACTGACGCATCCCAGACAAGCCGTGATGAAAGAAGCCATGCGGCTACACCCCGGGGTCGCGTACCCGTTGGAGAGATACGTCCCTCCCGAGGGTGCAACGATCTGCGGCGTCGAGCTGCCGGGCGGCACGAACGTCAGCATCACGGCACCGGTTGTGCACCTGGATAAGACGGTGTATGGCGAAGATGCGGACGTCTTTCGACCAGAGAGGTGGCTGGACGCGGAGCCCGAGCGGCTGAAACTGATGGAGAGGAGCTTCCTTGCGGTGAGTCTGCTCACATTTGCATTGTTTATCCCTTCGACGCTGGTCAGGTTTTCATCGTTAGCACTCCGGAAGCTGTTCTTTCTGCGTCATCGTCACTCCGAACGCTGTCCATTCTGTACTATCGTCATTCCTGATGGAGTCTTCTGACCGACCGACTAACTGACTGACGATTTCGCAGTTCGGTGCCGGAGCACGGACCTGCATCGGCAAGAACATATCCATCCTCGAGATGGGCAAATTCATCCCTCAGATCCTGCGACATTTCGATCTCGAGTGGGCGGCCGATCACCCCGAGTGGAGGACCGAGGCCGTCTGGTTCTGGAAACAGGCCGGGGTCATAGTCAGATTCAAATGGCGGGGCAAGTCTTAGGGCCGCAGGAAATGATCTGCAGGAGTCGGGGACAGGTCAATCAATCGATGCGAGGAGAGAGGAGAGAGGACAGTTTGGAGCGGTTGAACTCCGGTCTGAAGACTGAGCAAAATTGACAATTGTATGAAATGTACAAGTTACGGTACGTGCAGTTGTGGTCACCCGTAGCAAAGGCCCAGAGCAGCTCACGCTGCTCTTGGTGTCTCAATACTCGGCTGTAGTGGTTCCGACCCCGCCTCGCCCACACAGTCCTGCATGAGTTTCGTGCTTTTGACGCTTCGTGCTCAAACGCGATCAAAACAGAAAGGTATGGAGGTAATCGAGGTCTACTTGGGAGCTGGCCACAACAACTCGACCCTCGTCTTCACCGGCCTGCCTTTTACAGTACTGGTGCTGCAATGGCATAACGGGTATCTACCCTTCTGTCCCCTCCCAAACGCTGTGCATGCGCATCGGTTCACAAGCTTTATGTATACGTGTGTCGAAACAAGCACCCACGCACCGTTCGACAGAGTACCGTGAGTACTGTACCAGCGGGAGCTGCAGTGCAGTGGTGAACAACACCAGGTAACTGTCCGGTTGCATGATTTCGCCGGACTCAATTTAGCTTGACCACTCCATGTCAAAACCAAGTCTTGTCCGTATTCCTGAGTAACACATTACGAGCACAATGCTGGATGACAAGTGACTAAACCAATATCCAATGTAATTACCAACGGCCTGGGGAGCGAGCATACCATAATACCCTATCCTCGCTTCTTGTAGTCATCAAGGTCGACCACGTCCACCTCGTTGGCAGACTCATCTCAAGTGACTACCAGGCAATATTTCCAGGTGGCAATCTGCAATTCACAACTTGCAAGTACCGCGAAACAGCGGTCGTGGAAGGATGGCAAGCATCAATGCACCCACCATGGCTTGCACGTGATCGAGGGGAGATGCCGATGCAGCTACTTAACAAATGGCACGAAGTGGGCGCATCGGTCGGTGGGAGACATTTGGAGTTTGAAGATGGAAGATTCAAACTCAAAATTCGACCATGACTGAACCCACACCGCCGTGGGGACTTTGACTTGGCTTTGCTGGGTCGTACGTGGCCATTCTCAGTCCCCAGAGGGAATCCTGTGTACTGTAAAAGCAGGTCGGAGTACGAGGTTACTGATGGGTGGTTGACGGCCTCAACTGGACCTACGTTGGCCATACTCTGCTCTTCGTACTCCGTACCTGTTCAATACTATTGTCAAGAGGGAGCGGGCTGCAAATCTCCGGGACGCTCATGGTTTTGACTAGGTACACGGTACGAGGTACCCTGTTTTGGGACGCTGTACCTTTACGTACAATGCTGGGTCTGAACATTGGATGGGTCTGTGTTATTGGACGACTCGCGCAGTAGAATCTGTCATATGCAAATTTAAGTTGGAGACCAGCCGAAGAAAGTCAGTGGCGGTCTTGGGACGGAGGAAGACGCAGAACAAGCAACAGAGTTTGGGACTTGCATGCACCACGGCAGCCACGCACGAACGAATGACGCTTGAGAGGAGGTGAGGGGTAGGA
Organism: Cladophialophora carrionii CBS 160.54; assembly: GCF_000365165.1. Classification (NCBI taxonomy): domain Eukaryota; kingdom Fungi; phylum Ascomycota; class Eurotiomycetes; order Chaetothyriales; family Herpotrichiellaceae; genus Cladophialophora; species Cladophialophora carrionii. The sequence goes on from NW_008481830.1 coordinate 2,684,960, forward strand.
AGCATCGTTCTCGAAGAGATACCTCGTTAGACTGGTCGAGTGGACATGTCGACGAATGGTCGGCTCCTTGAAGAACACTCCGTACGAAGCAAGACATATCCAAGGTAAAACCATGGACATGAGTGTGCTGCTGGAGAACGGAAGACTCGACCAGGCGTGGCAGGACACGGGTGAGTCCTCGTGGCATGCAGATGTACGTACGGAATAGTCGCTTGGATCGAACTCATCGCTTGGCAGTCCCGCTCGCAAGCCTGGCTAATTGACTGACTGGCTGCCTGCCCTGCCTGGCCGTCCAGCAGAAAAGCGGCCGGCAAGTTGCAACACGGGTCGATGATAATCTCGCCAACGAGCTGCTCCCGGTCGTCGCCGTGTAGGCGATGACTCGGAGCGGGAAGCGATCTTCGCAGCTGGAAGCGACACGAGCTGCTTGTCTGGGCAAGCGATGTTTCACCAACAGCAGCACCGTCCCGAGACAGACCATTTTCCACCGCTTAGAGCCGTGCGATCGAGATATCTCTTGGATCACAAAGGCGGTTGACGAATGCAATAGCCGAGTGCAAAGGACGAAGAAGCGCCCACTGTGGACACAAACTCCAACACTGTTTGCCGAGAAATGATGCATTTAGGATGAAGATGAGTCTGGAGCCCTTGCTTGTCCACCTTGTCGGCCCGGGACTGAATTGGCAGGGGGAAAGATTGTGAACAGGACCTGCTCTGGGCTTCTGGCGCAATTCGCACCACCACAGGAGGTCGAATCCCAAAATGCCAGCTTTGCGTGGATTTCTAAACGCCTAGAAAGTCAAAATTAGAGGGAGTCAAGGTTTGGAAATCCGAAATCCGCGCTTGTGCCACTACTGTTGGGGACCCTGCGATCGAGATGGAGCATCAGGAAGGCCAGGTATCCGTGCCTTGCATATGGGGTAAGACGGCACCAGCAGCTCTGATCCTTCAGATGGATCAGACCTGGCAGCGTGGCACCGGCGTGGGAAAATCCCTAACTGGGGGATGGGTTAGAGCGCAGATTAGACTTTGCTAGCTCACACGCTTTCTGATCAAAGCATGGGTCCAAGAGCACTTCGCCTGCGAATGCCCAATGGCACGTTTGGGGGAAACAGTTTCCGCGTGGCCAATGAATCATCGATGTGTCCAAAAGGGCAGGAAGGTCGATTACAGGCTGTGCTGGTTGAGTCCAGGCTGGTGAAGTCGTCGCCCTGCGGACGCTTGGTCGAGATTGCAAGCCATGTGTTTGAAATCTTCCGGCCATGAACCGCCGACGAGTCAGCTACCGACGTGCACACGGCTGATGAGCCTCGTATCTGCGCATGGTCTCTTGGCCCCCGCGTTAGCCTGGAACTATGCAGATGTCGAACAGACAAATAGCTCTGCTGCTCGCTTAGGAGCTGCAGAACGGGGAGCCAAGCAGGGAACCATTATTGCGAGCATGGTCGAGTTGTCCTTCCCTTGGCAGAGAAGGTCCTGTTCGAGACGCCGGGTTCTTCAGGGGCAGCCGATCAGGTACCCCATACTGCCACCAATGCGCGTGGCTGCGAGCTCGTGCCTGGCGTCTTCCCAGATTCGGAATCTTCTGATGGTCGTGCCGGAACTTCCAGACCACCCACCAAATGCCCTAGAAGTTCCAGGAGCTGGTACCTGCGCATCGACTGCATGGTTTGGTGTCCCAACGTGTTCCGCTGCCCCGGAGGGTTCACCCATGGAATATCGAATGAGACGAGGCTGGTTTGCCCGCCAGAACGTGCCTTCCTCGACTATTGAAGCACAAGCGGCCAGGAAGATTCTTCTAATAGGACAACTGCTGGCTATGGGTTCGCCCTCAGGTACAGTGGGTTTGCATACCGTCTGCGCTAATTGTTCCTGAAGCCATGGTACAGGTTGTTGGCTGCATCGAGAAACGTGTCAAGGAAGCCAAATGGCAGGTGCAACATGTGAACCCTGCTTCCTGGTTCGATGGCACGCCGCTACAGCGGTTCATGATAACAAACCTGGGTCCTGTGGAGAATGCCTGTGCATGTGGTACCATGAAGATGGTATGAGTATCCGCCTTGGATGGCTAGACCGAGCTGTGGTTGATCGACGATAGGAACCCACTCACTTCGACTCGGCGGCCGTTGGCCTCATCGAGGTATTGGTCTTGCAGAAGGTCAAGAGATAAAGAAGGGCTGGCGCATCTCCCGCCCCTCCATCCTCTCCAGAGGCTTTTGAGTCGACCAGCTCGGTCTTGCTCCTTTGGCCCTTGCACTGCTGCCCCCATCCCTTCTTGAAGCCAAAGGCTCGCTCTGCTTCTCTCAGCTCAATCCAACATGGCGCCAAAGAAGGGTAAAGAGTCCCTTTTGGACCTCTGTTCGCGCGCCACGACACAAGGCAACAGCATATCGGTGCGCATGCTCGAATACCTGAGCACTGTCAAGGAACCGCCTCATGGCTTTCGCGAGCTGGCAATCAACTTCCTCGACATTTGCCGTGTGCTCTACTCCATCGAAGCCGGTCTGTCTGCGGCTTCGCGGGCACACAGTCAGTTCCCCAATGACATGCAACAGGAGCTGGACAAAAAGTTCCGGCAAACCGCCGATGACTTCATCGTTCTCAACCAGATGCTCGTCAAGTTTCTGGAGTACGAGAAGAAGGGGGGCTTGGGGAAACTCAAGAAAGGATGGCACATGATGTTCGCCGACACGGACATCCACAAGATGAGAGATTCGCTCGCCAAGAGTCGAGACGCCTTGGGCATGAGCGCCATGGTATTCCGATGGTACCTTGGGGACGCAAAAGCCGACGAATCTCTCGGGATCGGCTACACAGGACTCGCTGCCGTTCTCGAGCGCATGAGCCCCTCCTCTGCCAGACAAGCATCACCAACGGCGGTCAAGCCTGCACTCTCTCCGTCGGCTTTTCCTCCACCAGCTTCCGATATTGCGACTCAGCTGCCACCGTTGCCAGCATTACCGATTGTGGAGAAACTGTCCCTGTCGGAGAAGATATCAGATTCGAATCTGCTGGCTCGCCTCGAGCAAGACCCAGACACGCTGTCGGCTCTACCGAGCAATTCTAGGCATAGTTTCAGCCGACCGGCGCCGAGCACCAGATCCAGCAAGATGACAGTGAACTCTGCTACACGAGATCTTGCCGCCCTCAAGGACGAAAGCTCGCGGACCGAGACTGCTGTCGACGACCACTTATCCGTCAATACAGCAGATTCGTTTGCCCAGATCGAAGACATGATCCATGAGATCGGGCAGGATAAGTCCTCCTCACCCGGGTCTCGTGTGAAGGCAGACCCAGCTACAGTGCCGCGCTGGACCCCCAAGCAAACTTCAGGGGCCAATTCCGCAGCCCTCAAGTCGACATTGTTGAACGCGGTCCAGCAGAAGAAGCATAAGCTGGTAGAGCAGCTCCTGGATTGCGGCGTCTCTCCCGACGGTGAAAATGGACACAACCTTCTGCGAGAGGCTGTTCTTCAGCGGGACACCGAGAGCATCCGACTGCTGTTGCTCTTTGGCGGCGACCCGAATGGGCTCGACAGGAACAGACACAGCCCTCTTCTGACGGCAACAGAGCTGTCGTTCCTCGACGCCGTCAAGCTGCTCCTCAAGTACGGCGCTGATCCCAACCTCCCAGCTGGCCCGGATGCAGAATGTCCCCTGGCACTGGCCGTCATTGAGCACAAGTTGGAGTTGGTGAAGCTCTATCTCACGTATGGAGGGGATGCCAACCTGACCACTTCTGACAATGATACCCTGCTGCACAAAGCCATCAACAAAAAGAACCCCAAGCAGCTGGCTGAGCTTCTGATCGAATATGGTGCCGACGTCAACGGCAAAAACGCCGAGGGAGAGACGTCTCTTTTCGCAGCCATCCAGGCGAAAAGGCTCGATCTCATGTTGGTCCTCCTTGACAGTGGAGCCAATCCTAATCTCCCCGGTCCAAAGCACCTCCTGTGGCCGTCGACCTATCAGCCCAAAGCACTTCAGCTCCTGCTTTCGCGGGGCGCTGATACCAAGAAGTGTCCAGGCCTCCTCGAGCTCGCCACCAGTCTCAACAATGTAGAGTCGGTCAACATTCTGCTCAAGGCTGGAGTGGACCCCAATGCCAGGAAGGATGGCGTTTATACGCCGCTCTGCTCCGCCATCCGCGACAACCGCAGCGAGCTTGTTTCACTACTCCTCGCCAATGGCGCCGACGCCAACGTGATGGCCTCGGAGTATCCGGCCTTCAAATGTGTGACTCATCATCGCACCCATTTCCTTCCACAGCTTCTGGCTGCGGGGGCCAATCTGCACAAGCCTCGGGGCATCATCGAGAAAGCCGTCGCGCATAACAACAGGGATGCATTCATGTGGTTACTGGATCAGAATGTCAGCCCTAATGACAGGAGTGCCGAAGGGTATACTCCATTGACTACGGCAATCCGTGATGATCGCATCGAATTCGTCGACCTTCTGCTTGCGAACGGCGCAGACCCGGGAATCCGAGGTCAGGATTGGCCTATCTGCATGGCGGTGAAGAGACCCGAGATTCTCCGCAAGATTCTACCTGCAATGCACAATCCACGGGCGGTCAAGGGTGTCATGGAAATGGCCGTGGTCGCCAACCAGCTGGAGAGCATCAAGCTCCTCTTGAAAGCCGGCATCAGCATTGAAGACAAGACCGGCGGTGTCTTCTCGCCGCTGACGACTGCGCTTCGAGAACAAAACAAGGAAATCGTCCGGTTCTTGGTCTACGAAGCCAACGCCGACGTCAATGCGCCTGGCGAGCACCTGCCTATCATCAAGGCCATTCGCAGGTGTCCTCCCAACGATACCGAAATGATTGAAATGTTGTTGGACAAGGGCGCGGATATCAACTACATGTACCGCGGCTGGAACGCTGTGCTCCAGGCGGTGGAATCGGCCGATGCCAAGATCCTGAAGATCCTCGTCGAGAAGGGCAATGGTGTCGACCTTCAAGTCCGAGACGACTCTGGCAGAACGGTGATGGAAATCGTGGAAGACCGCGGCTGGGATGAAGCCGTCAACATCTTGCTCGGTCGATCGGGCAGCCCGGCCAGTAGATGACTGGAAGGACGGAAAAGCAGCACAGAACGCCCGGATTCACTGCACGGCGTTGATTTTGGGAGTGAGATCTTTCGGTCGCTTCAGCAATGGTTCCCTTCTGTTGAACGAGGGTAATGAAGGAGGTCTTTTGTCATTTCGTCGTCTGTACCGCACTGTTGTATTGCACTGTACCATAGTCGACTCCGTTTCCTTTGTCACATAGTCTGCAGATACCCAACAAGTCCATTGAGAGGCGATTGATTCGACGCATCTAGGAGCGCCACTATTCACATGACAGCATGCGGTTGGTAAGCTGACTGACGTCTCGCGGCTGACGGACGTATCTGCACAGGATCAGTCGATCCTGCGTACCCTGGTTAGCATCCAGACCAGGAGCTGCTGAACCGTTGCTGACAACTCACAAGCATGATTACCAGAGACCTACACCTGCTCGGACTCGTGGATAGCAGAATACCCTACTGGCGTAGAGTAGCGCCTGCGTCGTGCAACTCCAGAAGCTCGGCTGCCGGCTCGATGTGCTGATGCGGGGACCTGTAGTGCCTGTCTAGACCCCTTCGATGCTGCGTGTACTCATTCATTGGACGGGAGGGTTGGGCGATCAGATCAGGCTAATTGCGGTCCCTTGAAAGTATCGAGTAACACGTTCAAGTAGCCCTCGATGGTGACGCACGACGACGAGGCTCTAATTTTCATTCCGTTCCGCGGGATCCAAAGTCCGGAGGTCCATCTTCGACTCTGACAGTTCGAGTAGAGAGTAGGACTGTCATGATGTAAACGACCGCTTGAAAATTCCGGAGAATTCAGAAGGCGAGGACATGACGTTCATCTTGTTCACGGCTCTCCGCCAGCTCACCCTGACGAAATGCTCAGAATGCCCACGGGGAATGATTCCTGCCTGCCTGGGCACACTGCGTAAGGTTGTGTCACTGTGTTTACTTGGGTTTGTATGACGCGAGTGTGTGTCAAAAAGGAAGAGCGATCTAAAGGGTCCAAGTTGGGCTTTCGTCAACGTGCTCCTTCACTGTTCACTTCACCCTCAGTTACTTCATTACTTCACAGTTTTCTCACTCTCTCAGTATCTTTACTGGGTGATTCTCCTGAATTACCACACACTATCCGAAAAGTACTTGGTACTTCTGCGTCCTCAATACGCCGATACAGCAATACACCGATCAACACAGGACACCGTCGAGCAGAGAAGCCTGATTGTGCCCGTTTCGTCAATTTGACATCCCAGTCAATCATCATGGTCCCACGCACAGCACTGCAAATGCGGCTGCCGATACAGGGGTTAAAGCCAGCCGCGCGATCAAACCACTTCCTCCGGACCCAGCGCCTTCAACTTCAATCACGAAGAACATACGCCGAGAAAGCAGCGCCAGTGCGATCGGACCAGCCTCGAGACTGGACGAGCAGGTTACCTCTGTGAGTGTGCTAAATCTTCTCTACCATGTCATTCTACCATGGACGATATGCACTGCTGTATGAGCTACAGTGTGTAAGACCCACGAACTTCAACACATGCAGATATAAGAGGATCTTAGGAGAGATACTCTTCAGCTTGGATATGCACATACAGAGCTCATCTCATTTCATTTCACTCAATTTTCACTTCGTTCGCAGTTCGCCTGACACTCTGTTCACCAAAACAATACTAATTCCGACTCATAGGATCCTCCTCGCCGGCGTGGCAGCATACCTCCCGTTCTACTACCTCTCGCACACAGACAAGCCTGGCGCAAGCGAGAACGCCAAGATGACAGAGGCGAGGAGACAGGGCAATCCGGCGAACGAGCGCCGCGACCCGAGGGATAGTTCGGTCAAAACGATAGAGCAGAAGAGAGAGCGAGACGGGGTGGACCATAGGAGTGAGGAGAGGAAGAGGGCCGAAGGCTGAGGATGAGGGTTGAATAATTGAATCTATGGTCGAGTACCGTGGTGTGTAGGTGGACTGTCTGGCTTCCGTACCGACAGGCCGACCGAAGACGAAGAAGGGTTTCGAACAGAAGATGCTGGACATCGGTGCAGCGTCATGGTTACGCAGATCAGCACGTCTGTTGAGACAAAGCGAGTAAATATACTTACGACGCCGTACTTGGACCTCCATCAAGAGACGCACACCACTGTACAGTACATAAAGTTCTATGCATATGCGTTTGTCCACCAGGATGTTCACGGTTGCGTAGAAGTTTACACGGGACGTAGGTGTTTGCCTTGTACAATAAAATGTCGATCTCATCTCTCTATAGCCAACACATTCCTAGGCTCAGAATCGCAGTAACGACTAGACCTCCCGCCAAGTTTCCACGGATGGACGAGCCTGCGCTGTTGGGGCCTCCATTGTCACCTCCGCCGCCGGTGCCGCCACTGCCATTGGCGCTTGTGCCATTCGCACCCACCAGATCAGGAAACAAGGACGCGGTGTAATTGGTAATGACGATATAGTCGCGCACCAGCGCGGAACCATCAGCCAAGGCATCGAGCTCGGCCTCCTCACACGTAGCCGACGGATTATACGCGTAACACACAGGCGGGTCGCTCTGGGGCGCGACATGTTTCACGGCCCACGTATTCGCCATGCCCTCGGTGGCATACGAGGCGTTGCTCGCGGTGTCGGCCGTGCCCGTGGCGATGTCGCGGTTGAACAGCGCGCGGCGGAAGATCTCGTACGCCGTCTCGGGCTGGTAGGCGGGGACTTCGTGGCCCGCCTGGAAGACGCGCGTGAAGCTGAAGTTGCCGGCCTGTCGGACCAGGCCGCCCACGTAGGTCGAGTTGACCGTCACGTTGGCGTAGCCCGCGTTGGCGAACGCGAGACTTCCGGAGTGGTTGACAGCCAGGGAGACGGCCTCGCCGCCGATCCAGTTGCAGGCGTAGTCGCGGTCGCCGAACACGAGGGCGACCTTGATGCCCGCGTCGATCAGCGCCGAGAGGTCCTCGAGGTACCCGCCGCGCGGGTAGTCGCCTGTGTTTTGGAAGGCGTAATACGCCGCGTTGCCGCCGGGATTGGTGTAGTTGACTGGGACGCCGAGCGCGGCTTGCACGTGCGGCTGGTTGAGGTAGCCGATGTAGTAGTTCGGGGGGAAGGGGTCCGGGTCGATGGCCGAGATGTCGTAGTAATTCCGGCCGGAGAGCTCGACGTAAGGCCCCTCGATGTCCCATGTTGCGTCGTTGGCGGTCGCGCAGGCTTCGTTGACGGTCGCATTGTTGCCCTGGTTCTCCGAGTCCCCTTCTGCCGCTAGGGCTCTGCAGATTTCTATCAGCTCGCGCACGCCGCCGGGTTCCGTGAACCTCGCCAAGATGGCGTCGTAGATGGTACGGTTGATGGCCTGGATGTCGTACGTGTTATTGAACGCCATCTCGGGATAGCTCGGTTCCTGGACCAGCGTGTCGATGCAGCCGTTGATGATGCCGAGGGTGTCGAGGTGGATCTGATAAGTCTCTCCAGCGTCTTGCCAGCTGCCGTTGGCGATCTTGTCGTTTTGCTCTTCGAAGAAGTTGGCGAACGCGGGCCCATAGTGTCCTCCATACGACTCAGTCCAGATGCTGACCCGGTCGTCGTTGGGCTTGTAGGCTGGGAACGTCTGGAACCAGACTTGGGCGAAATGCCAAAGCGCCCTCGCGGCGTTGGTTGTACCATTGGCGCTTGATGTTAGCAGCTGGCTCGGAAAAGTGCCGACGAGGAAGGTGTTGTTCTGCTCGGGCACCCCGTTTGTGAACTCGTCTGTCACTACGTCGCCAGAAGGATCGAGCAGATCCTGCGTTCCGTTCACCAGAATATCGTAGCTTAACCCGACTTGGTTTGGTTGGTCAATGTACAGCCTAGGAAATCGTCATCAGCATGGACTTCGCCTGACGCGCAGAGACCTACATGTTGACTTCATTGTTCCAAGACCAGGGGTTCAGCGTCGTGCTGTTGGAGTCATGATTGACGTTGCACGGTCCTACGTGGTGTTAGCGAACTACTGCGGACAGAGGTCCCACATCTCGAAGCAGGGGAGGAGTGTAGGTCGATGGGGAATGCCTCTTTTGCGCGAATCAAAATGAAATCAAACGACTCACCATTTTCCTGCAGAAGACCGATCATAGAGGAACTGCCAGGACCACCATTCATCCAGATTGAGAGAGGCGCATTTGCTGGATCCTTGCGGGACTCGAAGAACCAGAAGAACGTATTGATGGTGTAATTTTGGTCGACCCCGAGATCATCCACAACATCCGGAGGCAGGTGGACGTACCCAGCATACGACCGCACTCCTGGGGTTGTTTCACATATGCTGGACTGGGATGGAACACGTCAGTTGTGCCCGAGTGAGGATCAATTACACTTGGGGTACCTCTTTGAAAGATATCGAGACGCCATCCTGGACCTGCGATCTGACGACCGTCACGTTCTTAGGTGCCGCGGGAAAATACTGGCCGAAAGACGAGCCCGCAAGCATCAACAGCACAGATGCAGAGGACGACTGAATTCTGAGACGCATTGCGAAAGCTCACTCCTGACGCTGGGACAGCGAACAGTCCGAATCACCTGGGGTTCCGAAACGCAAAAGAGCTGAACAAGAGCTGGACTCGGGCTTGCACTTGTGCGACATTATCGTGCTGCGCTCCATCGTCTCTGTCGTAGAGGATCTGTCACACTTACAGGGGATCTGCCCGTCGCCGCAGGCTGCACGCAAAGGCACTGGGGCGCGCAAACTGCGTCGCGGCCGACTCCGGGTCCCCCATAATAACATGCGTTACCCGACCGTCACTCCGTGCATAGGGTGAAGATAGCGGCGCGAGAAGGAGCCATTGCTGTGGCATCTAGGCACAACAGTCCCACCAAGAGCTATTGTTATCCGGTTGCGCCCCTGTTTTCCCCGCAATGAGAAGCATCACTGGGCATTCTTGCTGGTCCTGATGCCGCGCGAGATTGAGGAGGATTGGACCTTATCAGAGACCGAAGAAAGTAGAAGGTAGTATCGTCTCAAAGCTAGGATTTAGCTTGAATCTGATCCTGGGCTGCCTCGGCCGGCCACCGAATTCAAGGAATATGAGCGCATTGATCGACCTTGGCGGATATGTTTTGTTTGCCATGTTTGCCGTGTTCGCTGTATTTGTCCATTTTGTGAAAGTCGTTCCTCCTCCCGCTGCTCTGCTGGCTGTCTCGATGGTGATGTTGATGAGGATGACCTGAGACGACGAGACAAAATCTCCACAGAGAGTAAGCGCATCCATGAAAAACCTTCTGGGTAATCAACAAAGGTTGCGGGCCGCGCTGCTCACGAGGAGTTAACTGGACCGTACGCCCTTGGACCTTCGACTCGTCCTCCTTGTTGCCAGTCTCCGCTACGTACTGTGTACAATGTTTCCGAACTCGCCAGGAGTCTCATCGGGCTACACGTCCCCAGAAGCGGAATTGTATTCGCAGTCTTCCCGTGGCTATGTCAGCTGTTCGGGGCAGGCGATAGAGCCTGTCATGGGTCGCAGGCATTGTAAGCAGGACGCCGCATTGGCCGAGCTTCGGATCACAGTCCCGCGGTGTGTCAGCGAGGAGTACAGGAGTACACCACAGCACAGGGCACGGCAGAGTATGTCAAGCTTTCCTTGACATGTCCACTTTTGCTTCTTTGCTCAGATCGCCGCCGCGTTGTGACAGCTTAGTCAGGTTAAGAATTGACTGGACTGACTGACTGACTGTCATCACCTTTGCACTCCACTCACAGTGTACGGGTCAGCGGATTACAGTATCAGGAGTATACGTCGAATGCGACTGTGGAGCATGGGATGTGCAAGACACCGAGTCAATGGCTCATATCATTCCGTTCCTGGGAGGCGGATACGGATAGTATACTATTGACACGGGGCTGACCACCAGGTGATTGTCCAACGAGAGTCAGCTTCAATACATCTACATCCATTTGCGGCGGGATACAAGAGACTGTAGGGCCAGAGAGAGGTACATAAGTAAGTCCGCTGATTTAACGCAGACTCACAAGTCCCTGTGGATTGACACCATCAGCTCGCGAAAATGATCTTCTCCTCGTCCTTCTGGCTCTGCTCTCTGGCCATCGGCGTGCTGGCAACAGTGTATCTCAGATACCGCCGCCTGTCCTCGGTGCCGGGGCCTTTCCTTGCTGCCGTTACAGATCTGTGGCGGTTCTCTCTCACCCGGAGTGGCCAGTTTTCAGACACGCTGATAGACCTGCACACCCGCTATGGTGCATTTGTACGCATAGGCCCAAATGCCGTCAGTATCTCCGACCCTGCTGCAGTCCCCACGGTCCACTCCATGCACGGGGAGTTCAGGAAGACGGACTCGTATTCCACACTCCGGGCGCTCTTCAACGGCAAGGTAATCGGCAGCGTGGTCGACTTGCAGGATGAAAACGAGGTCTCGGCCCTGAAACGTGCAGTCGGAAGCGCCTTTGCAACGAAGAACCTGCTAGACTACGAGCCCGACGTGGATCATACCTTGGACCGACTTGCTCAGGCCATGCGAAAGCGCCGGACCTTCTCACTGCTCGACGCTATGCAACAATTCCAGGTGGACTTCCTCATGAAGGCTGCCTTCAGCAGGGACACCGACTACCTTGAGACCAATCGGTCAACGGACGCGATCTCGGGCGACGTAAGATTGAAGCATTGGTATATATGGCAAAGTATGCCTGGTCTTGAGTGGCTGCTCTTCAAATCACCACTTTCTCCGGCATGGTATAGGAAACCCGCAAAGCCTCCAGCATGGACAGCCATGGCCTCAGAAGAATATCGCAAGAGAGTGAAGTCGCACTCAGACAAGCCGGTCGGTACGGCAAGGGAGAAAGCGGATCTCTTGTCCAAGTACCTCACTGGACGGGAGCAGCACAAGGAGACTGTGTCACAAACCAACATTGTCCGAATGATTTCGAGTACGATCGCAGCTGGATTTGACACGTCCGCCTACACCATTACCATGATCCTCTACAACCTCCTGAAACACCCAGCGGCGCTGAAGAAATTGAGATCCGAGCTCGACGATGCTCTCAATTCTGGCCGACTCTCCTCCCCTCCCAGGCTCAATGAGGTGGACAAGCTCGACTACCTCGGCGCAGTGTTCAAAGAGACCATGCGTCTCCAACCCTTCCTGAAGCCCTTGCTCGAACGAGAAGTCCCTCTGGGTGGTGCCGATATTGCGGGCCGATTCCTCCCTGGCGGCACGACGGTTGCAATCTCGGTACGCAGCGTTCACCGCGACATTGCCGTGTTTGGGAAAGATGCCGACGAATTTCGCCCGGAGAGGTGGTTGGAAGCCGACCAGCAGCACAGACCGCGGATGGAAAGGTCGATGCTCGCGTTTGGCGGCGGCAAGCGCGTCTGCATGGGGCGACATATTGCCGAGTTGGAGATGAAGAAAGCCGTTCCAAGACTGCTGATGGAGTTTGATGTGAGTCTCACCTGCTCGATGAACCGTGTGACGGCTAACCGAGCATCTCAACCAGATCTCGTTGGAAGACCCAAGCTATGTCTATAAGGCCAGAGACAAGTTGACCAATTTCCCCACACCGTTTGCCATCGTTTGCACAGACAGAGCTTAAGCTTACATCATCTCGATGTGAGGTTCAGAGTGCTGTTAGACCGAAGCTTGGTGTTTGGAAGCAAAATTCTGTTAAGGGGGATTCTCTACTTCGAGCCGCTGTTGCGCTCATGGGATGGTAAATGACCTGTGACATCCTCCTCTAACTGGGAGAGGCCGATTTAGGAGCAAAGCAAGTACAAGCTGCCAGCCGTGGGGTGGTCAGGCACTGGTCCGGGATTGTAGTGCTTGAAGAACATCCCTGGGAAGCTTCGATGTAGCGTATCGGCCAGGCCCGGTTTCCGAGACATGCAGGCCTTTCGATGGTGTTGCTTGCAAGTATGACACTTCATTGACACGGAGCGGATATGGTTGTTATCGGAGAGAGGGAGTCCATGAGTGCTTGGAAATGTTGTATCGAGATTGGGACTCGTCTTAATAACTCGATGGTAGGGCTGCGGGCGACGGTTGGTACAAGTAGCTGAATCTTCAGGTTCCCTCAGTCTGCGATGAGAACGGTTGCTCGTGGACTTAGGAGCGATTGCGCAGCCTCAGATGCTTGTCCTACAGCCGTGGGTGAGTTGTATCAGCTGAATAAGAGAGATACCGCAACCTTGAAAACATGGCTATTTGGCCGAATCGAATCCTCCGATAAATTAGCAGCACTTTCCGCTTGGTCCAGACACTCATCCAGTACCTTGTAAACCTCACAGAACGTCTACCTCGAAGGAATCAACAGCCGTGTTTTCCGTTCTGCCGCTCATGTTCTCGGGAAGCAGGGGTTTCCTTCCGCAGCCGAGCAAAGGTGCGAACATCAATCCTCGACTGACCCCACCCATTAATGCCATACGATACTGTGTATGACGCGCTCAGGGTTAGATAGACCATGTCGTGGCTCCGGCGTAGATCATGACCAAATTTCCTCCCATCCCGGCTTCGACAAAGTAGGCCACCATAATGTCCACGCGAGTGCGTAACGATTTGGGCTGCGCAGGCACTCAGTGACATAGTCAACCGCGCCCCAGGTACAACAAGGCCATACTTACTTTAGCCGCTAAGTCCGAAGAGGACCACGTCGAGCAGGTGGGAGACACAAAGCAGGCATGCTAGAGACGGTGGTTGTGGAGTGCCAACACCACGCAACGTTGTGGCAGAATGAGCATGGGACGTAGCCTCGACAACTTTACCCGCAAAAAGATGAAGCGTGCGCTAGTAACATGGCAGGTATAGCCACAATCAGAACACCATGGCAAGATAGACAGGATAAAAGCAGAAACGCACATGGAAGCTGAAAAGTGTATCGAGGTAATCGTCGGAGGGCGTCCTTAGGGCCGAGGCGTCTAGGCGTGCCGTGATATCTACATGTCAAGCTTCCGTACATCGTGAAGTGTCGTAGCCATCGTCGCCAATTCAAGGGATGAATGTTTGTCCCGGTGCTCAACGTCTGAAACCTCCAGAGTCCAGATGGTGTGTACTGGGCTGACACTGGTATTTTCCTCGAGTCAACCTATACGATCGTCTTCCGTCGACCAAAGACGCGCTTCAACCTGCTCCCTTTGCTCTCCGCTGGTGTAGTCGAATTATCCACAGCTGCGTTCGCGGAACTGTGCCGTGACAACGCTGCGGCACTACCATTGTGTTCGGCGACTGTGTCGAGCTGAGGAGCTACCGTCGCCCTTCGCTGTTCTCTAGTGCTCTTCTTCGTACCCCTGGTTGTTCCTTGTTTGCTGAGGATATCGTCGACCGTTTTCTTGCCATAGAACCCGCTCAATTGGTCATCCGCCTCATAGTACATCTTTGATTGTGCCCATGCCTTTAGCGCGTCGAGGTATGCTTGCTCAGAAGGAAAGCCTCGGTAGCCCTGATCCGCCACGACGGTATCAATCGACTGAGCGGAGAAGACACTCGCAGGTCGTGACGGTTGGGTCTGAGGGTCCCGATCGAAAACGGATCTTGGCTCCTTGATCGACATGTTGAGATGCCGCGGAGAGGAGGTGGTAAATGCTGAGCTGTTCGAGACGAGGCACTATGTCAGCAGGCGACGTCGGGTAGAGTACAATTAATCCGGAATAGTGAGCGTCCTCGAACATTTCAAAGTCAGTAACAGGTCCTCCCCATTTCATTTATTACCTTTTGCAGGTCAGTTTGAGACTTGGATAGAGCAGGTGCTTCGCCACTTGCGATTCGTGGTGATGAAACATTCTGATGCACTCTGACAGGCTCAACGGCAAACCAGCTGCCCCTCCAACCCGCTTTGCAAGCCCACGGCAGCCTTAACGGGGTGGCAAGGCCAGGAATAGGCCGCCCACGAACTGTGCCAGATGACCGGACAAAATGCGAGACGGCAATGATCCGTGGTCTCCTGCGCAATGATGAATGGTGCTGGGAGGAGATAGGAATGTGCGCCGAGAGATGCCAATGCTTGCCCTCGACGAACCCACGTGTCCAAAGTGACCTTGAACGAGAGATACAGGAGTGTGACGATCCAAGATGATCCAGATGATCCATCGCCATGCACCCACCATGGACCGAAGATGCCGGAGAGTTCGGTTAACAAACGACACCTTCATCTCAACAGCCATATGGTCCACAGAATCAATTTTGCGGACCATTACTCTCTGAGGCGCTGAGTGAGCTTATAGGTACTTACCTCGCACATCTCGCTGCCTACCCTTTCGTCCTGAAACGAATGCCCACGCAAATGAAATTCCAGGTGGAATGAAAGTACGCAAATTGGACTATGGATCCCTATGAAACAGTTGCAAATGAGGTCCTTGTTGTATCTACTCTCGTTTGAGGCCAATTTTTCCGATATTCCTCAGTCCCCACAAGCTTACCACGAGCGTCGCTGCTGTGACAGAGAGGATAAACCAAAATGCAGCCCTGTATCCCTCCATCAGCGCCTTTGGCCCGTGCTTGTCAGGGTAATCTGACTGCATCGTGATAGTCCCGGCAATGACGGCAGAAAGAGCCAGCCCGACGCTTTTGCCGATTTGGGCCACGGTGTTGAAGACGCCTCCGGCTAATGCTTGGGTCTTTTCGGGAAACGCCGCAGTGATGACAAGATTGGAAACAGTAAAGAGCACATCCGGCCCAATTGCGTTCAGAGCAATGGCCGGGAAGGCGTACTCCCAGTAAGGCGCACGAACTTTGATGATGGCGACCAGGAGAGGTGAAATGCAGGATACTGCCATGGTGACTATGACTGCCCAATTCGCACGGACTTTGTGAACAGCGAGGCCCATGACGATGTTTGTCGCAATGCCAGAGGCTGGAGCTGGCAAGAAGCGCAGAGACGTTTGCGTGGCACTGAGGTGCTGGATGTCTTGAAAGAAGAATGTAAGAAGGGTCTCGGTGGCATTGAAGGCACCCCAAGCAAGGAAGACGTCGATGCAGATGCTTGTGAATACTCGGTTGCGCCAGAGTGAGTTGGGAATGATTGCTGGACGGCCTAGCTTTTCTTGTCGGCCGACCCAGAAGACGAAGGCGGGGATCAGTGCTACGGCTGTCGACAGGCAGGCAATATTGGTGGGAGTTTTGATGCTTGAGACGCTCCCAGTCAGGACGCTAACACCCGTCAGATCCGGACTTCTGTTGGATGGGAGCAAGTCACTTACGCAAAGACATATGACAGCAGCCCGAGTGTCGTGCTGAGGATGAACGCCCCCGGCCAGTCAATATCCGTTCTCAATCGACCAAGTGATAGCCGTGTCGGATCTGCAGGCTTCGGTAAACCAAAAAGTGCTAAACCCAGAAACACGGTGTTAATAGCCGCTGCAATGTGGAATCCCACTCGCCAGCCGGGACCGTCAGCGAGGATACCGCCCACGACAAGGCCGATGGAGAAACCTATCGGCTGCCCGGCGCCCATCATCGCAAATGCAAAGTTTCTGCGCTGCCCATGTGGAAAGTATGATGTGATCAGGCTGACTGCCGACGGGAGGCAGAAGGCGATCGCAATACCAGCAAGTGCGCGGAAGAACAGCAGCTGGAAACTGCTTTTTGCGAGCCCACATGCCAACGTGAAGACGCTTTGCAGCAAACAGCCGAGCAGGTACATAAAACGGCTTCCCACCACATCGGCGACGGCGCCCGAGAGGATAAGTGAGCATCCGCACGTAAGGGCGTAGATGGAAGAGGGCCTGCAATATCCATTGAGCACGTTCATCCCGCAACGGACTCAGGACGGGATATACCATAAAAGGACAGCATCAGAGAGGCCGAGATCCTTCGCCATGGGCGGGAGAACGACGGTTACCAAGCCGGCAAGAAGAGAGCTGATGCCAGTGACGCCTGTTATAGAAGCGAATATAACTGCCGTTGTGCCCTTCTTCAGAGAAGACTGCTCAGATGTAGATTGTTCATCCTCACGTAGCACCGGTTCTTCGCCTGGGAATGACAGCTTCTGCACCTTTGAGACGGCTGGTGCGGGAGGCGTAAGCTCAATGGTATCAGTTGCAGTTACCGACATGTTGAGTGCGTCCGTTCAAGCTGATCCAACTGCTTCCCGGGGAGCCAAGGTATCTAAGCAGAGATCATGGTGCAATATAGAATATCCTGTAGCCGTGCTCTCTAAGCATGAAGTCCTCTACGCTAGGACGCTGACACCCATCATCGAAGGGCGTTTTCTACCAGAGTATGGATGATGTCACAGCCTTGTGGACGCCCTAAGCTTGGCGCATTTGGTCTGTTTGCAACTCCATTGGCCAGGACAGCAAGGGCAGATTTAGTCCCAAGCTTTTGGTCCCTGAGGCTCCTTGCTGGACACGCCACTCACAAGCCGCTCTTCACCGCGAGGGATCCGGCTGCTGCGCGTCAGTCCACCGCACTCCCACCACCGGGAAGCTCATATCCGCGTTGCAGCACCGAGTGACACCACCGTGGCCGGCCCAATTAAATTATTCGGTGCACCCACATTTGCCAATCAAGAACGGTCCCTGGCTTTAGATCCAGATCGTCCCTTTGATATTGAAATTGTTGATCTGAGGTCTCTTTGATCTCTGATTCCCTTGGACTTCATTCTGTTTATCCATTCTGCTGCCCGGAGCAAGTTCGTTCTCTACCTCGTTCGAATCAGACGGGTTTGCATCCTCCTCGACATGTATGTACTCTTTCTCACTGCAACCAAGATCTCCTCAAGAAAGACGATGTTTTGGCCGAGCTAACCCCTGCTTCTCTGGCTGTACAGGAATTCTACAAGTCCTTTCGTCAGTGGTGCACCCACAACCTACGCCGACTACTTTAACGACATCGCCGCCTATAATGTGCACCTAAATGTCTTCGAGAAGGCATGGGCAGCGTGGTACGCATACATGCAGAACGATGTGCTCGCCACAGGGATAATGTCCTTCACCATGCACGAGGTGGTCTACTTTGGCCGAGCGCTGCCGTTTATTATTATGGATAAGATTCCCTATTTCAGGAAGTATAAGATCCAGGCTGTACGTGCTCCTGTCTGCTGGCTTCAGCAGCGCTTGAAGGCTGACATACGTGGCGAAACAGGGTAAAATGCCCACTCTCGCCGAACAATGGGCCTGCGCCAGACTTGTCCTCCTTTCCCACTTCACCGTCGAACTTCCTCAGATATGGCTCTTCCACCCTGCATGCCAGTTCTTTGGCCTGTCGACATCCGTGCCCTTCCCTCCGTGGTACACCATGGCCTGGCAAATTGCACTGTTCTTCGTCCTCGAGGACGCATGGCATTACTGGTTACACCGAGCCCTGCACACCCCGAAACTCTACAAAATGATCCACAAATTGCACCATCAATACAGCGCGCCTTTCGGGCTTGCGGCAGAGTACGCCTCTCCACTGGAAACCATGATTCTCGCATTCGGAAGTGTTGGCATCCCGATCGCGTTTTGCGCGCTGACCAAGAACCTCCATGTTATCACTATGTATCTTTGGATCGTGGGCCGCCTTTTCCAGGCTATCGACTCGCATTCTGGATATGAGTTCCCCTGGTCTCTGCATCACTTTCTGCCATTCTGGGCAGGCGCGGACCACCATGATGTCCATCACGAGAAGTTCCTCGGCAATTATGCCAGCTCGTTCAGATGGTGGGATGCCACAATGGGAACTGACGTGGGTAGCGCTTCGGAGGGATTCAAGAGAAAAGCTAAGAAGGCCGGAGAAGTGAAGGAGGAGTGAAACGATCCTTGTTTAGCAGAAAATCGTTGCATCCTCCAGAGATGAGAAATCTCAACCGGTCTTTCCCTGTAAATATTTTGTGTCACGTCTATATGGGAGAATTGGTCAGGCGGCATGGTCATGCACAAGTGGCGTTGAACGGCACTGAATAGACATGGATGGGATGTGGCGAGATAAATTCCTAGCCTTGTCATAATAGTGCTTCGGCATTCCGATCAATCGCGGTATTGATAATGTTGCGTATGTGGGCATGTAGACGGAGGGGAGCGCCGGGAGAGGCCTCATCGCACAGCCCTAGACATTCTTCCGACCGGCTTCTTTAAGCGTTGAGGACGCGCCTATACCGGCCCCTTCGCAGAGACTTCTGGCGGAGTTGTAGACCTCGATTTTGCTGCCTCGCATCCACAGCGCTCAAGGGCCTCATTGATTTTCGCTCGGTTCGCGGCGATCATGCGCTCACGTAGGGCCGCAATTCTCAGCTTTTCATCATCCACGTCCCGCGAGGAGTCCAAGTTCCATGGTGTGACGGTGTTGAACTCGGCGAGAATGTCATTGATTTTCTGCGCCAGTTTCATATCTCGAACGCTCAACCCGCGAGGACTGTGCGTTGTACATGTGATGGTCATGTACATGTCTCCCGCATCTTCAACCTCGCCTCGACTGATATGTGGGTGGTGACCCATTTCGTCGGCTCGGCGCATGATCAATTCTTCAATGACGCTCTTTTCAGTGGCCGAAGGATGGGCTGTGTGCCGATGTATGGCATCCCCTTCGGAGTCAAGATGCCACTCTATCGTGCCAAATGATATGCCGGGTGTGTCCTTCGCTTTCTCGTTCGGAGCTTCGATCACCGTATCTTGCTCTGGGGTCTGGAGCAGCTCGCTGAGAGCTTTTCCTAGCCTGTCGAGGTTGGCTTTGGGAGTGGGCGAGAACTTTTGCGTGATAACTGTGGCATCTCGTAGGCTGATGTTGATAGTCTGCCGGTCAGGAGGGATCTGGATGGGAGCAGAGGGGGAGAGGTACAGGCTCCTGCGCGCAGTTGAAGCGTGCCATGGAGGACGAGGCAGACATGTCCGCCCAATACTGGATTGTAACTTCTTGTTCACATGTCTGCCGATTGATGCTGTGATGGTACGAGCAATGCGACTGTTTCCTACATGATGAGTCTGCAGCATTGCTGGCGACCATCAGTATCGCAAAGAAGCAACGGTAAACGGGTTGGAAGACCCGTCACCAAAAGACTCGACAGGGATGACATAGGACTCCGTACGGAGTATTGTCTCTTTTTGATAATGGCTGGCGTCTGCCGAGACTTGCATGGGGCGCCTCATCAAAGCTTCAAGCCTCCTTCAAGCTCTGATCCATGCTCGACGCTGACTGACAATCTCCTCAATGTCAGCCGGCTTCTCGAGATCACGGACGACTATGGAGTATATTCTTGGGCTTTATTCTTTGGAGTAGACGGGCCTCTTCACCCGACAACGCGATCTGCCTCTTCCGTTGCTGAGTTCATGTTGGACACTCAGTCACTCTTTAAACGCGTGTTTCATCGTCGCTTGGAAAAAATTAAGCGATCAGCGAACGAACCACTGATCATCGAGAAGCCAGATTCCAAGCACGCGGCACCAAACAGCTCACTTCCCCGTCAAGCTTCACGATTTCATCGCTCCGATTCTACCGACGAACGGTGCTCTGCCTTGCTATAAATTCTTGAAACACTTGTCGTTTCCCGCCTGCTACCAACCATGGGCAAACGCCTGGTGCCCAGGTATTGGTGGGAGCCCTTGCGGCTACTCAGCCACCGCGCGATGGATTCGCTTGAGCATTTCCCGGGACAGCCACTGGCGAGCCTAACGCAGGTACATGGCCTCGTTTCGGGCCCGCAGTGTTGATGGAGTATCTTAAGGCAGATAGCCCCGATCGTGGTGAGTTCTCTAGAAGCCCTGGGTTGCTCTCGACGAAGCTCTTCAGCGAAGATTGCGTGCCTGTTTGTCGTGGTGTTTTTCGAAACGTTGCGCCTCTCTATCGTGGACCTTGTGCGGCATCGAAGGCGGTCGAAGTGAGTGAGTCGACTGCAGAAAAGAATGCCGCCTCTGGAGCTCCTAACTCTACTACTCGCATTCACCCGCTGCGCCGTCAGGTCTGCTCCCCTACAAAGCAGAGACATCTACAACCCGCTCGACCCTCTCAAAAGCGTCGCCAGCGAACTCCTCAGCTTCACGACCGCATTTTCTGGACCAGATTCGACCGGCAAACAATCTGGAGCGACTCCCGCAGCGTCCCTTACAGATACGCAACAATCTTCGGCGGCCTCCGCTGACACAAGCGGCACGCAAAATGTATTGATATCAACAGGCACAGCTCAAGCATCAGGGAGCGCCGGAACAGGAAGCATCACAATATCCGGCACCGCTACCCAACTATCCACAGGAGGCGTCTCACCCAGTGCGTCTAACGAACCAA
The DNA here is from genome assembly GCF_000365165.1 of Cladophialophora carrionii CBS 160.54. Taxonomy (NCBI): domain Eukaryota; kingdom Fungi; phylum Ascomycota; class Eurotiomycetes; order Chaetothyriales; family Herpotrichiellaceae; genus Cladophialophora; species Cladophialophora carrionii. The sequence continues at coordinate 2,706,173 of NW_008481830.1, forward strand.
TCTCGACGACAGTCTCTGCAGGTTCTGCCACTTCCTCGCCAGGGTCTAACGCGGCATCAAGCGGGGTAGTCCCAACTACCACTGGAAGTGTTGGTGCTTCAACTACGGGGACAAGCCCAGGTTCGGGCTCGAGTTCAGGTCCAGGATCAAGCTCTGGCGGTTCATCAGGAGCTGGTTCTGGTTCTGGCTCCGCCTCCGGCTCTGGCTCCGACTCATCCTCCTCCTCCGCTGCGTCAACCAGCTCAGCCAGCCTCTCACCTGGCGAAATTGCCGCCGTAGTGATCCTCCCTGTCCTCGCGCTCTTTGCGCTTTTGTTCCTCCTCGTCCGGTACAACAAGCGCGTCCGAGAAAAGTACTCAGCCTGGAACCAAGCACGAGTGGAACGGGCCGCCTATCGTCGAGCTCTTGACGACCCGGTCCTTTCATTCGGCATGCGCCAGCAAAACAACCCAGGGCTCGGGATGGGCGACGTGGAGCAATTAATCCGTCCCTTCAGACCGCTGTCCTTCGGCTTCAGCAACCCCAGGAGACCGTTTCCTAGACAGCAACGGAAACCCCTAGAGTGGGATCCAAATAAAGTCGGAGGCGATACCGCGTCGGCTATTGGGATGGCAGTCCCGCTGCCTGCGGGCCAGCATAGCAGGAGTGCAAGTGAGGTGTCGGAGGACAGTGATATCTATGGCGGCGATGACCGGCCTGGGTCGAGGTATCAGGATGCTCGATCCAACCAGGTTTCGCCAGACAATGTGATTTCATGACATGACATGACGAATTTCTTGTGTACTTTTATGAGGGTACCTTTGTGTGTATCAACAAGCGACGCAATGAGCCCTTGTATGAGCGATTGTATGTATGTACTATGATATCGGCGCAGCCGTGCGATAGAGATGATCATTGAATGACACCACCCTACAACCTCACACCATGAGCTCCGTGATTGTGAGTTTCCGACTGCCCGCCTGGTGCGACTTGGAATTCAAGACTTCAGTACCGCTGGCCGAGGCGGCGAAATGAAGCATTTGCCCAGGGTCCAAACCATCTGTTGCCCACCTAGAGCGACCCAGTATGTACTCCGTACTCCGCATTAGCATTGTACGAGCTACAGTGTATGTATGCCTGAGTGGCCTGTCGACGACGGCCGCAGACGGACGTCCCCAACTTTTGCCTTTACAGAACCATCTACGATCCCATGTATCTACGATCCCAAGACTCGCGCAACGGGGCGTGGCGCGGAACCAATGATGGCCTCGTCCGTGACACAAGGCCCAGCTCGATTGGTGATTCACCACACATGACAGCACAGTGGATTATCACCAGTAGGTAGATACAAGCCAGAATTTTTTGCTCTCCTCGTATCTGGTATGGAGTACAGTATCTGGTAGTTTAAGTCACGACACAAGATAATTCGTCGACTTTGTGCCTCATATACACATAACATACATATATACATACATCCATCCATCCAGAGCACACACACACACACACATCCAGAGAGAGACGGAGAAAGAAGAACAACAGCAACCACACAAGATGGAGCACATTGACCTGCCCGCACTGCGCGATCATTTGATCGCCATCGCCCTCAAGGCCGGCTCGATGATCACACAGGCTTCGTCAACGACGTCGACGTCGAGCTCGATGCCCAACAACGGCAACAACAATAATGGCCCTTCCACGAAGAAAAACTCGGCCGACCTCGTGACCGAGACGGACAAGGCAGTCGAGGACTTCATCTCGCGCGACCTCAAGGCCGCGTATCCGTCCTTCCACTTCATGGGCGAGGAGACGTACGTGCCGGGCCAGAAGCTGGGCGCCGACCCGACCTTCATCGTCGACCCCATTGATGGGACCACGAACTTCGTCCACGGTTGGCCCTACGTCTCGGTATCCCTGGGTTTCGCGGTGGCCCGGGAACCCGTCGTCGGCGTCGTGTTCAACCCGTTCACGGGCCGCCTGTACCACGGGGTGAAAGGGCAGGGGTCTTTTTTGCGGATCATTCGCGACGGAGGGGCTGAGGGGCAGGCGGCGGAGGAGGATAGGCGATTACCGCTCCGACAACCGGCCGCACTGGTCGGGTTGGACGGGTGTGTGGTGGCGATCGAGTACGGGAGCGATCGCAGCGGGCAGAATTGGCGGACGAAAGTCGACACGTGGGCCGCGTTGGGGGCGAGTAAGGACGAAGGCGGCGCGATGGTGCATTCCGCCCGGGCGCTGGGGTCGGCGGCGCTGAATCTCTGCGGCGTGGCCGAGGGCACGTTGGACGCGTACTGGGAGGGAGGATGCTGGGCTTGGGACGTCTGCGCCGGGTGGGTGGTTCTCAAGGAGGCCGGAGGCGTCATTGTGGATGGGAACCCGGGGCAGTGGGAGATCCCCGTCGATCATCGCAAGTACCTTGCTGTCAGGGGCGCCGAGGGTAGCAAGGGCCAGAGAGAGCTGGTCGAGGAGTTCTGGGGGTTTATCAAGGGACCGATGGAGTATGAGCATTGAGGGTATGATGAAGGGGACACCCGTGCGTGAGAGCACGAGGAACGATAAACGCAGACGGGAGACCAGTTATAGACATTTAGACACAACCTACGGAGTAGTCTCCATGGCGTGATGAACGGCTCATCCAATCCAGCACTGGAGCTGTTCTTCTATCCCTTGTCGCTTTTCTGGTTGCCTTACTGCTTAGTAGTTTACAGTGGTCGCTATGCAGAAAACGAAACCCAACCGTCCAAAATGGCCTCCTACTTCCACAACTTGCCCAGTGACACCTCCTTGTCGTCGTGCTTGTTTAGGACCTTTGCCGTTGCCAGGTCAAAGTCTTCTTGCGTGACATGCACTCTTCGTTCTCGCAAGGCGAACATACCGGCTTCTGTGCACACACCTTTCAGCTCTGCCCCAGAGCAGCCGTTCATCTTCTCGGCGATCTTCTTTAGGTCAATGCCTCTGGTCAAGTTCATGCTCCTCGAGTGAATCCTCAGAATATCAGCTCTTGCTTCGACGGTTGGTGGGGGGAATTCGATCTTGCGATCGATACGACCGGGTCGTAGTAGAGCGGGATCCAAGATATCAAGTCGATTGGTGGCCATGATAACCTTGATGTTCTTGGTGGGCTCGAAGCCGTCCAGCTGATTCAATAATTCCAACATGGTTCGCTGCACTTCCGAGTCACCACCGCTGCTGCCTTCGACACGGCTAGAACCTATGCTGTCGATTTCGTCCATGAAAATGATGCTGGGTGCGTGTTCCCTTGCCATGACGAACAGTTCTCTGACCATCCTGCTTCCTTCACCAATGTACTTCTGAACCAACTCTGATCCCGAGACTCTGATGAATTTGCAGTCGGCATGGTGGGCGACGGCGCGAGCAAGCAGCGTCTTTCCTGTCCCGGGCGGGCCGTACAGCAGGACGCCTTTGGGTTGAGCGATACCGAGCGATTCGAAGAGTTCTGGGTGATTGAGGCCGAGTTCAATGACTTCTTTGATCTCCTTGATCTGTTGATCTAGGCCACCAATCATATCGTATGTGCTGTCCGGGACCTTTTCCACCATCATGAGAGACACCAGGGGATCGACGGACGAAGGAAGCATCTTTTCGAGCTTGTACGAGTCGGACAGAAGGGACACCCGCTTGCCAACGGTCAGCTTGGAGATATCCACGCTGTCGGCAATATCGACAACTGTGCCAGCGTGTTAGCCTGGGGTAGAACTGAGGCGGGATGTCTCAATTACCATATTTGCCTTCCGGATGCACTTTGACGAGGACTTTCTTGGTGCCCATCACCTTGACCACTTCGCCCACGTATGAGCCTGGCTGCTGCAGCAAGCCCAGCTCTTCTCGCAACAGGCGCACTCTCGAGTTGTAGTCATTTCGTTGTGCTTCTAACCGCCGCAAGACTGCTTGGCCTTGGATGATTTCGAGCTTGAGGGATTCGATTTTGTTGTGGTAGAAGTTATCGAGCGCCATGGTGTGCAGATGCGGAGAGTTCGAGAAAACAATGTCTGTGTCTCGGCTGCTGGTATGCAGTTTGGAACCAAGAGATAGATTGACCCGATGTGGTGTTGGGGAAACTTGTGGACGACGATGATGGATTGGTAAAGGCAATTTGCACGGTTGGACGCGACTGCGCTTCGCAGCCTGAGCCTGAGCCTTGGGCGGATGGCGGCTGTTGGCGCTTGTCGCGGCTACGACACAGCAAATGTTTCCGGGGACTGCCGAGCCTGACTTCGGTGGCTAGCCAACTCCAGCTTAACCAAATTTCCTTTTGGGCATTACCTTGGGCGGTCGTGGGTGGCTCGGGAAGACGGCTCGCCTCTGTGAGTGCCTAAAAGGGAGGACAACATGTGCCAGCCCACAACTGCGACCAGCCTGCCACGTAACTCGTAGTGCCCAACCGCTGCACTGGTGCAGCACCATCCGTCATACCTTGATGCAAGCTGCAAGCACCTGGAGCTTCATTTGACACCTCCAAGGTCTGGGGTTGCTCCAGGCTCCATCGCCTCGTATTGACTTTCTGCGGTATATCGCACGTGCGCCAATTGACGTGTTATCCTGGCCGAGATACACAGTTTCGTCCTGCACAGCGATTGCAGGTCGACGATCACCTACCACGCATCCTCCGTAGAGAAGTTCAGCTCTGCTATCAATCTCTTCGGGCATACACCACACTCATTTCCCTGCGGGCCTTGTTCCCACACCACCTCAACCTCGCCCACTTCTTCACCTAATGTAAACAGTGCCGTCTTATCGATCGATCATATGACTATGTCCTCGCTGCTCATCTGATGCGTGCTCGAGCCTTGACCAGGCATCTCCCAGCCTGTGTGCGCTCCTGTCTGACGGTCTCTACCACTTGATAGCGCAGGCTCCTGAAAGTCGCTGGTACATCCAGCACCTGCCAGAGGAAAGATCGGAATAGTCACGATGTCATCTAGTGACCATCCTCAAAGAAGCTCCGACGATAGACTAGGGCACGATGTCCAATCTACTACAAGGTCATCGTCGATCACAGCAGAATTACGGTCTCAAGAAGAACCGTTTGGAGGAGACACCACAATTCGGCGTGACTATGGTATGTGCGCCCGGTCGGATGATGAGGCGTCTTCTGAACAGTGAACAGGCACTCTCGGCAGTAACGTTCCTGGTTCGAGCAGTCAAAGACCACGCAGCGCCATTCGTTCTGACGAGGCTCCAGAAACACCTGCCACCATGTCGGCCCTATCGCCCCAGACCGGGAGGGTCCGGAAACCTCCGCCTATGATGAGAAGGATCTCGACTCGCAGACAGTTGCCCCATCGAGGCGAACAGTTCTCGGTCGACGACGACCCCGACGAGGTTGTGGAAGATCGAGAGCTCCATACCCCCACTACCCAGGCGTTTCCCACCCTGAACCGATCACTTTCCACCGTCCGTCGTCGGACCGCTGCCGCTCCTCCGTTATTACCGCGAGTCGATTCTGCTGAAGAGGAGGTAGAGGAGCCCATTCCTCAGGAGTCGGCAGTCCTGGCCGAAGATGAGGCTGAGCCCGAGGTAGAGGAACCACCGCTCGAAGAGTCGGAAGATGCAGAAGTGAGTGATACTGAGAGCTTCACGTTGAAAGACCGGCAGCTGGCCATCAATGAAACGCATCCATTCGGTATAAGGATATGGAAGCCTGCCCTATACAAGAAAAGCAGGTCCGTCGAAAAAGGAGCTGAAGAGGATATCCATTCCTCCCCCAGTGAGATCGTCAGTAGCTGGTTGTGGTTCTTCAATTGTCTGTGGACAGTTCTCTTCGGCTGGTGGCTGAGTGCCGCTGCCCTCATTGGAGCCCTGATCTGCTATCTATTTGCCTTCGACTCTAGCGCGGTCGCGTACGGCAGAGTATTCCTGGGCCTGGCCAGCTACCTGTTTTGGCCTTTCGGCAAGTTCGTCAGGCTCGAGCAAGACGAAAACTATGTGGAGGAAGACGAAGGCGAAGGTCGAAGCATTAGCGAGTACGAACGATGGCAGAGCGGAGATCTCGAGTATGGGCGACTCATGTTCGGACCTACTCTCACCCACACCGGGTCCATCGTTGGACGACATCGGAACAGTGTAGACTCTGCCAGTGAAAACGACAGCTTGCTGGACCGCGGCGCGAGGGCGGACAGACACGACACCAGTGTCAGCGCCAAATCCAAGCGGCGACTCTTTGGGCGTGGCCAGTGGACCTTGGGCCGGGTCATCTTCTTCATCTTCTACTATTTCAACGTCGCTCCGTTGATGCTGCTGGTGTCGCTGATATGCTGGTTGATGGTTTTCTGGATTCCCATGGGTCGTGTCACCTTGATCCTCTTCTACCACCTCCGGAAGCGCCCACTCGCTCTGACTTTCCATCGTGACGTTTCGCACGCTAGGAGCTCGACGAAACCCACGTCGATCCTTCTCTGTACCTACAGAGCGGTCGGTATCAAATACTGGAAGTACACCATCGATGGAACCAACATCTTCCTCATCAACTTCCTGGCAGTTGTCGCTTTTGTCATCTTCGACTACTTCGTCCTGAAGGTGGCCGGCGGCTTGGATTTCTGGCTCACGAGCCCAGCTCTCATGTTCACGTTGGCACTCATCTCCATCATCCCACTGGCATATTTCATCGGCCAGGCAGTTGCATCGATTTCAGCTCAGTCGTCCATGGGAATGGGAGCCGCGGTCAACGCATTTTTCTCGACCGTTGTTGAAGTGTACCTTTACTGCATTGCCCTCAACGAGGGGAAAGCTTCTCTGGTGGAGGGGAGTATTATTGGCAGCATTCTCGCGGGAATTCTGTTACTTCCCGGGCTGTCGATGTGCTTTGGTGCGATCAAGCGGAAGACCCAACGGTTTAACGTCAGGTCTGCCAGCGCCACTTCGACCATGTTGCTGTTCGCTGTTATAGCAGCATTCGGCCCTACTCTCTTCTACAAGATATACGGGAGTCATGAGCTAATCTGTCGGACATGCACGGCAGGCGGTATGGAGGCCCCTAGAGATTGCCGACAGTGCTACTTTCGTCAGGTTCCTGCAGTCACAGACGATTTCTTCGTCAAGGCGGTGCGGCCCTACTGCTGGATCGCTGCCATCCTCCTCTTCTCGTCCTACATCATTGGCCTGCTCTTCACTTTGCGGACTCATGCCGCTATCATCTGGAGCACCGATGACGAAAAGAAACCGCAAGCTCCCCCCACGGCTGATGTGAGCCCACTGGATACTCGACACCAAAGCATTGTCAATTCACAGACTCTGAGCAAGCCCGACGGATATTTACCTAGATCTGCTATCAGAGAGTCTCAGCTGTACAGGAAGATCCTGGGTCAGTCTCTACGGTCAGCTGGTCTTCCAGACGGCGACACCAACATCGATAGAGATGGCTCTGGGGCCCACGAAACGGCATCGCAAATCTCGGCAGTCGACCATCAGAACAAGGGTGACTTGCCTCATCTTGTCCCCCCGCGATCGAGTCACGGACCCGAAGAGACACGTAGTCCCTCCCTGCATCCCGTAGTTCCCGGGCTGTCGGAGGAAGACAACAATAACCTTGTGCGCCAGGTGGCAGAACTGGCGGCCACTGCGGCTACCATCGCGACTCGGGATGCCGTCAATCACCCGAACCGTGCGTCGTACCAAGCAACACACGCCTACAAAACAGATCCCGTGAAAGGTCACAAACCTTCGGTAGTTCGCAGAGATACCGTGGGAGACGAAGGCTACGCGAATGCCGCAGCGGAGCAAGCTGCGCAACCAGCGGCAGAAGGTGGTGGGCATGATGCTCCCAATTGGTCCCGGGCGAAGTCCTCCATCATTCTTCTCACGGCAACGATCGCTTACGCCATTGTGGCAGAGATCCTGGTCGACACCGTTGACGTTGTCCTCGATTCTGTGGACATTGACGAGAAATTCCTTGGCATCACCCTCTTTGCGCTCGTACCAAATACAACCGAATTTCTGAATGGCATATCGTTTGCGATGAACGGCAACATCGCCCTCAGCATGGAGATAGGCTCGGCGTACGCGTTGCAGGTGTGCTTGCTTCAGCTCCCTGCTCTTGTCCTGTTTACGGCATTGCGTTGGCAATTCATCGACCCCAGCGGATTGATAGACCACACCTTCAATCTGATCTTCCCTCAGTGGGACATGGTGACGATCATTCTTTGCGTCTTCCTGCTCAGCTACATGTCAGGAGAAGGCAAGAGCAATTACTTTAAAGGCAGCATTCTGGTCATGACCTACCTGGTGGTGGTCTTAGGCTTCTACTTCTCTGGCTTCACGAGCATGACAGACATGGGCGCCGATCCGAACGATACACTGGCCATCATGTCTAGCATGGCGTGGCAGCAACAGCATGTGCCTGGAGGAGTCACCACCACCCGGACCATCAGCAGGAGGGAACTGTAAATGCATCTTGTGCAAGGTTTTGGTGGAAAGGAATAGCACAGTCGATAAATCCGCTGTAGGGCCGTGCATCCTTTGTTTTGGCTCAGCGATGGCGTTTCAATACAGGTTCGCTTAATGTACATTGATAATTGACAGTTTGGACAGAGATGGTCGATTCTTGCACGAAAGACTCTCGATAATTTCGGTCACTACCGCCGCTGCCTCTAGTCTGCTTGGTGCTGAAGGAGAGCGAGTGATGTGACTCTCCTGACGCGATGCCATTTAACGTGACGCCACATTCAGACCGCCTCTCATCTGATGACCCTTGACTTCCTTCCTTTTGATTTGACTCGATCGAACTCATTTTCAGCCTGAAAGGATGTGTGTGTGTGTGTGTGTGTGTGTGTGTGTGTCCGGTCCGGCGCAGTGACGCGACGCCGACTTGCTTGACGTACATTTCTATATGTATACGTACATAGACAGTGCCGTCTCCTCGGTCATGGGTCCGCCTCCCGCCTCCTTGGTCAAGGGTCCCCGCGTGTCCGCATTTTGTCGACAAGTATGATTGTTCACCGATCACACACCACACACACACACACACACACACACACACACACACACACACACACACACACACACACACACTCACTCACTCACTCACGCAGAACTGGACTTGACGGTGGCATAAAGGTAGCTTGGTCTATCGTTATAATACTGACTAGTATTGAAGCGGCAACGAATTGAGCTGTATTTCCAGGCTGCATGTGGAATACTCGAGCCTGTTCTCTCCCATGAATTCCCATGTGGACTGTCGAACCCATCCGCGCGCTCCCCCTGAGAGGGCTATATACTGATTTGATTGATGATCTGTTGATTTCGTGTGGTCGGTCCTGCCCCACCCTGCCCACTCTGCCCTACTGGGTAGGGGGTGGAAGGTTGTCGAACTTGAGGGGAAAAGGACATGGCCACGATAAAACGGACACGTCTTCTTCGTCATGCTTCTTAACGAGGAATGGTCCAGCCTCTTCATACAGTGAGCATCACTGCACGCACATACAAGGGACAATACCACAGCCGCGGGTCAAATTCCAGTGGTGTGTTGTTGTCGAACGTAGATAATGGTCGCTTTGACAGGGAGACTCGAGAGAGTAAGAGGGACAAGCCTAGAATTGAGGTGAGAAAGTTGAATTGTGAGTTGTGGTGGATTGAGCTGGGTGCTGAGTGTTGGACATTACAACTCGTATGGGAGGACTCCGTCGCTTAACTTGGTGGAGAGACGTAGGGTCGAGCAGAAGATGAATCACTGCCACATGCCGTGAAGGCCCTGTTGTCAAGGTTGGAGGAGGAACACATCCCATATCAGTAGAGTTCTCTTGTCCTTCTCCCGCCGCGATGCCTGGTGTGATATCAGCTTTGTAGTTGCAGCAGGGGGCAACCAACTCCTTCTGGGAAGAGCGGCGGTGGAGTAGATGAATTCATCAGAGACTCACATGCACCAATCGCACTGTCGAAGTCGGTGGTCAGCCGGAGACTCGAAAACGTATGACTGACACCCAGGAAAGGAAACACACACTTACATTCTTCTCGTCACAGCCAGTGTTGTGGACGAAACAATAGCTGCCTTTACATAGTCTGCAGGTCTTGGCCCATTGCTGTGTGCAATCCTGGCATTGCCGGCCGCATTCCCAGCAATTCAGAGTCACGGCCGCCTGTCCGGGCTTCAGGCTCAGGAGGGTGGGGTGGAGCTGCGTGCGAGAGCAAAGAGACGGCGTTAGCGCTTCCATGTTACACGACGAACAGACGGGGTGGGAGGCAGAGTCGTTGAATGGGTGGTGAAAGGGATTTGGGATCTGTCGGCGTCCGGGCTGGCGGCGTCCTCGTCTCGATGGCGGCTTGGGGATCATTAACGGTCCAATCTTGGGCTTCGAACACCGTCCAGTCGATTGTGCGAATGGCGGCTTTCGTATTCCTCGATGCGATCCCTGACTATCCCCACATTCCGCCACCTCCAGCTCCAGCCATCCATTCGCCGACAAGGCAATTTTCAACACAAAGACCATTAAATACCTTAACACGGTCGCCCTCGCTGGATCCTCCTTTGATTGCATTGGCGGGCAAGAAGCCAGCCGATGTGGTGGAGAGCCGTTCTATATCTGTGATAAGCTGCCTTGACAACTTGGGGTTGTAGCAATCGGCGCACCACCATCGGTGGCAGCTATCGCAATGCCGGTTGGTGAGACACCAGGTGCACGAGACAATCAATCTAGCAAGAAGGATCTGTCCGTCCTCGGTAAAGCATGGTGGAGGTCGGACTGCGTCGATAAGTTTCCCGGAACGCGGTGGAGGCCAGAGAAGAGGAAAGTCTCGTATCTCGCTCTCGCCCCAAACCGGTGCGCCATGAGGGTTCCTTCCACAGCCGGCACACCCTGTAGGGCCAAGGGCAACGGTCGCTAGAGGGGGGATGCCCGGTTTGTTCTTTGACAAGTAGTCTCGGGAAGCGACGTGGAGCACAGGTGCCATATCGGCATGCATGTGACTACACAGGACAGCGTCAAAGCTAATGATGCCTTTGCATGTCTGTAGGGTCTCTTCCCAGGAGCTCCGCTGTGCGTGGCCCTGGGATATGACCTGGCCACTGGCGGCATACCATGGTTCCACGACACGTGAGCCACTGGCGCAGTTTGTCTTGTGTTGGGCTCCCGGCTGAGCGCCGTGATATCCTAAGACACCCATTGTGTCAAGATTGTAGTGGAAGGCATGAACATAATCGAAGGGCTCCGGAGTCGGTGATATTGGTGGCGTGAAAACATAGAGACCTTGCAAACGAGGAGTGCCCTCCGGTCTGCCTGGCCGACACAGGTGGCACAGAAGTTGCTGGAGTTTGGGCTGGTTGATGTTGAGACACCGCCGGATGCTGAGCAAGCGCACGTCGTACTCGGGGGCGGTGACGATGTCGTTGATCAGGTCGACGGTAACAGAGGCGAGGTCGTCCAGGACCAGAGTGTGGACGCCCTGCAGCACGTGCATCCGTCTCAACTTCCCCAACACGCCGCGGAGTGGTCCGGCGTAGAACTCGTCTTCGGTAAGGTGCTCATCCATACGCTCTGCCCGCCAAGAGTGGCCGCCGGAGTCTATCCTGGTCAGAAGATTTGGCGGCACATACGCTCCCCGGCATTTCGACAAATCAACATATCGGAAAGCTCTTGGCGCATTCAACACTAAATCTCGCAGAGCGTGTGATGTCCTAGCCAAGGCGAAGGTGCTTGACAAGGATAGATAGGGGAGGATACCGTCCAGAATGATCGAGTTCGACAGAATGTCGAGGAGGGAGAGGCGTAATTGATTTGTGGTGGATGGGACGTCGTCGACCATAGCGGACGCTTAATGGATGAAGCGCGTCTGCGTAGCGAGGAGAGGTGTAAAGGCAGTAGAGCGTGATCCGATCTGAACGCTCGATGGAAAGGATGAAGAAAGGAGAGGCAGAAGAGAGGGGAGACAGGATCTCGGTGCTTATGAAGCAGGTTTGAGGATGTGTTGAGAGTGATGGCGAGTTTCCTCACCATTCACTCACTTGACGGTGAGATGATTCAGACGCCCAGACGCCCAGATGCAGATCTCCACCATTCCGGATCTGGATCTCCGCTGGTTGCCGTTGCGGAATCTGGAATCTGGACTCTTCCTCCCCCTTTACGTGGGATGCGGTGGGCCGAGACTCCGTTCAATGGATAGATTATTGAACTGCCCTCATTCAATCTCTAATAGAATCACCATGTCTACTAGAACTCGTCTACTTTACGACTCTTGACCGCGTTCTATCGTTATTCATAACCATACGTGCATTATATCTGAGGTGTAACGATCGTCTTCCTGAGCAGCTCATTCCTTTGGCCTCCTTCATTTCATAATCGACTCCGACATGCAGGCATCCGCTGTTAGGGCAAAACGCCATCCTCCCGCTCGACCAGTTGCCTCAGATTCATTGCGCCTTCTTCGCCTTTTCGGTCCCCAGATCCATGAGTTCAATCATTCCCAAACCGACACGCTCGCTTTCAGCCCAGCTTCGCTGCCGGAGCCAAAATCTTTCGGTTGCGCCTTCCACGCCACCACTGGTCGAGGTGCTCTGATTCCGTGCGTCTTCTTCAAGACTCTGTCTCGTGATGCTGGCAAAGGCTTGTTCTCCCGACTCAGTCTTCAGCGGGCTGTTGGGGGGTGAGGCGATTGGTTGGACAGCATGCCCTAGCCCGGCATCTTCCAGATACTTGCGACGTACCATGAACCGTTCGCTACGCTCTTTGCGCATGGCCGCTGAATCAAGCTTGCTTATTGCGGTCCGTACCAGCACACGCACCACGAGGAATATGTGTTCCGACAGGAAAACGCTAAGCAACAACGCCCACAGCTTGATTTGGTGTGGCCGGCCATCCGGACCGTGCCCATCGCCACCAGAGAACATATACACCAGAGCGGCGGATGTAATGCTCCCTAGCCAAGCAAGGAATTCGAGACTGTCCAGCCACGGGCCAATGCTGTCGGCGCGGGCGGGGTTGGGTCGGCGGCACTCAACGGCCAATTTAAACGTGTCCCCGCGTAGCTCGATCCAGTTGTTGATAAAGTACGAGACCGGTGTGAGGGGCCAGATGACACTGAAGCAGGAGAGGTAGCCAAACTGGATACACATCTCGCGCAGATCGGACGTCACATCGTACTCGGGCAACGCAGCCTCCTCACGCACTCGAGCAAGAAACTCCTTCTCTTCGGGCGGATCGTGGTCAGCAACCGACGGCGTAGCACCACCATGCTTCTCTGCACGTTGAGATTGCATTTCCTTGAATTTCTTGGTACCTCGCTGCGTGACCACTGGCATGACCGTTTCCATGGCGAAGTTGACAACCTGCGCCGTCACTGCAAAGTAGATCATCTGGTTGCGTAACCGGTTGGGGTTGATGCTGAACGTGGCGGGTGACGGTGTTTGAAGCTGCTTCTCGTCCTCGGCAAAAGGCCTGACGGTCATGCTGAAGACGTCCAAATAAGGCACCAGGATCGAGGCGAAAGGGACGTAGACGAATGACGTGAGGAAGATTGCCGTATAAGAGGTAATGAAGTTGATGACAAAAACCTTGGAGATCATGGCCTTGTCGTGGGCGTCTTGTGTTTCGTAGTTCTCGTAGAACGTGAGCTTCTCGGCAAACCCAGTGAGGAAATTGCTCATGGTGGGGACAGCCAGAGTGAGCAGGATTGTAGGAAGGAAGACGAGGATGGACTTGAGCGGGCCGTCATACACCTCTGAGATGAAGATCTCAATGGCGTAACAGGTGCATATGATAGCTCCAAGGCCCACAACACACAAGGCTGCCAAAGGTAGTTGGAGGAGCTGCCTCTGGAGTCTCTTCTTGGCTGGAAAGAACCATATCTGCTCACCCGTCACAGGATCGGTGGTAACCTTCTCAGGTGCAAATTCCCTCCTCTTGTCTTCAATTAGCGAAACGTTCTTCACGTTCCAGCGAATGGCCAGTTCCTGCTCTTGTCGCTTCCAGTATTCGACAAATACCACACACCACAGGCCATTGACGATTGCGTAGATGGGAGAGAAGTTGCCCAGGAGAACCCAGCAAGAGAAGCCGAAAGCGGCAGGGAAGATCATAAAGGAGAAGTAGGATTGGAGGAATGCGTAATAGTAGGCAATCTGGATACGGCATCAGTTTGCGTTCCACTACGTGCGTCGTAGATCTCACCTTCTCGCCAACAGTGTTTCTGATTTCGTCTAGATCATCTGGAGTCAGAAATGTCTTCCGCGTGAACTCGGTCAGCCACTTCTTGTTCTTGACGTGGTCGTGCAGCGGGAAGACAGCTTCGACGTTCTTCCATTCTCCGTGTTTTGGAGTTATGCCAGCGCCACCTTCTTCCCGAGGACAGCATATCATGTGGTGTATATGTCGAAGTCTCTCGGCGTCGGTCAGGGGCTCGGAGGTGAGGATGTTGGCCACATCGTTGGAAGGCTGGATCTGTCGCACTCCATGCAGCCAGTCTTTGATTCTCGACCTATGTACCACGTCGGCAAGTATCTTCTCGTCTGAAGCCTTGACGAAGACAAGGAGGGATGTTTCATCGCCGCGTCGGACTTCGGTGGTCAATCCAGTCTCGGCCATTGCTCGAATGAGCTTTCTGAACTGTGTGATGCCAGCTTCCTTGTCTGTAAACGCTCAGTATCGGATCAAAGAGTATAGTCAGTGGGAGCCAACCTTCATCCTTGGGCATGCGGTAGCTGATAACATAGTCTACGTCGAAATTCGTCTGTAATGTCTTGTGCGCCATCTTGATAGCTGAGGAGAAAGCGAGTCAACGGCCAAAGGGAAGGAGCAAAAGTTCTGCTCTTCACAGTGACCCCAGCACAGGTCAGTACGGGCACGGGAGGTGAGGTGAACGAGCGAGAAACCAAGGTGAAGAAACTTGGAAGTGCGGTTGTGCAGCTTCAACACGAACATTTGATCATCGGCTGGAACGCGACGACGTCATCCAGATCTGCTTCACTCCCAGACAGGTCTAGGCTTGGTCTTTCTGGACGGAGGGGGCTCGCTCGGTAATCGACCAATCGGCTAAGAATTCTCTGTTCCCGTAGCGCTCGAAAGCTGTGATCACGTGACACCGTACGATTCCTGGACCTCGGTATCAAACGTTCAACAAGCTACTCCGTACTCTGACACGATATCTCATCTCCCAGTCATACATATTACCCACGGCTATCCAAATTCCCAGAGTGAAATAATACTGCAAAGTTGCTCTGGCTTGTCTCATCGCTGCTCTATATGTCTCCCCTTCTGCCTCTGCCGTGCAACAACTGAGCCAAGCAAGTACAGACGACAACTCATAAAACGGCCATGGCGAAAGAAGAGGAGGCAGCAAAGCTGAATCAACCGTACACAGAACCCGACCCGAACAACTATTCTGCATATCAACGGGAGATCTACTCCTCCCTCCGAGCACCTATATTCTCAACCAAACCGTCTGAATGGGAGGCTCTAGCCCGTGCCAAGGTTCCGGCCAGTAACTTTGGTTATGTCTACGGCTCGGCCTCCAGCGGCAGCACCCACGCAGCCAACATTGCTGCTTTTGATCGGTACCGAATCCGACCTCACATGCTGGTCAATGCGACGCGGCGAGACATGAGCATCGAGCTATTCGGCAAGAAGTACAACAGCCCGCTTCTGTTAGCACCAGTTGGTGTCCAAAAGATCATGCACGAAGACGCCGAAGAGGCCACCGCCCGGGCTTGTGAAAAGGTAAGATCCTCTTATGCCCGCGTCGTGCTGACTGAGACGGTTGAGATCGACTGGTTGAACCCGCCCTGGGAGGCAGTGTCAGGTCGGACGACTGATGTCTTTGGGGAAATACTAGGTCGGAATTCCAATGATTCTCTCATCAGCCGCTACACGGACTATCGAGCAGGTGGCAGAATCGAACGGGAGCGGGGCGCGCTGGTATCAGCTATACTGGCCGCGCCCGCAATGGGAAGACGTCACAGTCAGCTTGCTCAATCGAGCAAAAGCCAACGGTTACACGGTGCTGGTGGTCACTCTCGACACGTTCAACTTGGCCTGGAGGCCGACAGATCTCGACACATCCTACCTACCTTTCATCTGGGGCGACGGATGTCAAATCGGCCACTCCGACCCGGTATTCAACGCAAGGTACGAGGAAATCCAAAGGAACGATACAAGGAGTTACGGGGAAAAACTCGCCGAACTATGGGCCACACTGAGAAGGCCCGGCTCCGTCTATGGTGCAGCTAAAGTGCTGACCAACGTGTCCCTGCTTCAGAAGTCAAGAGCCTGGCTAGATGTCCTGAACTCGGGAACATACCGAGAATGGAAGCATCTAGAGATCCTGAAGAAGCTGTGGGACGGCCCGATTGTTCTCAAAGGGATCCAGACCGTCGATGACGCCCACCGAGCAATCGACCACGGCATGGATGGCATCATTGTCAGCAACCACGGCGGAAGACAATGCGACGGTGCCATTGCCTCGCTTGACGCTCTCGCCGAAATCGCTGCCGACGAAAAGGTCAAACGATCCAATCTCACCCTCATCTTCGACAGTGGCATTCGCACGGGAAGCGATGCGTTGAAAGCACTGGCATTGGGTGCCAAAGCCGTCTGTATCGGCCGGCCCTTCATGTATGGCCTCGCCATTCGAGGCCAGCAAGGCGTGGAGCACGTCTTAAGGTGCTTGCTAGCCGACACCGACAATATGCTAGGTAACATGGGCAAGAAGAGCGTCAAGGATCTCAGCAGGCACGACCTACAGATTAGACCAGAGTCAAAGCTCTAGAATTGCAGTAATCGCTATATGGAGGCGCTCCCAACGACGGCCGTCACGTCACTGCACATTGTTGAATGCCATCAGGTGCAACTGGACTCGAGAAACCCCATCTCGTGAAGATGGATTTCCCTATTTCAAAGCCGCTATATCGCCCATATATGATGTGGGGCATTCGGCATGATCTCTCTGGCGCGCTATGTAGCATTTTCTCATGGTACACTGCTTCCATGATGACCCCTTGCTATACCGTACATATGCGATATTGCCTCCCTCGCGCCCTGCTTTTAGATCAAGCAATGAAGAACCGCTATAGCAAGTTGAACTTTGTGGCGGCGTCTATTCCCCATGCTATCCGTTACAGTGCAGTACAGTACAGCGATAGTTGGAGGAAAGACGGAAGCGCCGAACAAGCCCCTGAGCAGGACAACTGGCTCGGAGACGAGCATCTTCAGCGAAGGAGCTAGAGCACCCCCGAACAGAACCTCGGAGATCACTTTGATTTTCGGTCGTGGCGCGTGATGATCGAGCGGCTGTCGGGTGTGGGTTCGAGTTTGGTGCCGTGTACCTTCATTAACACAAGTACGGCCAGAGGACTCGGTTGGGTAGTGACCGTGAGGATGCTATGTCAAAGGCCTAGTACAGATTGTCCGGGATGAGCGAGTTTCGTCACACTTGTCGTAGGCTCGGGGATGGAACGTGTAGAGGGCAAGTTGAAAGCAATTGTCGATCAAACGTTTGTAGGTCAGCAGACCGTTGAACGATGGTACCGAAATAATGCCAAACTCATCCCTGCGCCAGCTAGGGCTGTGGTCTCCCAAGCAATATCGACTGCGGCGAGGAGAAAGAGGCAGCGATGATATTTCTGTGAAGCAACATCCTTCGTCGGCGTAGGCGAGGGATCACGGTGGGCTTGAGACATGTCATTTCCCCCGTAGAGAGTACCAGGTGATTAAACTGATGGTGAACAAACTGTACTGCGGCCCTTCCCTGCGGCATGCCGCTTTGAAGTTAAACATTGCTCACCTAGCACTTTCCCACATTTCTCTGTCAGCTCACTCTCAACTCAACCTCTCTATCAGCTCATTCTCAACTCAACCCCAACTCACATCCAACTCACCCTCCCTTACCCATTGCCCTTTCCCTTTGGTCTCAGAAATAGCCTTAAACCCACTCTGTTCGAGTTCGTATAGCAATGGTCAGATCCTTGGCTATTTCCAGACCCTTGGAATGGCGCCCACGAAAATCTGCCTTTTCTCAAGACGACGTGGAATTTCTCCCATTGACGCCAGAATGAGGAATCTCTAAACAAGCTCAACTCACACACCGCCTAGCGAGATGTAGACAAACAGCAATGCCCATCGACAACTACGCCGTCAATCCGGCGGAGACATTACCAGAGAACGGGTGACGGGAATCTTCTATCACTGTACCGACCGAGATCAAAGACGCTCTTCCGCCCTCTAGCGCAGAGAGGAGGAGGTCTGTTGAGAATTGACCAGAGAAAGAAGGCAGTTTATGAGGCGCTGTGTTCTGTTCTGGCTTCTATATAGGCTCTGACTCACACGCCCGATGCAAATTTAACGCCGCCAGCCCGACAAAGGAAAATAGGAACGCCAGGGTAGTGAAGTGGTGAAAAGATGTTTTCCGACGAAAGTTCCAACAATTACCCGGCTTGATTTCGGATGCTCACTCTTTCAGCTTGGTCACCTTCAAGCTGATGCCGTCGCGGGGTCGCAGAACCAGGCGCCACATCTTCAATTCCTCAGGATCTTGGACTGACGCGTCTGGTGCAAAGTGAAATTTGCTCAACAGGGAGCACAAGATGGTCTTCATCTCGACTTCGGCGAACTTGCGTCCAACACAGCCTCGTGGACCTATGAGCAGAGCACAGTTAGCACGAACACACGAACAACAGCCACCAGGAGAGAGGGGGAAATAGGGGGTGAATTTGAGGCCGGTGTTTGCAATCCGGAGAGGCTTACCCTGGAGGAAGGTCATGAAAGCATTGGTCGTGTATGTTGAAGGGAGATTCTTCCACCGGGATGGGTCAAACTTGCTGGCGGTGTCGCCCCAGTACATGGGGAGATGATTGATGGCGTTGGCCATGAGGTACACGACCGTTCCCGCAGGAATGAAATACCCTCCGAGGTGGTCGTCAGCGATGGTGCGACGGACGGTCATCGGAATAGACGGGATGTAGCGCAGAGATTCTTTGCAGACATCTTCGAGGTATGGCAGCAGGTCAACGTCGGCTTTTTCGATTGTCTCAGTGTCCTGGCGGGCATCTGGGTCAAAGAGGAAAGGCATATGAGAGCGGATCTCCTCGCGCAGTTTGGTCTGCACATCTGGGTGCTTGGCCAGCATCAGGAGCGTCCACGCCACAGAGGTTGCGGTTGTGTCGTGTCTAAAGTCAGCATCGACCCAAAACGTTAGCCTAGGTGTTCCACCGACACGACACCAGAAAGCAAAGGGGGGAATCAGCATTTACCCGGCACCGAGGAAAGTCATGACTTGGTTGCGCATGGTCTCGATTGACAACATATCCTCCTTGCTCGCCGTCATATTGTCCCGGACGATGAGGCCGATGATATCTTTCTGAGCCGGTTTCTTTTGCACAGTGCCTGCGTTCGCTTGCTTCTCTTTGATGATGGCCTCGGCGCGGCTTAGGATGATGTTCCTAGCCACGACGATGTCCCGGTTTGTGCGAGCGGGCAGAATGCGGACGAGCTGCGTGAAAGCTGCGAGGCCGTTGAGAATGCGAGCCTCTAGGTCGAAGCTGAAGCACCGCCGATATGCGTCCCGCAGAGGTGTCTCCGGGTTATCGAGGGAGTCGATGTCGGTTCCCATACCGGCGCGGCCGATGATGTCCAGAGTTGTCCGGTTGAGCCACTCTAAAACCTCGATGGCTTTGCTCTCGGTCTTCTCGTCCGTCATCTCCTGCTCCCAAAGCTCCGCCATGTGCAACGACTTGGTCCAGAAGATGGGCATTAGAGACCGGATGGACGTGATCGAAAAGGCGGGCGTAAGAGCTTTCCGCTGCGCAACATGGGCCTGGCCCTCAGCCAGGAGCACGCCTACTATCGCATTAGAACAGCCGTTGCAAGACAATCCAAAGCCAAAATGGACCGGTTGGGATTGGAGGTGGAAGTTTACCTTCGCCCAAGACTGGCATCATCCATTTCCGGGCTCGCTCAGGCTTTGGGTAATTGTACGGATTCCGGACCGTCATGTGTTTGATGGCATCGTCGTCGGCAATGGACAACCGTTCGCTACCGAAAGGGAAGAAGTAGCGCACAATGGGGCCATATTTCTGGTGCCACTCGCGCGCCGGCACGCCACATTCTGACGTGATGATGGTGTAAAAGTGGCCCCAGAGAGGAAAGCCGGGCACGGTGGGAATGTGCCTTAATGGCGAGAGGTAGAGAGGATAGATCCAGCCGCAGTACAGGACATACGAAACAGTTGCGACGAGCAGGGACACCTGCAGCGCCGTGGCTGTTCCGATGTTTTCAGAGTACTTGCCCACCAACAGCGCGGCAATGCCAGTGACGCCCATCAAGGGCACGAATCCGATCGATGAAGACATGGCGGCAGGCGACGAAAGCAAAAGGTCGGCCGTGAAGGTTGAGAGGGAAGAGAGCGGCGGGTTCAAGGAGAAATATGTCTGCTGAGATCGTGTTGCCAACACTGCCAGCGAAATTGTCAACCGAATGTTTGGAAGTCATTTCCTTGGACGTCCCTTCACCCTCCCTCGCTCGACCGAACGAGACGATTGACACACTGCATATGACAGGGGTTTCAGGGTAAGCTCTCTCCTGGCCCGGGCATGCGTCATTCGGATGAGGCTTGGGTGCGCCGATCCACAATGAATGTCTCAGAGCGAGCCGACCTCTCTGGGTTGAGGATTCTGGTATTCGGATGCACACAAGGGATCCGGGACTTGGCACCGCCATCACATCAGCGAAGCGACGTCACGCAGGCATATCCCTGCGCCAGGCCTCCTTAGCAGTGCCCAGCCTTGGGGTGCACATACGAATAGCAAAATGGCTTTATTGGCGACTCTCTGATGAAACTTGTCAAACAGGGGCGGTTTCGGCAGTCTATTGATCCCTGGTCAATACTGAGCGGGAGATCGACACCCGGGGAGATCCCTTTCGGCTAAGAGGCGAATCCGGCTATCTCCTGATAGGGAGAAGCTTGGCCAGAATGGACGAACTCGGCGAAGGTGGACCGGCTTGGCGAGCACGGAATAGGTCGTTGGTTGCAGCCCGAAGATCTTCGCCTATCGTCCCTGTGGGGTACATCAGCACTTGCTAAGGGCGCCACAATCTATCTATCGATGCTAACACCCGTGAACGGAAGTATGTTTATCTTATCTTGGATGGCGAGTCCTCACCCTGGACAGGGCGTACCCATCCTTGACAGACATGACATAAAGGCTTTACCAGCCCTGCGCAGGTGCTCCTGCTCCGTTGCCGGGGACTTGGATGGGGCAATGGTGCTCCACTTTCCAAAATGTGACCTTCTGGACCGCCCACTCGCCCGTCGGACTCGACGGCACATGGCCGCTCCAGGAGGCTGCATGGTAGGGGGGCCCAGGTGGCGCTGTTGTATCAGCGACCCGGAGTGGTAGACGGAGAGTACTCAGATACACCCATTGGAATCTGGTCCCCGACAAACTTCAGCCAGGGGGAACTCCTTAACAAAGTCTGACAGGAGCTGAGATCGCGATGAGATTGCTACTCTCCAAGAAGGACCTCTATCCTGCCGCTCTGACGTGCGGGATGCCGACTCAAATTGAAACGGCATGAGGTCATTATTGGACCTGGAGTCCAGCCCCGTCAAGACTCAGGGCGGTTCGATCGACGATCCCCTTTGCTCGGCCATCATAAAGACGCCATCAACCGCACGATGTCCCCCGAGTAAGTGCGGCCAGTTGTCTACCCCCTACATTCGTTTCCCAGACACCTTCGTTTCGTCACTCGCTACGTGTTTTTTCGCGGCTCAGGTTGTCGCTCGCTCGCGGATCCCCTCTTAGTCAAGAACCCGATTCCGCACGGCTTCTTCCACACCTGACCGCCATGGAGTTCATCAACGTCACCTACAATGCTGCGGCAAACTTCCTGCCGTATGCCACCGCCGCACCCCTCGCGCAGCAGCTCCGCGGCATGCCCGCCATGAACGGCATGATGGTCAAGTCGGATCCGTGGACTCTTTTCGACAAAATGTATACAGGGATCACGGGGGTCGGGGGGGAGAACTTTCGTTTCGTCCAAGGTCGCACGCCAATGTCGACGTTCAAGGAGACAGCCATGTTCATCGTCACCTACTACGCAGTCATCTTCGGCGGTCGCGAGTTGATGCGCAACCGTCCGGCGATGAAGCTGAACAACCTGTTCATGATCCACAACTTCTGTCTGACCATGATCTCGGGAGCGCTGCTGGTCCTGTTCACTCAGCAGTTGGCGCCGGGTTTGTGGGAGAATGGGTTGTACGACGGGATTTGTGGTGCAACGGGCTGGTCGGACAAGCTGGTGGTTCTCTACTATCTGAACTACCTGACCAAATACGTCGAGCTGCTCGACACGGTGTTCCTAGTGGTCAGAAAGAAGCCATTGACCTTCCTGCACACGTACCACCACGGCGCGACGGCCTTGCTCTGCTACACCCAGCTAGTCGGTCAGACTTCGGTCTCGTGGGTCCCCATCACGCTGAACTTGGGCGTGCATGTGGTCATGTACTGGTAAGTTTGGCATTGCCCTGGTCCGTCATCTTGAACGAGGAAAGTAACCGAGTCTAGGTATTATTTCCAAGCCGCGCGTGGAGTCAAGGTGTGGTGGAAGCAGTACATCACCATGTTCCAGATCACCCAATTCGTCCTCGATCTAGGTAAATATGCATATCCGACCTCTGTCGCTGCCGGAGCAACCATTAACATTTGGCAGGGTTCATCTATTTCGCCTGCTACAACTACTACGCCAGTACCTATGCGCCATGGATGCCACATGTCGGCACGTGTGGCGATCCTCGCCAGGAAGTTGCGGCGGCCATGGGCTGTGCCATCATCTCATCCTATCTGGTCCTCTTCATCATGTTCTACCTCGCGACCTACAAGAACCCACCGGCCAAGAAAGCCATGCGACGAGCGGTCAAGCAGGACCTTCCCGCCATCCCGGAGACCACCGCATTGGCATCGGATCTGTTGAAGTCGGCCACCGCGGCCGTGATCGAGAGTGTCCAAGAGGGCAAATGCACCTAGGCTTAACTTTACGAGAAATTGGCGTACAACGATCAACCACGCAGGAACGGGTACTGAGTACCGAGTACATTGATCGAACGCAGGAATGGCTACAGAGTACTGAGTACAGTGATCAACAGGCGCAGGGTGGAGTACCGAGTACTGAGTACATTTGATATCAGATAATATTCCCTATGTTGTCCAGAATGGTATATAGTCTCAATGATATACAGTCGATGAATAGTATTGTGTTCATGCGAGCACAGTGATCGAACCTTGGGTGTGTTGGTGGAATGAACGCTTCCTTCCCGGCGAGGCCTCCGTCCGAGAACAATCGTTGTCTTCGCGACGGTCGAGCAACGTCAAAATAAACAACTCCGGATCCTGCCTGGCTAAGCCCGCGTTAGCCAGCCTTATGTGTGGGGCGATCGTCGTGCCCCCTGGCGCCCTGAAGTCCGAGCGCGGACAGGGTATGTGGCTCACTAGGGTGACCGGGTAAGCTTTGCGCCTCCTGCAGATGTGGGACTTCACTAGCGTTGGCGTTGCAATAGTTCCGCTGGGTGACAGGTCTGGTTGATTTGCCAGTGTACTGTGATACACGACAGGTGGACTGAGACCACCTTATCCATTCGCTCGGACTATTTCTCTCCCTGGTACAGGTTAGCGCACGCCGTATTTGTACAGCGATCGGCCGGGCTGGTTCCTCGAGGACTGGAGACGTACTGTGCATTGGGTATCGGGCACACAATCTACGAGAAGGACCACCCCTCCTCTTCTGACGTCCGACTAGGCTAGCGGAGGCGTCACAATAGTTCGCAGATTGAAAGGTCCGATCTGCTTAACAGGGCATTGGGAGACCAAGTGATTCGACATCGTCCTTTCTCACCCGGGTGAGATTTAAGCCTGGCTCAGCTTATGAATCCTCCAAATATCCCAACCGGAACGTGATGTAGCAGAACAGTCGGGGAAGAGTAGAATAGAAAGGGTAAGACAGAGTACTCGTAACATGTCTTTAACAGGCGGTTCAGCAACATACTTGGACTCCGTGAGTTGTGGAACCGGGGCCCAGGTGCTGACGCGGGCCGTGTCTCTGAGTCAACTTGCCACTTTATGGGCCTTTAGTACGCGACGCGCGACAAGGACCTCATCTCCCCCTGGTGATCCAGGTTTCGCGTCTCGTCATCGAAAGAAGGTAGCTGGGGCTCGATATCGGAGCCCCCTGAGAGTGGCAGAGCTCTGCCAACCGAATATATTGTCGTTGATGCCCCCTTATGTAAAAGCTTCATCCTCTTGGTACGGCCTGGCTGCAGCACACCACTGGTCTCGAGAGCGATGATGAATAATCTCACACCCTCGGTTGCCGAGGGTTTCTCTCTCGTCAGCATGGCACCCAACTCGACGAGCACATCCTTCGTCGATTTTGATCATCCCATTCTCACGGCCTGGGGGTCGACCGCCTCCCAGCTCCTCACCTGGAGCCATGCCTGGAAGCTCTTGCTGCTGGCCGTGGTGCTCGTCAACCTCAAGGCCTTCCCATTCATCTATCACCTTCGCATCCTCAACGGTGTCCGGTTTGTGCTCCGGTCGCAACGTCCCAATCCAGATATTCAGCCGGAGCAGCTCTTCCAGCCGCTGGTCATGTCTTCCCGGGCCTGTCAGATGGAAGTCGACGCGCTCGGCCACAAGTCCAACAGCACTTATTTCGCCGACGTTGATGTCGCTCGTGCTCACTACATCAGCACCGTATTTGGCAAAGGCATCGAACGCATTCGAGGCGACACCAGCCCGAACTTCCTGAGCAAGAGACCTCGAAGCAGCTTCACAGTCGCCCTGGGCGCCGTCAGCTGTACCTTCCGGAGGGAAATCAAGCCCTACGAGAAATACGACATGTGGACCCGGATCCTCAGCTGGGACGAGAAGTGGCTGTATGTGGTCACCCATTTTGTCTCCAAGGGCGCCCAGATCGAGCCCAAGTCAATCTCCTTGTATCCTCGGCAGCAGCAGAAGGCCCCGCAAGACAGCAATAACCACGGCGACGACGACCCATTCTACCGCCCCGAGCCCTTCTCTCCCGGCAGCCAACTCCGATCTGCCAAATCGCCGGTCACGGCTTCGGCGTTGAGCAAGGTCGTGTTCAAGAATGGGCGCATCACCATTCCCCCGCAGGAGATGCTCAAGATGTGTGATCTCTTACCTGTGGTCAGCCCGGCAGATGGCGGTGATGAGAAACCGCAAATCAGTCAGGCTGACAGCAGCAGTCCCGAACGAGCTAGGCTCGCCGAAGCCATTGAGGCCGAGCGCCAGCAGGGACTGCGGCAGGCGACTCTGCTTGCGGGCCAGATAGAGCTGGATCAGGATTTCCACAGCGACGTGGCCCTGGGAAGGCACTACGATGGCCTCGGCATCGAGGGTGTGGTGGCCACTCTGGCGCAACTGTTCAAGATTTCTTCGTATCAGCTCATTTGATGAAGCCATATATTGTATTGTACATATCTATTTGCTTTCCCCAGCAAGCTACACGGCGTTCGCGGTCATAATGTCTATAATGTAAGCGTCACAACGACAGTCCCAACCATGCAGCATAGCCTTCAAATCATTGCATATAACCTGTCTGTCGAAGCAAGGCGAGACGCGATGAACTGGTGCACAGTACACGCAGTCACACACAGTAGCGTGTAAGATGGTGGACTACGCCGGCGGCCATTCCCGGCAAGGCCTGGTACAGGCCGTCATGTGACCCAGTCATGTGACGGCGGTCCCACTGCTCGGCTGCGCTCTCAAATTTTCGTTGCTTCCGCTCTTTCTTGTTCTACCCGGTCCGCTCATGTCTGCCTCAACGCAGAACACAAAGACAAGGACACGGTAAAATTGCGTCCAGGGTAACCTGACGTGAGAGGCTGATCAACTCCGTGTCTGGACAGTTTGACAGCAAACCTAACTACTTCTTTGGGCAATGTGGGCAAGCCTGGTCTCCACCCTCGCTTCCACCTCGCTTCCTCCCTCGGTTGCCTCCGCCCCTTGTCTCCCTGTGGGTCCCATGTCGGGGATTATCAAAGAACGCCGCGTCGCGCATCCCTGCTGCTCACAGGGCCGAGATTGATGAGACGACAAACAAACGTCACGCCTCGTCCAAAGCCAATGCTCGTTGAACCGGACTGGAAACATCTCCCCCCTGCTCCCCTCCGCGTCAAGCTCACCGGCGAGCAGATAGGGGCGTTCGATTGCGATCTGCAAGATGCTCTTCCGTTCGGAGCGAGTGCTAATTCCACGCAGGCCGAGGACTAGGTGGCGGCTACGCAATTGCGGACTATGCCAAGGTTCCTACAGCGGCTCATTCACAGCATGACGGCAAGACTACGGTTCTCCGTCTCTCGCTCCTGTTATTTCCTCCTGGACCTAGCCCCTGCAGGAAACGAGCCCACGAGTTCTTGGGCGCTTCCCAACATCTTGCTTTCGTTGTACTGCTTATCAGTCTCTCGTTTTGACAAAAACCAACCACACTCCCACAACCAGCTCCGAGTCTGCTAATCGAAAGGGATCTCTCGGACTAATGCTGGGTAGGGTCCTGGTTTGAAAACACTCAACACAGTCACTCGTTTAACACAATCGACAACCATGGCCGCCGAGAATGTTGCCGCTCCCGCGACGGTGGAGGAGGAGAAAAAGACCGACGAGGTGGGCTTGAGCAAGGAGATTGTTGATGACACGGGCATTGCAATTGTTCCTTCCTCTGCCTCGTCGAGTCAACAGCACTTCTCGGTAGGGTGCCGGGAAAGGGGACCGTCCAGCGAGTGGGCCGACGAGAAGCTCGAGGAGGGAGAGCAAGAGGACACCTCGCCACTGGGAGCAAGAGTTGGAGAGTTGACAGAAATGGGGATTGAAACAGCGGATAGTGAGGATACGACCGACTATCCAGGCCCGCTGGCTTTGGCGGCAATCCTGTTTGGAATCTCGCTCGCCGCCTTTACACTTTCGTTGGACCGGAACATCATTACCACGGTACGTAGGGAGACCAAGTTCATGACCCAGCCCGGTACCGACGGAGCACTGAACGCTAACCTGCGGTCCTGTCCTTCTTGCTCAGGCAACCCCGGAAATCACAGCACGATTCCACTCGTACGAAGACATCGGCTGGTACGGCAGCGCGTACTTTTTGACGTCTTCAGCTTTCCAGCCGCTTTACGGACGCATCTACGGCTTGTTCGCCACCCGGTCGACATTCATGGTCTCGCTGGTCTGGTTTGAAGTCGGCAGCTTACTGGCCGCTCTCTCGCCATCCTCCAGCATTTTGATCCTGGGCCGAGCCGTCCAGGGCGTCGGCAGCGCAGGCCTCTTGACCGGGGCGTTCATGGTCGCGACCCAGTCGGTGCCAATGAAACACCGCCCCGTGCTGTTTTCCGCGGTCGGCATGCTGTACGGCGTGGGTGCCGTGTGCGGACCCTTACTCGGCGGTGTCTTTGTCAGTACAATTGGGTGGCGCTGGTGCTGTAAGTGATCCCTCTCCCCAAAACTCTTGGAGGTCGGTTCGGAGACCATGTCCACACAAGGAGAGAGTGGTGAATGGCGCTCTTTTATGATTCGAGCAGAGACTAACGGCGGTCTTGATGTTCAATAGTTTGGATCAACCTTCCGATCGGAGTGGTTGTCTTCGTCACGGTTTTCTTCTGTTTCGAGAACAGGTCTCCTCCGAGCAACACGTCGCTCCAGTCGTTCATCCAGCGAGTCCTCCGGTTGGACTTGATCGGCAACGCGATCATGCTCGGTGGCACCACCATGCTGTTCCTAGCGCTCCAATTCTCCGAACAGAACCATACCTGGTCGAGCGCGCGCTGCATCGGCTTGTTGTGCGGGTTTGGCCTTACGATCGTAATCTTCGTCGCGTGGATGCTGTACCGCGGCGACGACGCTCTCATCCCGCCACGGATCATTCGACAGCGCACCGTCGCCGCCAGCTGCGGGGTGGGTGTCATGATCTACGGCGCGCTCTTGATCCAAGTCTACTACCTGCCCATCTGGTTTCAAGCTGTTCTCGGCAAGTCGGCCATCACTTCCGGCGTCAACATGATCCCTTACATGATTGCCAACGCTATCTTCGGGTTGATTGCGGGCATTTTCGTGTCCAAGAATGGCCGCTTTGTGATCCCGGCCGTTGTGGGCTGCGCCATCGGCACCGTTGGCTCCGGCCTGCTCGCCACCCTGAAGCCGGACAGCTCGACCGCGCAGTGGGCGGGCTTCCAGATCCTCATCTCGGCAGGGCTGGGCATGGCCATCCAGCAGGGGTTCACCGCAGTGCAGGCGACGTTGCCCCCCGACCTGGTGTCCATCGGCACCGCGGCCGTCATCGCGTCGCAGTCCTTCGGTGGCGCAATCTTCATCTCCATCGGCAACACGCTGCTGCAGAACCATCTCCTGAGCAAGGACCAGCAGGACGCCATCCCGGGCGTCAACATCCGCGCCATCGTCGAGCTCGGTGCCACCGAGTTCCGAAATATCGTCCCCGAGGAGGATCTGCCCGCGCTGATCAATCTGTACAATGACTCGCTGCAGGCCGCCTTCATTGCTGCCGTGCCGCTTTGCGGTATGGCGTTCCTTCTCAGCCTATGCATGGACTGGAAGAAGATCCGGCCCTCGTCCTAGGCCAATTAGACGCCGAGCCCGGCAATGGCAACGGCGCCACCGTATGTTTTTTCAAGCTACCGCTGGAAAAGATCGAAAGTTTAGCGTGGACATGCCCAGCAGTTGTTACAGTACCTTGAGTCGCCCGACATCTTTGTCTCCAGGGGTGCTACGCTATATGGAGTTGGAGTCAATGTGTTTTTGGTGAGGAGGGAGGTGGTCTCTCGATGTATCCCAGGGGCAATGCTGTTTGTCACTGGGGTCTACTACAGTATCTCATAACGATAACAGTAATGTAATGAATCTTTGCTTGCGTCTGTCGTTTGAAATTCTGAGCCGGGCGTGATGTTTTCTTCTCGCCCTCAGCTACATAACCATTCGTGCGGGATTGAGTATGCAAACCTGGCGGTCGCAACTGCAGCCCCAATCCATTCGACATAGACAGTCCGGCTCAGTCTGGTTGAGACATGCACGAACACCGGTCCATATGCCTATGAACCAAAAACAGCGAGAGTATTTCCTCTTTCCCCGGTCAGCGCATCCCTAAGCAGAGCATGTGTGTCTCTATCACTGGTAAAGCCCTTCGAACGGGGCACTTGGCTAATGAACGTCGGCATTTGCTCAGTTTGTTCTTGGACTAAATCATTCGATCTCGCTTTTCCTCTATCCACGTCTCGACCTTCACGCCGAAAAAAAGTAAAAGACTGAACAACCGAGTAGAACTGTGGCCTCGTCTCAAAGCCACCGTAGTCGTAAGTCAAGTATACAGCTAGGTTCCAACAACGCAGCAGCTTCTATCATCGCGTCGAGCCCCCGCTTGACCGCAGCATGCTCTATACATACAACGGTTTATTCCGCACTGCGCGCGCTGCAAGGGTGAAGCAATGGTCGACTTGATTTAATCATGTAACTACTACTACATACTGTACGGAGTACGGTAGTGGGCATGGAAGCGGGCGTTCCAACTATAGTAATTACCGTAACCAGCTCCTTCGCCATTTCCAGAAAGTAATCCGTACCTCTCTCGCGTGGATTGATCGATAAGTCTGGCGGGCTTGGGCGCTGCCTCGTAATTCATGAGAGCATGGTGAATGGTTTGTTGGTGCAGATGAATATGCTTGCCGCTAAGACGTTCGAACACACGTTTCTTGTCACCTCAACAAACGCCACCTGAGCTCACTTTCAGACCGCAGCAGGACGCCAGCGGACACTGGAGGTAGGGTGCGGTCCATCAAAGCGACTGGTTTGTGAAGGACTGCGCTGGTTTTTTTTGGTTTGTGTCCGACTCTCGAGCAGATCGTTCTCGAGCTTGTCGAGTAGCCTCAAGAGATGGAAGTCCAGCTCCGGAGAAGCTGCCCCGATCACCATTTCCTCGTACGAACCGGCCAGGTGAAGGGGTGCTTCTTAGGATGCAAGCGTTGTGCAGGGCGGCGTCTCCGCCCAGATACAATCGCCTGGAAAGAAGAGATCTTGAGACTCGACTTGCATTCCTGGCATGCACATCACATGGTCATGACTTTTGTGGTGGCAGGACGCGACGCAGTGTGCCTACCAATTGAGGTTGCCCGGGCGAGAGGTGCTGTCTTCGGTCCATAGCTAGCTGGTGGCTGCATTCTAGACTTGCAGTCAATCATACAGTACATTCATCAGACTAGACGGACACCTGGAGGTGCACTTCGAGCAAAATCTCTTGGGTCGCCGTGTCGAGCGAGAATGAAAGTGACGGGCCCGTTGCCTGCCAGCCACGGTCTTCGCAGCTGCAGTGTTGGGCTGGAAAATAATCACGAATTACCACTGGACCGTGGATGTTGGTCAGCGCCGCGTGTGGCTCTGAGGGGATGGCGACTCCGTCCAGCAGGCTGGGTACCTTGGAAAAAGACCCTGGTGGTGTGCTGGCCGGGGGTCAACAGTCATCTTCAAGCACAGATTCTGACCGAGGACACAGCAGCTCGGAGCGCTCAGCTAGTGGCACAGCTTCAACGATAGATGGTCCATGACGTCTTCGAGAAATTCAAGTGTATTGCTTCACCAAGCGTGTAGTCATACGCTGAATTGCTCTAAATCTGCTCTATCTGCTCTAACTGGGAACGGCGGCAGCGTCCTGAAACAACAGTATACCAACCAGCCTGTGGATCTTGCGGTCTTCGCACTCAGCAAATCACCGGTTCCTCACGCGTGGATCTTGCTGAGGGGCAGCGCAGGCGTCCAGATATCGTACGTCAGGCAGCCAGGACAGGTCTTGCTTCGCATTGGATGCGATGGACGGCAGCTAAGCAAGATGACTCCAGACCAAACTGGGCCTGATACAGTAGGTCGACCTGGGAGAATGCAAGGGGCCACAAAGATGGGGCTTTGTCGCGAGCCGCGGAGCGGTGCGGTGAGGTTGCGAATGAGATGCGTCTCCTCCCATCCCAAAACCTGCAAAGGCTGGCGAGGAGACGGTTCTCGCGACTCCGTTTGACCAGAACGCCAGGTTGCACTACAGCCAGTACGAGGAGACCCAGGGGAAGTCCATGAACCTGGTGGCTGTCATGTATACGCCTTTAGGCCCTTTGCGGACCCGGTGCCGTGGACGAGCGTGGAAGTTGACGGCTCTCAGGGGTATTGCATTCACTCTCTACAGCCTGCCATGCCGGCCTCGCAGATTCAGTGAACGATCTTCCAAACCGAGAGCTCGTGGCGAACCATCCCGGCACAGCTTGAACCACCGCAGCATTGGACTCGTTGAGATTCGGGATCCCCCCATGGATCAGGCGTCGAGGAGTGGAGATGATGGTCGACAAAGGGCAGCCGAGGGAACGATCTATGTATATATAGAGTATATATATTTCGGGTAGGATGTTTTCCCGATTCGTGAATCGTGATATCCAGGAATGGAAAGGAAATAACTGTCTTGGCCATTGCTTCGCAACGAGCATAGAGAACATCACCAACACTCGTTTGTAATACTAGGTCATCTGTCTTGGATCTCTTCAGACGCCGAAACCCTTGCTCGAGGAAGTCATAGTTGCTGTCAAGTCGACTACCCGAGAGCCAGGGACCATGACGTGCTCAAAGCGAATCGAATCCCCGGCCTCAAACAACAGGCTAGAGGGAACGCTTATAACAGGAAACGATAGTCTGCTTCGCATCTTCACGCTACGGATGTTTTCCGCAGTGTATTGGACCATCCATCCTCAATAGCGGGTTTGACGTAAGTCGATGATCATCTGTAGAGATCAGTGGGCTGGAACGAAGCTAGTCTTCGAGTGGGTGGAGATCGGACGGCGAGGCTGCCCACGCATTTGAACCATGCAGCATTCGAAGCTCGATTTCTCCAAGCGAAGCATGTATGAAATGAACCTCATCTGGGTGCCGCTGATGGACATGACCCTCTGGACCCATGGCATTCTCCAGCCGCTGATTGACTGGGTGATTGATGTTCATGATAGCTCTTCCACCAGTGAGGACATCCCGTCGTGTGAAGGCGCAATCGTTTGTCGGACTCCTTGACAATGCCTTTCCAACCGTCTTTGTTCTTGCTGAAGAACTTGCCAACAACAACGACAGACAAACGGCATTATTAACAACCTAGCTCACCCCATTAACAAAGGACATTGTAACAACTTAGTATATTCGCGGATGGCATACATCACCACAAGATGCCGATCTTCTCATCAACCTAACTAATCGAAGATAATGTGCTTCGACGTTCCAGGCATTGTATCCAGCCTGCCACAGCATTCCGCACTGACCGAGCCTTGTGCCACCGTCATTTCTGCTTGTCTCGGTGGTTGGAGGCTCTGGAACCGCACTGCTGCTGTAAGTTGTAAAACTGACCCAGTCCACGCGAAAGGCCACAATTACAATCGGAAGATGGGGTATCATGAATCGCGCACACAGTGGAACGCATGTAAGTCCGATGAGATACCACTTTTCAATATCGTGGCTGATATCACCCACGGACAGATTAGACCGTATGACAGACCTGTTGTGGCAGTGGTGGTTCAAGGAGGAGCCCTGGAAAACGGCCGACACAACACTCAACAAGCGGACCAAAGCGAAGAGCAGACAAGGCAAGCCATCAAATCCGAAGGCACAAAGATCTCGAGAGACATGCTGGTGTTTTGCGAGAAGCAAGCGGCAGTCTTAGAGTCGATTAAATTTCGGGGTAGTCTGATGTTCGCGTTCGAGCGGGAGACCGGATCGTCCTGGTTCGATCCTCCCGAGCATGAAAACAGAGAGTCATGGCTACTCCCAACAACGCAGCACATTCGAGCAGAAGCTCAAGCGCTCTTGAGAGAATTTGAGGAACAACGCCTTCCCGACCTTACAGCTTTGCTTCAATCAGCAGAGAAATGAGACCGCTCTCGTCCCGACGCAGTAGTACTTAACGGTTGTGCAAAAGCGCTGGTCGAATAATGCTGTTAAGCCGTATTCGCATCTTGTGCAGATTCAGCAAGTTGAAGAAGTATAGCGATGCGAGCTTTGAGAAGCGACATCGAATAGCAGCTGCAGAGGCCAGCAACAGAGTAAACGGAGAATGTTGTGAATTGAAACTAAACCAATTAATTAATATCTTTCCGGGTCTTTTCAAATGTCAGAGTGTGATTGCGTCATGGTTTCCGACGCGTCAAGTCGCGTCTCGCGCGGCTGGAGGGGATTTGTTTCGATCCCTCTTAACCCTCAGTCCCTCCCAGTGTCTCACGAATAACGATCACGAATACCCAGTATTGTCGCACGGTTCCACGATGTCCCCTTCTGCAGTCGAGATGGTCGACGTGTCTCCGCCGGGCGACGCGTTGAACTTTTTGAAAGAGAATGCCAAAATGGTACAGAACAGCAGTGGCAGTGAACCTCGAGCAGTGCAAGCAGACCAGCCTCATAACGCAAACACGACGCCTCACGAAGAATCCCAATATCTCGACCTTATCAGGGACATTCTGTCCCGGGGCGAGCACCGACCGGATCGAACAGGAACGGGCACGCTGTCACTATTCGCACCGCCCCAACTGCGGTTTAGTCTCTCGAAGGCCGATCCTGCCTCACCCGCGGCCGAGCGAATACCCGTGCTGCCTCTTCTCACCACCAAGCGCGTGTTCCTCCGCGCCGTCACCACAGAGCTCCTCTGGTTCGTGTCAGGCTGCACGACCTCCAAACCGCTCTCGGACGCGGGCATCCACATCTGGGACGGCAACGGGTCGCGGGAATTCCTCGACAAGTTGGGCTTCACTGGACGCGAGGAAGGCGACCTAGGCCCCGTGTATGGCTTCCAGTGGCGTCATTTCGGCGCACAATACACGGACTGTCGGACAGACTACACGGGCCAAGGCGTGGATCAGATCAAGGAAATCGTGCGCAAGTTGAAGACGAACCCCTACGATAGGAGGATCATCCTCAGCGCGTGGAACGTGGCCGACTTGTCCAAGATGGCGCTGCCGCCGTGTCACATGTTCGCCCAGTTCTACGTCAGTTACCCTGATGCGGCGCGGGGGGAGGCCGCCTTGCAACAGGTGCTGCAGAGTGGGTCGAATGGGGGTGAAGAGCAGCAGCAGGCGAGAGGCCATCTTTCGTGCGTCCTATACCAGCGGTCCTGCGATATGGGGCTCGGTGTGCCCTTTAATATCGCCTCGTACGCACTGCTGACACATATGCTGGCTCATGCGTGCGATTTGGTGCCCGGCGAGCTGATCCACACCATGGGCGACGCGCACGTCTACCTCGACCACATCGACGCCTTGAAGGAGCAACTGCTCCGCGAGCCGCGGGAGTTCCCGACTCTGAACGTCAAGCGCGATGATCGAGGGAGTGGTGAGATGGACGGCTGGAAAGTCGACGAGCTCGAGGTCGTGGGGTACAAGCCTCACGGCGGGATCAAGATGAAGATGAGTGTATGATGATAATGATGATGATGAGGGGGTCGATGATAAATTGTGATAACATATTTGCAAAGAGCTATGGGCCCAGCCCCACTGATGGTTGAGAATATCCTGTCCCATGATTCTAATAACACCATTCTGTACGCTGGCTAGCACGCTTATACCCTTCCCAAAAACGCCAGCGCTATGCAATGCAATGCTTGGTTCGGAAATACAAAAAAGGCTCACTTCGCTTGCTTCGGGCCAACCCCTCTGAGCAAGACAACCGTATTGCCGCTCGCTAACGCGCTGCCCACTTTCTCGCTAAACTCCAGCAAGCGTCCTCCTTCGACAAAGTACATGCGTAGTCTCTGTTCCTCCGTCTCCACCCGGTTATTCACGTTGGCGACTTGGAGCCTCTTGGCGGCCTCGTCCAGCATTCTGCCAATCGACCACTCGCTCGAGAAGAACAAGTCGGCCTTGGGCAGCTTGGCCGTCGTGGACGCCGCTTCGGCCTCGACGTGCAGGTATACGCGCTTTTCCGCCGGTAATTTGTCGTCGCCCTTGGCGGACTTCTTTAGCGCATTGAGAGACGCCAGCTGCGCGGCCCTGCTCGACGGTTTCGGCTTGGGCGTCAGGGCTTCCTGCCGTTCCTTGCCCCACGACTTTAACCGGCCGAAGCCGAGCTTGATCTTGTCTTTGTTGCTCTGCAGGGCCACGTCGAGCGGCCGCGCGCCCAGTGGGACCAGGTTCTTGCAGTCGTGATCCTCGCCCATGCGATGTTTCAGGCAATACGTCCTGTTGCACTGTTGGCAGTGGACGCCCAGGTTCTGGGACGTGTTGACGAAGGTTTTGCATGCTGGCTCGGAACATTGCGTTGCGTTGGTGAGGCTGGGTTTGCCTTGCGAGGCTGCTGCAGTGGTGGTGGTGGTGGTTCTGCCGACGCTGTTCAGGCGTCTGTTCTTGGCCCATTCCCCTGCGTGCGTGCATTTGTGTGCGGTTTCCGTTCGGTGGTCGAGACAGAAGGTGTGGTGGCACGAGTCGCAGCGGAAGGGGAGGAAATCGAGTTGGTGGCAGTAGGCGAACTCGCAGTGGGCGCCGATGGCTTCGACGTCTTTGTCCATGGCCGTGTACGAGGCGTCGGGGGCGGTGGTTGAGGACGACATGCTGGGCAAGATGGGGACGCCGATTTATAAGAGCCACAATGACATGGAGCGATCAGTCTCGGGGAGATACTGTGTACAGTGGTACCGCACGGCCGCCACTGCGTAGGCAGGGGAGCGTCGTCGTCACCGATACTAGCAGACTAAGGCTGATGGAAAGAAGGATGAGGCTCAGGCTGGAACGTTCAAGAAGCCAAAAGGCTCGCGGGCGTCAATTTCCCCGCGCCGAGGCTGGGCGTCAGCCTTGTCGCTGCCTTGTGCTGTGCTGCTTGGTAAGACGGTGGCGACCAGACCGATTTTGTCAGCTCATTGATACTCTCAGAGACGACACTCCACGCAGCATGTGCTCCTCGTGACCTCAATCCCATAGCAACACCGCCTTGACCGTCTTGCCGCTATGTATGTCATGTGCTGCCTTTTCAATGTCTTTGGCAGAGTATGTCGTGATGAGTTGATGGTAGGGGAACTTGTCCTGCTCATTCGCTTCCAACAATTTTGGCAGGAATTCCTGAGGATGGCAGTCGCCCTGGCAGCAACCGACATAGCTGCATCCTGCATTGACCATTTCAAAGATGTTGGCCGAGGCTTCAGCCGAGAGCTAAGGCGAGCACGAGCGAGTCAGCAGCGTTGTGCTCAGCGACGGGTGAGGAAACTTACGTCGCCGACACCGACGCTGACAACCTTTCCCTTGCGCGCAGCACTATGGATCAGCTCCTTGATAATCTCTGGCCTCCCTGTGGTCTCGATTGCCCCGTCGACACCTCGCCCGTCGGTTATGTCCATGAGAACCTTCATCAGCTCAGGCCGAACTTTCGAATTGACGCCGTGAGTCGCACCAAAGGATCGGGCCAACTCCAGACGCGCAGGTACTATATCGACAGCAATAATCTTCTTCGGCGGCTTGTCAAGTGTCTTTAGTGCCATTATTGCCGATAACCCCACGGCCCCGGCGCCCACGACGACGACGGACTCGTCCGAGCTCGGACTGACAACGTTTAGCATGGCTAAGAGGTGAGCACACGTTCCAGCTGCTCTCCGAAGATGTGAGAAATCTCACCTCCAGCCCCCGTCATCACTCCACATCCCAGGGGCGCCAGCCTCTCGAACGGGATTCCCTTGTCGACCTTTACCAAGCCGTTCTGCGAGACCAGGATGTGTCTCGCAAAACTGCTCTGTCCAAAGAAGTGACTCGTGATTCGTTTGCCATCCTTTGGGTTGGAAAACACTTTTGACCCGTCGAGCCTCCCGATACCGAAATTGTACTGGAACCAGAAATCGCAGTACGATGACTGCTTGCGTTCACAGTACTTGCATTCTCCACAGCAGGAAAAGACGACGACGACGTGGTCTCCCGGCGTCACTCTGGAGACGTCCGCGCCAGTGCGTTCAACAACGCCGGCACCTTCGTGACCAAGGACGCCGGGGAACAAATCCGGCATAGAAGCCTCCTTTGCGAAGTTCAGATCCGTATGACACACGCCTGTAGCTTTGATCCGTACTAGTGCTTCATCCGGTCGCAGCTCGTCATTGAGCTCGACTTGCTGATATTGAAATGGTGCTCCGGGGGTGGACACCACAATCGCGTCAGTAATCATCTTGGACACCGTCGCACAGAGGGGAGTTCGATAGAATTGTCTGTGGTCATGCGAGACGG
This sequence comes from Cladophialophora carrionii CBS 160.54, assembly GCF_000365165.1. NCBI lineage: Eukaryota > Fungi > Ascomycota > Eurotiomycetes > Chaetothyriales > Herpotrichiellaceae > Cladophialophora > Cladophialophora carrionii. Next base: position 2,743,355 of record NW_008481830.1, read on the forward strand.
TATTCCACCAACGAGAGACCTAGCTTCCGCGGGCGACTTCGAAGGACTCCCGAACCAAACCCCTATCTGGAAAACTGATCGACCAGGAAAGCGAGAATTTGGTGTCGTACCATGCGTTGTTCCGATCTGCTCTGAGGTCAAGAAGAGGGGGAAGAGGAAGTCGGCAGACGCTCATGCCGCAGACAAGCGAGGGGAACATTCAATACTCCACAAGGTCGACATCACCACCTCCCAGTGCCTGGGCGCCGTTACCTCTGTCCATGCCTACTTATGTCAGAAGCTCGCGCCACATTGCACGACAAACGCTTGAGCTTTGATGGATCGTGCCCATCTTAGAATACACAAAGAGCCGATCGAGTCGGGACAAGCTGATATGGGAGAAGCTACGAGTAACCAGACAGATCCCGGACCTTGACTTAAACAGCTGTATGATGGTATGCCCTGGACTGGGTGAAGACAGTCGCTCCAAAAGGACGCAGGGGACGTGGCTAGAGTCAAGAACCCGAGTTGTGGATGGATGCTATGAGCGATACTCATATTTCCGACCATATGAATCCGTTTGACGCTCGGCGTCAACTGCGATGCTTCTGTGGCGCGTGTCCGCTGAGCCATCTGCGGTCCAGTACGGAGCAGATTAGGTACCGAGTGAAATCATTCCGAATGAACTTAATTACCTGGGTATTGCTTGCCTGTCAATGAACCTGATTAGTGCTTGCCTGTTGACTGACCAATCTGTGAGAGACAACTGACCATCTCAAGAAGCCAACGACTTCCCTGCTATCTCACACGGCCTTGCGGCAAGCCTGATCCCGGAGTACCCTATCCCACCGACTGTATTCCGCACCCGTGCCTAAATGACACCCGTACTGTACAATACATTAGACCCTGCAGACAGACTCGACAAGGCCACCGCAGGAGCCAAGTCCAGGCGTCCTATTTGTAAGCCTGCATTGGACTCTGGGCTCTGGGCACTTGCACGCTGGGCACACCGTTCGTGACACTCCTCTATCGCCAGCACCAAGAGTATTTAAACGAGTTAGCCAAGATCAGGCGTGCCAGCCACATATATGTATCTCTAGGGTCAACGGCACTCGAACTGTGCATCTATGCTCAACCCAGGCGAATATATGCATACCCCTACTCTCGCGGTCACGTACTTGGCTACCTACTTAATGTCTTCGATACGACAAGTTACGAGAGCGAATACACGGGTACATACCTACTGATTAACGCCTCCCTTGCCGATCGACACTTCAGCTTCATCCACGTACTGTAGCATTCAACGGCTCTCGACGTGACGGGGCCCTAGAACGACAATACAAAACATATATAGTACCTAGGTACAGTAATTACCTCCCGCCACAATGTCGACACTACTACTACCCCACGAATACACATTCATCCACGTCAACCCGTCTCGGTCGCACTCGCGGTCCAAGGCATCCAGGCTCGCGCTCCGTCTGCAAAGAAGCGAGGCGCAATCGCAAGCCGCATATACGGCATATCGTGCCCGTCAGGTCAGGAAAGCAGCGGCACAGCTGAGAAGACCGCGAGAGAATACCGTCTCGGCGGAAATTTCGTCCAAATCTGGACAAAGAACGGGACATGAATGCGTTGATGGAGATTCGGACCACCAATGGTCAACAGACAAGCCAATACCTACGCAGTCAGCGACTGCCCCTTCTACTAAAACAGCGCCGCCCGATGGAGCCCTGGCACTCGACGTCCTCCGGACAACATCGCAGTGTAGAGTCTTGACGCCTCTCGACCTGCAATACGAGTGGTTTCGAGGCCTCCGGAGGGATCCCTTCCTATGTACTCCTGCCAGCGAGCCCGAGGATGGAGCACTGATTGATTTCTTCGCACATGACATCGGCCCGATAAACGAGTCGGTCGCATGGATCTTCAACGTCACCAACATGGCGGCAGGGATGCTGGAGATGATGGCTCAAGACGGGTTTTACGACGTCATGCTCTGTGTGTTGCAGTCGATGAGGGACTCACTGGCTTCAACACGCTTGTCACCTTCCGTGGCCGTGCTTCGCCGCAAAGGCCGGGCGATTGCAAATATCCGGGCAGCAATGGCCAGGGTACAGTGCGAAGAAGCGGATTCCGAGGACGCGATCACCGACCCAGTCTTGTGTGCCATTCTTCTGCTTGCTGTTCTGGAAGGCCGGTTCCAGGCGACGAGTGTCAGCAATGTGCACAAGAAAACGATGTCAGCCATAACGTCTCAGAGAGGCGGGCTTGGGAGCTTCGAGGGCGAAAGCGTGTTCAAGGCCAGTGCCATGCAATTCGACACCATCTGGATGTGGGAGACTGGCACGACGATGTTCCCTGGGCTGCGACGATCCCATGACCCGGTGTATCCCTCCGACCCGTCGTCGATGCACATGATCCAGAGTTTGCCGATTGGGTTCCGCGACTTGTTCCTCCAGAGAGCACTTTCCTATGACATCCTGCCGGTCCTCACACGCGCTACCCATTTCAGCCGGCTTAGCGCCCGTGAACGTGCTGAACTTCTTCGTGAGGCGCGGAAGCAGAAGAAGGCATTCAACGATTTCTGCGAGGCGTGTCCTTGTCTAGGCCTATGTGACGACAAATACCATCCGCTGGAGAGATTACTGACTCTGTCGATAATGGGCTATATCTATGGTGCTTTCGCGCCTAGAGCCTTTCCGACAAGTCCCGGTGGACCAACCCCAGATCTGACGAAGAGACTGATGTCTTATCAGCCAACCACTATGGCTGACGAAGCATGCTCGCAGTGGATGTGGATTTTGGCAATCAACTTGTCGTGGACAGGGAGCCCAGTTTGCCCCGACAAGCTCCTTTCGATGCTCCAGTTGCAGCTTCGCTATCCAGAATTCCGGTCTGTGGAGAGAATTTTGGAACTTGGCTCGAAGTTCCTCTGGACACAAGAAATGACAAAATCGATTCGGTCCTACTGGCAGGATGTCACAATTTAACGCCATGGTCTCCAAGATATTGCAAAAGGTGCAGTCCAGTAAATCTGCCGTCGAAGACTGGTTGGAGGTGGTCGAACAATGCTAGTTCGTGTTCCTTTGGGATACCACTCGAGTCCGCCGTGAGCGGTGCATCGGCATCGAGCTGCTGTCCTCGATGTTCGCCTGATTCTTTCGTCAAAGGCCCGAGGGGATGCGGTTTTACGAGGACCTTCCGGGCCCGCTGGGCTAAGACGGCCGATTCCTCCAGAAGTGCGGAAACCATTTCGCTCGACAGGCGCGGCTCTTTTCCCCCATCCTTCACTTGTTCTGCTCGAAGTCCGAGAATTTCCGAAAGATTGAATTGAGTTTGAGCAAGGCCGGCTTCTGTGCAGATTCCAGGGCGACTCTGGTCAATCTCAATGACCTTGCGCATGTATTGCCTGTGAGCATATGTTAGTTCTCCTTCAGCAGTGTCAAGAAGTTGGAAGCTCACTCTGCCTCGTTCAACTGACCCAGCCACCTATGCGCCGCGCCAACTGCATAATAGCTTTGAAAGGTCAATAGACCGAATTTGCCATGCAGTTTTAGCCTGGCTTCCAAAACCTCCTTGTGCAGATTCAGAGCACGCTGCCTGTCACCACTTTGCAGCACCAGACAGGCAAGGTCGAATCGCCACCGATTGGTGGCAGCTGACTGTCCGGTAGCCACCTGCACCCAATGCAATCCCTGCTCAGCCATGGGAACTGCTTGTTCGAATTTTCCCTCGTACATAAGACAATATGCCTTGTGGTGGTGGTATTTTGCGTACTCGTACGGGATTTCTTCCGGAGGACCCCACTCGTGATATTTCTCGAGGCAGTTATCGAAGATTGGGGCTGCTTCTTTGTAATTGTTGTATTGCAACAGGACACAACCATAGTCGGACCATGCATTGCCAAGGAGGATGTCGTCGTTCTTCGTGTAGGTTGCTGGATCGCATTCCTCCCGGTGTCGAACTCGAATCGTGATCACTTTCGTGATTCGATCTCTGCACTCGGCGAGATTCGCTATCCCCGAGTCTTGCAAAAGCAACGACACAACAACATGTATGTTGGCCCGCAGGTGATCTTCCTGAAAGTCGCCTTGGTCGAGGATGGCTTCGGCAGATCGGAGGAGCTCCAAACCCTCCACAGTCAAGCATCTCTCCCACAGATCGATGCCGGCGTCAGAAATCAGCTCGGCCATCTTGACAGACGGTGGAATCTCAACAAGTCCGGTCTGCCATAACCGCTTTATGCTCAAGATATGAGGTAAATATCTTCTGCACGTTGGCCACTTGTGGGGCTCAGGCACTTGGATCGGCGACGGGCGTGGGAAGCGAGCCCGGATCAGCAAGAAAACTCTCTCAAACACTTTCCGGCGCTCCGCAGCATTGTCGGGTTGGTTCAGCTCGTCGAGGATCTTTGCCTGCAGCTTGCGGTGAATGCTCAAGACTTCCTCGCCATCATGAGTTCTTATAGTGATGAGGCGACGTTTAGACAGCTCGGCCGTCATACGGCTCCATCTGCACATTGTTAGATTCGACGCACGGGGTCTGGGTCTGCTTACCTCATTGGTGAGTGTGAATGCAGCATTTCAAGTGAAGGGTCCTCATGCGAGCCCACCAACAACCCCTTTTGAATATTGTCGCTGTCAAAGAACGCCAAGATGTTGAGCAGTTGGCGAGAATCGGTCCGGACCTCCCTCAACCCAATGTTCCACACCATCTCCATGGCGTCGTCAGCATCGGCAGGAGCTTCTTGAGCATTGCGTGACATCTGCCTTTCATTCCACAGCTCAACGAAATACGCCAACGTGCACTCCGAAGCAAGAACAAATCCAGCGATGAGCGAGAGTGCGAGCGGGAGCTTCTCTGCTCGCTTGGCGATATCTCCAGCTAGCTTGTATTCTGGATGTGCCCTCATATCCTCGACAGGCTCCCCACGGTTGGCCGATTTAAGAAGCAGTTCACGACTCTCCTCCAGCTTCAGAGCATGCAAATCAATCGTGGAGGCGCCGGTGGATAGGTGTGAAACATCGAGGTTTTTGTTTCGTGTGGTGATTAACACGCAACCATGAGTATTGGACATGTCTGCCGGCAGGAATCTGCGGAGGTCGAATGCTTCATCCACATTGTCAAAGACAAGGAGCCATCGCTCTGATGTTTGTTCGAGGAACTCCCGTGCCAAGTTCACCAACCTCTCCTCCTCCGCAATGGTTTCGGCATGCGGTATTACCTTCAGCGCAATCTCGCAGAACGAGTCAGCACATATCATGGCTGTCTCCGCTGGAACCCAGAAAATATATGAAAAGCAGCTCTTGAATTTCCATGTGTAGGCTGTAGCGATCGCGGATTTCCCCATACCACCCGGTCCACGGATGATGGTGATATGGCCCTTCTCCTTCATCGTGTCGTCGATCTTTGCCAAGTCATCAATGCGGCCGACAAAGTCGGGATTCCATGGGGGTTGTAACGTGCAGATCGTCCCTTGGCCCGAATGGGCTGAGGCGGTGGGTTCGATACTCCTCCATTGTGCAAGAGGAGTAGTGGCTGCACTCCTCGCTGCTTCCTCGACCTTGAGTTCGCGCACCCTCTGCATGTACGTGTAGGAAGGCCCTCTCGATTTTATTCTTGGGCGGCTAAGTTGAGGCTTTGATGGCGAGCCGCTCGCCGGTTGCAGACCGGGCTGATCATTCCACAGGCGCTGGAACAGGCCTGTCAATGAGTCGTCCTTTTGCGTCTGCTGCAATTGGGACATCTCAGACTGTTCTTCGATGAAACGTACCAGGTCGGAGTATTTGTCGCCTTGGTAGGACGTCAAGACCGGATGTGGTGACTCCGGAACCTCCGTGTCAATAGATATCAGTGCAAATTGCTGTAAGTGGTCCGCCACGTGCTTGAAATGTAGTTCAAAGGCACAGTCGAGACGGCAAAGCGGACATGTTAGTTGATAAGGAGTCTTCGCCGAAGGTTTCATGCTCAAACTTGCAATGGCCGCCATATGTTCGGGTGGGATGTCGTGAATCAACGCGACGTGCTCGCTGAAAAGTGTCTGGTCTCGCCACTCGTGGCCGCACGCCTCGCAGGCCCAAACATTGGGTATGTGATGTGCATAAAGCTCATGCTGTATCCAGTCTTCTTGTGTAGAATAAGTCTTTGCACCTTGTAAGCATTGGTCGGATGTGCACAGATATGGCTCGAGGTCCGCAAAGACATGTGTAGCCCAGTCTGCACTGGTAGCTACATCCATCACCGTGGCCTCCCGCAATTTCTGGGGTGTCTGAGCATGAGGTTGGGCGTGCTCGGAGCTTTCTTCATGCGTGTTCCAGCTCGACGAGGGGGGCACATGCGGCCCAGCGCGGTGTAACGAGGACTCCGAATCGCCGACTAGTATAGGCAATGCGCAATAAGGACATAGGAAGCTTTGGCTGGCATCAAGTGGATTCGGAGGCGGAGGTATTGAGACTGCCGGGAAGAGAGGAGCCTCCTCAAATTCACTGATTGAGGTGGCCGTGTTGGTCACATAACCAGAGTCAGCTTTCGACAGTATTGTGCCGCTGTTCGAAGCAGTGTCGCTCGCACTGGACGTTAGCCGGCTTAGTATTGCTCTGTGATCATTGGCCATGATTGTGGATGGTAGTCGTCCATGCTGATTCGCAAGGCTGCGTTGAGTGCGAGATCCAAGCACTTCAGCGCGATTGGTGACACCAAGCGTGAATCCTGTGCGGCCCTGGCGTCCGTGGTATTTCTCAGTTCTAAGGTGCCGCAAGAAAGACCGGCGCAGCCAGTTTGTGTGTCCAAGTCTCTGCTTGAGCTTCTCGGACGCCCTAGGAAACATGCGGCCCGCAAGTTGCACGTCAACTTTGTCATCGCCGATAAGTACATCGCGAGAATACACATCCGAAGGAAATGGGTCCTTGAGCGCGTCGTTCAAGCCTTTAAGTCGATCGAGGACGGCCGAGATAAGACTTGCTCTCTCTTTGAACCGGTCGTCCGAGATAGGTAGCTGGGAGACAGTTCTGAGGCTGCTCTGGCGATCGAAGTACGATGTCAAGTTGTCCTCAAGGAGTGCCGGGCTGAGCAGAGGTGTTGCAGTAATCCGAAGGTCCTCCAGCACTAGGAGAACATGTATGTCAGTTGAAGCATCTCATTGACATGATCCTACCAATCCTCTCTCGTAGCAGAGCATGACACAGTCGGAACTCTCTCAAAGGTTACGTGCCATTTTGAAGTTTCTGATTGAGGCTCTCAAGTAGCTCAACCAGTAGATCTCGCAGTTCCGAGCTCTTTCGCAGCGCGTGGTCAAGCGAGCAATTTTCTGCGTGATGAAGATCTCCCCAGTGTTTCAGGTTGTTTTGTAGACTCTCCAGAAATTCAGCTCGTGCTTCCCATACAGGCTGATTCGCAGCCATGGCCGAAGCAAGCTGATCGCACGTTTGCCGGCATTCTTCGAAGGCTGCTGCTACTTGTGCATATTGATAGAGAGATCCAAGGTCCTTGCGAGGACCATTGGATTGAGCAACCATCTCTCGCGTCGTGGACGGGTATCATGCCCCAGCCCCTTAGAGCCGGTCATTGAAACCCTCGAGGGCTCGCTGAGGCTCAGCAGCGTGAATTTAGGATCGAGCGATCGTGGTGGAGGGGTCGCTTGGCTGCTCGCTGGGTCACACGGCGGCTCGGATTCCGAGCACGCTTATCGGAACCCATGTAGCCTCCTACCTGCGAGAGTGTTAGCTTTCGCCAATCATGGATGGGGACATCGCCTCGAGTCGAGCCTAGCTTGGCTTGTGGAGGGAGGGGGAGAGCAGAGTCCTAAGCGAGTCGAGACCTGAGAGCCGAGACACTGCAGGCTCAGGCTTGCCTCACGTCTGCTCTTCAGCCGCACCGTGAACTCACTTCGACAAGTCCGCATTCAAAGAGCAACAAATGTAGCGATAGCATCCATAATGTCCGGATTCGAGGTAGTTGGACTGATCCTGGCACTGTATCCTGTGGTTGCAGATGCGGTTGCCTACTACCGGGGGGTACGATCTGGAGACATCATCCACGATCTGGTGGAGGAAGTCCGTGCCGAAAGGGTCATCTTCAGTCACTCGATTCAACATCTTTGCCTCTCCCAGGTATCAGGGACGGATGTGGTGGGCGTCGTCGACCCTCAGTCAGAGATTTTCGCGTTATGGCAGCAGAGCAGCTTCTTGAACAAGCTGCTGGCTTCGCACGCCGCGGAGGCCACCACAGCCATCCTCGAAACCCTGAAGAGCATACATTCTGAGCTACAACAGGTTCATCGAGAGCTAGACAGGATCAACCCTAATGCTGTGAGTCCGTTGCAGAACTTAAGCTTAGAGTGCATTCCGCCGCCCCCAGCCACAGGACTGATTGCAACAGGTCGATTTCAGAACCAGGCTGAGAACGTCTCTTTTCACCCTGAGATCTGGTCAGGAAGCCTCAGCAATGAAGACAAGCTTAAAGAAGATCCACAAGCTCAACAAGAGACTCCGCCGACTCGTCTCCTCCCGCCCACAACACAAGCAAGTTCCAGGTCCCGGGGCGGAGGCGACCCTCTGCTCCAGTTCATGCGCCGGCTTTGCCACAGGTGTCTTCAGAGCAGTAGAAAGTCATTATCGGTGCTCCTGCCAACGAAACCATCCCACGAAACTCCAAGTCCCCCAGTTACCGCTTCGAAGCCAGGACGCTGGCAAGGGCCAAAAGCCGATGCTGCAACTCTTATTTTCCGCGGATGATGACATGTTAGAAAAGCGTAGCACTGGGACGAGGGGCTCAGAATCGACGAGCCAGTCAACCCTGTCAGGGGAGACATCTGTCTCGTCGTTGAGGTCACAAGGAACTGATCTCGAACACTCTCAAGCAGATTATTCACTCTCATCCGTGCAGAGTAACAATTCCCTCACCAGCTCTATGACATTGGTGTATAACCCAAAGTGCTATTGCCTGGCAGTGACAGAATGTGGAAAAGACAGAAACGACGAGATAAGAGACATTTGCGCGTCCATTCGAGCCTTGGGGCAAGTGTCCGATCCGCCCTCCAAGCAGCAAACGCTCGGTGTTCTACAAACGGATAGCGTCAACTATGAGCTTAAGTCTCCAAGACCTATTGGCGATGGGGACGCCAGAGCAGTCCTGTCACTCGATGATCTATTTACCGGAGATCGAAGCAAGCTTGCACGCCGACACCGCATCAGTCTGGCTTTGAGTTTGGCATGGGGAGTAACCACGCTCCACCAGACTCCATGGATCGGTCCGTCGTGGACATGGAGCGACTTCTCGGCCATCATGGATCGACAGCGAGGTCAGTTTGATGAGGGTCTATTCATCACGAAATATTTCCCTTCACAGCAGAATCTGAATATCCCCGAGACCCCCTGTGCAGAAGCGCCCCCTTCCTTGCTCAAAATTGCATTAGGAGAGCCAGTCGTCGCGCGACTCGGCTACGCATTAATCGAGTTGGCCAAGGGCGAGCGTTTTGCGAGCCTCCACGAACCCAGCGCGTCGACGAGCACAGATAAGGACCTCCAGGATCTTTTGACAGCGCGCCATCTTCTGGAAACGGGCGTGGTAAGGGACGAGGAGTGTGAAGCATATAGTGCGGTAGTTCAAGTGTGTCTGTACCAGCAAATCCAGCGAGAGGAAGGACTGGGCATGAAGACGCTGAGGTCACAAGACGCATGGTTCGAGAGGGACTTGACCCGGGCGATTGTGCAGCCACTTTACAATATCTACACGAGGGAATGGGGGAGTCCATCACCGGCCGTCTCAGCATATTAATGCAAAGATAATACCACCTCGAAACAATCAAGCTCAACAGTGCTCAGTTGCAGGCATTTTCTAGGATAATGGAGGGCTGTGCTGGTGAGATTGACGCGACGTCCTACAGTACTAGGTAGACTGTTAACCAGAGGACTTGGCGAAATGAGAATGACGCTTTTATCACAATTAAAGACCGTAATATTGAAAACCCCATCGAAGCGGCTTAAAACACGTATGGTGTCTACCTGAGCAGTGGATGGTCTGAGGTGACTATTCTCATGCCCATGCCTGGAGGTTGAAGAAGACGGAGCTGAGCGTTGTGGGCGGCGGTACTTGAGCGGGGCCGGTGACGCCAATGTGAATCTGATTCCCCAAAGCTGCCAGTGATAAAACCCTTTCAACCCTTTCAACCCCTCCTCAGTTAACGGACGTGGCGCGAAAGGTGTATTTGGTTTCCTTTTACTAACATCCCAGAGAAATGCCTGGTGAGTTTGGCGCGTGTGCTTTCATTCCGCAGGCTGGTCATGCTGACAATTTCCAGGCCAGACACTGTCCCGAAGCAGTTCGACCTCAAGTAAATCTGAGGGAACCATCGACCTGGAACCTGAGACCTCAGCCCTTCCTTCTTGGGTCAACAAAGTATTGCTTGCCGCTGAAGAGGATCAACGCAATCAGCCGTGGAAAGCTACTTTTGGAGAAAGCATCGGCCTGCGATTTGATTCAGAAGAAGATCTTGTGAGGATTGATCGAAGCTTTGGTGGACTCGACGATCCCTCCTGTCCGTTCAACACTCAAGGGAGCAGCCTCGCTGCTTGACCCGCTTCACCCCAAGCTCGGCCAGTCCTGCGATGGTCTGCTGCGTCTGAGTCCTCTACACTGGAACATTTGCTCGCTGCATCCATCCCATTTGCTCCTCGCAGCTACCTTTTTCAATGTCGCCTCCAACTGGTCCCTTATGCATCAGCCTGAAGTTCCTGAAATGGCTACCTTTGTATGAAAAGGAGAAACCGTTTCAGATATTCATCAATATCCCCGAAGATGCGACCGACAAGCGTACCACCAATCTCGCGTTCGAGAATGTCAAAGTCACGATAGAGGACGTCCGAAGTTTTCCACGGAACCACTTCCTGTTGGACAAACACGGCTTTACCTATCATTCGCACTATCTCCAGCTCGATCATATCACTAATAGGGAATCCGTGGAACAGCGGTACCTTCCCGAAATGGAGACTCTCCTCAGATCAACCTTGGAGAGTGTCGATCGTGTCTTTTTCTTTGACTGGAGGGTCTGACTCTTGTGTCACTGAAATGCTTCCCTACTGATAATCCGCAGTTGCGGAAGAACGCCCCAGAGACCGAAGGAGCCCTCATAGACCTCAACGACCTGACGACATGGCTAAGACCTGCCCTACATTTGCATGTTGGTACGTGAACTGCCGTCCCCCGAGGCCCCCTGGTACTGATGTACCGCGAGCAGACCAAAGTCCGATCGCAGTGATTCGGCGAGTCCTTATGCAGCTTCCGCAAGATGCTGAATACCTGCTGCAAGGTCGCATCCGCGTCATCAAGTAAGAGCAGGAAATGCCCGTTGCTGCGGATTGCGGATTGACATTCCCAATCTAGCTTGTGGCGACCGATTGTTGACACCGTCCGAGACTACCCCCTAGCTATTTGTGATGGCAGCACAGTCTCGCCATCCGATCTCATAGAGGCCGATCACGTAAGACGCCACTATACGGGTTCGACCATGTACTTGAAACACAACGAGCGCCAAAAGTTTTACTTCATGAGCCGCCAAACGAGAAACGAAGTTTTGATATTCAAGAACTTTGATTCTGCTGAGACACCCGCAGCGACTTGTATGAATTGCTCTTTACTATCTACGAAGCGCACGAAGATCTCTAACAATTATACAGGCGCACCACATGCATCTTTCCTGGATCCTAGCATTCCTGAGACCTTCGCACCCAGACAGAGCATCGAAGTAAGAGCCTTGGTGTTCACCCATCCCGAGAGGAACAGGCCCTCCCCTGCTGAGTTTATTAGACGTTCGCACACATAACGCTGAGCACCTGCAACAATAAGAAATATAAAGAGACTCTCCGTATGGCTGGAACGGGAGGCCTCCATTGCGATTGCAGACAGTGTAATTGCTTTCAGTTGTCACCGGAGCTAACAGCGACACCGACGATCTAGTCGACGCTTATCTTCTTGACGCGTTCGGTTTCTGACATCTTCTGCAAACACGCCATCAGTGAAAGAACATCAAAAGTGGTGACCCGAGATTCATCGCTCTTGTTAATGGTCAGCTTATCAGCTCTCGCGTCGCCCGGACGAGTCGTTTCCATGAATGGTGTCGCAACCTCCTTGATGTACCAGCCCGTCCGGGGCGCATGACTCACCCATATCAGAGGAGCGAGGCACGCGCACGAGGCGACGTTAATTTCTTCCTGGTGGGGAAGCAATAACAATCAGACAATCAAACACTCGGGCGTATTTCGGCTCATCATTAGGCACCCGTTTTTCCCGAGCTTGACTTGATCCTCTTTCGCGTCTTCCACCGCCGTCACTGATGAGACTTTGACGTCCAGGTCGTGAACACACACGCGGCATACAATTAGGCACTGGTCAAGTTGCTGAGCTCTATGCCTGTAGGTGGTGATCGGAAAGCTCAGATTCGGGGACCAATTTTTCGGGGTAAGACACAACGACGACAATACCGAACATGAATATATCACCTAGAAGATGCTCCCGTGTGGCTTAATTCGGATCTCCATTCTTCTACTCGTCGCCGCTGAGGCGCGGAGATTGTTCTCCCACTCAGATGCAGCACGTGGACTGGCACGCCTGGCCAAACCGTTCGAGCACAATCAACGTGCTTTGCAGCAGGAATTTGTATGCTCTTTCCACTGAGCCGGGATACAGGCTTATTCGAGGACACAGATACTCAAAGACCTTTTCTTCCATGAGTTCTCTAACTCCGCTGAAACACCTCAACTGTACCGCTCCTCAGCAAGAAATGCGCCAAGCGTACATGCACGACCGGATGATGTATACTCTGCTTTGTCGATTCGGGTGCGACCCTTGGAAATCAGCCAGTCGAGGCCTTCAGCAGCACCAATGTCGCTGGAGCGTCTGAATATGCATGCGCATGGTAATATCCAGGCCGCACATGCCTCGGATGTATGTCAGACGGTCATAGTCCCAGGACCGGACCTTAGGGACAAAGCTACAGTCGTCAACCTGGCCAAAATGTGCAGCGATGCCTATGTCTTTGCACCTTCCCAACCTGACTGGCTCAACACCACGCTTGGATTCAATCATTCTTATTCCTTCGGCTGGAAAGGCGACGGTCTCCGAGGGCACGTTTTCACGGACAAGCCGAACGAGACTGTCATCGTCGCATTCAAAGGGACCACTGTCGGTAAGGCCTATGCGGAGCTTTTCCACGAAAATTACTGACGCAACTAGACCCAACTCATCACTGGAGGAGCAAAGACCGCCTTAATGACAACCTCCTGTTCAGCTGCTGCTGTGCTACCCAACGACCAGATCCATTCTGGTATGGTCGTGTCTGTGACTGCAGGACCGACTACTTCCAGTGTAACTCGACATGCCTAACTCAGGAGCTCACGCAGGAAGACCGATATTATTCGACAGCGCTTGCCATAATGCGCAACGTTTCAACATGGTATCCGAATGCCTCCATCTGGACGGTCGGCCATTCCCTTGGCGGAGCTGTGGCTAGCCTGATGGGTCTGACGTTTAACATACCCTCCGTATCCATCGAGGCTCCGCCACAAAAGCTGGCCGCTGAGAGACTTGACCTCGCCCTCCCTCCACGTTCCGCAGATTATCACATCGGAAATACTGCCGACCCGGTGTTCATGGGTGCATGCAATGGCTATTTCTCATCGTGTTCAGTTGCCGGCTTCGTCTTCGAAAGCCAATGCCATACTGGAAAGCGCTGTGTCTACGACACAGTTCAAGACAAGGGCTGGCGGCTCAGTATCGCAAACCATCGCATCAATGTCGTGATCCCTCAGGTACTGGAAGCCTACAACAGCACCCCTGTGTGTGAAGCCGACGATGAGTGTGTCGACTGTTTTAACTGGAAATTCAACGATGAATCACAATGATTGACGGGGAAGAACGATCCTCGATGTTTCCATGGGTTCCAACGAGGTCCACACCTGCTCCCCTTGTCTTCCAGACTCCGGCGTTACTGTACATCCCCATCTCCACCTTGACCAGCGCGACCAGCATATTGATGCCCTCCGAAGATATCTCGTTCCCTGTATCCCACCCAATGCCGTTCTTCATTGGACGGGACACACGAGTCGGATGTCAGCATCCTTACTGACGAGATGTCGATTCATCACAAATAGCCAACATGTCCAAGGCTGACCTCGACATGCAAAGTTATATTGAAACTGTCGGTAGCAACTGCCCACTGGCCGAGAGAGCGATCGAGCCGCTGCCTTAAAAGGCATTGATGAAGCGGCCACCACCATGCGCCTTCCGAAGCAGTGGCAAGAAGTGCCGAGTCGTGAATGCCAGCGACGTGACTAAGAGGTCAGCTTCTTCCTCGAGATCGATGAATGTCCCACACTTGGATTTAGTCCGGAGATCGGTACGACGAACGTGAGATTGGGTACGCCAGCCTTGTTACAGTAACCCTGGCTTGTGACATCACACCAGCGGTTGATTTGGCAAAACAAGAAGAGGATGTGCCTGCGACGATGATGATTCCGACATGTCGAACAGCTAATTGCCGTCTGCACTTGACCGAATCCTGTCTGGTGCCATACCATCAGTACCGGTGTCGAAGCCTGATCAACCTTTTGCGTTACCTCGTCTACCGGCCTCCTCTTATACTATTTCAAGAGTGTGACACGCTTCCCAGACTGGCATCTGGTTAGGGCTCATAGGGTGTCCATCGCCTTGCGTAAATCACCACTGCTGGTTGATTTTGGGAAAATAAGTACATGATGAAGGGCCAGAGGTAGTCCACCGGACCCCTGCCAGTCAACCAGGCAACCATGCCGCAGAAATATAAATACGTGCAACTCCTCCAAAAAGTCACAACTTCCTTCCTTCTTTCCATCTCGTCCTTGTCATCGACGTCATGGCACTGCCTCAATCTTCCTCTTCCCAGGCGCGCTGCCCGCATAGCATCTTGACGTCCTTGCCTTCAGAGTATGCCCAATCATCAGGACATCAGCCCTATAACGAGCAGCGTCTTCTAACTGCCATAACTGGGAAGCGAAAGCACACCGCCAATGCTGCGTCCCAATACCATCTCACGAAATTTCCCGCACCCCTCGTCTTGCCTGGTGACGCCATTGACCTAGATCCAAAATACCCTTCTCAGAGTTTTCGATCGTGGGTGAACGACGGCACGAGGAACCACGTTACCGCCCGTCGCCACATCATCTACGTCGCTGCTCCACCGGAGATCGACCGAAGCGTGAATTTCATGGATGATTGGCGTCGTCCCAAGACTGACTCGTCAATGGTTGTAGGCTGCCACGCTGGCTGATCCGTTTGCCCTCGCTAACTCGGGCAGGAGAAGCAGGCAGTCGTTGTTGCGGATGTTGAAGTTCGGAGCCTCATCTCCTACCTGCAAGCCTTCTACCACGGCCTTGAGGTCAAGCTACTCCCTGTGCCTCTGAGCTTCACCTCCTGGGACGAGCCAGCCCAGTCCAAATCAGGGTCATCTAATCGCAAAACGCGCGATGTCCAGGCTGTGGCGCTGTCCACCGGTACCGAAGCCACCCGTATCCGAGTTCGCAGTACGCCACCCTCAAATGCTGGTCCAGCAGATGCCTTCCCATACAGCCATCAGTTAAACCTGAATGACATGACGGACGTGGCACTCCGCGTGCTCCCGTCGGACGCTTATGCGCTGCTCTTCGTTATAACGCATGATATGTACGAGTCTGAAGAAGATGATTTCTGCTGTGGCCGAGCATGGGGCGCCAGTCGGGTAGCCATTGCTTCAAGTGCCCGATATCAGCCCTGCCTTGATGATGTCCATGGCGTTGATCGAGAACACATCTGGCCCGCTAGTCATTGCAAAGCCTTTGTCGACAAGCTGAATCTGGGAAGTAGCCAGAATGACAACCCACGAAACAGGCGCAACGGTGCCAAGAAGCGCACAATCGCCCACCGACCAATTTCCGGAGCTCAGTCGTTGATTACACCTCAACCCTTGGAAAAAGCGGTGGATGTGTACCGAACCTCATCCCCTGCAGTCGGTCTGGCCGTCGTCGACACCAGCAGCTTGCTCCTGTTCCGTCTCTGCCGCACGGCGTCACATGAACTGGGCCACTGTTTCGGACTCGACCACTGCATGTACCTGGCTTGCATGATGCAAGGTACCGCGTCAGTAGCGGAAGATATGAGGCAGCCGCCGTATCTGTGTCCCGTGTGTGAAGCCAAGGTCGCCTGGGCGGTTGTTCGATGCGGCACTTCGGAGGTCACGGCCGAGCCTAAAACCGAAGGCCGAGCCAGGAGAGCCGCAGGTCAGACGGGGGTGGAGCAATCAGAGGCGCAGACGGAGGACGACAAGCGAGAGATACAACTGGCGAAATGGAAGAAGGATAGGTTGGAGGCAATAACCACGTTTTGCGAGCACCTCAATGGCGCTTTTGCTCCTCTGCGGGCGTGGTCAACAGCTCTTCTCTAGGCAACGCACTGATCATGTTGCAGCGGAAATGCAGAGGTGGATCTTTCTTCTGCGTCGATACGATGGATAGTTCACGGGTGGAGGGTCATCCCGTCAGTGCCGTTCAGGCGGGCACGGTCTTCAGCCGTGGTAGGCAAGGCAGCAGTCAAATTGATTCGGGAACGAGAATCTTTACCAAAGGTTGGGGCGAGGATATCCCATTCCGCACTTTCCCCAGGATTACGTAGTGGTGGTGGTAGGACCGGACCTGCTACTGTGTGCATAGTATGTACGGTACGGAGTATACTGTGGGAGATGTAGGCAGCACTCATATTCGCTCAGTCTGCGCCACTACAGCCCCGCTACAGCCACAGCTACAGCCACAGCCATGACATCAGCCGTCACGTGGATCCGCCTCGCTCAGCCCGGAACCTCGTGCTCCGGACTTCCTCCGTGCTCCGTACTCGTACTGGTCAGCCCAAAGGTTGGTGCCTGAGCGAACCACACCTGTTTGAGGTCTGCATGACCGGATTTGTGGACTTGCAGTGGTTCTTCTGAACGAGCCAGACCAGGCACGACCAGGAACATCTCATCCTGCATATTCGATCTAGCCGCATCGAGTCCATCCTGCGGAGTGAGCAAGGTCTCGACCCGGGAAAAAGGCCGTGCGCCTAATGAACGATGATTGAATGCATGAATGAATCAACAGTTTGCAGCACATGTTGTGTCTTTATTGTTGGCGTTGTGACGGGCTTCCATCTTCTTGCCAGGTTGTTGTTGTCGTTGTCTTTATTGTTGTTTTGAATTCATTTCCATCTCTCTATACCTACTCTTTTGTTCGACATTGTCTTCTTAACCACGGATGTTTTAAACGACGTTATTACTGCAGCATCTCCAGCCGGATCATCACTACATTGTACATCACATCACACCACATCATCGGACTGTCCGGCTTGTTTCATGAACCTTTGATCCCGCAACACGAGGACGGAGTCATAGCCAGATCAAGGTCCCGAAGTCTGGACTTTTTCTGGAATTGACCTGAAATCTATCTGTACCCGTACATATCCATACACCTATACGCACAAGCGGAAGCACACACTTCACACAAGCCGTCAATCGCAAAATGCCGCTCCCAGAGAAATCAACCCTCCGTCGCAACGAAATAGACACCTCCATCCCAACCGACTCACCACCATCCTACGAAAACACAATCCTCCCAGCCTCAAACCCATGGACAGACACTCCGACTCTATCAGCACAGACTCCCACCCACCAATTACAACATCAACATCAACCACAAATACAGCCACAACCACCACCACCACCGGCACCTGTCCCGTCTCAGAACCCCCTCTCCGCCCTTTCCCGCCTAACCACCGTCCCGTTCTCCAAATACCGCGTCCGAGACTCCAAGCTCTCCGACGACCAAACCGCGCTGACGACAACAAGCCCCGACCTCACGTCCAGCAGCTCAAACGCCACGACCGCGGCGCAAGTCCAACGGAACGTCACAAAGTTCATCGCCGAGCAGGCTTCCCTCCCGCCCAAACCCATCATGATCATCCGGGGCACGCATCTCGGAAGCGGGACGCAGCACGGGTCCACGATCGTGGATTTCGAGCTCAAATTCAACCTGACGAGTTTGTTGGACTTGGGTGTGGATGTGAATGGGAGGGTGAACTCAAATCCCTGTTCGAATGGCATTGACACCGGTCCTGTCGATGAGCACGCCAACACCCACACCAGCAGCACAGGTGGCCGAAGTGTTGTAGCGCCCTGGAAATTGAAAGTCAAGCGCTACCAACCCGGCTCGACCAACGGATCACCCAAGCAACTGAGCAGAGAAGAAAAGGACATGGCCCCCTTGGAGCTATGGGCCAAGAAGTTCTGCGAAGACAAAGCAGAGAACCGCAGGTGAGTGAGTCGCTGTTTTAGCGGCGGCGGCGGTGGTGTTGCTGCCCGAGATTGTCACCACTTGTCTCCATCTCCCATCTCGTACCGATATCTAACTCGGTTCTGTCCAATCCACAGCTTCACCCTCACCCGCCAGTGTCCTTCCCTCCCTACCGCCCTTTTAGAAGGCCACGCCCGCAACCTCCTAGCCAGCACGAAATACCGGGGCACCCTCACCGTGACGTTTCCCACGCACCACTCCAGCGTGACCATCCTGCGCAAGTCCTCAAACTGGTTCACCAACATGCTCCGTCTGTACCCGACGAAGAAGTACGAGGTCGTCAGCGTGGAGTGGCCCATCATCGGCGTGACCAACGCGAACGCGGGTCTCCCCAGTAAAGGCAAAGCTAGTGGCGCCCGCCCCGCCCTCCACCGGAACGATACCAACGTGTCCGTGATTTCGGAGTCGGAATTACACCCGGAAGCGGAACCCCCGTCGTCGTCGGCGTCGAGCACGTCCTCTCACAATCAGAGTGGCTCGGGCTCGACGACGGACACGGCGGCGGCGGTGGCGCAGGCGTGGTGGCGCGAATGGCATGTTGCCGTGCGGAATGCCGTCTTGTCCGGCCGCAAGGGCTGGGTCACCGTGGAAGATTGGATCGAGGCCAAGACCGGAGTGCGCGAGAAGGAGCGCTTGAAGGAGTGGGGCGTCGATTATGAGTGAGCCTGAAAGACGGCCCTACTTGCCTGCCTGTCGGGAGGAACGATGGGTTTGCTCATTGACCAACTCACGCACTCACTCACTCATTCGACATTTCCTGGGAAGATTTCTATA
Organism: Cladophialophora carrionii CBS 160.54; assembly: GCF_000365165.1. Classification (NCBI taxonomy): domain Eukaryota; kingdom Fungi; phylum Ascomycota; class Eurotiomycetes; order Chaetothyriales; family Herpotrichiellaceae; genus Cladophialophora; species Cladophialophora carrionii. The sequence continues at coordinate 2,762,491 of NW_008481830.1, forward strand.
CTCTGTACGATGGTGAGATCAATAGCGGCCAGAAAGATGGCGCGTCGTCATGTGATGATGTGACGCGATGTGGTATTATACGATGTGATATGGTATGATATGGTATGATATGATGATACCTATCTTACAGTCCATTCCATTCCACCTCCATGTCGTCGTCGATGGTAGGTGCCGCCATGGTATACCGTGTCATACTACGCTATAGTATACTATTGTATGCCATGGTAGAGTAGAGTATAGTATAGTATAGTATAATATGGAATGCTACGCTATAGTAATGCTATACTATGCTATGGTATGGTATGCTACGCTATCCCTTAGTGCCGGTATTCCACACCATGAGATCCACCTGTCGGCGTCACGGCCACGAACATATCGATGCAAATGCAGATGCGGGAATACAGGACAACATACTACTGTACATCCATATAGTCCACCCGATGGCATGGTCATATGGGAATCTAGCATTGTTCATAGCGATGGAGACCAAGTCGCTCGCTAGCGCTTTCGGGTCGTCAAAAGTACTGTACTGTAAATATGAGGTTGTTTGCATGCATGGTTCGGACTTCCCAAGGATGGATGTATTGTACTTGTACGCTTCAAGGACCCTGCTGTCTATCACCCTGCTGCCTACCACCCTGCTGTCTACCACCCTGCTGTCTACGGACCCTATTCAGTTCCACTCCAAGATCCGTCATGGCGAGGCTACTTAACCATCTACTCAATGTCATCATTGTCGTCATCATCCTCCCACTCGTCGTCGTGATCCCCTTCACCTTTCTCTCCTGCGGCTAGACTGAAATCAAGGTTGACATCATGGGCGTCCTTGACTCGCTTCCAGAACTCATACTTGGGCCCGGCAACCCCGTCTCGCTTGTTCTTAGCAAGCAAGTGTTGAATCCATGCTTCCGCAGACACTCTATGCCGCTTAAAGTCCTCGTCCTTGGTGGCATCGAACCCCTTGATGGCCGCCAGCAAACCGCCGTTCTTCTTCGCCAAGGCCTTAAACTCCGCCGCAGTCATGTCGTTGATGACGCCGTGTCCAAGTTGCACTGGGAGCCGGATCACATTGTGAGCTTGCTCGGTCAGGAATGGGGACATGATGAACTGGTTATTTCCGCGGTCCATCATAACCCAGGTTGTGTCAAATCGAGGTTGCAGCTCCAGAGGGTCGTCATCGAGGCGCGTCGAAGGGCTGGCAGCGCTCTGTGTGTAGGCGTGCATGATGGCCGTTGCTTCCGACTGGGCAATTCCCATCTCGGTCAGTTTCTCGACGTTCCACGGGAGGTTGTCACCATATTGCCTCTTGAGCCACCGCCTCTTGTTCTCCGCCTCGACGGGATCAAGAAGACCTTCGCACTGGGAGAAAACAACCTTGTTTTGGCCTAGAAAGACCAGTTTCTTCGCTTCGGCTCCTTGCATGAAAATGAGTTGCTTTCCTTCTTTGAGGGCAGCTTCTCGGGCAAACAGAGGACTAAACAGCACAACTCTCAACCAGGCCGCGTCCCGAAGACTGTCAGGGTCTGAATTGCCTTGATCGGCCTTGAAATCGTGCGCGGATTTGGTCCCAGAGCTGCAGAATTCCGCTGAGCACATAGGACACTTCAGCTTGTGGCCGTTCGCCGTGTCAAGCTCTTGATGAATCCAGTCCATGAGACAGGCTGCCGGCCAAGAGTTCCTACACTTGGACCCGTTGTCCGCCCCGACGTGGGTGAGGATATCGACGTCGGACTCGATGGGTCCGCGACACCAAAGGCAGGTGTCATGGTTCCTGGGACCACGACCGCGAGCTAGAACCCAGCCGTTCTGGAGCAGCGCAAGGACACGGGTCAAGGTGTTTCGGTCCGTGAAGTCAAGGTCAGGGTGGAGTGCTCCAGGATCTGGTTCCGTAATCATCGTCCATCTCGTTTGCTTCTTGACTCGGGTCGACGGGACGATTAATTCCTCAGGCTCGGAAGAGGTCTCCATGTCGCTTTGAGGCTGTGTCTTGGGCTGCTCGTCAGATGACAACGTGTTTGGCGTGGCGGCATCAGAGGATGACGGAGAAGATTTGTCTTGCGGGCCTGGATGATCATCACCGCCGGTCACGGCCCCTGGCTTGTCGACGTTGGCTTTTGGCATGGCTGGTTTCTCAGCAGACACCGTCTCAGGCGCGTTGGTGTCGGGAGACGGGTCTGTTTTCTGGTGGCTGCCACTGCCGCCTAAGGCTGCAGATGTCGGCGATAAGTCTGGGTCGTCCTTGTCTTTCGCCATGTTGAAAGACGACGACGACCTGAATCTGAAGGCAAAACAGAGCAGGTGTTTGAGGTTCATGTGTTCACCGTGCCGCGGCAGCTACGGCCTCAGAAGGTGCAGTCCAGGTGGTATGGAGGAGCGACGTGCCAGAAACCGCGATGGTAGTACAAACGAGGCGCACGTCAAGCCAGCCACAAATACAACGACAACTATTGGCCGCACGGTTGACAGGCTACCTTACTTTTCTTTGTCATTAATTCTTAATCGGCTGGCTTGTGAGGAACAAGTGGTGGGAACAGATGCAGCAGGCAACCATCGCCCCACGCGCGCAACCATGGGTCTGGGACGCGAACCATCACAGCAAAAGACAAGGTAGATTCTGCTGGGTATCATGTCGGCTATAGCAGAAGTAGCGCCCTCTTTCGAAATTAGTGGCATGCGCCTGACCGTTCCCAACAAACCGGTGGAAAGCAATGTGTTCATATTAATTGCTCCCAAGGCTGACGCATGCCCCAAGACGGAGTATCGACTCCAGTTTAGATGCAGCCAATATAACCCAACCAGCACTATATCAGCCCTGTTCTTCGCCTGACCTGGAGACATGCCAGCCGAGAAAATGTAGTGAAAAGGTTGAGGATGTGCTCAGGACCATTTATCCAGCCGAATGCATCGACCATGCTGTTGGAAATGCTGTGAGAAGTGGACACCAAGGTGATGAGCTGGTCCTTGACGGGTGGGGGAAACACAGCGGGTCCGCTATTGACGATCGTCTAGAAGTGGAGCTCGTTCTCGGTCTTCGCTGACGATCGCGCCTTCGTGTCGTGCGCTGCGGTCTCCTCCAAATAGCTTTGGAGCTGCAACCGCCAGGGAGAGGACAAACAGAACCGCGGCGATGACGAACGCAAATATCCACTGGAAAGCGACGACCTTGGTGGCAAGCTGACCCAGTGCAAGTGCTGTTGGGCAATCGTCAACAAATCATCACAAAGAGGTGTGTGCACGAAGACTTACACAATGCGAGAAGAGCCAGTTCAAGTCCGATCGTGTAGTCTTTGAAAACCGCAAGGAAGAAGGCACCCAACATGAGAATTCCCCAAATGAATATGTTTGCAACGATCCGGGCAGGGAGATGGGTTCTGTTATGTCCCACCATTGCGGCTCCATTCCAGAGGATTGCCACGTAGTTCCAGGCCAACGGTGCAGAGACGATCGGAGCGTGGATGATCAATGGAGTAGCGGAGTGGCCGAAGTAGAGCGCGGTCAGGTTGAAGAGGTTGACGATCAGAAGCAGCTCACCCTGCCAAAAGTAGCCTCGCACCCAGAGCATGATGAAACCGAACGTCAAGAGGTTATGCTGCACCAAGGTATCAGCCACGGCACGTTCAGTTCAGGCTTGAAGAAGCATACCAAGATGAAATGCGAACCGACATTGGCGGCGCTTGTGACATAATCTTTCTCTGCGCTCCACAAGAAACGAACATAATGAGCTTGGAATATCAGGACAACCACCCAGTATATGCTCGTCAGCACCGAGTTGACGCTGAAGCCGCTCGGATTGTGATTGTTCTGTCCCCATATCGTGTGACAATGCTGGTGCTTCGAGCAGTCGGTCGGCTTTTGAAACGTATAGACGGCACCGAAAATGACCAGCAAGAGCCAGGAGACGATGGTGAGGATCTTGTAGGCTAGCAGGTTTCTCGGGGTAAACTCCTCGCGCTTGGCGAAAGGGTTGTCTGTGAACAAGTGTTAGCTCGATATAACCTGAGAGGCCTCGAGTTCCGCAGGTAGCGTACAATCTGTCAGTGCCATCTTGGATTCTTCGGCAGCGGTCTGTGGTGTTTCGTGGCTCTGCTAGGAGGTTCGTGAAGGAGGTCGAGGCGTGGACTGAGCAGAGTTGAGGCTCAAGAGGGAGTCAGGGTTGAAGGCACCAGAGGCCAGAAGAAAGCAACTGCGCTAAGGGATGCAACATAGCAGGCTCTATTTCCACCCGAGGGTCCTCGTGATCGAGTGCTCTACGAGTTAGCAGTCGAGGAACCTGAAGTGAGGAGAATTGGAGCAGAGTTGCACCTTGGATACAAAATCCATCCATTCACAATCGTCAAATGCATGGAAAGCTCCGATAGCTGCAGGGATTTATGGGGAAGTTACGTCACCGATCTACGCTGCGTTTCACATGCTGTGAGTCGAGGTCAAGAGAGAAGTGAGGGTCGTACGAGTACTGCGTGACTGGGTCGATCAGCTAGAAAAAGACCTTGTCCTCATACTCTGAAGATTATCCAGAGATTGGACGCAGCTGTTTAAGTACACAAAGACCGTCCCCGCTGTCGTCTCTCCATTAAAACTTGGCCATTGCAGCCTCATAGGCGAACCCAAGCGTCATCTTGGCATGTTGCAACATGTGGTCGAAACTCAAGTATTTGATGGTGTCGTCCGACGTATGAATCTTCTTGTCCGAATACTCAAAGTCCGACTCGATCACAAAAGCTGACGGATAGCCGTACTTGCTTGCTGAAGCGTGGTCGGAGCAGGCATAGCCGCATTTTGTCAGAGTGTAAGGAATGTCGCAGTACGTGGTGATGATGCTCTCGACAAACTTGGTGAGGGCTGGGTCCACAAAGTCTGTGATGACGCCGACTGACTCGGGCTTCCCATGCGCAATCGTCTGCTCAACGTAGCCAGTCATGTCCTGTTGGATCATGGCCTTGATATCTCTGCCCTCCTCGTGATAGGACTTGAAAATGGCCTGACTGCCCAGCAGGCCTCCTTCCTCAGCAGAATACCAATGGAACTCGACCGTGTTTTCAGCCGAGCCGTTCACGATCTTTTGGGATTGAACCAATGCTGTCAAAGCCTCGAGGATCGTGACGGTGCCGCTGCCGTCATCGTCGGCACCGGGAGCGCGCAGAAACGGGAGGAACATGTTGATGCTATCCAGATGGGCACCGATCACAACCGTATGGTTTGTCTTGCCAGGCAAGCGGGCGATAATACTGGACTGTCCCCATGAATGAGGAAACAAGCTCAGGGAGGCGCTGTGGTTGAACGCGCCTGATGCTTCCATTACATCTTTGATCTGGTCGTGCAACCACAGAGCCGCATCGATACCGGTCTGACTCCTGAAGTAACGGGTGTGGAAGGATGTAAATGTTTCGAGGTGCTTGCGCATATTGTCCTTGTCGAGTGTCTTTGCCAGCGACCTGACAGTTTGGTTATGCTGTGGCTTCTTGGGATAGGTGACGGTGCTTGAGGCGAGGTCAGAAACGACGTATGGGTAGGTGTGACCATTCTCGGTGATATCCATGAACTTGATTCCATTCTGTTATGTCGCGGTCAGCATTAGCTACTCCGTCCCAGCACAAGAGTAGGCCTACCCTCATCAGTTCCCATTTGTCGTCTTCGGAAACCCATCTTGTCTCCCCTGGGCTGAGCTCAATCAAACATCTGTCCTGGTCGAAGAGCACTTGCTCATCGGGTGTGATCGCCTGCTGAACTGGGTTGTGGAGTGAACGAGCGCAAGCCGCAGCCGCCAGCGACGTGGCTAAGAAGCATAAGGATTTCATTTCGAATAGCCCACCTCACAGATTGGAGCTAGTAATACAAGAATCAATGGGAAATCCAAGAAATGCCAGTATGCATTTGAACAAGCACGGGTAATGTATCTTCAATTGGAGATCGCAGGCAACACCAAACAGACGAAGCTTGAGACTCGTTCCGGGTAGCCTGGGCGACGCCAACCCCACACTCAAAGGCGCTCCAGAGAAGAGCCTCACGTCGCCTAAAAGGTACCTTGGTATTCACAACCTCTCAACGCGCGTCTCACGCGACGTCAATAACATGGACTCAGTCGATGTTCCTTACCTGTGGGCGTAGTCATTTGCCGTCCGATGAGGTCTCGAGTCATTGTCCTGCTTCGAACTCTGTGATCAGATGATACCGCGGCATCCTCTGGCCAGATTGACTCACTCGACGCCCCCACGATGGCTGACGCTGGCCTCCAATTCGCTGGAAAGCGGGAGCAATGACTCCAATATCGCGATCTCACGGGGGCGCGGCCGGCTCGCCTCAACCTCACTCGCAGTTATGATAGATAGCTCCGTCTCCTCTTCCGTCCATCAACTTCACCCAAGATTAGGCATTATCTCGCCTTCAGATCGGTAGAGCCCGCGAGTTTGACTCGTTCTTCTGCTGAATTCGGATTTTCCTTTGCCACTGCGCCGATTACTTGCACGCGATAAGCAGGCGTCTTGACTCGATCACCCACAACATGGCCACTCACATCGTCCCGATCATGTCTACTCCTAGCGTTGCCACGTCTCCGGCCAGCCACGGCACTGACAAAGTGACTGCTCAGATGGGCAAGGTATCGATTGAGCAGGCGACATCGCCATCAACGACGCAGCGGACTCCTGTTGCCGGAGCCTCAGTGCGCATCACGGTCCCTCTTGACGCCACGTCGAGGACACTCTACTCCGATCAGAAGCTTCTACGCCGTGACAGCCTGGAGCGCCGCGAAGCTTTGCTCAAGGGCAAGGAAGGCTCGCGGCAGCGCAGGCGATGGGAGAACGGTACCCGGCATATACCCAGAGATTAGACTTCAATCAGACTAATGTAACTCTTATGACAGATCGATTGATCTCAAACCCATGGGCCGTCCCTCCCCTGGCGTCCGACTGGGAGATCCGTCCTACCTACCCACGCCGTACCGTGCCTTACTACCTTGCTCCTCTGTGGGACGCCGCGGAATTCCAGCGCGCCGTCGAGTCCAAGCTCAAGGGCCGTAGGAGTAGCACGAGAAATCATGGGAAGCGCGTCCACAATACCGGCATGAGTCCAATGGAAGAGGCAGCAACAAGCATTCCCAAGGAGGTGCGAGCCAGGTTGAAGCGAGCCAAAGCCACCAAAGGCCTGCTCCAAGACCTGGAAGAATCTGTGCGGACATTTGTGCGCGGGTGGAATGAAAAGGAAATTCGCCTCAGAAAAGACGGTCTTCATGATGTGCCCTTGACGAGCGATAGTGAGGAGGACGAGGAGATCGTCTTCATCGGCAGAGGTGGTGCCATGCATGATGTCGCTAGAAGGAAAGAGAAGGGTGGGGGTGGCCGGAATGACGATGGTACAATCAGTAACGAGAAGATGGTCTTCGAGGGCCTGGACAATGACAAGGGAGCGGCTTTCGCTAGATGGCTCGTCCACTGTGTGGGAAACTACTACGGGCTGCGTACTTGGAGTGTCACCCATGGCGTCGAGGGTGAGGAGAAGAAACGGCGGGCGTATGTCGGCGTGGACAGTCGTGCAAGAGGGTTCCTCGGACGAGGCATCGAGGTTGGTCGAGAGATTGAATTACCCAGACCCCTGTGGGGAATGGTGTAAAGCATCCGGTGTCTGACACCTGGAACCTCGAATTCGACGGGATATTGTTGAGAAGGTGAATCGCCTGGACGATCTTCTCTTCTTCTGCTGGTGACAGAATCTGCCGATTGGACCCGGAACGTAGGACACTAGACGTTTGATTACGATTGAAACTCCGTACCTTAGTCGGCACGGCAGCTTGTTTCTCAGACCGTCGCCGTCCACCTCTGGCGGTACACAAGTCGTATCCTGGTGTTGTCCGTCAACGACTCGATTTACGCCGATCCACGTAGACGTTGGGGATTTGACACGGACATTGAGCACAATGCTGAAGGACTTGTGGAGTTGATATGCACACCCCAACCATACACAGTTATGTAGCGTATCGAACGAATAGCATGAATTGTCGACAGTCATCGATAAAGGCGTCCCCTGCAGGTCTACTAAAAGGTCCTTCCAGAAGCAAAACCAGTCTTGTATGAGATAATTCGCACGCAAGATGCAAGCCATAGGCAGTCGGCAGACCGCAAGAACCAGAACCTCCCAGCTAACGGGTGTTGGCGTGATCGATTTTGGGGGGGGGGAAGTCCAATTGAAGAGTACTGCGTAAGCTGATCAGCACGCGCCGTCCAAGCCTGGGCGAAGACCAATTGCAGGGGCAGTGTTCTAGTGCCCCGACTCTGCCCTTGCCGATAGCCGATAATCTATTCTGGCCTTTGTCTCAACCTTAGTGTAGACGTTGTCGTGAAGCGTGGACTAGCAGAACCGGCCGTTTAGATAGACACGGAAGTCATGGATGGATTCAGAACCGTGCAGAAGCGAGGGTGGACGCTCCCGAAATTAGCCGGTCGAGGCCCGTCCCAGGGTTTGGGAGTCCACGCGAGCATTGGAGTTCACCACTAGGCCCAACCGGCGTCCGAGTGCATATATAGCGCGGGGCCAAAGTTGGCGCGATGCGGCCTCCAGCGCTGATTTTCAAATGACTCCGAGCTACTCCGAAGCGTGATCATCGATGGGGAGATCTGGAAGTCAGGGGCGGACGAATGCCATTGTCAACGTGTGGCTCGACGATGAGTTGGGTAGAAATCGCTCTCTGACCATTTGGCGGGTCGAGCCGTTGCTAGTGGTTGATGATCAGATGAAGCGACCTCTTCTTGGGTTGCGGAAGCCGCTGACAGGTTGCATGATTTTCATGCCGGATTGGTGTTAAAATGCCTCTCACCCGACGATGATGATAGCATTGCTTGAGTTAGATTCCAGGACGAGCACACGTGCTTCGAATTGACCACGGCAGTCGTGGTTAGGGCCGCCCCATACTTCGAGACATCAAACTACGCACCCAATGTTTGAAAATGAAGCTAGACAAGGCTGCCCAAGGGTGTGACTACCCCCGTGAGATATGTACAAGTTGCTGCAGCCCCAGTCGCTGGAATGCAGGTTGTCCTTCCACAGGTTTGCGGTGATACGGAAGCGCAAGGTACAGCATCTACTCGTGAACACATGTTCATGTTCGTCTGAGTCAAAGCTCAAAGACAGGCCGCTCAGGGAACTCCACTGCATGATGCCCAAGTTGAAGCAGCGTATGAAAGGGCAGCAACAGGTGACCTCGGAACAGTCAGTACCAATAAGGTGGTGCCACATACGACTCGGGTCACACAGAGGAGCGAAGAAACGGGGTGTTCGCATAGGTTCAATTAAGGCACATTGCACTAGTCCCTGTGCGGCGTAGCCACCGCACGCCGTCCCGCCAGACCCGAGCGGCAGAGTTTTCTCTTTTCTTTCACTTTCCTTTTAGCTGAACCTGACTGAGCATGCCACCTCGGCTACGTAGTCGCAGTTTGACCAGGGGCAGCAATCGGTCTGACTGACCTCCAGGGTCCTTTTCCGCAGCGGCGCACTCCTCGACCACCCGTTGCACATGGATCTTCGCAACCGTGTCTGACCGAGGACACGTTGGCTTATGGGGCCTTCGCCTACTCAAACGCCGCACTGCTGTCATGCCATCCCACCGGCTTCGTCTCCTGTGTCCAACCATGACCCTAGTACGATCCTGCCTGCTCTGTCCGAAGTGTGCCTAGTGTTGCAGCGAACGGATTCTTGCCACCGTGGGCATTCGTTCGCAATTCGATGTTTGATCTCCCGTCGGCCTCCACACCGCGGAGAATAATGCTTGCTCGCCTCCGCAGCCCTTGTCCGATGAATCGGGCGACTGTGTCCCCGTAAAGTGAAGTCTAGCACTTGCCTCCTTGAGGCTATTGGAGAGGAGTTCGAGCGTGTCGCTAGGCAGACTCTCCTAAGATATCTTAGGTCACCACACATCATCTTTCAGAAGCAGATGGCCTTTGCGGCTGGTCCCGGCCACCCGCTCTGTCGGACTTGCGCCCTCGGTTCACAAATCCTCAGTGATGAGTACGACGGTTGCTGCGCCATCATCGGCGCCTGTCCCTCCTCGTCGGAAAAGCTTGGAGAGGTTCACAACCATCTTCGCTAGTCGTGGAGTGATTTTGTTGCTTGATTCTGTTTGCTCCTAAACCCGTCACCAATGGTCGCAATGGCGCTGCTTGCTTGTGATGTGCCGTTGGTGTTGCTACCTTTGGCTCTGTTCACTGCCGCAACTCTCACCAGCGCAACCATTTGAAATGTCTCTTCCTTCTCGCTAGATATCAAGCTCCCTTCCAATCTCAACTATCCCACAACAGATTCAAAGTCCAACATCCCATCCCTCTGGCGTCTTGTCAACCTGCATTACTCTGATACAATGACACGACATACCCTTACTCGGGCCTGGTCAAAGGGTTCTGCTACTTCGGAAAGCACCACATCCGATCGAAGCAGTACCCAGTCCAGTCGCTCCATACAATCCAGCCACACCCAATATACGAACCTCACTTCATACAGCGACACAAAGGCCATTGTCAAGCATTGCGAGCTATATGAGGAACGTGAGATCGTCGACGAAGCCGAAGACTCGAGTAATGAACAAGAAGACCCTCGAGCATCAACCGAAACATACGCCTCAACAGTCGCATCAGAACCCGAATCTGAGACCTCCAGGGTTCCGAGCTTGCACCCGTTGATGAGACACATTTGCTACGAGCCAGATGCTCTAGCTACCAGTCCGGCCGAATTCGGCGAGCTCTTTCCCTCCACAAAAAGGATTCTCATCCAACATGATGACACCACTCACGACGGAAACCTCAACCTTCGACTCGACACCGAATTGACGGTCTCCAGAGATCACAAAGTGAAGCTGACTCTTTTCCACCTGCGCATGTACGACCTCGCTGAACGCCAATTCTCACTTCGTCGATATCAGCGGCAATCGGGTCGGGAAGTCTGCAACTCGAAGCGAAAGTATCTGAAACCCGTCGCCACGCCATCGCCATCGCCATCAACACGACGCTCGTTGACTTCAGCTCTTACGAAGATGAACCTCAAGACACTGAAGAGCAAGCCTCGCCCGCAGACACCTTTGGAGCTGGGAGAAGATGAAGGGTCCGACGACGAATTGAATTTCCTTGCGACCCAAGCCGATGTCAAGGCCACCGTTCCCACCGATGCCGTCAAGATCGAGTTCTCAAATTATGCCCAAGTCCAGTTAGACCGTGCCAAAAGGGGAGAGACGAGGTATGACTTTGAGTATTGGGGGGAGAGATATAGCTGGAGACGCAATGTCTATCGAGATGGGTCTGAGCTGGTTTTCTCCTTTGAGCTGGTCAATTTGTCCTCCGGGGCGTGCATCGCTCATATCACTCCGGACAAATTGTCTCTGAGGCAAGCCCGGCGAGAAGCTGCGCAAGGGAGTTGGGTGCCACCATGCAGCATGCGGCTCACGGAGAAGGATATCTCAAATGATCTCGGAGATGTGATCGTGGCAACAGGCGTCATTGCACTGGTGGATGATTGCATAAAAAGACACTGGCATGAGCCTCACCGCTCTTGACTAAGGAACGAGAGGATAATCTGAGATCATATTTGTTGGCGTCTCTCGACCCTGAAGGGCCTCAGGGAGACATTTCCCTTTGCAGTGGCGTTACACAGGTTCACAGCGGTGTGAGATGCATCGCGAAGACGAGATGCAAACGTTTCGACTTCGAGGCGTCGTCCGTGGTGACTGACGCACATCGAGGAACATCATTGTACAGCAACAAGTTTGCAGACAGACCATGACAGAACGCGCTTTACCTGGACACTGACAACGTGCGCCAAAACCTGCCAGTCAGCTTGGGAACAAGTCTCTAAATCCAGATCCAGAACGTACAAGGCACGGCAGGCCAGAAAGACATGCAATCGTCTCGCTCATGTCCTGACCTTTGATTGAAGCCAGCGATGCGTTAGCCATCGTGCGCAATAGACTGACTCGACCTGTTGGCCGTAGGACGCTGGATGGAACATGACCAGGTCTTTCGAAGCAAATTGCACCTTCAAGATTCTGGTTGTTGTTCTAGTCCGAATTTGGCCTTAGTGGCTGGGCGGATGCTACGCCTCTGTGATTGGCCGATGCTGCGCTTGCCGTTACGCTGCCATCTTTCCAATTTGTGAACTCGCATCCACTTGCTTCTGCAACGCTCTCCAACCATTGCTGTCCATATTTACAAAGGACGATACTAGGTAGGCAGTACTGCTGTACAGTGCCACATCTCTCCAAACCCTCGCCACGCTTGACGGCCCCATGCCGCATCCATCGCCGCTCATCATTGCTTGCTCGCCCTCACGGAGTGTGCCTCCTGGGTTGGCCCAGCTTGACTGGACGCTTTTTGCGGTCCGGGGTTGTTGGCAGTTGTTGTGCTCCCATCCACTGGCCGAATTCGTCTCTCCCTGCAAATCTACCCGTTCACTTGGCCGCTCTCTATTCTCAAGCTTCCACGTTTGGAGGGATAGGTTCAGTCTCGTCTGATGCCACTTATATCCAATCTGACGCGCTGCCTACTTTGTTTCATGCGGCGATCGGGCTGAGCGCGAGACGTGGATCGAGTTCATGCGTGTTCCTCACCCCCAAAATTTTGCTGCCCAAAGGCCCAATTCGCGAAAGGCAACGAGGGCGACCAATGGGGTATACAGCCCTGTATTTGACGTACTCTGACTGCAGCAAGAGAGAAAGAAAGCTTCAATCCTTGTTCGGAAGCTCGCTGCTCCCAATTCTTCAGGACTAGTCACGAACATCGACCATCGACTGCAATGTTGGTGGATAGATCTTCAACCAAACATTTGCGCCTTGCCGCTATCTTGCATTGGTCCGTCGGCATCAGTACGACAGCCCCCCACTCCGATATTCCATTCGACGTTCAAGGTTGGTTGTCTAGCCTTTGGTCGGACTTTTCTCCATTCCTTCGATGGTCACATAGTTTTGCTTTCTACGCCATCGTGCATATCATAGCTTTTGCTTGGACCCGGAGCTCCTTTCCCCCTACTGTAAGCTGCCGGATACCTTGATGCGCTGGCAAGAATTCTGTGGTGAGGCATGGTGGCTCTACCTACGCTTTGCGTTCTTCGCCATCCCATGCTCTACCCACGTTCGATATCTCGCGTCCCCGTGCAGGCTTACACTTGTGCCACTTACAATTCTTCACAGATGATGCCAGGCCATCTATCAATCAATACAAAGTGTCACGAGATCTAGATCACGTTGCACAGAACCCAACCTACCTCCACAATGCTCAAATCTGCTCTCTGCTGCCCATGAAATGAAGCGGTACTAGGACACAAGGCGCCTGTAGTTGGAACGGGTACTGGAGGCATCTGCAGCTTCCCTTCTGATACGGTCACCCACTCTGACATCTCTTAGAATCGGTAGCTGGGTACTGGCCTGTGTGTCTTGTATCTATTGAGTATAAAGTCTGCGGTGGTTGGTTGTCACGCAGGGTTGTTCTATCTTCACACTCTCTCAGCCCCCAGCTTCGCACTTTGAAGGATCTCCGACATCAAGACGTGGAACAGGTGAACCGAGCACAATCAGGCCTGTTCCTCACCGTTTTCTTCTCGTCGACATGGCTACAAAAACCCATAAGACGTGGCAGGAGGAGCTTGCCGGTAAGCCCGAGGTCATGTCGACCCAAATGTTCCCACTGACGCTAAATCTTCGCCAGCTGAATGTCGCAAACAGCGGTTGCCCACACCTCAGTTCAACATTGTCTCCGATCGTCGAGGTAAGCCTGCCACCTTGAATACTACACTCAAGAGTACCACGTTCTTCCACCTACTTAATTTCGCCGGCTAACCCAGAGTTTGCGCTGTTAGGTGGCCGCACAGCCTGGTCTGCTACAGTCACAATCCGAGGTGAGAACCTTGCAGCCAGATACTGGTACGACGGGCAATACCTCAACAACGCGAAAGAAGATGCTGCCGAGGTGGCTTGCACCAAACTACGCAATCCTTCGATTACCGCCGGCCAGTCCACAGTCTACCGTGCTCAGTCAGGCTACGGCGGCCCCTGGGCGCGCTAATTGCCAGCTGCAACCGGTGTTGGATGCCAGCACAGTGCTCTCAGCTTGGTCAAAAGGTGCAGGCGGGCTCTGAGGATGAAGTTCCGACGAGGATTAATTATCTCGATACCTGCTGCACTCACCAGAGCCAAAACAAGAGGTTCGTATGGGCATAGCGATGGCGTTACGGGGACCAGCGGACACAAAACAGCCGAAGGCGGGTTTTCTTTGGGATTGAACTTCTTTTCCTTTGTTCCATATTCAGCGCATTATTCTCTCTCGACATCCACGAGACGATGAGAGATTAGAACCAGTCTGGTCACTTGTCCGAGCTTTCGTCTGTACACCTGTCAACGAAGGAGAGGTCTCAGTCCTCAGTCAAATCTTTGACCGCTTTCCCAGATAGAAGGAATTGCAGGATCTACAGCCATTCCACCCCAGGGATCTGTTGTAATTTCGCCTGTGCATCGTCCCGGCAACTTGCCGACTGCTCTCGCGTGCCTGGGCGTTTCGGCCACATGATCATCACATGTGCATCAGGTGGGGCCTGGGAAGAACCTTGCATTCACTCGTTGGGGGCAAACGTTTGTGCACCATGACCTGTCGTGTCACAGGTGAGAGTTAAGAGTAATACATACTCCGTATGTACGCTCATGACCCGGCAGTATGGGCATCGAATCGTGGGGGTTGCTTGAGGATTGTAGGCGCCAACAGAGGGAAGGCACGAAGCGTTGCGCAAACGAGGAAAAGTTCCGAGCCAGACAGACATTTCAACTCCAACTCACCTCCAACTCATTTTCACTTCACCTCCCACTCACCCACTTCAATATTTCGCTTTCCCGCTTCTTCCTGTCGTACGCCTTCTCCGCCGCATGTCAAGTACCCGTACGCAAAGAGTGACGTGTTAGATACATCCCCGTGCAAGTGAGCACAGCGGACCGGTGCATTTCCATCGGCAGATTTCATATGCACTGGGCCTTCCAGGCAACGAGATCACGACTTGACATCTTCACCGCCACGAAGAGGGCAATTGCTGCCATTCCCCATGCCTTTGGACCTGTCGCGAACATGTCGACCGCTACGAAACCCTCAGCGCTGACCTTTGATCTCCATGGCCGATGTTCGGTACGCTGACACTCGTCGATCCTGCCCCAGCTGCAAAAGCACTCCCGAAATTGACAAATTCCGCCACAAACCCCATAGACATCCAAGGCTCGTGCCTCGACCCTCCATTTGCCCCATGGCGCAGTCGAGCTACCAATCTTCATGCCAGTCGCGACACAGGCATCTCTCAAGGGCCTGACGCCAGAACAGCTGGAGGAGACAGGTTGCAGGCTGTGCTTGAATAATACATACCACCTGGGCTTGAAGCCTGGTCAAGCGGTGCTAGACACCATTGGTGGCGCCCACAAATTACAAGGATGGAATTACAACATCCTGACTGATAGTGGCGGGTTGGTTGGTGCACAGCACACTCCCTCAGCTTTCCCGTGTCTCCTGAACCAGTGACTGATTTTGGAATGTTGAAGTTTTCAAATGGTTTCATTACTGAAGTTAGCAAAGATCACGGAGGAAGGCGTGCGGTTCCTTAGTCCTCATGACGGGAGTCCTATGTACGTCCTCCTCGCCCAGGTCTCCAGCCCTCTCCCGAACAAGTAATCTCATGTCGTGCTCAGGCTACTCACACCCGAGCACTCAATGTCCTTGCAGAACTCTATCGGCTCGGACATTATGATGCAGCTTGACGATGTCATTCAGACTACGTCACCCGACCGCGCCCGTATGAAGGAGGCCATGGAAAGATCCATCCGATGGCTTGATAGATGTATCGTCGCGCACAAGTATCCCGAAACACAGAACCTCTTTTGCATCATTCAGGGCGGCCTCGACCTAGAGATGAGGAGACAATGCTGCGTGGAAATGGTCAAGAGGGATACCCCAGGCATCGCAATTGGCGGTCTTTCCGGTGGAGAGGCGAAGACTGATTTCTGCAAAGTGTATGCTTGCAATTGCCATCCAACCACTCGTGCCTTGGGTTTGGAGTATCATGAGGGTAACTTACACTTCTCGATAGGGTTGATACATGTACGAGCTTGCTCCCTGAAAAGAAGCCAAGATATGTCATGGGTATTGTACGGAAAAGCTCTTCATGTTCACGTATCGCAACCACTGATTATGTCAGGGCTATCCTGAAGATATCGTCGTTGCCGTGGCTCTTGGAGCCGACATGTTCGACTGCGTATGGCCGACAAGGACCGCTGTAAGTGGAGGTCACTTTTATCAAACAGGTTGGCCGTCAGCCGTCTCGAGCTCTGTCCCTCTGACATGTGGCCTTTTTAGCGCTTCGGCAATGCTATCACCTCGCGTGGCGTCTTGAATCTCAAACATGCTCGATACGCTGAGGACTTCGGTCCCATTGAAGAAGGCTGCTCTTGCGCGTGCTGTCGGGCAAAACAAGATGGGGGGCTAGGCGTCTCAAGAGCGTACATCTATCATCTTGCTGCGAAGGAAACGGTTGGAGCTCATTTGTATGTTTGAAATTCCCCTCGCACTTCTTGATTGCTCTTCCCCATTCACGTGAGCTAATTGACTGATCTTTCTTTGCATGCTAGACTGACCATGCATAACGTCCACCACTTGCTCTCGCTCATGGGACGAATCCGAACTTCCATTCTCGAAGATCAATATCCTGCTTTCTGCAAGGACTTCTTCGCGGGTTACTTTGAAGGGCAGCCCCCACCAGAATGGGCGGTCGATGCACTCAAGGGGGTAGGGATCGACATATGACAGAGTATTCTGTTCTTCATTCGCGCTGGCTTGAGGAAGAGTCCTGTTTTAGGCCGAGCACCTTTGGGAAGGCCCATTCTCTAGCCCATAGTGTGATATTGGGACACGAGGCACGTTGAGCGTGGGCCCGAAGCTGCCACCGCAGGACCGTGTCGACAGTCACAAATGGAGTGAAAAGGTGATGAACCACAGGGCTCGGCTTGAGGCATGAGGCAAGACCTTTGGCCAAGGCTTATCGCCATTCTTGCGGTCTGACAGCTACTTGTATTTGTAACACGGGGCACCAGTATATACTGTTAAAGATTGTCTGGCTTGCGCCTTGCTGAGAAGTCTACGGTCTGTTCTGTTTCATGAGATGGACGGCCTTTTCTTCTGGCTTCAGCGACTCTATCCGAATCACCAAGTAAGATGCTCGTCCTGTCCGCGTCGTCAGGGCGTTTAGTAACCATCTACTGTATCAGAGGTGGGTCTGCACTCCAGACCTCACAACCAGTTCTGGCAAGCTGCTGAACTTCGACGTCACATCTTACTTTCCCCGTTGAGCCCTGTCGACCTCCCTTCTCGCTCCCTGGCGAAACTCAGATCCAAAGCTTTGACAAGCGCATATATCCCTCGGAGGAGCGGCGTTTCCACGCCCTTGGTCTCCGCGAGTCTGACAGCGTTGCCCACGATGGCATCGACTTCCATTCTCGCGTGGACCTTTGCGTCGGCGAGCATGCTCGGCTCGACACCGGGCAACTCGCGGACTCTGGCGCGGTTGATCTGGTACTCGACCGTCTCGGCGTCGATGCTCGCGTAGCCGCACGCCTGGGCGACGTGCGAGATCTCGAGCATGAGGGATTTGATGAGATTCAGGGAGATCTCGGGGGGCGAGGCGTGCAAGAACTCGCCGTCGCGGGAGAGGGAGAGCGCGCAGACCGGGTTCCACGCGGCGTTGATGAGCAGTTTGCTGAAGCGTTCAGGCTGGACGTCGCCGTGGACTTGGGTGCGGCCGCCGCCCCGGTTGAGCAGCGCGGAGAACGACTCGGCAGCGGGTTGATGCGTCGGCGAGTTGGACGGGTACGTGCCGATGTGGAGGAGGTCGATTTCTTTGTGGACGACGACGCCTGGGGCGACTTGCGTGGCGGGGAGGTAGACTACGCAGGACAGCAACGGGTTGGTTGGATAGAGCGCCGCGTAGGGTTCTTCTATTGCGATTCCGTTCTGGATCACCGCGATGGTTGTCTTGGGTCCGATCGCGGGGCCGAGTTGCTCGGCTATACTCGGTGTGCTGGGGATGGCTTTTGCCGTGACGACGACGTAGTCGAACTGTTCGCCTGGAGGCAGGAGGGACACGGCTTCATCGACGGTGCGCGACACGTTGGGTTTCAGGTTGAGGTTTTGCCCGAAGATGGTGCTGTTGATGGTGAAGCCGTTGGTGGACGCAATGGTGTAGTTCGAGCGGCAAATGCAGTAGACGTTGGCAGGGGTGACGGCACGGGAGAGGATCCAGGCGTAGACGGCGCCGACACTACCGGTGCCGAAGACGAGGACACGGGGTCGGGAGGCCATTGTTGTGTCTGTGCTGGAGCAGGTGTTAATAGAATGTTCACCGCTGGAGTAATTGAGAAGAGAGCGGATGCTTGATATGAGCCGTTGATATCACGTTCTGGTCCTGACGAAACCGGGAGCAAGGCCGATATCAGCGACATGGTGGTGCATGGGAATTGGAGATCACGGAGAATACCCGCTGCCGGATATCCTTGAACCCTTGAGAGGGCCTGGGACTCTGAGTAGACCAGAGACGCAAAAGAGAATGCCAGCGCGTGTGGGGGTCTGTATCGAGGAGGAGAAGAACTGCAAAAGGTGCCTACCTTCTGTTGTTTGGAGCAGCCTCGCTGGACGAAGTTCGCTTTGGTGCCACAGCGAGTGCTCTAGCGGCTGGCTGGGACTTGGCTGCGGGAGCCCGAGGGGCTCTGGCAGCACGGGTAGATAGAGCAACAGAGCTGGTCCAACGACTATGCTGTCGAGGATATCCAGGGATTTGCAGAGCTGGCGCTTGATTGCGACGGAGTCCTGGTAGAGAACTGGGGACCAACGAGAAGATACACCCCACGCGACCATTACCTGAGGCTTTCATCTCTACCTGGGCAGTATGTCAGGCCATTGCGGACTTTGTCTTAGACACGGTGGGCCACACACTCGATAGTTGTTGCTGAAATCAGACTGCAGTCCGTGTCATGAAGGCTTTCAGAACATTGGGTGCCCAGAGATGGGTACGACAAGCAGATCGGTTGTGCGTCTGTGGGCGTCTTGCTTCGGAGTTGACTTGATACGGCGGAGCAGAAACATGACGCGCGTTTTGACTCGAGACGCGACCGTTAAATGACGTTGTCGCGCAGGCCGAGCCCGCCTTGAGGTCGAGACAGGGACGCTCCCTGCTTTATCTGAGGTCTAAGGCAGTATCAGAGAATCGGACAACACGACCTATCAGGGAGACACAGCGAGACTGTAAGATGATGGATCCCGATATACCAGCGCCGTCCGTCGAACATGACGGCTCCTCGGATTCCAACGTCAACGCGACAAGAACGCATTCACTCGCGTCACCCTCGATCAAAGTGAATCACCACGACCACACCCACGGACACCCGTCTCTATTGCGCTCTGCTGCACAGGTGCCGCTACCACCATCGTCACCCATGCGCAGCCCTTACCACACCCCTGCGCCGCCCAAGACCAAGTCTCTCTCACCGAAACCCCCCTCCCGCTCACCCTCCGTCGCAAGTTCTCGGGGAGAGAGGCAGAACACCCCGCCCCTGCGCAGATCGACATCCAGTCTGAGCAACGCAAAAGGCAGTACTCCTCAGTACCGGCGAGCCTCTTCCAACCTGAATCCTCTATCTCCTGTCATAAATGGCAAGATGTCAGGTACCGACCGGCCACCAGTGACGGCAAATTCCGTCGCTCAAGACTATTTTGGAAAGGAGATGGAGGCGCATATATCTCTGCAAGCGCCAGTGCTTGTCCTTGTTCATGATTCATGTTATGGCCACCGCTTTTCGCGCCCGCGTTCGACCAAGAGTGCTCTGGCTACTATTGTCGAGCGACCTGAGAGAATTCATGCCACTGTATTGGGAGCATCGGCGGCATATGTGCGGCTAGGCGGGCGCCATGCCGAAGGTGAATTTGCTCCTCGGCCCAAGCATGATCCCTCGAACGTACGAAACATCCCTTTCCAAATTCGCAAGACGGCTCGCATCATCCCTCTCACGCATCCGTCTGTGGCGTTCGTGCATGGCTCAAAGTGGATGGAGGAACTGCAGATCATGTGCGACACCGCAGAAGGCAAGTTGGCCCTCAACGGAAAAGAGCTGGTGAGACCGATTGGATATGGCAAGGACGAGAGTGGGCACCCACTCCCCAAATTGCACGAGGGAGATCTCTATTTGTGCGCAGAATCTTTGGCGGCCTTCCAAGGATGTCTGGGTGGTGTTTGCGATGCCGTGGACACAGTCTTCTCGTCGCCGTTGACGAAGCGAGCTTTTGTCTGCATTCGACCTCCGGGCCATCACTGCTCGTCCAATTACCCATCTGGCTTTTGCTGGTTGAATAACGTCCACGTTGGGATTGCCTATGCGGCTATGAACCATGGACTTACGCATGCTGCGATCATTGACTTTGATCTGCACCACGGAGATGGCTCACAGAATATTGCTTGGGATCAGAATCGCAAGGCTCATAGTGCCGCCAAGAATGCACCGGCGCACAAGAAAACTCCCATCGGCTACTACAGTCTTCACGACATAAATTCGTATCCCTGCGAATGGGGTGACGAGGAGAAGATTCAGAAAGCAAGTCTCTGCATCGAGAACGCCCACGGCCAGTCGGTCTGGAATGTACACCTTCAGCCTTGGAAGACGCATCAAGAGTTCTGGAAGCTCTACGAAACAAAGTACATGGTCCTCCTCGAGAAGACGAGAATATTTCTACGCCACCATACGGCCAGATTACGCGCTTCTGGAAACCAGCAACCGAAAGCTGCCATCTTCATCTCCGCAGGATTTGACGCAAGTGAGCACGAGGGCGCAGGCATGCAGCGACACAGTGTCAATGTGCCCACCGAGTTTTATGCACGCTTTACATCCGACATTGCCAAGCTCGCCGAAGAAGACGATCTTGGTGTCGAAGGCCGCGTTATCAGCGTGCTTGAAGGCGGATACAGTGATCGCGCCTTGACCTCAGGCGTGCTCAGCCACATTTGTGGCCTAGCTAGTGACACTGTCACACACAATCCGTCGAGCTCCTGTACGGTCGGCGAGAACACATATCAGACGATCAACAACTGGGTTGATCAAGTCAACCACACCTCCTCGGAGTTCACCTATTCCGCAGACTGGTGGACGTTGCAAAACTTAGAAGAGCTTGAAGCTGCAGTCGCGGGCCGGCAACCGTCGACCGCCAAATCTCACAAGGACAAGACTGGTGATTATGCGTCGCCAACTCAGGCTTCTACACTCAAGATGACTCATCATGCTCGTGAGCGGCAATCTCTTTCTGCGCTTCAGGCCAGAATGTCTCTTGAAGCAAAGTACGAGCCTCCACCGCCAGAAGTCGACTGGGCCGTCGCAGCATATGAGTTGTCCCGAATCATAATCCCAAACAACCGACAGACGCTAAGTTGTACGCATGAAGAGCTCAATGCAGAAGCCACTAAAGCTCGGCGAGAACGGCAATCAGCCGTGGGCGTCCCAGCGCCGTCGGACGAGCCAATGCAATTACGCGTTCGGAAAGCTAAGGCCCAGCCGCCTGGGCTTCCTGCTGTGCGCTCAGTCTCTCGGAATGCTAGTCGTCGGACGACTATAGCAGCAGTTAGTGACCTGCCTGATCCGACAACGAAGCAGCCAGAGGTACCTTACGGTAGAATGCGGCGTCGATCCAGTGATGCTTCAAGTATCTTGTCGAGCTTCCAAGGCATGAAGTTGTCGGATGACAAGGCGGGAGATAATGGGAGTGTGCCAAAGCCGCCGAACGCTCAAGTACCGTCCAGAGCACCCTCTGTTGTCCCCGGGCAAGCGGGAAAACAGGCTCCAGCAAGAAAGCCCAGAGTTCCAGCTGCCACCAAGGTGCCTGCAAAGCCAAAAGCTAGTCCACGCAAAGCGAAAGCCACTGCGCCACCTGTGCCTACAATACCTTCCACAACTCCTGCTGAAGCGAAGGTTGGGAATGGCATCAAACGAGAGTCGTCTCTTTCGTCTCAGGACGTGACGAAATCAGCGGCGACATCAGACAGCGTGGAGAATTTGACGAACGGGATGAAGAAAATCAGCATCAAGCTGAAGATGCCAAGCGCAGAAGAGCATGACGCCAAATTGCAACAGACAGTGCTTGATGACAAGCAGAAGAAGGCCCGAGCACCTAGGAAGCCTGCAGTTTCCAAAACCACGAAGGTATCTGAGAAGCCACCAGCAGCGACTCCCGCCTCGCTTTCCGATAACTTGGTTCCAATCCAACCGAACCCCGTGCAGCAAGAAGTTCAGCAGTTACCTGAGGCTCTGGCACCCCAGACAGCACCTTCTGTCATCAGTGAGAAGCTGGCTTCATCTGCTGGTCCAACATCCACAGATGGGACTGCAGAAATGGTGTCCGAGAATCCAGAACTGGATATCCCGCCATCATCTAATGCCCCTCAAGGCGCAGCATCAGTAGCAGATTCGCGGGTCCCGATCACCCCTGAACTGCCCGTAGATTCAGTTATGGCAGACCCCGAACCTCCTTCCTTGAATTCTTTTGCTGGCGTCCCTCAGGCTCCCGTCCCGGAGCCGTTCGCTGGTCTCGAGAATCCGACTGCCAATACGGTGACTCGATCTCCTTTGCATGAGGAAACGGACGCGGAATCTGGCCTGTCCGCAGCACCAACATCCGCAGCGTCCGCTTTGTCTGCAGCACCAAACCCTTTAGGAGCAACATCCCCGGTGCAGAGAACCAAGCAAGATCTACCACTATTCACTTCAAAGTCGCCCATTCCGTTTGCTGTACCCACGAACAATACGAACAACGAAACCGACGTGGAATATCCGAAGCATGAACACGCTGACAACACCAAGCGGTATGCCGGAATCTAGGAAATCCCGGAAACACCGCGGCGTTGAATACCCGGCGGAGCCACATGACAGGGTGGTGGTTGGTGGTCTGGGAGGAACCGCTTGATAGCTTGATGGCGCAAAACTCGGAGACCCTAATTCCAGGATCCGTTTCGTGGATGGTCGAGACGTTCTGGACGCCACACCATTCTTGACTTACTTTTGCTTTGTCTCGTTTCCTTTGTTTGAGCTGAGTCAGAGATACCCCATACAGCATGTCAGGCGCTTGGATACAAGGGATTGTGGCTTCGTTTCGGTCAGGCCAAGCATGCTGGAAAGAGAGGACTGGGCTCAGAGGCTCGTACTGTAGCCCCGATGTGCAGTTAGTTACGCTTGGAATGGGGCTCGGCGAGCACAGCCATCCATTGGATTGGATTGGATGAAGGAAATTCGTTTCTTGAATAGTTCGTATATTCGACGCCATTGAATTGGTCCAGGATGACCAGATTTGCTTCTTCCTGAGAGTAAAGCTGATTGCCTGCTTGTTAAGAGACATCTGTACTCGTAGAGCTGTAGAATTTGCGGTGCTAGCAGCGTCTGTGAATGGAAATGAAAGATGGAACGACATGGAAATGATCATAATCCGCACGCCAATGTAGGAATTGTCCCTCGTGACAGCAACGGTAAGCAAACATCTAATCCACGACGAGAATAACGACACCCAGTAGTACAAATTAAAACGCCTCTGCGGCTCGGGTTCTGTCCGTCCACGACTCCGCGCTCACTGAGGACCCTCTTCATCTTCATCTTCGTTTTCATTCGTCTCCGTCTTCATCTTCGTCTTCATCTTCATCTTCATCTTCGTCGCCCGAGCCCGAGCCCGAGCCTGAGTCAACATTGCTACACGCGTTCATTCCACCCCATGCCATCTTCTCCCTCCTTCCCTCCCCCTGATTCTCCCGCGCAACACCCGTAAGTGCTTGTGCATGTGCTTGTCCATCTCCTCCTCCTCCTCCTCCTCCTACTTCTACTTCTAATTCTAATTCTACTTCCGCCAGCCGAACCAATTCGTCCACGACCGCCAAGTCGGATACTTCTTGCGCCGTCCCACCGGCTTGGCTTTCTTCCTGCTCTGCATCGCCTCGACGGCCTGCTGGGTAGGCGGCGGTACGGCCATCGAGTCGGCGTACGTGTGCAGCAGCTCGTACTGGTCTTGGACTTTCAGCATGTTGAAGCGGTGCCAGGCCTGGATCTGCGTGCGCGTCCATCGGCCCGAGTAGATTTCACGTTCGACCGAGTCTTTCATCGCGGCGTAGCTGGCGTGGCCGTCAAAGGTGTGGTTGAAATGGACTTGCTGTTGGTGTTGCTGCGGTTGGTGTTGGTGTTGCGCTTGATGCGGTTGGTACCGAGGTTGCTGATATTGCTGGTACTGGTACTGGTGCTGGTGCTGCTGATATCGCGGCTCTGCATACGGGGTCGGTATCTGTCGAGGAGAGATGCGACGCATCGTGTCTGGACTGCGTGGACTGCGTGGACTCCGTGCACTGCGGGGACTGATCGTACTCTGCGGACTGATCGGACTGTTTGGGTAGGTGGGACTGCGCTTCGTCGGCCGCCGAGTCACCACGCTGCCGATCCGACGGAGGGTTCCGCTACTAACGGGCCGGTGGGAGTCCGATGGATTGTACGACGCTGCCGGGAGGGCGCCGGGCATGGCGATGGAGGTCAGGTCTTGGGCCGGATTGGCCAGGCGGGAGGAAAAGTCGATGTCGCCGTCGCTGCTGTCGCCGTAGCCGTAGCCGTAGCCGTGATCAACAGGTACAAAGGCGTTGTTCCGCCGGCCTATGTGCTGTGGAGCGTCGGAGGACCATTTCTGCAGGGACGTGCGGGAGCGCTTCGGCGGGAGGGACAGGTTCAGGTCCAGGTCTGCGGGGCGGGAGAAGCGCTTTTCCATCACGCGCTGGGCGTACGCGCGGGGGTCGTCGTTCTGGGCTTGAGACGAGGAGCGCTTCTTGCCCGGCGATGTCATGGGGCTGGTAGTCGCCCCGGCTCGATCGCGGTCTGTTCGGAAACTCTGCTGCGAGCAGTCCGCGCAGGTGTAGGGGTGGTCAAGTCGGGGGGTGAAGAAGGCGCCAGACCTGCATGCTAGGGTCGGGTAGTCGCATGGTTTGGTGACGCCGACCTCGCAGCCGCAGGACCAGCTTTCTACTTCGCGGCCACACATTTGGCTGGGGATATTAGTGCTGCGGTTGTCGAGGTTGATCAGGGTCTTGGGCTGTTGTTCCGAGTTTGCTGGGAAGATGTGGTCGAGGACTCTGAGAAATCGAGAGTGGAAGGAGCAAGGGAAGGGCGAAGAGTGTTGGGTCATGTCGGGTTGATGTGGAATGGAGGGATCAAAGGGAGGGTAGACAATAGGTTCTTTGTTTAGCATGTCCGCATGCATAGGCTCGAGTCACTGAAGGGGGACGGGACTCACGTGGAACTCCTTCATGACAAAAGACACGAGAGTAGAATCGGGGGAAAGACTTGGGAGGAGAAAAGAACTCTATTCGACGGTATAATATGGACGGGGCACAGAAATATACTCGGGTCGCAGATGAACAAAATGACATGGTCGTGAAGTATGGATACAAACAATCACCCACCTTTCTTCAGTAGAAGCCGGGTCGGGGCTTATCCTGGTTTCCTCCCAAGAACTCCTTAGCTCTGGCCAGCCATCGTGAGTCCAGCCATTGTGGGCTGAGCCGAGCTTTTGGCCTGCTTTGAACGGTAGCGTGGCCTGCGGCTGGCGGTACCTGCCTTGGTTGTGTCGCCGAGACCTCAGCAAGCGTGGATTTGTGCCGCTTCAGTAATTGACTTTGGTCCTCGAAGGACAGCCGCTGGAAGGCTTTTGACTGCTGAAGCTGGGTTAACGTGTAATGGCCATGTGCGATTTCACGGTTGAGGCGGCCCAAGAACGCTTCGTAGGAGGAATCGGCGCCGAGTGTTGGCAATTGGCGTTGCGCGTGCTGGTATTTCGGCTGTGAACCGATTTGAGCTTGTTTGTCTACTTTTTGGTGTCGATGTGACGCCCGTGCCTGCTGGAATTGGGGTGGTTGCTATGTCCTTTGGTCGTACTCTGCCGCATGTATACCCTCTTGCATCCGAGTGGTGGGGACAGGTTGGGCGAAATAATATACCCGCTCGACGACGACATAGAAGAAGTCAGAGTACCATCGCTGTTATGTTTGCGGCGCGTGTATGACCTCCTCGACCCAGGAGACACAGTTTGGTTAGCACTTGAAGTTCCTGCTGCCCCGTTATAGTCGATTTGCGGCTCGGTTTCAGGCCCCTCTCTTACCAAGGTCAGTGCTTTGGGAACGAATTCGTATCTTGTCCGGCTCACGCTGTTAGGTCCGATGTTGATGCTGTTAGGGTTGGGCGGCGCCATCAGGAGGGATTCGAACACTGGCTGGGGGTAAATATCTCTTTCCACATTGCTTATGCGGTGCCTCAATCGGTTTTGTGGCGCGCCAAATGAGTTGGCGTATTCATCCTGAGAAGTGCGTGGACGTTTGCTCGATGCAGACTCGTTCAGGTCATGTGTAACTGGGCGTTTCCCGGAATGGCAAAGGTAGCTGTATTCACTGAAGTCGTAATCACCTTCGGTACCTTCGCCGTAGAACAGCTTCATCCGCAGGCTCGTCGTGGGGGAGGGTGCTCGGGTCTGCAGTGGCTGTGGATGGGATGACCGTTTCGCTGACTGGGGGGTTACTCGTGGCGCCTTGTAATGCGGTGAGCGCGGAAAACCTCTTGCTTCCTTGGCCTGGCAACCGGGGCATTTCTGGCGGACAGGCACGAGTCCTGAAGTGGCTGATGCTCCCTCACAGGCGGGTATTGGTACGTAGTGATTGCAGCTATTCCGTTTCCGAGTCGGAATGCCTTCGTAACCACAAAGATACACTTTCCGGTACCACTGGCACATGCTATGGCGGCTGACGAATTTGCGAGACGGCAGAACCGGTTTCTAGGTATCTGCGGTAGAGGTATTAGCACAGCTGTATAGCAATACCTTGCCGTCCTGACACATTCTCCGAGGCCATGATATGAGAACGCGGCTCAAAGAGCCTTCGCACAATGCCGTCTTTGTTGGCCGTTCGCATCCGGAAAGTCGAGATGCTCTAGAGAAGGAATTGGACCCGGTCTGCAGCTGGCGGCGGTTGCTTTGCCGTCACAAGTTGACTCGATGGCCTGGTCTTGGTTCTAGTCGGAAATGGCATGTATGCTATAGAGTGAGCTACAGAAGGTTAGGTGACCGTAACACGACAAAGGGAAGCGCGAGGACTATTTCGGGCAATGACGTAACGGCAAGGCTGAGGTGCAAGGCTGAGATGCCGAGTCCGTGGTTGCCCCGCCGACAACTTGTGTGTTTCCGAATGAGGAAGCAACGACACAGGCATTGATCTCCAAACTTCCGCCGCCATTCGTCCAAACGCCCTCCGCATGAACCATATTGTCCCTGCGCATCCGATGTATTATTAGCTGCACATGGGAACCGTTTATAAATTGACCTGAACTGTCTGTATTACGTCTCAAGTAAACAAACCTCCCCCTCGACGAAGAACATGGACGAACCACCGACGCCGACTCGCGGACCGCCCGGTTATGTCGATGGCCCTCCCTCATATGTGAATACTCCTATGGAAGAAGAGAACATGAGTCTGGCGGGGAACAACTCGTCGCTAAGGCTGCTCCCGCAGGGTCAGGAAGAGTACAGACCGTATGTCGCATCCTCTGCATCTTCTGCACCGCCCGATTATGATGTGCCGCGTTCACCCAGGCGCAAGCCTGTCGCATCTTCCAAGCTGTCGCGCGTCAAATGGGAAGACGAGTCCGCGCCATCTGCCGTGCGAGGCCCTGAACTGCAATCGTCGTGGTCTTCCCTCGTCGCTGAGGCCGAAGACACCCTACAGCGCAATCGTGAAACGACCAGTTTCATCGGCCGTGCACCCAGTCTCAAGGCTACAGTGACACTGAAGAAAATGCCCCAGGCTAACCGAATTCCTTCATATAGAGCCCCTGCAGCAATTCGAACTTCCCCGGACAGGTACCGAGCTACAGCATCGAGCACATATAGTTCAAGACCGGGTTCGAGCCTGGGAAGAGCACCTTCGATCCCTTTACCTACCGCAAACCCTCGCGCCCCTGTCAGACCTTCGACGCCTTCGCGAGTGTCAACAGATTGGCCCAGACCTCCGGCGTCAACCGTCTCGTACGAGCCGGCAGATATTAACGGTAGCCCGCGACCAGGTACGCCATCGTCACAATATGGCGGAAGTCCGCGCAGACCCCTGCCTCCAGCACCATTATTCTCAGCAAAGAGTATGGCCACAGAGACCACAATACCAATGCCTGAACCAGAGTCGGAAAACGATGTCTTTGTCAATGGGCGCCCAATTGTGCCCGACAACGATCCGCGAGCGAGTTTAAAATCTGCACACTCGTACATGACCGATTCAACGTTCACCGAGGATGATGACGGAACAGACGACAAGTTTGACACTTATGGGCCCGCACCGGAAGGCAGACAGGACCGTAGAGGTCTGAGATCCGCCCAAATGGCGAAGAAAGAGGTCAGACTGATCAACGGCGAACTCATTCTCGAATGCAAGATTCCCACCATTCTCCACAGCTTTCTGCCCAGACGAGACGAAAGAGAGTTTACTCACATGCGGTACACGGCGGTCACATGTGATCCTGACGACTTCGTTGTACAAGGCTACAAGTTGCGCCAGAACATTGGACCGACTGTGAGGGAAACAGAGCTCTTCATCTGTGTCACCATGTACAACGAAGGCGAGATTGAGTTCACCAGGACAATGCACGGAATCATGCGCAACATCTCTCACTTCTGCTCGAGGACGAAATCCAGGACCTGGGGCAAAGACGGCTGGCAGAAAATCGTCGTCTGCATCATTGCCGACGGAAGACAGAAAGTACACCCACGAACCCTGAATGCTCTGGCAGCTCTGGGAGTTTACCAGGATGGCATCGCCAAAAATGTTGTCAACCAGAAGGAAGTCACGGCACACGTGTACGAATATACGACCCAAGTCTCCCTGGACGAGAGCCTCAAATTCAAGGGCGCTGAGAAGGGTATAGTCCCGTGTCAAATGATTTTCTGCCTGAAGGAGAAGAACAAGAAGAAACTGAACTCACATCGGTGGTTCTTCAACGCGTTTGGAAGAGCTCTGACCCCCAACGTTTGTATCTTGCTGGATGTGGGGACGAAGCCCGATTCAAAAGCACTATACCACTTGTGGAAGGCATTTGATCAAGACTCCAATGTTGCGGGCGCTGCTGGTGAGATCAAGGCAGACAAGGGCAAGGGCTGGGTGGGTCTGCTCAACCCGCTGGTGGCTTCACAGAACTTCGAGTACAAGATGAGTAACATTCTCGACAAGCCCCTTGAGTCGGTGTTTGGCTATATCACGGTCCTGCCTGGTGCGCTATCGGCATATCGCTACTACGCACTCCAGAACGATGCCACCGGTCACGGTCCGCTCAGTCAGTACTTCAAAGGAGAGACGCTGCATGGCCGCGACGCAGATGTCTTCACCGCCAACATGTATCTCGCCGAGGATCGCATTCTGTGCTGGGAGCTTGTCGCTAAGCGGGGCGAGCAATGGGTATTGAAGTTCGTCAAGAGCGCATACGGCGAGACTGATGTGCCAGGTAAGCATACATACCCGAATAGGAGAAATGATACTGACGAGGTGTAGACGCCGTCCCTGAGTTCATCTCCCAACGGCGACGCTGGCTCAACGGGGCGTTCTTTGCAGCAGTCTATTCTCTGGTGCACTTCAAGCAAATCTGGCATACCGACCACACGCTGACCCGGAAGATCTTGCTGCATGTCGAGTTCGTGTACCAGTTCATTTCCCTCCTCTTCACCTTCTTCTCCCTCGCCAACTTCTACCTCACCTTCTACTTCATCGCCGGCTCCCTTGCAGATCCCAAGATCGATCCATTCGGCCACCATATCGGGAAATACATCTTCGTGATCTTGCGCTACGTCACCGTCCTCTTGATCTGTCTGCAATTCATCCTCAGCTTGGGCAATCGACCGCAGGGTGCGAAGAAGCTCTTCACAGGTACCATGGTCACCTACTCCATCATCATGGCCTACACGACCTTCGCAGCATTGTACATTGTCATCAAACAGCTCACCACGCATGCTCTGGAGGAGACAGATCCCGAGGACCCATACAAGCTCGGCAACAACATTTTCACCAACCTCATTGTCAGCACCATAAGCACCGTCGGCCTGTACTTTCTGATGTCATTCTTGTACCTGGATCCATGGCACATGTTCACCAGCGCAGGACAATACTTTGCTCTCCTACCGTCATACATTTGTACCTTACAAGTGTACGCCTTCTGCAACACGCACGACGTGACATGGGGAACGAAAGGCGACAACGTTCTGCACACCGACCTTGGTGCTGCAAAGGCCATTGGGCCCGGCGGTAATACTGTCGAAGTTGAAATGCCCTCTGAACAGCTGGATATCGACTCAGGCTACGATGTGGCACTCCGAAACCTGCGGGATAGAATCGAAGTACCGAAACCGGCTGTCAGCGAGAATCAGCTGCAGGAGGACTACTACAAGTCTGTACGGACGTACATGGTGTCCATCTGGTTGACCTGCAATGCTGTACTTGCCATGGCCGTGTCAGAGGCGTACCCCGTGGGGAGCCACGTTGGAAGTAACTTCTACTTGACATTCATCTTGTGGGCTGTGGCTGCGCTGGCGATATTCCGAGCCATTGGATCAAGTGCCTTCGGCATCATCAACATCATCTCGGCGATCGCAGAAGGGCGATTACAAGCCAAGTTCGAACGTATCTTTGGAGGAGGAGACGAGAACGGACGGCGTCGCCAGGGGCTGGGAAGTGGTCTCTCGGAGAGCGGGAAGACCGGCGTCAGTGGTGGAAGCAGCGGCAGCGCGGGCATCAGCTTGAGTGAAGTCACGAGTAAGATTTCGGAAAAGTTCAGCTGGATGAGCAGGAAGTGAGGTGTCGCGTTCTATGGGCTGGAATATTCAAGTTTTCAGAACATCATATCTCGGCACTATTGGATTCATGTCATGAACGGGTGGTTGGATTTGTTCAATGAGGAAGGTCTGCATGATGCCACGGGCTTGGAGTAATGACTCGCACGGGTGAAATGCTTGGATAGAGGTGAAAAGTTCTGACAACATATGATGGGTTGGTTGGCCTGATGTACTACTACGAGTAGAAGGAACACAATAGGAAATTGCCAGCATGGGTGGAAAGGTTCAGAGCCGAGGGATTGTATGGTTGCCTCGTTACCTTCTGTCACCATAACTCTGCCCGTGACCTTGACTTTGTGTGTCGCGCGTATGCATACTCATACCCATACCGGTACTCGTACTCGCACTCATCACAGAAGGGCGGAAGGGCGAAATGAAGTGTGCACAGACTTGCTCGGATCTACAGTAGTGTCCTACTCCAGTAGTACCGACAGGCCGTAATAACTGACCAAGTTCAACTACTATAGTCCGTCTGTACTGGACCTTTTAAATGGGGATGTATCAGAGTGGAAGTGGTCGAGCAGTGGCACGATAGAAAGAGACAAATACCTACAGTAGGTACCTAACCATGACATGCATGGACATTTAGGACATGGATTAATAAATAATGATACTTTACTCTAGGTATTTACGATGTGGAAACTCAGGAAACGTGGAACTCGAGCTGTATTTCCGGATTTTAGATTCTAGATGTTATATCATTTTCCTAGTGCGCATTCTCAGATGAGGTATTTACTATCAAATACCACACTATGATCAGATCCAGTGGGTCGGGTCTGCAAGAAGAGACGTGGATCTTTCGCCCCAAAACAGCAGAAAGAAAACGTGGATCTTGCGGTCGAGGAAGACACAGGAGACACATGGATCTTGCGGTCGAGGAAGTCCAGACACATGAATCTTGCGGTCGAGGAAGCCACGAGACACATGGATTTTGCGGTCGAGGAAGCCACAAGACACATGGATCTTGCGCTCGAGCAAGGCCATCGCCGCAGCAGTCAATAATGTCCAGGTGCAGCCGCCAAGCAGACACGACAGACTGGGTTCGGATCTGTTGTGGATCTCCACGTCGACGCCAGATGAGACTTCCAGGCCTTGATATATATATAGAAATATACTTGCTGTATATATGCAATGAGTGGAACCCTCCGAGGACACATAGAAAGTGTGTCCCCTCGAGGGAAGGGAGGAGTGTTGACGCACCTGTAAATTAGATTACCAGGCCCCTTTTTTAGTTGTGTTTGTGTAATTTCCCGGTGTTTTTGGTGTTTTTGGTCTTCTTCAAGGTGTCCGTTATGAAAACTTACCTGAGCTCAGTCGACTCTTTGGTATGGGACGCCCTGGACGATAACAACTTTTCTGCGATGACCGTCAGCTTCATCCTCGGCCACTCTTCTTACCGCTGACGGAAGTGCTGGCTTCGCAGCAAGCAGGATCCTGCCAGTCGGAGCCCAAGGGCGCGGCTGCACTGGAACTGCGGGATGAGGAACAGCGGCTGGTGCGAAATTTAAAGGCACTGCTTGTCCTTGACGAAGACAATAGCCCACGACATCCCCAGTATTTGGATCGGTGGCTTGATGCCATGATACATCTGGTCGATTGAACCATGGGTTTCGATAGCCAATGCGCCAGGGATTGGCAAGAGGGACGGACTGCAAGTGCTGTGGAAGGATGGGGCGAGGGTTCACGACTGGGGGATATGAAGGAAGCCCAGGAGCTAAAGGTCGAGATCCTCGAGGAGGGGGTGGTGGTGGTGGATGATGTTTTCTCGGTTGACTCGGGACAAAAGTTTTGGGTGCGCTCTGCGGTACAGTCAATCTAGGAAGGCTTGAGAGAAGATGGGACCGACGAAGATGGCAGGCCTCTTGCCGCTCCCCCTCTGGCCGACCAGAGTCATTGGCTCCCTGAACACAGGACTGCTCAGCACTAGTGCCAGGAGACAGAGGAGTGTCTGTGTAGCCGCGCAACCCTGGATAGTCGTCCTCAGAAATAGAGACGCCGAGGTTTTCTGCAAAATCCC
Source organism: Cladophialophora carrionii CBS 160.54 (assembly GCF_000365165.1). NCBI lineage: Eukaryota > Fungi > Ascomycota > Eurotiomycetes > Chaetothyriales > Herpotrichiellaceae > Cladophialophora > Cladophialophora carrionii. The sequence goes on from NW_008481830.1 coordinate 2,795,458, forward strand.
AAGTCGGCTGGAACGGATCGTAGAAGTCCTCGTCGGTCCCGTCACAATGGGACACCGGATTTTGTGTAGAATCTAGCTCAGTGAGTTCCGGCTGAACAAGGTTGTGTACAGACGCCGGGGTGTTTACCAAAGGAAAGTGGTACTGCTGATGACTTGAGATTTGCTGTGGGTAATGATAGGTTGGGGGGGGATCGAGGAAGGGGTTTCCGAGCGGAGTGAATGCTTCGGTGCCTCGTGAATCTAGTGAAGGGTGGACATTGCCATTTCCAACAAGAGAGTCGGCGAGTGGTGAGTCAAGCGAAACCACGTCGGATGGTGCCTCAAAGAAGAAATCAGGATCAAAAGTGTTGAGTTCCCGGAGGACAGGCTCGGCGTCGAATACAGACTCGGGGCTGCAGTTAGGCTCTTGTTTCGGGATAGGAGACTCAGTTGAAACTGCATTGGCATCGTCGAATGGATCTGCTTCAATCCAATCCGAAAGGCTGCAAGCGGTCGCGGTAGGAGATAAGAAAGAGTCGTCGCCGCGCTCTAGGCCGCGCTCAATGGCCCGGATCAGCCCAATCTCGGCCGGGCTCTTGAAGAAAGCATTGACCGTATAATCGCGCGGGACGCTGGGGTCGATTTGAACTGGTGACAAGGTCTGTTCCCAGTCGGGGAAGATTGGTTTGTATGTCGAGGTGTCGATATCGCGCACGGTCGGTCGGAACATGTCGAGCGGATTGACGGTCAGGTTGAGTCGGTTTGCTTCGAACAGGTCATCCAGTGACGGGCTGTTCGAAGTAGGTGACATTGCTGGAGATTCGATGAAGTTCCAGCCTTCAGAGATAGGTGGTGTTGACCCTTCAAGCGGCATCGGAAGGCTTGATCGCGGGTGGGAGTCGTTCTCAGTGAGAGCAGAGTCTGGGTCGATCAAGAAGACTTTCCGGTGCAGCTGCTGTTGTGTTAGAAGGATGGAGAATTCCCAAAATGCACCCGTGCATGCTAGATATTTAAGCTGCTTCGACTGGGCAGCCCACAACAATGCCTCGGGTGACAGAAAAAGGCGGTCATTGATCATCCCAAGGCATGAGGCAGCGGCTGTTCCAATCGGCAGCCGGAATCGAGGGAGCGATGTGACCGAGATACAATGAGGATTGTCGGCAATGCAGCGCTGCATGGAGAGTCGTCCTTTGTATGCGATGTATTTTATGTCCCTCCTTTGTCGCACTCGCCTTGTTAACCAGCCCGCATTGACCTCGGCAACCCTTCCTTTCTTTGTCGTACGTGCCCTGTAACAAGATCGGCATTGGTCTCGGTAAGCCCTTTCTTTGCTTTGGCCACAACAATGACGCTGGGTTGCCTGAGGCAAAGAAACGTGGCCAAGGAGCTCAGCCCAAGGGAGGCAGCGCAAAATTTCGACTGTAGCATGCTTCAGCTCTATTTAGTCGCCAACGTTGGCAATACAAACCTCCACCAGACATCAAGACGTCGGCAGCGGACTGCTCTGAAAACAAAGTGTCGTCAACATGGGTAATGCCGGTCTCACCATCCTCTTCGTTGTTGGCACTCTCGTTGGTCTGGCAATATGTGTCTGGGCCATTAGAAGATGTGCAGGGTCAGTAGTGGACATTCGAGACACTCGTTCGAGACCACAGGATTGGCCAGGTGGTAGACAAGCTGACTTGGGTTACACAGTCAGACAAGCTAGACGACAATTCGACGCGAGAGAAGCTGGAATTCTACCCGTCAAGCCAGCTCACACTCGAGGTCATCGGCAACATGATGTGGAGTGTTACCGGGTTTGAAAGGACGGTAGGTCGGTGAGGCGGGAGAGGGAGAATAGAATGATATGACGATAGAGAATGAACAACTGGTGTCTGTTTTTGGTGACTTCGGTGATACCGCTCGGTCGAGGATAAGAACGGCCGGGATTCTCTCGCTCTCGGTCATAAGGTGCAGCGCGACAGGGTAACCGACAGGGGGTATCGTGGGTCTGTACTCCGTGCTTTGTACTCGTCGATGGCGGAGGAGAAGGAAATCAGGCGGGCCATCAACGGAAGTTCACGCGTGCGCATGCGCATGCGCACGTCGTCCGCCGTAACCACCGCCAGTCGCACCCACCTAGAAACGTAGGTTGCCCCAGGGTCCAGGAACGCAGGCGTATTAACGTCTTAACGAACCGCATGGCTTCTGCCTGTCCTTACGGGCACTGAGAGGTACAGCACCGGCGTTGCATGCCTCGACTGAGACGCGGCTCTCTCAGGCTTCTGGCGTTCGTCTCTTTTCTCTCGCGACTTCTACCCAGTAGATCCGAAGCATTCTCATCTCAGCTCGATTGCAACCAATTTTTGTCTACTCTGCCATTCCTGCTTTCCGCATAGACTCTCGTCAAGGCCTGGCCAATAGAAAAGCGGAATCTGCACGCAATTGCGGCAACAGGACCAGCTTCGTTGTCTCGGGCAGCCTGGCTCGGTCATAGAGCTCGGTCACAAAGCAATGGGTCCAAAGCGCCGGCGTCTCGCGCTCTCTTGTGTCGCCTGCCGTCGCCGGAAAGTAGTAAGTGAGCCCACTTCAAGATCAAACACTGTGCCCGAAAGGATCACTGCTCTTCATTCTAAACACTCAACCTCATACTGACGTTTTCAGAAATGCGATCGGACATTTCCCACCTGCGTTCGTTGCCAGAAAGGGAGTATAAGCTGCGACTACGTTTCATATACGAAGCAGGACAGTACCCTCCCGACACCGTCTGAGGAGGGTCCGCATGTGCGCCGAGAAGGTTCCGCTTCGTCATGGACTGGTTAGTAGTTCCTCCTGTTTTATTTCTCAAGTATTCGACCGAAGGATCCGGTGCCATGGCAATAGTCAAGAACTTCCCGCCAATGATCTATACTCGTGGTTACATCGACCATATATCTCTCCTAATCAGCGCGCACCAGCGATACGTCGGAGATGGTGTCGTTGCCGGGCCTGAGGTCGTGGGTATTGGGTCCAGGCCAAAGTTGCCAGGACTCCGCAAGGCACTCGCGTTGGCTCGGGATCAAGAGGTATTACGGGCGCCACACGGAGCTTTATCGTACAGCGGCTGAACGGCTAAGCCGGTTGCTGGGCTCCTACAGATTTTGAGCAGAGGCTAACTTGCTGAGCACAATAGAAGACGCCAATATATGGCACGCTCGTGCAAAAGAACACGAAAATGCACGTGCTCATGCAGATAGCCAGAACGCCACCCTTACACAGACTCGAACCCAAGCGAAACCGTTGCGAGACCTTCAGAATCGAGTCGGCGAGCTGGAGACCTACGTGAGAGCAGCGGGTTCCCGGCCCTTATCCTCGGAACGACACCTGGGGTTGGGTCATCCTGCCGGTCCTGGGGCGATGTCGGACAAGAACGACCTACCGGAAAGTGAACGAGCATTATTGCGTGGGAAGAGTTTCAAGACGCAGTACTTCGGTCCCAGCCACGGAGCAAGCATATTACTCCAGTTTGAGGAGCTATCTCGCTTCGTGAAGGACATCCTAAACCGGCTGCCGACGCTCGAAAAGAATAAAAATATTTGGAAACACCAACGTAAGGAGCTCAATCCCAACCTGATACTGCCAGACTTCGACACCCTGATAGTCATGCTTCCGGAACAGACTCGAGCAGACGCTCTTGTGCAGGATTACTTCGAGACGTTGGAAACAACGTACCGCGTCCTGCATGCCCCCACATTCTTCCGGAAGTACAAAGAACTCTGGGCCGCATCTCTCAACAGAGACTCCTCGGTGTTTTTGGTCCAATTGCTACTAGTGTGCGCCAGCGTCAATTGCGCGGTGGCAGGCGGTCCTTCGGGGTTCAAGGGTCGAAGCAGTGTGGGCCGTGACACAGCTGTGAAGTGGATCGAGGTGTGTGAGGGCTGGCTCGATCTCCAGAGCCAGAAACATATGACGCTGGAGGTTTTCCAAGTGCGAGTGCTGCTTGTCATTGCTAAGAAGTTGAACTGTGTAAAAATAAAACGGGAATGGACCGTGTCTGGGCAACTGTTGCGTGAGGCCATGTCATCAGGTCTGCACCGCGAGCCCGCCTTCCTTAGCAACAAAATCTCAGTATTCGACCAAGAGATGCGCCGGCGGCTGTGGTTCACAATCTTGGAACTCGACCTCCAAAACAGCCTCGATCGAGGCATGGGCGCCAGCATTGGTCCGTTTGACTGGGACACGCTCCCACCTCTCAATCTTCATGATGAAGACTTTGACGAAAATACCGAAAAGATGCCTCCTGCCAGGCCAATAACAGAATTTACCCGGACCTCATTTCTCTGCTTGGCTCAGCAACACATACCTCTTCGACTGGAGATCATATCGACGATAAACAGCATACGCGTTTCGCTAGAGAAAGACACGGCCGTTGAGCTTGACCAGAGGATTCGACAGATCCTCGATACCCTTCCTGAATGGAATGAGAGTGCGGCAAACCCCATATCGAAAGATCTGTCGGAGCTGTTGCTCTATGAGTTTCTCCTGCTCATCCACCAACCATTTGCAACGCAGGCAGACACCCAGGCCAAACACTTCTACTCGCGCGTCGCTCGGCGGAATGCCGCGTTGGTCACCATGAAGATATTTACTGACATGCGGCCCAGTAGTGGGATGATCATGTGCAATCTTCGAGACGGTTTATTTCGAGCTTGCCTGACAACTTGCCATGATATTGTTGTCCCCGTCAACTCGAAGGAAGACCTCATGCAGGACCGAAGCACCGCAGTACGACTAGTTGAAGACAGCGTCAACCTGATGGAAGACCGCATACGCAGTCTCGGCCAGGGGTTTCACTCATACTGGCTTGCCGCCAGCGCCCTCGGTCTGCTGCGTTCCGAGCCCGCTGATAAATCCGCCCAAGAGACTGCTGACCGGGTGGCCAAGCTGCACGACTATATGGTCTCGCAGCAGATTGCTCCGCTGGAAGGCGCCAAGGGTGTGGAAGACGCCACAATGAGCACAGCGAACACCTTGGTTGGAATGAGTGGACAACCTACTCCGGCCTTACCAGAGTTGGATCCGTTTGTAACGACGACAGATCCATTTAGTGCATTTTCCGAGACTCTGTTTGATTTTGACATCACAGACCTCTGGTCCATGGGAGGCATGGGTGTAGGAACTCATTACTGACAGCGTTCGATGAGCATCAATGGCTAGTGGTGGAAGCAGGCTTTTTAAGCGTCACCATGCTCGGTGGCAAATTCTGAACGCCAAGCTTGGATTATTTACACGTGACAGCTCACGTGCTGCGCTAGCGTCTGGTGGACCAGTCATACGGCGGGCCATTGTGGCTTCTCACGCTCCCGCCTTCCAATCTCACTTTTCACTCATTCTCGCCTTACTTGACTCGCTTTAAAATTTCAACCCTTACCGCCCCATCTTCCTCCAACAATCTTCATCTCTTCATTCCTTTCTACCCTTGTACCACGCCTGACCACATTAATTTCCTCTCACACTCCTGAATTCTCTCAGATCGAGAACAGACCTGGTCCCCTCAATCAGGCTCACCATCCTCCCAATCTCAGCGCCCACCATGTCTTACGGCGGTGGCTACGGTTCGTCAAGAGACGGCGGTTATTCCAATGGGTACGTGTAATCGATCTCGACGAGATTTGGACTCTGCCATGTTTTGAGCGGCACTTCCTTCAGTGCGCTCGACATCCGACGCAGAGTTTCTCACCCACCACTTGTCCAGTTCTGACTAACTGTTGATTAGATACGGCGGCGGCAGCCACGGACACTCCAACGGCTACTCCAACGGCTATTCTAATGGCTACTCTGGTGGCTACGGCGGCTCGAACGGATATGGCGGCGGTGGTGGCGATAAGATGTCCAACCTGGGCGCAGGCTTGAAAGAGCAGAGTTGGGATCTTGCCGCTTTGCCAAAATTTGAGAAATCATTCTACCACGAAGATCCTGCTGTCACTGCCAGACCACAACGCGACGTCGACGAATTCCGCAGAAAGAACGAGATCTCAATCCAGGGCCGCAATGTCCCCCGCCCAGTCGAGACTTTCGATGAGGCTGGATTCCCCAGTTATGTTATGTCCGAGGTGAAGGCTCAAGGCTTTGCGAAACCGACCGCCATCCAGTCTCAGGGCTGGCCTATGGCTCTTTCTGGTCGCGACGTGGTTGGTATTGCGGAGACTGGGTCTGGCAAGACCCTCACCTACTGCTTGCCAGCCATTGTTCACATCAACGCTCAACCCCTTCTCGCTCCAGGAGACGGCCCCATCGTCCTTGTGCTTGCTCCAACCCGAGAACTTGCCGTGCAAATTCAACAAGAAATCACCAAGTTTGGCAAATCCTCCCGCATCCGAAACACTTGTGTCTATGGTGGCGTTCCCAAGGGTGGTCAGATCCGCGACCTCTCTCGGGGGGTCGAAGTTTGCATCGCTACTCCTGGTCGTCTTATTGACATGCTTGAATCTGGCAAGACCAATCTTCGCCGTGTGACATACCTCGTTCTCGATGAAGCCGACCGCATGCTGGACATGGGATTCGAGCCTCAAATCCGCAAGATCATTGGCCAAATTCGTCCTGACCGACAGACCTGCATGTGGTCGGCCACATGGCCCAAGGAAGTCCGCCAGCTGGCTTCCGATTATCTGAACGACTTCATTCAGGTCAACATTGGCTCGATGGACTTGTCTGCAAACCACCGAATTACCCAGATCGTCGAAGTTGTGTCCGAATTCGAAAAGAGAGACCGCATGATCAAACACCTCGAGCAGGTTATGGAAGATCGCAACAACAAGATCCTCATCTTCACAGGTACTAAGCGTGTCGCTGACGACATCACCCGGTTCCTACGACAAGATGGGTGGCCCGCACTTTGTAAGTTCACCTGCTCCCTCATCACAGGTTCGAGACTGACAGATATATAGCCATTCATGGTGACAAGCAACAGAACGAACGTGATTGGGTTCTCAATGAATTCAAGACCGGCAAGAGCCCAATCATGGTTGCTACGGACGTTGCGTCACGTGGTATCGGTATGAACAGACAACAACCCCTCCCCCCCTTCTCATCTCTGTCTATCTTCTTCTGTATTTCTTACCATTGCTGTCGTGTGGCATATGGTGCGCGCTCTCTTTTCGCTTGTTACGCTACTGCCCTGCGTAACGTTGTCCAGGCTTTTGTGTTCTTCTCGGTCCTTCTTCTAGACCTCCTGGATACCTCTGCAGTTTGCCAGCACTCAGCTTATTGACTCTCACATCTGCTTCGTCCGACACGAGTAGGTTGTGAGACATTTATTCCGACCACACCAAGCTGCAAATCCAGGATCTCTATTCTCCAAGGACCGTAGACCATTGCCGATTTTCCGGACATGGACATTGGCCACCAAGGGATGATGTTCCGAGCCACAGAGAGAGAGTGACATGCGCCTCCGCTCACACGACCTCATATGGTCCCCGACGCTCCGTAAGACTTCCATTGGCTAAGTTGCTAACCTATACACTCAAGATGTCCGAGATATTACTCATGTCTTCAACTACGACTATCCCAACAATTCTGAGGACTATGTTCATCGTATTGGCAGAACTGCTCGTGCTGGGAGGAAAGGCACAGCCATCACACTCTTTACAACAGAGAGTAAGTCTCACCACTTTCCCGGTAAGAATAAACTTTGCTAATATGACGCAGATGCCAAACAAGCCCGTGACCTCATCTCTATCTTGCAAGATTCGAAGCAGAACATTGACCCGCGTCTCGCAGAGATGGCCCGCTACGGTGGCGGCGGTGGCGGCGGCCGAGGATACGGTGGTCGCGGCGGTCACCGTGGCGGTGGTCGTGGTGGCTTCACTGCTTCCAACGCTGCTCCTCTTGGCCGGTCCAGATGGTAGTGCGATCGACTCGATGCCTTCGAAAGAAGACGGACGGAGCGGGTCGTTGAATCGTGTGTTCACTTCGCAAGTCTTGCCACACTTATTTCCTTATGGTCACGGTGACACGTATAGACCTTTGGAGCGGCATTTCATCATTGGCTTAGGCGTTCGAGGGCATAGGGCGGAAAAGATAGACTGGAGTCTTTGTGGGCTGGACACGACTTTATTTTCCTTTGGGCAGTGTTAAGCATTCCTGGTATTCCCACAGGTATGCAAGATGTGTGAAGAGTTCAGCATCTCTTGAAGAACACAGAGTTGATAGAGCTGGCTTTGCGTGACGAGAGAAGAGATGCCTTCATGGCCTTTATCAGAAGACGGCTGATATCGACAATCAGGCCAGCGCAAGGCGTGCAGGTATTGTGTTCATTAGTGTGACCCAGGACAATAGACGAAGATTACTTGCTACATAGCTTCCGTGTAACAAATCAACCACGCACCTGCCATGAACAGTCACCGCTTTTCAATGACATTTGTATGATTTGATTTCAGCCAACAACGAGACTGGCTTGGTTTGTCTGTAGACCAAGTACTGTCGCAAGATCGCCTTAGTCGACGCTTCTCGTGATTCACAGTAGGACGACGGTCAAAAGGAGTCATTTGACGTCCGCAACACAAGACTTCATTAGCTCGAGCGAGGTGGTGATTCTGTTCGCGAATAGCAACGTTCTCGGCTTTGACCTTGACGACCGTACGCGACTCGATTTGTGAACCAGGATCTAATAAGCAGCAAGGGGCCTTCGTCTATCCTGCTGGATGTAAACGCCAGAGTCAGAGATGGGGGCAATGCGCTGGAGGGCGTGTTAACGTACAAGCACGCATGGCGACGCCGCGTTGGTCCTTGACAGCACCGTCGAGAGGCTTAGGTCGTCCCATTGTCAGGCTGGAAAAGGGTGGCGATTGGTGAGAGGCCGACTTATGTACACTGCACATGCAATACGCGGCCAACGTCCAGGGTGCCAGGTATGCGGACTTTGGCAGACTTGCGTCCTGGATAGAGTAATAGTGCTACTGGGACTTGAGTTGAACAAAGGGCATCAGTGCACACCTCTTTCTTTGTTGTTTGCTGAATCGTAGCATTAGCAAACACAGTGAGATAGTTCTTATGGTGAAGTCTCTTCCATCTGGAAGTTACTTCACCATCAATCTTCAATATCACAGCCAGTCTATTCAGGTACTTGCAGAGGCAGGGTACACTCTGTCTGTCTGTCAAAGAAACTCTCGTCACTGGCTGGGTAGGGTACCTCTGTCAGAGGAGCAAGTGAAGAAAGGGGATATTTTGATCTTGGGCCGCATGGGTTCGTATACACATACAGTACGCTCAAGCGGTGATACACCGTGGTAGATAAGAGGGATTATGACTTGCGCGGGCACGGGCTTGACTCCGAGTGTGAGACTGGAGTCTGGAGTTCACGACTGTGCCGGGTGTGCCACTGAAGGAAAGTAGTCTCGTGTCTCTCATTTCCTGTTTGGACAAGCTGAACATTCCCGAGGTAGCTCTCTGATTGTGTTCAGTGTTCAGTGTGCAAAAACAAGAACAAGAACAAGAGCAAGAGCCATAGAACTGCAAGGAGCGTCGTGTCATCGAGATCATGTCGCGGCTACAGTATCTCGCTGTCACACCACGTAGTCTCGTCATCTGCATCTTCCCCTTGATACGAAGCACGCTTCTAGGATGAACACCGTGCAATCAGAGTCACCACATTTGTCCTGCCTGTCTGTCTGCCTGCCGCAAAGGGTGCCTGAGCACGCGACTGAATCCATCCTAAGCGATAGCTGGGATTTTTGTCCCGGCTCTTGAGCAGAGACAGCCATTGGATAAAGCCTTGAACGTGAAAGCCGCTAATCAGTACCGGGGACTCTCTACCTCGTACTCCGTAACTGCCTGGCAATCATGTGTTTGGGAAAGGAAAACTCTGGCACGCGTCGGGATACATACATACATACCGTGACACGTGGTCTGCTTGCAACTTGTCCTTCCGTGTTATCCGTGTGTAGGTTTAAGATTGACAAGTCTGGCTGCAGCCAAGGAATTCAAGAGATTGGCCGTTGGGTGCGCGCGCCTCTGTTCTTGTCAACAAGGCGGGAAATCCCGGAGGCAAGGCTGTTTTTAAACAGCAGGGCGATGGAAACACAAGTGGTGGTCGCAATAAATGTTAAAAACTGATAGTGTAGTATCAAGTGGCGGTTATGGAGGAACAATCCTCGAGAGGCGACACCAACTCTATCATCCATGGTGGTGGCCTCTTGCATCGGTCAGCTCGACATGGTGATGAGGGAATCACATATTGTCACGGCCTCAAATGTATCCCAGCTCAGCGAAATTCCACCCTGGACGATCAAGATTTTCTTTCCGAGGAGGAACTCGAGGGCCCCTCGGCTTGCGGTTCGACCATAGAGGAATGCTGGAATCGAAGCCTACAGGTGGACCCTGAGAGACGAGCAGTGAACTGTATTGACAGTTGGCGCGTCCTCAGCCCAGCATTGGAACCTTAACGGGAGAATGATTGATACCTCGTACTCAGTACTTAGTTTCCTGCATGATGTTCGCTGAAATCCGGAAAAGAGTGACGCCTTGGCTTGCACCGAGTCCGTCCGAACCTGGAAGGCCGACTGCCGCATTCATCCCATGCGTGAAACTCTCCCAAGAGCTGGGTTGCTGCGTCCGTCAGGGTCGCTTGCGAGCACACACTCACAGGAAGTTTACAAGCGACCCGAAAGTCACTGCTGATGTCGATGATGCACACTCCGTGGTGGCCAAAGCAGTTATGTTTACAGTTCCCGGAGGTTGGCCAGTCGAGTGTGGGCGCCAGCATCATTGCACCATCTGATCAACGGGCAGTTTTAATCTGCCACTATCGGGAAGTCGCCAAGTTGCACGGGGGAGTATTGAGTACACAGTACGAGGTAGTCCGTAGGGTTACGAAGTGTCCTCAGTCTGGCCCCTAGGTTTGCAGACAATGAATGCGGTGGGAAATGCACGGCGTTTCCCGCGCGCACAGGGGCGCTGGTGTTCGAACTTGGGCGGTCCCGAGAGTCCCCCGGCGCCCTGGTGTCCCGGGGATGGTTACGAGTACTGGATACTTGGTCCTTGGAGCTTCTAAGATGCAGGCAGGGCAGGGGGGGGGGGGTTCCGCCAAGGACATGTTCGGAGTATCGCTGCAGTCTTGCAGCAGATGGGCGAGCTTGACGGCGGCCATGGTTGTGTTCCGTGTCAGAGCCGTTAATCGTTTGACAGTGTGCGACCGACGTCGACAGAAAAGTATCCTCCCCCTCCCAATACCGTTGATGTGCGGCTCAAGCTTTTCCGAAATCCAGGTCTTAGTCGCTCCAAGAGGTCCCGGCACCATGGTTGAGCAGGTCCACTAGCTTGACAGAACGGCTCTACGAAAACACACGCAACTGCCTTTTGGGGCACGTCGGGAGTATGATGGTGACGCTCCTCGTAGTTTCACGAAGCCCGTCTTTCCTGATTCAACGCTCGTCCTCGACAGGTCAACACAAGTCCACGAGCCAATGATGGGCTTGCCAGACCACCGCTTATGATTGATTTATGCACTCCCACAAGATGTACTCCGTCCTGCACCAGCCATGTCGTTACGGTGCCATGCAGGGAGAGTGCAGCAAACCCGCAGCTGTCAAATCTGCAGAGCACATGGACTTAGGCGTATGGAGCGGGCTTGAGGCCGCGTTCTGCAACCCCCCCTGACCAAACGTTCAACCCCAACGACAGCACACGTACCCGAGCCCTCGGCATACTCGGGGCCCGCTAGCAGCGTTTAGAAAGCATAAAGAAGTTAGCTTTCTCACCTGCATGGGGAGGGGGGCTCCAACTCGACTGCAGCTCGACTGCAACCACGGCTGGACGATGCGTCAACATGCTCCTTTGGCACCTCCTTGGCTCCACATCTGAAGCTCGGGAGTTGGTGACATGGCCCAGAGATCTGGGTCCTGAGACCTGGCGTTGTCGGGCGCTCTGCGGGATTCTTGGTGGACGTAGTTCAAAGTATCTTTTGATTAAACGTCTACCGTGTAGGGCGCTGCGCTCGTCCGGAAAGACGCCTAAAGTACGGAGTAACTAACTAAGATCAACACAACAAGCCCGTCTAGGCCATGCAAACCAAGCCTGCAAGATGGGGCTCCGAGGGATATGAGAGCCAGAGCTCTCAGCCTCGTCATATCATAGCGTAACTAATTGTTCAGTGGCCGGGTCTCGCGGTGTCGATCCGCAAGATGGACGGCGCGCCAGTAGTGGGAATATTCCTCCTGAGAATGGAGAGCCTGCAGTGCAGGCTTAGCGGTGAGTCCACTGACGGGTGTGAAAAGGACTTTGAGCGACGGATGACTGTAGCTGACCACTATTTGGCTGCTATTGGCACGGAGGCCACTATGGTCCGGGAACCTTTTGCACTCTGGTGACTGACATCCAGCCAGGGTGGCGGAAGTGATCATGTTCATGTATCGTGTGAGAGGCAATGTCGTGCTCTGACGCTGACATGCATCTCAACTTGACGGGCGGATATTGGTCATAGGTTGGTTCATGTTACTCGGAAAGTGTGCCAGTGGGTTCACCCTCAGTGTGCTCTTCATCACCGATGAAAGTGGGGTGCTATTCTGCTCGGCGACGCTCCCAGAGACGCTGTTGGAAATTACGCAAGAAGCGAAGGTTGCACATGGAGCACATGGAGCACTTGGAGCAAGTGCTTGACCCTCCGAAGCCATCGGTGGCTAACTGTATTGGAGCATTACTCTGTGGTTCGGTTTCGCTGCAGTAAATGTGAAATCCACGAGATCCAGAGACCGCACATACCAAAAAGTCATCGCTCTACAGCTACGGATCATGTGGAACGTCGAGAGTCACTGGGCACCCCAGTAGAGGTCAACGGAGTTGCAATAAGTACTTACCCAGTACAATAGTGTCGACATTTGGCCACCCATTCGAACGAGCCCCGAAACCTGATCAGATCTGGTGCGCTAGACTGTTGAAGTAGCAGGGTCCGAATGCCCGATTGGTGAAGCGATGGAGACTTCTTTAGGCATCCTGGGGAAGTGAAAGCTCGAGGGTAAAATGCTAGCTTCGGTCGATGGTCGTTGGGCCCCGAGATCGAAGCTTGAGCTTCGACAAGGAATGCGAGATTTTGCCTTCGGAATTTGTGTTTCCGAGAAAACACGAGCCAACGTGGCAGCAACCCATCCATGACAAGAGGCTCCGACGGCTGTTCCGCCACTGTGAGTCAGGCCTAGGGCTGGGAAAAACGTAGAGATGGTGGAGAGCATTGCAGCATATGACTTAATCAATGTGGGAACTGTCTCTTTTGCTTTCGGGATTTCCACTGTGGATGGGCCCTCGTTAAGGTGTGCGTCTGATAAAGACCTTCTGCAGGCGAAGTGGTGTGAGGGCACATGGCCTGGAGCAAGGGGGAGCATGCTGGGCAGCAATCACAGGGTTCTGTAACACCATTTGGCGGTGCAGGAGGAAGAGACTCGGTCAAGGTGCGGAGTGGACACCAGGCGAGCCAGCGAATGAGAGATCACACCGACGGCGCTGGATTGGAGGAACGGGCCCGGAGGAATGAGCAACAAAACTGTCGCCCCCGGCGGGTATGATTGGTGTTTCGGGCAAGAAAGAGGCGAAAACCTTTTGCAACCAGGACGACATCACAGCTGCAAAGGGCAGGCTCTTCGACGTCGACTCCCACTGGTACCGCCGCTGGAAGACAGCTAGACGCGTGGGGATGTATTGATAGCCAAGCCCTTACTAGCCCACAAATGTCTAGCCCACGGTGTAACCCTGCAGAAGGGGTGCGGACCATTACCGACTCATCACCTCACCGTTCAGTTCGATATCGAAACGCGACATGGCCCCCTCGATGCCCTTCTTCGTTCCTGCTCGATGGGTACGACGAAGTCAGTTCTCATGAAGAGTCAGCCCCCGTGACATCCAGCAGTGGGGGACGGGGCCCGAATCCTGCTGGCCCGAGCATCAATCCAGGACTGAGTACGAGTACTCCGTACTGAAGCGAGTCCGAGGTGAAATCATTGTGATGGATCGCCCAAAATAATTTGCGCCTGTGTTTCCAGGCTTCTTCTGCGCTCCGCTCCCAAACTGCGGGCTCCCTGCTCTGTCGCTCCTCGCTCGTCGCGCAGCAGCTGCGAGCGTCCTGCCTCTTCCCTGTCCCTCGGTTCGTCGGCTACTGTTGCAAAACCGGATCCAGAACTCACGTCGCTCCGTACCCTCTCCTGCCCCAAATAACCAGTGATCAAGATTCTTCTCCAATTGCAATCTCATTCATTCTTGCTAGCTTGATTCACTGCTCCCCACTCAACCACATCATCGACCCCATCCTTCGACCCTTTGCATCGTCGAACCACAACCTATCCTGGTCCGCCTTCCTCCGTCCTGCTACTCCACCGGGAACTTTCTTTGACCGTCACCTCAGGAAACGTCCCCGGTCGCCGACCAGCCATCTGCATTCTCCTGGTCTGCGTCCAGTCGTAGGCCCAATCAGCGCGGGTGCCAAACCCTTCCACACCCGGTCTGCGCTGCATCATTATTCAACCAGCAGCAGAGACCACAGTGTGACCGCGGAGTGCGAACGCACACAGTTCACCTGCTGGCAACTGCCCCCCGAAAGCGGAACTGCTACGGCACCCGGCGCTCTGGTCGCTTCTCATTTCTTCTTCTGCTTTGGTGCAGTCCGCCAGTCAACAGCACAGACGCAGCGCAGTCTCGCCGCCCTCTCTTGGAGCTCGATCCAACCTCAAGCGTGCTGGCGCAGAAGAAGCCACTCAGCAGCCATCGTCGAACCCTTCGACCACTCAACCACATCTAACCTCTTACCTCACCCCAAACTCAGATCCACCTCCTGACTCTTGTCCACGTTGACGCTGCACATCCTCGCCACTACCTGTCTTATCCGTAACGCTGCCTATGTCACGCGTTAAGGGACAGCAGCAGTGAGAAAGAAGGAAAAACATCCATTCCGAGGATTCTGATTGAGCAATTGACAATTTCGGGGGCGGCCCACTTGGAAGACAATCTTCGCCGTGCCCTCCCCTGCCACCCCTGCCTGAGGGCTAGGCTGCTAGCTTGCCGCCGTCGCGCCATCACCTCTTTGACACTAGTCAGCGCTCGAAGCTTGTGCGCTTTACTGAATCTTCCTCGACACCCCACTTTAACACGACTTCCAAACTCTGTTTGCCGGTGTGTGTAAACCTGCCTCTGCCCTGGCGCAGCCTATCGAGCTTGCCTCCATCGACCGGGGTGTTAGGCTCATCTCCCTCAAAGGCGAACAGGTCAAGACACAAAACCTCGTCCCGGCAGACGCCTTTCTCCATTGCCAAACACACTGCGATTGGCAGGAGACGTAGTGAAGAGTGTGCGCCTGGGTTCCACACCTGAAGGCGGTCACCCATTTGCGTCTCTGATCGATCACCCAACGGGCGAGCATCCCAGTTGAGGCCATCTTCCGGCGCAAGAATCTCAGAGAGAGAGGGAAAAGCAACCCTGTCACATCACCTGGCATCACCCACCTGCTGTGGTTGGCAGGAGCACGCAGCAGACACCCGCCAAAAGCGAGAAACCCACCATTCAACTGCTACATAGAACAAGAGGATCTTGGGGCCAAACCCAGACCTATCAGACTCCTCCGACCGTGGACGAGGTTGGCTCCCGCCGGTTACCCTTTTCTCTCTACTGTTTATTAGTCTCTGGGCCCGCACCATCTCGAGAGAAGTAACGGCTCCTCTTGGTTCAGTGCAAGCTTGCAACTAGCGCAGTGAGGAACGTGTTAAACCTCTCATTTTCGACCCATTCTCGCCCTCGGTTCGACGGTACACTGCGCTGCCCCTGGTCAAAGATCACCTATCCTTTTCTGCTCGAGTGCTTTGCACGCCAGGACCGATTTGGTGTCCGTTCCTCGTGCAAAATAGCGCTTGTCGCTCCCGACCCAACCCCATCTCAGTCCAATCTGCTCTCCACAACGGCGGCGTCCTTCGAGTCCGCCACGGTCCTGGGGCTCTCGTCTAGACAGCCCTCAAAATAAAGATTCGCGCCGGTCTTGTCTAGGGATTGCTTCAGTCGAATCGTTGTCTTCCCGTCCAGTGTGTGGCCTGGACGATTTTTACTTGGAGCGACCACTTCCATCCACAACCTTTCTCTCGGGTCAGGCACTGTACGCCAGTGCGCCTCGAGTGTCTTACCGCTTGTCACTGCCACTGCCTCACCAATCGCGTCCTGTTCTTCACCTAGAAGGCAGTGAAGAGCACTTTTGATGGACAGAGGTGGATCAGAGTACGCGCAGTCAGGTTAGCAACACCACGAGACAAACCAATCTTCACGAGCAAACTCTGAGAAAAGCCGCGTCACATAGATCAGTCGTCTGTCGCGACCTACGCCACGCAGGACCCGCGATCTGCACCCATCTCAAGCAACAACACGCCGCAGTCTGACTACGGTCTGCCCCCATCGTCGGCGCGTTCGTCGGGCTTCCCGCCAGAGCATCTTCGCTACAGCCAGTTTCCGCAGCCGCAACACCACCCAGGTGCTGTTGGAACCATGGCACAGCCAACAAGTCCGTCAAAGTCCCTGCCAGAAGGAGCACCCAATGGCAATCCAAATACAAGCTCCCACCATGTGAGATCTAACTCGGATGTTCCTATAGATCCCTCGATTTCGCAAGCCAGCCCGACCTACCCTCCCTACTCACCCTACCCTCAGGGCCAGGACATGCAACATGCCTACCAGCCCCAACATCCGCCTTACATGCAGCAACGACCGCCACACGAGCAATGGGGAGGTTATCCACCACAACATGGTATGCCCGGTCCGTACCCCCACCCGGGGCCAGGCGTTCAAGGTCCCCCGCAGACTTCAGCGGCGTCGCGATCCGGTCAGGTACGTCAAAGCGCTTAGAATGACTTCTGCCTCCGACATGTGTCCACGATCTAACTTCTTTCAACCTGTAGGTGTATTCATTTGTGCCGATCCCGGGTGCGCAGCAGCACAAGCGACCTCGACGGAGATATGAAGAGATTGAGAGAATGTACAAATGCGGCTGGAACGGGTGTGAGAAAGCGTACGGAACGTTGAATCATCTGAACGCGCATGTGACCATGCAATCGCATGGCACCAAGAGAACTCCCGAAGGTATGCACTCTAGCGCGAACCTACAAACCCCCTCCCTTTATGCTCGGGAGTGGTGAACGAGATCCGGGAGGCTGTCTGTGCGGCGCTTGTCGCAAGTCCGACCCGGCGCCGCAGCCTAGATTGCGTCCTTCAGCTTGCCTGTTCATCCCCCACCCAGAGTGTGAAGTTGTTTGCTGACGTGTTGACAGAGTTCAAAGAAATCCGCAAGGAATGGAAAGCTCGCAAGAAGGAGGAAGAGAACGCACGCAAGGCAGAGGAAGAGCGTCACCGAGCTGCGGCGCAAGCTAGCCAGGTCGACCCTCCTGCAGATGCACATCAGGTTCCGGGGCAAGGCTACCAACAGAATGGAGCCCGCCCATCTCTCCCACCCATAGGATATCAAACCCCCGACAACCATGCTCAGGGACAATACGCGCAGCCCCAGGCCGGCATGGTTTATCCACAGGGAAATGGCCAGATGGGCAGCTATCCAAATTACCCGAACTCGCCCTACGGACAGCAAGGCCAGGTCTATCAGCAACGTCAGTACTAGACCGCACGGGGACGCAAGCAACTGGGCGATTGATGGATGATGCGTTCGGGGCTCGGTGTGGTTTGGTTATTGACTGCGTGGGCCGGTGAGCGGCGCCAGAGTGCTTGTGCCCGAGTTGGATGCTTTTCTGCATTGAAGCAGCACCTCATTTTTACCAAGATACCCTAGGTGGGAGTGGAGGAGGTAATCGGACATGCCAAAAGAATCGAGGTCGAAGGGCATGTCTGCAGGAGTTTGTTTGTCATGTTGGCTGGTGGTGCCCGTGCACATGAATTTCTTTGACTGGTTGGGGCGTGTTTTTTTTTCGGTTGACGGTCTCTTCCACCAACGGCACAGCAACAGAATATTTCGAGGCGATGAACGTTACGACGACCAGGCGATCGAATGCATTTCTTCAGGGGAGAGCGGAGCATTTACGGAAGCCGTGGACTTCTGGACGGATACCCCAGACTTTTAGAGCTCGGAAGTGAAGAAACAAAAGGTTGACGTCGACTGGATTGCGACAGAGGAAATCCCAGCAGCGGGCACGCCTGGGTCACCTGCTATTGCGACAGGAATCTGGGCCCCTCGGTCCGCCACTGTACATTGTATGGCCTGATGTGTTGGTGCGCGTGGAGAGAATGCTTTTTAGATGAGAAACTCAGTCTTACCAAACATATTTGGTAGACACGGCAGACCGAACATATTCGAGCACTGATCTTCCGCCAAGAACAAGTACAACTTTTCCTTCTCCATCATGTCCGCCAGACGTTCTTCCACTCGTACCAAAGCACCACGGTCAGGTCGCGCAAGGCGAAGTCTTTGTGGTGGCCAGGCACTCTCCACCTGACGACTTCAGATGTTGTTATGCAGAGAGACGCTGGTCGTAGAATTTAAGTTACGCCAGGATTCGAATCGCGGTTTGGCGCACATTCGTGACCAACGCTACTTTATTGTGGGTTTGCTTGAACACGAGGGTTTGGGGTTACACAAGACTAACAGCGACGCCTGCGAAGGAGACCAAAATGGTGGCCGAAGTAGCGAGGGGTGGGCAAAAAGGATAGCTTGAGGCCGACAGCTGCACGAAATGTGCCGGCGCTGGGTGTTGCGCAACCACTAGAGGCCGTCCCCGTGGCTCAGTGACTGCCCGGGACGGCGTCAGAGCTAGGCGCCCTGGAGCCTAACTCCTCAGCCCAGCAGGCGGGCTCTAGGCCTAACACGCCTAATGCTGTTAACTGGGAAGGCTAGCTATTTCACGGGTAGCGCTCACGCTACTGCTTAGTTTCCTAGTGCCCGCAATGAGGTGACAGACAGATGTCAGAACACTGCGTCGCACCTATCAAAGCACAACCGTCTCGTGTAACACACCTCGTTTTCTTCGGGGACCCGACAGTCTGGTTTGCGACTGCTCCATCATCACTAAGTTCACGGCCATGACCCAACGCTAGATTTTAGCATCAACACGAGGACGAACCATGCTAGTCAATCGAACGCTTGCACGAGTCTTGCCACTGCCCGATCCTGGTACCTGGCCTGATCAGGAGTCACATCTTGCTGTTCCTTCCACCAGAGCAAGTTCAAGTATAGCATGGTCGCATCCTCCTTCGTGCTACAGCAGCCAGCCCCCGATACCATGAGGACTTGAGCCTCAGTGGACTCATGAGCATTGTCCCGACTCCGGTCTCCCATGGTAAGTTGTTTGCACCCAATCACTGTCCGCCATCCGGAACAGCCGGAACACACACTTTTGCGCGAACACGACCTGTCACGAAGCCAAAGAGGCACAGACTGACCGGTATGAGCACCAGGAAGTCGTCGTGCTTCTTTTGGCAGCTGTTTTCCGAGGGACTCAACTCCCGCCCAGCATGCCCGGAAATATAACCCGTGGACAGAATTCACAAGATACGGCCGGGAAACCCTCACTTATACCCCAGTCCAGAAGAGAACGGCCTGCATGGGTGGCGCAAGATAGGGCACGACAGGGATACTGCGCTTGAACAGATCTTCAAGCGTGTCAACCACAGGGACTACTGCAGAGTCCGAAGTGCTGGGTGACGATGTGGCTTGCTCCCGGGTTAGCTGAGCAAGGGGACGGCACCGAGTGCTAATTATGTGAGGCTACAGCCCAGAACCATCTAGAGCTTGACGTCCTTTAGGTGTCCTGACAAGTACCAGGGACCAGATGGAGACCCGTACCGGCAGGCCTCCGAACAGGTCGATTGCCGTACGCTAAATGCTGAGGTTTGCAGATTATGCGTGAGACTAAGAAACACATCTTTGGCAGGGATCCGTTTAGATCGGAGTACGTCCGGAGGAATCAGCGAACAACTCTGATTTCCGGCTCGACCATGTTGCCGCCATGAATGGCGCAGTGCTGCGCCGTGAGTGATACATGGACTATCGAAGTACCGGGTACTTCTGTAATGGCCGTACCTTTGTCTGACACGATTACCGCCGTTAGAGGCTAAAATGACGTATGGTATCGTTTTCGGTCTACTTGCCCCGATTAAAAAATTATTGACCGCGACTTCATGACTTTGTTGCATTGAACAGTCGCTGTCCTCCTCCTTGGGCTTCATGTCGAGCTTTTCGCCTCAGTCTTCTCATGTTTACCTGCGATGCCTGTCTGCGTCGGGCGTTGTTCTCCCTCGGTAGCCCTTCCATAACCTCACCTCGATCCACACTTCAGCCCCTCGAGCGCGCCATCAATCCTACAATTAGTTTCTCTCGCAGCCATGCCACCCTCGAATCCCTCAGAAAAGGCCACCATCGCCACTCGCTCTTCGAGGCTCTCAAGGACAGAAGAAAAAAGGTCTCGGTGCCCAAGGTCAGACCATCGAACCCGCGGTCAAGGTTCAATACCCGGCATGCCGAGGCCGTGGAAAACAACCGGCTGAAGCGTCTCGAGCCCGACGCCCGGGAAAAGTACTTGAAGAGAGCTATGAGACAGGAGTCGAAATATTTGGTGGACCCACTGAAACTGGCTCAAGGGGTTGTAGAAAAGCTGAGGGACCATCAGTTCGACGAGGCGTTGGAACTCGTCCGTGCGAGTGAGAAGAGTCGCGATGGGAAAGGTGTCGAGAATATCGTCAGTTGGAATCACATTATCGACTGGCTGATGAGCCAGGATTCCCCTGGTGAGGCGTGGAAGGTCTACAATGAGATGAAGAAGCGAGGTCATAAGCCGGACTCACACACATACACGATCATGTTGAGAGGATATCGCCACAACGTCAAGAAACCCAATGCTGTTCAACAAGCCATGAGCGTCTACGACTCCATTTCCGCTGCAAACTCCGCCGTCACTCCAACCACGATCCACACCAACGCTGTCCTCAGTGTATGCGCCCGAGCACACGACGTCGACGCCATGTGGAAGATCGCTGGGAGACTCCCAGAGCGCGGCCCGGGAGCTCCGGACCATGTCACTTTCACCACCATCTTGCAAGGTCTGAACGGCGAGGCTCAAAAGCGCGCTATAGAGCAAGGAGCCAGAGCAGGTCCGGGCTTCAATCCGCAACCAATTTTTGATCAGGTCATTGATGATGCCCGAAAACTGTGGCTTGACATCACGGCACGGTGGAGGAGGGGCTATCTTCACATCGATGAGACCCTTGTCTGTGCGATGGGCAGAGTACTGATGCTTTCGGACGACAAGCAAACCCAGAAGGACGTACTCAGCCTGGTTCATCAAACCATGAACATAGCCAAGATGTCGCAAGCGCCAGATGCTGAAATGCAGGATGATGCACAAGAGGATGATGAGGTGGGAAGTGACGAGCAGCGTCCGTCGACGATCGATGCCCCGGCAAGGATAACACCTCGATCAGATCCGTCTGCGAGGCAAGTCAGCACGACCAACTCCTCGGTCTATGCCACACCCGGGACGAACACTCTCTCGATGCTCATTGAAACAGCGACTGCTCTTCGGGAGCTCAGATTGGGCAAGTACTACTGGGAATTGCTCACTGCTGAAAACGGCTCGTACAAGATCGTACCTGACCACCAAAACATCATGGCTTATCTGCGTCTACTTCGGGTTTCCCGCGCCAGCAGAGCTGTTTTGGATGTGCTTCGCGAACCCCGGCCCGAAGAAGTGAACCACAAGTTGATGGTGCGTGGCACTTTCATCATAGCAATGAGCACCTGTCTGAGAGACAAGAAGAACCCGAATGTTTTCGAAACCGCCAGTCGAATCATGGATCTGATGCAGGAAAGCACAGAAGACATGAGTGGGCGTGAAAGTGAAGAAGATCCAGACGGCCAAAGGCTCAGGTTCTCACCAAAAGTACTTCGGATGTATCTGGAAATAGCCATTGCAACCACCAAAGGCATTAACGGCGAGGCCCTCGAGAAGACTAAGAACGGAGATCTGGACTTTGAGCGCGATCCCAGCAAAAATCACACAATGCGAGCCTTGCGACGACTCAGTCCCGATATCATGAACGTCAGACAGATGATCAAATCCTACTTGATTGACATTGAACAACAAGCCTCCATCCAAGAACGAACAGTCAGGGTCAAGAAGCTGCTCGAGAAGCGGAAGATTACACCCTACAGCACAAACGAGAACATCGCCGACCTCATCGAATTGCTGCGAACCATGATTGGTGCGATTGACAAAATCATCCTGGTCAACGAGAAATTGGAGGATGAAGGAATGGGGCCTCTCGACAAGGAGATCCTGAACGAGTGTTGGTTGCAGAAACGGAAGCTGTCGGCCTTTGTGAGCAAGTATGCGAATGCCGTCGTTGAGCCCAGAAATCCATCCGAGATCCGAGCGCGAAGAGTCAACGAACAGGGCCATCGCCTGAGCCGGAGACATTCCCAGGAGCATATCGAGGTTGACTGCGTCGCAGACCCGACCAAGCAAGTCGATCCCACTGACGACGATCTGACCGACCCTTCCGTGCCGGCACCCAGTCCCCGCGCCAAGATCCTCTCCGACATTCAATCCGCGCAAGAAAAAGTGCTCAAGAAATCCGAAGAGCGCGGCCTCTCCCGCCGGCAAAAGCTCGAACTTATCAAAAAGGAAACGATCCGCGCTCAGTTTCCCGCCAGTATGCTTCGCCAGCAGGAGACGCCCCGGCGTGTGCTACGGAAACAGGACACGAAGGCGGCAGCTCGGGAGCGGACGAGGGAAATGCTCGAGTCTGGGAGTGGTGGCGAGAGGAAAGTGCCGGTCTGGAAGGCGAGACAAGCGGCGCAGATGCTATCGAGAGAGACCAGGAACGAGCGAAGGGCGAGGGAGAAAGAAGACAGGAGGCGTCGAAGGGAGGAGGTCGAGCGCGCGGAGACGGCCAAGGGGGATAGAATGCAGAGCCAGAAGGAGACGTACCGAGGTTGGGGTGGTGGCTTTGAGGAGCTGGCTAAAGAGGAGGGTGGAAACCTGAGGGGAAAGGCTGGCGTTATTGAACTGGGGCCCTGAATCAGTCATTCGTGTTCGACAGCGAAATGTACACAATCAGGTGGTTATGGGGTAGGGCAGACATACCGAGCAATGATGCCCAAGCGAGAGGCGAGTCCTCTCAAGTCGAGCATTCCACTTGCTGGCAACGGGCGATGCATTTTCGAGACGAGGATCACGTCTACAGTGTGCTGTACGAGTACTGCATTGCGAGGCGCACGACTCCGGAACAGGGAAACGACACTGTACTGTATGTACTGTATGTACGAAAACATGCATAGGATGGTAAAAGAGTCGGCGTCCAGGACCGGACGAGAGGATGGATAAACGGATGGTCATATTCATGGGATGGTCATTCATGGTCGACTCGTTCCTCAACTGTACATTACATTACAATATATATATATATTTATAGGTACCGATATATACAATACTGTGATATTGTAAGTGCCCCGGGCCATAAATCAGCGTTCAGAGGCTCAGAGATTGGCGGAAGTGGTTCTCCCCGGAGACTGAGACTTCTCACAGTATGTAATTTGGGATAATTGTTGAACAAAGGGCTTTACACCTCACCGTCTGCAAACGGACATGGAGAGCCCTATATATATGGGCTCATGTCCCTAGATAGACTTAGTTCCTTAAGCATACATTACCTTTCCAAACAGATGTTCATGACATCTACACTGAGAAACATGGAGATTTTCGTCGAGACCCAGCGGTCCACGTACGAGGTATCGTGGGTTGCGTGTGGTTGATCATCCTTTGGACTCTCGTGGGGCTTGTATTCCCTAACTTCCCTCAATCCGCCCCCCGAAGCAGTAAGACAAGGGTATTCTCAGCGGATATGTATTTCCTGATCAGGTCTTCCCATGCCACTACGGGCATTCGATCTTGCTTTTTGATCTTCCAACAAGTGGATGTGGTGTGATTCCTCACTTTGAGACCGTGTACCAAGCCCGGGCGAGCAAGGGTTTGGGTTGTTCAAGTCGATTTTCTGGATGGACCTGAAGCTTGTTTTCCAGAGACACCAGACCTCCTGGCTCATGCCCTTCCCCTTTGTCGCTCGGACATGCTGCTCGGTCTTCGTGATGTGTCGCGTCCGGCGGCTGAGCCGGATATATGCTGTGGGCGAATGAGTCGAATGAAGCTGTGCTGTTGGATTGTGAGGACATTGTATCGGAGAGACTGAGGGTCTCAAGTGTGTCATTCTCATCAGCAACCATGATTTCTCCCTTGCGGAAATGCTAGCAACAGCAGCGACGGTAACTTGGCTCCTCCTGCCCTCAGAGTAAAGTTGTGAAGTGAAGTGCACTCATCCAGCTTCCTTACTGCACTTATATGATATCGGGCATCTTGCCGCATCGCCCATGCGATGTTCCGAGGCCGCCGCTACGGCGATTACCAGAATACATTCATCCCCAAGCGCGCGGTCTTTTCGTCAGCCAGTGTGCCGTTCATCAGCTTGTAGACCACGGATCGGCTTGCCCGGATCGACAACTGTCTGTCCTTTCTCGTTGGCTGGAAGTTAACGACCTGGGACTCGATGACGAGAAGTGGCCACATAACAACCACACCGTTGGTGGCAACCACGCCCAGTGTTCCATTCCGGATGGCCCTCTGACACGTCGCTGGCTGATGAGCCATAAAACTTGGTCAGGAGCCGTCGACAAATCTGCTGTGGTCAGCCATATCTCCGGCGGAATGGTCCTGGCGCATATCTATAAATGTATTACCTGCATGGGATCGAGCTTCAGATCGCGCAGCCTCGATCCCTGGACTTGTTGCCATTCCAGGGCCGCAACCGAGGCGTTCGTGGCAAGGATATGTCCCTGATATCGCTTTCCGCTCATGGTTGTCGAAGATACAGAATGCTGCCGCGATGCATGGGGTCTGGGCATTCTTGACGAACCACGCGGCTGCATTACGTCGAGAACATGGTTTTCCCACGTTCTGGAGAGATACAAGTTGATTTGAATAGGGTACGGACTTGCTTGCGATCATGTATCCTGTGGTGTTATCGCATGGTGCTGTCTCATCTCAACCTCGATAAGCGCCGGACAGCCAGGCCAGCCGTCGTCGGTACCGACAGCGACGCGGTGACGGGACCGTGAATTACGAATGCGAGGACCGATCGTATAACGGCGGACCAGTGCAAAGGACTATTGGATCGTGCGAATACCATGGACACGTTAGTTGTGTGCTGTAGGCAGGCTCATTATCCTGTTGGGGGATGCCTTTCGTCGCATGCTTGGGCGAGGATAGGGTAAGCACGTACTCCGTACGGAGTACTTCTCAGAATACGAGTCAGTACGGAGTACTTGATAGATAAATTCTTGTGAGACCAGAGACTGACATTGCCTGGAGTCGCCTTAAAGGTGCCTAGAAGAAGCCTAGACGTGTGGAAGCGCCTATTGGGTGCCGATTACAAGCCTATTGCGAGCTTCCTGCACTGCTTAAGCGGCTCTTGGCTCCCCACCTCCCGCCTTAGAATGGTACAATACTGTGCACGACCTGGAAATGCTAGTGATGCGCCAATTTGATTCCCTCACCATTCCCGTCGACGACCTTCTCCGAGTCCCTGCTCCCTCGCCATGAGATATGGAGGTTGCCGACTCACCGAACGAAAGCCCAGGCTGACCTCGTGTCTATATCGATCCTTCTCTTCAAGATCCCGACCGACTCCTCCGTCTTTCCGCACCCATGACCCTCCGACGCCGCCTGCGAGACGGGCATTCACGCAAGCGTCGAGCAGACCTACACAGAGCTCGCCCTCGCTGCCTGCGCGAACATGGTCAAACCCTCTGGCCAAGACCATCGCGCAGGCGATCGAGGTGACGGGACCGATATCGATCGCCTCATACATGCGGCAATGCCTCACCAACCCCGATGGGGGATACTATACGAAACGTCTGCCAACCTCCAGTGACGCCGACCAGTTCGGCTCAGCCGGCGACTTCATCACCTCGCCGGAAATATCGCAGATCTTCGGCGAGCTAGTCGGAATATGGTTCATGACCGAGTGGATGGCACAGGGACGGCCAAGTGCGGGTGTCCAGTTCATTGAAATGGGACCCGGTCGCGGAACACTGATGAGTGATGTTTTGAGGACGATTGGGCAGTTCAAGACGTTTGCGAACGCTATATCCGCAGTCTGGCTCGTCGAGGCGGGAGACGGGCTGCGGAAGAGGCAAAAGGACCTGCTTTGCGGAGAAACGACCGCGCTCAACGAGGTTCGCGATCCATCAGGGAAGAACGTCTGGTTCGAAGCTACAAGTAAACAAGGCATTCCCGTGAGATGGGTCGAGGATATTGCACTGCTTCCTGGACGAGGCGAAGACGAAGGCAAACCCGCCCACGCAACCGTCCCATTCATCATTGCGCATGAATTCTTCGACGCCCTCCCCATCCACGCGTTTGAGTCCGTTGCTCCCAAACCCGAAGAAGCAGAGCTAGACACAAAGGCTCAGCTCCTTACCGAAGCAGAACTAGAAAGACATCGATCTCCCTTGGCCAGCAAACTGCCCCAATGGCGAGAACTTCTAGTCGCGCCAACGACTCCCAACCTCACCGCCATGCTCTCCCACGACGGCGAGAAATCCTCAGGCCACAAAGAACCTGATCCTGAGTTCCAGCTCACCCTCGCCAAAGCAAGCACGCCCTCGTCCCTCGTCATCGCGGAACGACCGCGCTACCGTGCCCTCAAATCCCAAGTCTCGTCTCGCATTGAAGTCTCGCCCGAGTCGTCACGATACGTCATGGACTTTGCACGTCGTATCGGCGGCGACTCGCAGCCATCGTCCCCATCCTCCATGTCGAAAACGACTCCGGCAGGAGCAGCACTCATAATCGATTACGGCCCCCTGGACACCGTGCCGGTCAACTCCCTCCGTGCAATCCGCAAGCATAAAGTCATTTCACCCTTTGTCTATGCCGGAGACGCCGATATCAGCGCAGACGTTGACTTCGGCGCCCTGGCCGACGCGGCATTGGAAGCGAGCCCCGGAGTGGAAGTCCACGGGCCAGTCGAGCAGGGCATGTGGCTGACGCAGCTCGGCATCAAGGAGAGAGCCGAGAGACTGATGAAAGAGTTGGCGGCCCAGAAGAGTGAAAGCGCGGACAGTCAGGAGATCGAGAAGAGAAAGACAGACCTGGAAACCGGGTGGAAGAGACTCGTCGAAGGCGGGCCCAAGGGGATGGGCAAGGCGTATAAAGTCATGGCCATCGTGCCCGAGAACGGCGGCAAGAGAAGACCAGTCGGGTTTGGGGGCCACGTCGTCGGATAGACCCCGTTGCTCGTCTCCATGTAATCAGCGGTGTACCGTACTGTACGGAGTACTTTAGCTAATATGTACCATCACCACCACGAATGTGACCGTGACCAAGTCGATCCTATCCAACAGGTGCATTGAACAGCTTTGATACACAGGCTTTGCTTTTCAGCCACCTCGTATTTCTCATTCCATTCATACATGCACGTATATAAGCATGCACGTCAGCATGCATGCATGTATGTGTATACCTACGCATCCTGTTTCCGACCTTCCTCCTCCTCCTCCTCCTCGGAGTGAGCGTCAAAGTCCCAGAACCGGACTTCCATCTCCGTGGCCCGCACAAAGATGGCGACCAGCTCCTCGATCCGCGCGGGCGATTGCTTGACGATGTTTGTCTCGATAAGTTCTGTCGAGGGATACAAGCTAGTCAGCTACGTACACACTCACTCACTCACTCACTCACTCGGCGGCACATGTATTGCTTGCTCCGAAAGGGGGAAGATCAGGCATGATTACAGAGGAATCCACGGAGTAATCCACAGAGCAAGGCAAGGCAAGGCAAGGCAAACACAACACAACACAACACAACGTCGCGCATGCGCATGTAGCAAAACCGACATACACGGGCTCGTACACACGCATACACACGCTTACGGACTGCCGGGACATTGCTCGTACTCACCTCTGCCGACACGCACAGCCTCGCAATAATCCTCCGCCACATAATTCTCGATCCACCTCCAGTACGGGTTGCGGTCCGTCCCCCTGACGCTGGCCGGGTCGGCGTGGAGCCGCGCGGCCGTCACAGCATAGCCGAGCAAGCATGGCGCCAACGCCATCTGCAGGGCCAACCAGTCCTGGCTGGCGCCCACGTCGAGCACGTACCGACTGTACGCCGTGCAGGCGAGCGACTCGGTGGTGCGTGCGGGATCGTCCAGCTCGGCCTGCGAGATGCCAAATTCGGCACAGTAGCTCAGGTGCAGGGCCATCTCGCGCTGGATGTGCAGGATGATGTGTGCGGACGCGGCGATCGCGGGCATCGACCGGCTCTTGTACGCGGCCAGGGCGTGCGTGCGCGCAAAGTGCGTGAGGTAGAGGTAATCCTGGACGAGGTAGTTCTTGAAGAGGCCTTCGGGGAGCGTGCCCGTCGCCATGGCCGCCGGGAAGGCGTGGTGCGTGTATCGGTGCCAGGGACCCCGGACGCTCGGGTGCACCAGCAGGTGCGTGTCGATGAAGTGGCCGGGCGAGAAGGGCAGGATGTGCAGGCTGTGGAAGTGGTTGATGGGGCCGGCGCCGCGGCCGAGCGTCGGGTCCGAGAGTTTGATTCCCGACGAGACGTAGTGGACTGCTTTGCGGGTCGCGAGGGGGAGGGCGACGGTGAGGGATGGCGGCTCCGATGGGGATTCCTTCGCTGCCTTGGTTGCCCTGGATGACACCTGGAGTGCGAGGTTCGATGCGATGGCGCTGGCGAGGCTGCAGCCTGTGCCGTGCGTGTTCTTGACCGTGAGGTAGGGAGATTCGATGGTCGTCAAGGTGGTGCCGTCGTAGAGAATGTCCACGGTCAGGGCGCTCTCGGCGTCGGTCGTGGCTTTGGTGTAGCTTTTGGTGAGCGGCATGTGGCCGCCCTTGAGGAGGACTGCCTGCGGGCCGAGCTGGTGGACCATCTTCGCGAGGATCGTGAGATCGTCGAGGTTGACAGGCGATTTATACTGCATATCGGCGTCGCGGAGGAGGAGGGTCGCTTCGGGGATGTTGGGTGTCAGCAGCGTCGATATGGGCAGCAGTTTCTCCCGCAGATTGCGTACGGCATCGCCGGGGAGGAGCTGCGCGCCGCTGGTAGAGACCATGACCTGAAGCGCTGTGAGTCTGTTCGGTCGCTGAAATGCATGTGGATTTTCATACTGGGTCCGTGATGATGTTGGAGGCCTTGTGCCTTTGAAGGGCCTCGGCGACCACCTTGATCGTGTCGGCCGAGGCGAGCATACCTTTGTTCTCTTTTAACCCACTGTCACACAGGAGTTTGCACCCAGCGCGACTTACCGATCTTGACGGCATCGGAGCCAATGTCCGTCAAACACGCGTCGATCTGCTTGCCAACAAACGCTGGCGGCGTGATGTGAATGTCGTCCACACCCAAGGTGTTCTGGGCCGTCAACGCGGTCGTGGCAGTCATGGCGTAGCAGCCATGAGCTGCAAGGACCTTTTGGTCGGCTTCGAGACCACTGCGAGCGCCGGTTAGAGCAAGGAGCAGGCGAGGCTGACGCTCGATATCTTCATCACTCACGCTCCACCCGAGCTGTCCGAGCCGGCAATGACCAGAACTCGTGGGATGGTCATTCTGAACAGCGGCTGGGCATCTTTCGCAAATACTAACAGGCGGCTTCCCGTTCGTGACCAATGTGCAAGATACGACAATGAAGCAAGCGGGGAGCTACAAAGAATGAGTCGAGTTCAGGTTCAAGGTCAAGTTCAAGTGGCACTCAGTTGAGGTTTCATTCGCCAATCACACGCCGGCCTTCTCTCCATCCTCTTGCTCTGGACGTAATACCAAGAATGAGGCAAGAATGAAGCGAGCACACCATCACCACCCTTCACCATGGCTGCCTCTCTACGTCCGCATGCCTCAGCCAGGACTGCTTCTCATCACGGTCATTTCTATCCAGCGATCGACCGATGCCAACTATTCCCATGCGAATCCGAACAGGGTGTCCATCTCAACCCACTGTCGTCCGCATTTGCGCAGATATCCATCAACGACAGCTTTGATATCTTCAAATGCAGCCTTGTTCGTCTCCGCAAGCACCATGATTCGATCCTTCTTCTGTCCATATTCCTTCTCGGTCTTTGCTTTGTTTTTGGCCTTTTCAGTGTCGAACAGCGCAGCAAAATATAATAGCTGGTTGTATAACTTCTTCTCCGAGTACTCATAAGACATGCGGCCAAGACAACCCTCGGCACGTCCGGTGGGACCTAGGCACCGATGGCCATAGACCGACATCTGCCGTGTCCGGTTTCCGCACGATGGGTCGTCACAGGCCAGCCAGCCCTCATAGTAGGCCGAAGTTTGTGCTCGGATCTGAGACTCCAGTTGCATGACGATCGAGAGTCTTGAGAATGTCTGCTTGCATTCGACGTTGGAGCACAATATACCGTCAGGTGTGCATGACTCTGTCGTGTCGCAAAGACCCTCAAATACCGTAACGTCCTTGCACGTTCTGCATCGAAGATTGAGCCTGGCAGCGTCTTGGAAACGAACACTGTCTGGGATTTGTGACTCCAATGGGAAGATCTCGGTATTCTGCTGATTTGTTCCGCCCGAAGTGTTGATCTGGTACTTGCGCACATCCAGCCCCAAGCACTCAGCCAGCCGGACTGAATCGGTACCAGGAATGGGTGCGCACAAGCGTTCAATGGGCGGGAAGATCTGTTTGTACAGGTAGTATTCCACGTCAGGGACGAGGCCGGAATCTGGTTTCTGCACATCCTGAGGTGTGTAGGATCGCTTCGGCGCAGGCAAGCCCTTGGTTTGTTCATCTCCCATTGTAACGATATACGACATGACATCGTTGACCCGTACAGTCTTGCCCCGACTAATCTCACGAAGCGCGACTTGGACTTGAGGCATCGAATCGGCGTTAGGGTACTCTGTCGGGTTCTTGCCGAGTTTCTGAACCTGTCAGCAGCTGTGTCATCTCCCGGTTCAGGGCAGCTTACCGTGTAGATGACATATTTCTGGACCGGGATGGCATTCTCTCTCATCTTGCCTGCCAGTTCTCGAAGATACTCATGAATCTTTTCGAGAACGACCTCGGAATCTTCACCCGACAGGATCTCGTTCAGAAGTTTCTGAGACGCTTCTTTAGACAAATTGCAGTATTCCCTTCTCTTCATATCGAGACCTTTGACCTCAAGCTTCTCGACGTATTTGCCGTCCACTTCAGACATATTGATGGCTGCATACTTTTTCTTCGCATGTAGCAACAAGCGTCTGAAAACGTTGTCGATATCGATCTCCAACAGCCTGTATCTTTCGTTGACGGACCGTTTGAACTCAACACCCACGCTCAAGGCCTGTGCGATATTGTCTGCATTGGTGTTGATCATAACGGAATCAGTGTCACCGTAGATGACCTGAAGCTGATTGCTCTCTGCGAGTTCTTTGGTACTTCGCAGAATTTCTCTGCCTTTGAAGGTAGTGAGCATGGCAAGAGGTCGAGCATAAAAGCGTGATTGGGTGTAACCCAAACAACCATACATGGAGTTGGCGGTAAGCTTCAGGGCCAGCTGTTTGGTGTCCCAGAGTGCCAGCTGCTCAGGTGTTGCTCGCTTGTCCTTCATCAACTTCTTGACTTCACGGCGACGCATGACAAGGTTGGCAATGAGCTTCGGCAATACACCCTGTGCTTGGTCGACTGGCACCTCGGGTACTTTCTCTTCATTTTCGTTCTCGGCCGTGCTTGTTCGGTCAACAGTTGTGAAGCAGATGTTGTACTCCTGGATAATGCTGGGGTACAGACTGTTGAAGTCCATGACGAGAATGAACTTGTCGTAAAGACCCTTCTCGGGCTCGAAGACCAAACCACCCTTGTATTTGTCCTTCTTCTTGGTGTCGGCCCCTTCGTCGTCATCCTCGTTCTCATGCGTTTGCTTGGCGCGGCCTTTGCCGAACTCTTTGTCAGGACAGATGTACTTGTTGCGATGGAACTCGTGCAGTAGAATGTATTCGTTTCGCTCCGCTCGTGTGCCGCTCAAGGTACGAGCCCACGAATTGCCGGCTAGCTCCGTAAGAACTTTCGTCAATGGCAGCATCTGCAACTTTAAAGCGAGAGCGGCTATGAAGAATGTGTCGGCATGGCAGTGATTCACGTAGTCGACCAGGCCGGCCCGTGTCGTCGCCCAAGTCTTCAACGCCGCCTCGTTGTCGATTTCCCGACGGGGATTTTCTGGTCCCAGGTATAGCTCACACATTTCAGTCAAACTCCACTGTTGGCATTTGGTCATCAAGGACTTGCCCATGTCGTTGGCGAGGTCGCACATAAGGCGACCCGCCAGAAGCTGTCGTTCGGCGAAGAACGAGCCACCTCTGCCGAATGTTTTTGGCCATTCACTTCGCTTCAACCTGCCGATTCGATGCCAGCCAGGGGTTTTCTTCTCCTTTAGTCGGCTTAGGAGGATGCTGTAGTCGACCTCCTGAAGCTGGTGGCCCATGAGCACATCTGGGTCGACCCTCTCGAACAGAGCGAGGAATTTGCTCAGGAGGAACTGCTCGGTCTTTTCAAGCATAAAGGTACCGTTTTGTTTCTTGGTTTCTTCCGCAAAGCCAACGGGATAAGCGGAGCCGGAGGGCCGCATTACCGTGAATGTCCGTGAGGGCATCTTTTCAGGAGGGGTGGTGTCTGTCAGGGAGACATTCTCATAGACCCGAGCGCTTGCAACGAGAATTTCCTGTTTGTTCTCCTTGATGTTGAGTTGAGTCCGGAACGCAAGCGACATCAATGTGATACGAGGAGCTTCCATGGCTTCAGAATTGCTCAAGACACTGATGTTGTTGGGTTTCGTGACACTGCACTCAAGCTTGCACCAAGAAGCATTGTTGACAGCAGTGAAGTCGGCATCTTCGATGTTCAACCAGCACGGGCCCATAATGTTCTTCCACAGGACGAATTGTTCGAACAATGCAGTGTTGGTGCCGAAGACTCGGGAAAATGTCTCTCCTTGCAAGTCTATTGGTAGGGTGTTCTTGTCGTATGGGTAGAGTAACTTGAGGTATTCTGCTTCCTTTGGTACGTCGGGCAGTTCAAAGGCATATTTCCGCGTACAGGGCTTGACCTTTCTGGTAGTGACTTTCATTCGGGACATCAATGTGTCGACTTCGCCATAGACATCGTCCATTTCGATCTCCTCGTCGGTCTCGCGACCATTGACATATCTGTACTTCCTTGGCAGAAAGAAAAGCTTGCGGAGAATGTTATCGACCTTGACAAAGGCACTTCGGAATTGGCCCGTGTTTTTGTCCTTGACCTTTCCAAAAAGACAGAGGCTACCGTTGACTTCTGTGTAGTCGAGCCAGAACATTCGTAGACTGCCGTCTTCTTCAACAGCATCTTGAGGCTTCATCTTGCCGAACATGTGAGTGTCGGAAGAGGGACTGCTCTGGACGCTGAGCTGGCTGGTGATTTTGGTCCAGGAGGACGCATCAACTTCTTGAACAGCGGGTAATGGTGGAGATGAATTCATAGGCGTTGGAAGTTGTGGAGACTTTACCTTGGGTGGTGGTCTGCTGCCCGTCATATTGACACTTTTCGCTAGAGCAGCTTCGTCTCCAACGACTTGAGCCACGTCCATCATATCGTCATCTTCATCCTCTTCTTTTATCTGCACTTTTGTCTTGCGCTCGATAGCCTTGACGACGGGCGACGAAGGTAGGGGGTCGCTCATGATGTTGTCATCGTCGAACGTCGGTAAAGGTTCGTCTTCATCGTTGAAGGCCTGTGGAGGAGGAGTATCGACGAGTTCTGTGGCCGGGGCCCGGTACTTCGGTCGAGGCTGTTCGCGAGATAGTGGTGGAGAGAGCACTCGAACCTTGCGTCGGTTATCCGACTTGACAGGTTTACTCGTATAAGCACGTGCAGGCAGGATGTTGGCATCGACCTCTCCGAGCAGGTCGGCCATGAACGCTTCGTCCTCGGCAGTGGTTTGTATCTGGCCATGTTAGAGACCCAAGCCGGCGGGATTGCTGATGGACATACCTTGGGTTTTGGAGCGGCAACCGGGCCATTGTTGAAGTAGTTGAGAATCTTGTGGTTGGAGCGATCTTCCTTCTCGCGTTCCTCTTCACGTTTCCGTTTTGCGGCTTTGCCCTTCAAAGGGATATCCTCCTCATCACTGCTATAGGACTGGCGCTCATTCTGCCATTCTTCGCGTCCATCGTCGGCATAACCTTCACCGTTATCGTCGACAACAAAGTCATCCTTGTCGAGTCGACTCCTCACCACCTTCTTGTAGCCGTCCTCGTCGACCTCATCGTAAATGGCACCCTGGTCTTCAATCTGGTAGGATTCAAGTCGCGACTTTCCGGAAGCTCGCTGAGCCCGAAGCTGGGCAAGTGCCGAACGGTGCGACATGTTGTTAAATCCTGTCCATGCAGGGTGCAGTAACGAAGAAGCTTCTGAGTTACAAAGTACGGAATAAAGTTGAGGTACGGAGTATAGCTGAGGGAAAATGAATGGTGGTGGTTGGAGTGGGCGCGTCAGTGAAGTCGCGCTCGAAAGACCGCGACGCGTTTTGAAAGCGCGTTTAGGGAGCATAGCGAATCAACGTCGTACCAGTGGATTGGTGGGGTTCACCCAATGACTATATCACGTGCACGACACCCATGTCGGAACATACTCCTAAGCTGCAGCTTCTCTCTCGTTATCGACGTGAAACTTCAGCTCTTTCTGTGCCCAGTACTTGCCTAAGCCTTGTTTGCGCACACCGGACTGGCTTCTGGGGTTGAAAGGCGACCATGCAATGTGATGGGCACAAGTACTCGCCGGATTCGCCTCCCTCGTCCGATACAACCTGAAGTGTAAGATCCACGAGCATTTCCGCAGGAGAGGACATTTGTACATACCTTGCGTAAAGACGGCAGGTTACGTGTGATACTTATCCTCAAATGTACGGCCACGGGGGTTAAGTGAGTCCGACGTCTGTTGAGGCACTGAATTGTCTGTGGGCATCGTGCCCCGCGAAACAACCTGTTTACTGTGTACTCCGTACGCGTTGTGGAATACAATTCTTCCCAGCCCAACCCGAATGGCTGTTCTATTGCTTGGACCGTTCTGTCAGTCCATATTATTCCTGCATCATATCTGCGCCAGTGGAACTTCTGGACTTTCTACAATCTTCCGAACTCGAAGAGTAAGGTGTTCAGTTCTCCTGCAACGCTGTATGCCTTGCCCCACCGTCCAGTAAGCGCAATCGCTCCCTCAAGGAGCAGATTGTCTACATACCAAATCTCGGTCACGGTGAGCGGGGATTAAAAGACGGACTCCTTATTCAATTTGATTGAATTTGATTTGAATTGAAGGACTCTACTTGACAATTCGATTGCGTTCGTTACGGTATGACGTGGTATGCCTTGCTTTTGTAAAGCCGTTAATTATCCCCAGCTCGCCTCTTTCACCGCCAGCCACTTGAAGCGCCGTTCGAGCCGTGAACGCATAGGCCTCCGACTGTGCCCTGGGTTGCCATGGCACTTTGGGCCGTAGCCAGGCTCTTGTCCTCAATCTTGGTCCCTGGCAGCAGTCTACGGGATAGAGTTCTTCGCCCGCCGTTTGATAACCACATGGACGTCATCTTGCCACATCATCCAGCCGCCCTTGACCGTCCACTTCAGGTCCGGTTTCGCGAACGAGAACTACCGTGCGTGAACGTGAGTTAGCAAAACATGGTCTATGTGACGAGCGTCGGTTCCGCAAACGAAAAAGGGGTTTTCATAGGGGAGAGCAAGAGGCTGAGCCTGTTATATTCTTATCTGATAATGGCGCAGCAACTGGGGCACCAATTTGGTCATCTCCAATATGGCGATGTTCTTGCCGATACATTCGCGAGCACCGTGGCCGAACTAGACGGGACAGAGCGAGTGGGTCAATGGAAAGTCATGCTTGTGACGGCGCTCACGGAATGGCGGCAGGGACAGCGTAACGTACATTTCGCCCTCTCCATCGCGGTAAGTTGGTCTTTCGAAGCGTCGAGCCACCGCTCTGGCCTGAACCTGTCGGGACCTGATCCGTAGATTTCTTTGTTTCGAATGTGGCATGGCAGTGCGTCAGTGGTGTCGTGCTTGTCTGAGGAAGATGGACTGACGCCGTGAGCCAGGGGTTGATCCCCACGATTGTGCCTTCGGGAAAGTAGTGGGCCCCCATGGAGATGCCGCCCTTGGGCACGTATCTCTCCAGAATAAATCCGATGGGAGCATGGATTCCTGGAGCAGAGCAGTCAGACAATAGTTAGCGGAGGGATCAACGCATTCAAGTATGAGCATTTGAGACCCACGCAATGCCTCCTTGATGCAAGCTTGGAAGTAGGGCAGCTTGCCGGCTTCTTGCCAGGTAACAGTTTTGCTGAGACAACCTTCTTTGTCGGCGCGGTCCACTTCTTCCAGTACCTTCTGCAAGCTTGTTAGATTCTTCAAGAGATGATACATAGGCTAGATGTAAATTCCATCAGAATCAGCGACCTGACAGCGGATTGCCACTAGTAAGATGTTCCGCTCACCGATGTAAATGTAATGGCTGTAGTATCCGAGCCTCCGCCAATGTTGTTGAAGTTGTAGAGCACCACCATTCTGTCACTGACCACATCTGGGTATCTTGCTTGAGCTTCGATACATCTCTGCAGGAAGTCGCGCTTGGTTGCATGGCCACTCGCTTTCCACGATGCCCTCTCTCTGAGTCTGTTAGCGGCGAAGCGCAGCATCGGTACATCGGGTCCATATCTCTTCATCAGAGGGTTGTGCAAGAGGAATCGGTCTAGGAATGGAATTTGGCCGGCCTATCAGGTTGATGTCAGGTCAGTTTTCCTGTTGGAGATGTGGGAACATACAATGACACACTTACCGCTTCCCAGAACTTCGTGAAGAAACGGATTCCCGACACCACTGACTCGACGTCGGTCC
This sequence comes from Cladophialophora carrionii CBS 160.54, assembly GCF_000365165.1. NCBI lineage: Eukaryota > Fungi > Ascomycota > Eurotiomycetes > Chaetothyriales > Herpotrichiellaceae > Cladophialophora > Cladophialophora carrionii. Next base: position 2,832,342 of record NW_008481830.1, read on the forward strand.
CGGGCTCGAGAAAGCCTAGTTTTCTGCTGAACAGGATCTCACCTCTACAAGATGTGTCAGCCTGCCAGGGGGAAGAAATGCCGGGAAGCAGTATAGAGGACGTACAACACGTCGAAGGTGCAGTATTGCAGCCATTTCTCCAAGGGAAACGAGACTTTGGATGCAGCGAACTGATCCAGCTTGGATATGAGCAGCTCCACCGTGGAGTCTACTGCTGGTTCGAACTCCATCACGGTCCTCATACTGTAAGCACTGGCAATGGGCCTTCTGATACGCGCATGATAGTCTTCATCACGGCTCTCAAAGAGGCTGTGCGTGAACTTGCCGTTATGCCATAGGTCGATGATAGAGTAGAATTCGGTTTTTCTGAACTTGGTGTTGATGCCATAGATTGTCGGTATCAGAGCAGGATCGGAAACGGAAACAACCTTAGGACCGAGTCTCACGAAGTGTGAGTTGAATTTCCGGTGCAAAGCACAAGGTCTTCGGTCGGGTTAGAGAATGAGGTGTTGAAGACTCGCCACAGGTTGGTGAAGCCAGCAAGAAAAGGGCCAACAATTGAGTTGAGTCCACAGCCATATTTGTTAAACAGAAGCCTCACGATCACGAGAGCTAGCAGGATAACTGCCACGTATCGTTGAGCGATGCTCTGAGCTTGCTCAAGAAGTGCCATCGAATTTTGCTTGCTGAGTAGACCCAAGTCTTGAGACAGGACCACTCTCTTATGTGCCAGACTATGGGAACAGAAGCAGGTGCCAAGCACATCAGTGAATCCCAAGTGAATCCGAACTCAAGGTCGAACACAGACGGCAGAGGTGCAGGACGACTCACCTCCTCTCGATCCCCATTTGGTGGTGAAAGCACAGGAGGTCCACATGTTGCCGAGTTGAATGGCTTTTGAGTGCAAGCCACCTGCTGCAGTATGTCAGGTGTTATCTTCGTGCTGGGATTTGAAGCAATCTAGACGCATGCTCGATCAGGGGTGCAGTCCCCGAAATTGCCTGACTTGACTGCATAGCTGAATATATCAAGCAAAGTCAGAGTCGCTGTCCATCCGTGTCAACGGCACCAAAGGTGAACAGAACCGGCAAGTGAATGACGGATCGTCTCCAGGGGTTGTCTTATTCGAAAGACTTCGATTGAGCCCTACCCCCCTGCCAACGGACTCGGTCCTACCGGATCGAGAATGTTGGTTGAGGACCTTGACAGGGCGGGATCGTAGGGCTCCCCGAGAATCAACGAAGGCTCTGTGTGACACGGGACGCAGACAAAACATGCGAGCCGCACATGTTGGCTGCAGCTACCAAATATCTCATTCGGCTGAGGAGGAGCATCTGCAACGTGGCAGGAGAACGCGCCGTGGGCTTGACTTTTAGACGACTCACAACGTATAGATTGTCCCAGCAATTTGGCACGTTACCTGTCATCTGCCGCCTCTAGAGAGCTGCGGCCACTTATGTGATGGGAGTCTCCATGGAGCCTGAGTAACACACCACCCAACACAGCTCATTATGCCGCCTCTGCATGGGTTCGACTGCAGACATCTTTGCGAACCTATTCTGTTGGCAAATGCAGAGGTCCTGCTCGTCAAGGAGCATGGCGACAATAGCTGATCTTGACATAGATTAGACGATGGAAAGTCTTTGGCCGACGCTTTGGGAAGTGTGAGCTTCTTCAGCCCCAAGTCGAAATCCGAATTTCGAATTTCGGATCACACTACTCCGTACTCCATAGTTACACCGGTTCCTCCAACCTCGGGGAATACATCGTATAGCAGTATGCACGAGCTCGGATGACAACGCATAATGTCGACAAAAGAAAATCGTTCTCATTGGCTTTTGATTGTGATCACATATGTGACTAACTCGAGTGGCACACAGGCATGGGTAGCAAAATCATGACTTCCTCTCTCGTGTGCCTGCCCCACCCTTTCATTCTTTCGAGTTGGCATGCATTCCCGATGATCAACGCGATTGCAGCCCGCGACGCCTGGGACCACTGCACCCGCACTACACATGTAACCAGCCTAGTTCATTTGTCTAACCAAAGCATTGATAGCGTCCTCACGGTTACCGTAGTCACCACCCTCGATGTAGTGCTTGAATTTGCGAGCATGGAAGCCGCCGTTGGGATTGGAAAGCTTGAAGGGCCACAAGAAGTTGCTGGCTTGCTTGAAGTTTGGACCAACGGTGAAGATCTCGTGGATCAGGTCCTCAACGCAAACGATGCCGTACTTGCCCAGGTTGTCCTCAACGAGCTGGTTGTCGGTAAGAGCAATGCGCTGCTTGTTGATCTTGCCATAACCACGCTTGTAAATGAGTTCGCGGATAGTCTTCAGGTTGGGATAGCCGTAGGCAATGTAAGGGTTGACAATTGTGAGCATCTCTTGGGTGGCCTTGGTCAATCTGATAAAGACACCGCTGTTGATCTGGAGAAGTCGCAGGAGTTGCAGGATTTTGCGAGGCTTGGGGGCGATCTTGTTGATACTAGAAGCAAGTTAGATGTTGCGATGCAGGACACATAAAAGATACACTCACCCCTTGATTCTGATGACGAAGACCAACTTGGGTTGCTCATCAACGAAGAAGTTGCCCTCTTGTCTGCTCAAACGAGCGAGTCTGATCTTCTCGCGCTCCGCATCGCGGTACTCCTTGACGTACGTCTCGGCACGTTTGAAGATGACTGCACGCTTTTCCTTGTTGGCCTACAGGTGACATGTTAGCTGCTGCGTACGAGAGCCCAATGACAGTTATTGCACAGATTCCGACATGTTCAGCCCCGAAAGATGGTATAACAAAAGCGACAACATTGACCCGAGGGTCTAGCCAGCGCATTGGTATTTATCATCACCAAAGAATCTGTTGGAGTGTGGAAGGATGTACCGACCTTCTTGCGCTTCTCTAGGTCAGCAGCACGCTGCTCTCTGGCCTTCTCCTGGCTCTTTCTCTTCTTCAACAAGGTCTCCGGCACGAGGACCTGGTCCTTCGTTGGGACAGTTCTGTGAGGAGGGTTCGAATCAGTATGGTCCGCAGGGTAAGATCGCCGAGTCGGAACTGCAGCTATGGCGCGGCATTCTCAAAACTGGTGATTGTGGCGTAGAACTCGACGAAATGAATTTGATCAGTGAGACAAGAGTGAGTCGGACGCAAACGTTTGGGCAAGGTCTGACTGCACTTTCTTGACTCTCATCTGACAACGCCCCGACCAGAGGTCAGGAAGGGGTTTGACTCTACAGCATGCGCTCAGTCCCGAAAAACAGAGAGCATGCCGTACGAGCTCAATGTATTTCAAGGAAGAAGTTGTAACTCTTCTAGCCTCAACGCCCCGGCTGTTACTCTTCGGTTGCGGCTTTCACCTTCCCTCCGATTCAAGCCATTGGGATTATCGAGCTGGCGCAGCCAGAGGCGAACCAGCGAAAGGAGCGGACCATATCTGAAGATTCCGACTGTCAGCCCAAGGATAGGAGCGAACTTACGACTTGACAGTTGGCTTCGTCATCTTCGCTGGCGATTGTCTTTGTGCGGCGACGAGGTCAAAGAAGAAAGGTCGAGCTGGCGAGAAGTTCAAAAGTTCACGCAATCCGAAAAGTTGAACCTCGATCCGCAGGTTGTGGGCTAACTCGAAAATGGCATAGACCCAAAGTGGCTTGGCAGGGCGTCAGGGCACGTGAGCGCTCCACTCCTGTCGATGGGCTCAACTACTGTGTAGAACCAGCCTCATCACTCTTCAGTCTTTAGGAGGCCATGTAAATCATTGCAATCCTTATCTCATTAACAATGTCCACCCGACGAGGTGTCGGTCTCGGGGCATTCACGAACAAGTCTGTCACAGCCCAACAATACGCCGCCCATGGCTCATCACTGAAGTCTGCAAATGCGGCTTCCCTACAGGCTCAACTCGAAGTCTTCCAATCTCTTCTTCACAACTTCGCCCTAGAACACGCCGCAACTATTAAATCTAACCCAACATTCCGTGCCGAGTTCGCTCGCATGTGTAACGCTATTGGCGTTGACCCACTTGCCGGCAGCAATATAAAAGGCAAAAAGGCCGACTCCCTTTGGGCGAAAGTACTAGGCCACGATGTTAATGACTTTTACTTCTCTGTTGCAGTGAGGGTGGTGGAGTTGTGTCAGGGTACGAGGGCGGAAAATGGAGGTTTGATCGGGCTCAAGGAATGTGCCGAAAGTGTGGCAAAGGGGAAGGCCATTGGTGGTGGATTGCAGGTGTCGGAGGACGACATCGAAAGAGCAGTCAAGTCTCTGGAACCGCTTGGGTCCGGGTTTGTGATTCTCACCATTGCGAACAAAAGATTCATCCGCTCCGTGCCAAAGGAGTTCAATACGGACCAGTCTACGGTGCTCGAGGTGTTGCAGCTTTTGGGCAGCGTGACTGTGTCGCTTTTGCAACTCAACCTGAGCTGGGAACGAGCTCGCGCTGAAACCGTCATACAGGATCTATTGGCAGACTCTCTGGTGTGGGTCGACTACCAATGCTCGGAACCGGAGTATTGGTCACCACAAGGGTTACTGGACGATAACGAGTGAGAACGGAACCAGTCACTGTGTGAGACGTCAAAAATCAATATTTCAGCTCCTGCGGAAGGAACCTCGCTCAGACGAGCCGAACTCAGCCACCAGGGAACCCCCCCTCCATATAAGATTCTTTCCCTAAGAATCTTCAACCATCCAAGCGTCACATCTACGTCTTGTATTCATCCTTCAACACCCATCGACCACGGCCACGACTACCCTTCTCAAGCCTGGCAATCAACTTGAGCGTCTCCTTGAACTCAGCCGTTGCTTGCGCCGTAGTGCAGTATCGGTTAAAGTGATCAATGAGCATCTGGGTGTACACACTCCCACCATGCGTGGTGAGGTAGTCACGGATGAGTTTCCCAAAGTCCTTGCCCCTCGGCAGGTTCGGCGTCCCTTCTCTCGAGGCAGATGCTGCCGAACCAGACGATCTAGCGGGACTCTCTGTTCTTGGAGTGCCACCACGGGAGGGTATATGATTGCCCTGACGTTGCAGGTTAGCCAGCAGGCTTGATGATTGTAGACCACCGCCTCTGCTTCGCGAGTTGGAGCTGAATGCATTCCGAGCTGTGGTCTCCTGCGGCCGCCCAGCCACGCCAAATTGTCCCGTCCAGGTTGGTGTTCCAATTGGCACAGTGCGGGCGACTTCACCAGCACGGCGTAACTCTCTAGCCGCTTCAGCGGCTACTTTTCGAGCCTCTTGCTCAATCATCACAGGATCTGCTGCCACTTTCTTTGGCGCTTTCCCGTCGATGATTGCATCATGTTCAACCGCAGAGTGGATACCGGCGCGAGAGAAGATACCTTCCATGACTCTATCTTCTGAGTTGTTCGTCGGATCCTTCTTCGCCTGTTCTTCTTCCTCCACCTCTCCTGCGTATTGCTCCATGGAAGAGATGCCCGGTAAGGCTTCGATTTTTGTATCGGAATTAGCAGGCGCTGGGAGATTCTCATTGGTTGTTCGGACGGCTGTTGGAGCATCAGCAGGCTTCGTCGAATGCTTAACCTGTGCATCCTGGAATAGCTTGCTCGTCTCTGTTTCGTCTCCTTCGTTGCCAAGGCTGAAAAGATCGTGCAAGTCATTCAGATGGAACGTCTGCCGCTGTTTCGGATCCCTCAGGATCTTGTTGGTCAAGAACTGTTTGAAGATCTGACGATGGTAGATTTTCTCTTCAATAGTGCCGGCCGTCATCAGTCGGTAGATTGTCACTTCGCGCTTCTGGCCTAATCGCCAGGCTCGTTCTCGTGCTTGCAGATCGGTTGACGGGTTCCAGTCAGGATCATAGATGATGACTCTATCGGCCCCAGTCAAATTGATACCCAGCCCTCCAACTTTGGTGGTCAACAGGAAGACATGCAGATCTGGGTCGGTATTAAATTCGTCGACCATACTCTGCCGCATCTGGATCGGTGTGTTGCCATCCATGCGGCGGTATCTAAATCCTGAGAGTGATCTCACGTATTTCTCCAGGATATCAAGCATAATACGATGCTGAGCGAACAGAAGTGTTTTGTGCCCAGTATCTCGCCACAGCTCCAAAAGCGAGCCCACGACCTGCATCTTGCCTGACTTCGCTGGGTTACCATAGTCATAGCCAGGTTTGCCCGAAAGACGCTTGTGGTCCGTGAGATCAGGGTGATTGCAGATCTTTCTGAGCAGATCAATACCATAGAGGACCTGTCGCTTGCCGGTCATGATGGCATCCATTTCTCCTGAGCTGATAAATTTCTGGTATTCCTTGCGCTGCAAAGATGTCAACTTGCAAAACAAGACCTGCTCGCTCTTCTTGGGTAGGTCAGAAGCAACATCGATCTTGAAACGTTGCAGCAAATAGGGGCTGATGGCGTCTTTCAAGGTCTCTGCACACTTGAAAGCAGTCTGTACTTGCAAGTTCGATGCATTCGCGTAGCCGCCTTGACGGATCGGTATTTCGAACTGGTTGCGGAAGTTTACCAGCGTGCCCAGTCGCATAGGGAAGACAAAGTCGAAGAGCGACCACAGCTCGATGAGGTTATTCTGCATAGGTGTACCAGACAGAATGATCCGATTGGGAGTTCGCAGTTCTTTGCAATATATTGTGATGGCTGTATTTGGGTTTCTGATTTTGTGTCCTTCGTCTAAGACCGCATATTGCCAATCGACGGGGATGAGAAGCGGCGCATAAGTCTGAAGGCCAGAGTATGTCGTCACTAGAACACCTCCTTTCTCTAGGATTGGCCTCAAAATCTTCTGTGCTGCCTTTTGAGCCCCAGTGAGCGGTCGGTTCCCAGCATTGGGATCCCACTCGAGGTCAAGAAGACTGTCTTCCTTGCTGGCTTCATTCCGGACATTGACCATACCGCTGCCGGATGAATGAAGGATCGTCACTCGGAACGGTGGCCACCAGCGATGAAATTCATTGACCCATTGCTTCATGACCGTAGCAGGACAAACGACGATGATAGGCTTGTCCAACTTTTTGCTGTAATGAAGACCGGCCAGAAAGGAGATAATCTGAATTGTCTTTCCGAGACCCATTTCATCACCAATGATTCCGCCTACTTGTTGAATGTGGAGCTCATGGAGCCATTGCACCCCAGTCTTCTGGTAGTCGAACAAGCTGGGGTAGATATCTCCAGGCAACCTGTAGCCAGCATCGAGGACGGTGTCTGGAATTTCAGGATGTGGCAGATAGCACTCTTCCTCAGCAATGACGGCTGGGTCGTCTTCGTCAACTCCGTCCTCTTCTTGCTGTCCTGCATCACGGGCTGCCTGTTTTCGAGCGTTCCTTCTGCGAATAGCCCACCTCTGGAGTCTTGACTGATAGCCATTCTCGTTGCCATCGTCAACACCGCGAAAATCTTCGACCCCATCATCTGGTTGAGCTACTAACTTTCGGCCTGCTCTTCGCTTCTTCCCACGAGTACTGGGCATGTCCTCTTCTAGGTCCTCCTGTGACTCCGAGAGCAGGTCATCCTCAAGCAATCCTTCGTCATAAGAGGATTCTTCATTCTCTGAGACCCTTTCTTTAGCGACCCGTCTTCGTTTGCGCGGCTGCTCCGAATCGATGTCATCTTCGGCACTTGAATCGACAAAGTTGGAAGCGAAGCCTGGCTGTCTCAAATTTCGATGTGACATTGACTTTCCACCTCGTGCGTCGAGCTCGATCTCGCCAAGGTCTGGCTCCTCTTCGGCGTCTAGAAGTGCCCCCTGTAGAGTTGCGGACGACTCCCCATGGGTCGACAGGCCGAAGTTTGAGAATGGTGTGATTTTCCCGGTCCTGATCAGAAAATCACGCTGAGTCTCGCCTGGTAAGCGTCCAGTCGATGAGCCGGCTTGTTGTTCGGTAGCGCCAGCATTGGTTTCTCTCTCTGCCATACGCTCTTCGATCTCGGCGATATCATTGTCCAAATCCTGAATTTGACCCTGCATACGCTCCACATCCAGGCGCAGACGTCCACGTTGAGTGGTGCCGATGGGACGGCTCATGTCATCTCGAGTCTTCTTGATTTGATTCAGCAACTTTTGCTTCTGCGCTTTGGACTTCTCGAGTCGCTGCTGGTCTCTTTGTTGAGCCTGTTCGAATAGAAGTCGGTCAGCTTCGCGTCCAATCCCTCGTTCCAGGTCATCTTGGTCGCGAACTTGGGCGTCGAGATTTCGAAGTCGGGCAGCTTCGTCCAACGCGCCAGCTGGCTCGGCAAAAGTGACATGATTTTCGGACTTTATCTCGTTTCCAGATGCAGTTCCCTGCTCGCGGCTGGCTGGGTGTTCTCCGTCCATGACTAACAGTGATGAGAGTCCACTGTAATAAGTCAAGCCGGTATTCTGGTCATCCTCCTCTGGGTGGTTCAAGGGCCCTTGTCGACACTCAAGACCAGCGGATGCAAGCTCCAAAGGTAGGATACCAAGGTCAACTCAATTCCCAGTGGCGGAGGAGATGAGAGCGACGTGAGACAAACAGTGGCAATATGATGTATGGATGGGCGCGAGACCAAGAGGTGGTCTGGCAGTAAGAAAGACCCTCTACCAATATATGAAAATAAGGTAGTTGACAACGACAGATGCTACAAGACATGAAAGTCTTCAGAACAATCACGACGTCCGTTCACAATCTTGACCTGTCGTTGCCTCTCTCTCTTTATTGATGAACTCGATGACCAGGCCTGCCAGGCTGCTTTTCACCATGTCACTTCTTCTTTGTCCGCAGGTTATGCGCCACCGTACAAGCCTGGTTGCCATGCCCATGAAATGCGTCACCGTAGTAGCCTTCCCGACCGCTTGGTGTTTTGAGCCTGAGGGCCTGGCGTCTAACCCGATGGAACGCCCCGATGGCGCCCAGCTGAGGCACAGCAAGCGACAAGATCAGGCACTAATTACTGGATAACGGAGTCAGTCCTCTCGTTGCCAAAACAGTTCCATGACCTTGTCCTCAAAGTGTCATCCTCCTTTCACGACGAAGCCAGCGGAGGGCAGACTCAGTGTGGTCTCAGACTGAGATCTCAGTCCTTGCATTGTTGTGCCGCGCGACTCACTTCGACCTCACTTCGGCCGATCTCTGAATTCCTCGAGTCTGCGCCAGCTCATTGTATCCAAATCCCTCGCCGACCTCCACTGCGCTCCAAAGCCCACGCAAGCACGCTCTCACTTCGAACCGACCACTTTTCGACACAATGGCTCCGTGCTGAGGGTCTCCTCCTCCTTACCATGCGTCAGCTTTCGCCCTCCGTCGCTCAGTCTCGGTTGACTGCGCTTACCAACCTCGCTTCTTACTTCGTCTGCCCCTCCGAAGGTTGACCTCAACTTCTTCCAACTCGCCTGGCTCTAACGGAGCATCAAAAGTCTGGTTGTTCTGATCGAGCATTGCCCAAGAGCTGTGGATGGTCTATGTCCTCGCCATCACATTGACTGCGGCACAAAAGGCTCAACCACCGCGGCTCAATTTCAGCCCCATTGCAAACCCTCCGAATACAGTTCGCGCATCTTGAAGTGGCTTGAAGCAGCCATGTCTGCGAATACCACCCCTCAGAACCAGACACACCCGTATGAGCACAACGGTGAGGTCGATGTGCCCATGGAGGATGCAGACCCTTATAACCGAACCAAATATCCACCCCGCCCGACTCATCAACACCGCCTGTCCGCCCAATATATCCCAGAGATCTCAACCGCAGCTCAACGCTACTCCCCAATGAATGCTCAGCCCACAGGTGCGGGCTACGTGTCAAGTCCCAAAGGTCAAAACCAGTCGTGGATCTCCTACCTCAACCAGCCTCAGAACACGCGACAGTCGCCGACTCGCACCGGTGGCTACAACGCAGAGCGCTATAACGAGCCCCCGACCCCAACGAGGTACAACTCCGACTATTCGCCCGCTATGCAAGCCAACTCCGCCTTGAGTCCAGAATCATTCTACCCCGCTGCGACAGGAAACGCGCGACCTGCTCCCCCCTCGAGACAACAGTCATACCAGGGACCCGGGCCGGTACCCAGGTTCAGGAAGGTCAAGACACTGCAGGATCTCAATCCCAAGATCAGCGCACAGCCACCTTATCGCAGGGCAAATCCAGAAGGCGGCTTCATCAGTCCATTGCAGGCCCTTACCACTTACCTGCCTTCAACCTACCGAATATGCAATCCCAGCTTCAAGTACGAGTCGTCGCGGAACCCGAGGCGTGTCTTGACGAAACCAAGCAAGGGAACGAAGAATGATGGCTACGATAACGATGATAGCGACTACATTCTCTACGTCAACGACATCTTGGGCAGCGAAGAGGCGGGTCATAAGAATCGATATCTGATTCTGGACGTGCTGGGCCAGGGCACCTTCGGTCAGGTGGTGAAATGTCAGAACCTGAGAACGCAGGAAGTAGTGGCGGTCAAGGTGATCAAGAATCGGACGGCCTACTTCAACCAGAGTATGATGGAAGTCTCGGTTCTGGACCTGCTCAATCAAAAGCTCGACAAGAACGACGACCATCACCTGCTGCGGCTGAAGGACACCTTCATACATCGGCAACATCTGTGTCTTGTCTTTGAACTTCTCAGCGTCAACCTCTACGAACTGATCAAGCAAAATCAGTTTCGAGGTCTTAGTACGACCCTTGTCCGAGTCTTCGCACAACAACTACTGAACGGATTGACGTTGTTGAACAAGGCACGTTTAATCCACTGTGATCTGAAGCCAGAAAATATCCTGCTCAAAAACCTGGAGAGCCCGATCATCAAAATCATCGACTTCGGCTCTGCGTGCGACGAGAGACAGACTGTCTATACATACATCCAATCTCGATTCTACCGATCACCAGAAGTACTTCTTGGACTCCCGTATTCATCTGCGATTGATATGTGGTCTCTCGGCTGCATAGTTGTGGAGTTGTTCCTGGGTCTACCTCTTTTCCCTGGATCTTCCGAGTACAATCAGGTCTCCCGAATCGTGGAAATGTTGGGGATGCCCCCAACGTGGATGCTGGAGATGGGAAAACAGTCGGGAGAATTCTTTGAGAAGACAACGGACGAATTTGGTCGCCGTACCTATCGCCTTAAGAGTATGGAACAATACTCTCGTGAACATAACGTCAAAGAGCAACCGAGCAAAAAATATTTCCAAGCTACCACCCTACCCGAAATCATCCGCAGCTATTCTATGCCCAGGAAGAACATGAAACAAGCGGAAGTGGAACGAGGTACGTTTCGGTGGCTGTTACTTCACCTGAGTACTAACGGTGACTAGAAATGAACAATCGGATCGCTTTCACCGATTTCGTTCGAGGCTTACTTTCCATCAATCCGCTGGAACGATGGTCGCCTCAGCAAGCGAAGTTACATCCTTTTATCACACAGCAGAAATTCACTCAACCATTCGTTCCTCCGATGAATTTGAAAACATCTGCGAACAAGACACCTGCCCCTGGCGTCCAGCAACAGCAACAAGCTGAAGCGCTCAGCAAGCAGCGTGCTGCTCAGGCTGCCCAGGCGCAAGCGCAAGCTGCCCAGGCTCATGCACAAGCACAGGCCCAGAGTGCTTATGCAATGCAGATGAGTCCTTACCCCCAATCGCAGCCTCCCCCCATGTACAACAATATGTACCCGACGCACCCCCAAGGCGCGCCCCCGCCATATCCTACACACTCATCGAGTTACCCGACCCAAATGGGAATGATGCAACAGCAGAACCCTCAGATGACCCCGAGTCATTACAATCATCAGCAGAGCCTGTACGCACAAGCTACGCAGAGAGCTGGTCGTCAACGAGCTTCAACCATGGATCAACAGCAGGCTGGCATCCCTCCAGCTATCCAACGTGTCGCCAGTCATCTTGACCCTAACCAGCCAATTAGATTGCAACCAAGTCCGGCATATTATCCACCACCAGCAGACGGATACGTGGACTCGCCATCAACGGCTCGAAGGCGTGGCAGTCGGAACCAGAGAAACCGCGACTTCATCCGGACTTTGGAGGATGGCGCCATGGGTGAGAGCTTTATGGGCAAGACGCAATGGCATTGATAGCGCCCCTTGGGAAGAAGTTGGGCTTTGTTGAGTGGCGCACACGCTTCAAATCAGCTGAGGGCGGTCGGATCGTACTGATTTTACACGTACCACCACGCAAGAGATTGGACCGAGTGCAAAGCTGAAAATCCAAGAGCCAGTGAGAGCATCTGCTTGCTAGCTCTCGTTTCATGATCAGAATACCCCCGAGGCTAATTGGGTGAGGTTGACGCCCCCCCCCCCAGCTTTGCTCTCGTGACCGATTACATCATGAGGACGAGGAACTTCGAAAAGCGATAGGTGATGCACGAAAGATGGAATGGCTTTGACATGTCATTTGGTGAAGGTCGCTGGTCGGCGCTGTGATGACAAACGACGAAATCACGAGCTTAAGTGGAACTGGAGTACAGCAGTGGCATAGGGTTCAGTCTCGCGTCCACAGTTGAGGATTCTCAGGTTGAATTGGTTGGTTCAGATGTGGACTTGCGGTCTGAGCCAGGACGACCCGTCGGGTCGTTATCGAACTCAGAACGGAATTCGAAAGCAATTGGTGCAGAAGATACAAGCCAATGAACTGGGTTGACCGTACGAAGAAGCCTAAGCTGTCTGTAACCGCGGTCGGGCTCAGGTCTCTTTCTTGATACTAGGATATTCTTCGCGTGGTGTATAGAGTCATGACTTGCAGGGAATAGCTTACAAGATCCATACCAGGAGTGAGATCTCAATGAACAAAAACAGACACAGAATGTCCTCGAGTCATATCCTCCTGTGAATCTCGAACTTGTGAGTCATTTGAACATATCACGTGATTGGTCAAAGTCTTGGCGGTAGCCCACTTCAATTTTCGAATACATGGCACCAGCCTCGGCGCAGTTAGGCAGATATTTGTATTCGCCGCTGTCTCTGCGAATCTTAGTACCTGCTCTCTTCCCCCATCTCCCAGGATCATACAAAATGTCGTCACGGTTTTTCCACGGAGGCGACTCCGACAGCGAGAGCAGTTCGTCTGAAGAGGAAGAGCTTTACAGCGAAAAGGAGGAAGAATCCGAGGAGGAATCCGAGGAGGAAGATGAGGACGAGGATGAGTCCTCTGAAGAGTCCTCCGAAGATGAGGGCCGCGGCCTGGGCGCCAGCCGGTTTTTGAAGCCTTCAGGGCCGGGTGGCGACGACTCAGACGAGAGCGAAGACGAAGATCGGGAGAGAGTGGTCAAGAGTGCGAAGGATAAGAGATTCGCAGAGTTAGAAGGCACGATCAAGGCAATTGAGAACGCTCAGAAGATTGGTGACTGGGCTGTCATTGCTTCAGGTTTGTGCCCTAGTCGTGTATGCCCAGGCCAGTCCGTCTAACCCGCATACAGAATTCGACAAGATGAACCGACAGGTCGTCAAGGTCACACAGCAAGGTGCCACCCCCAAGCTCTACATCAAGATGATTGCCGATCTCGAGGACCTGATCACGGAAACCAATGACAAGCAAAAGGCAGCTGGGGCAAAGAAGATGAATCCCATTGCTGCAAAGGGTTTCAATGCCATGAAGCAAAAGATTAAGAAGAACAACAAGGACTATGTGACGGAAATCGACAAGTATCGAGAAAACAAAGACGACTTTATGGAGTCTGACGAGGAGGAGCCTTTGGAGGTAGAACGGCAAACTCGTAAAAACAGAGCCCAGAGAATCGATGCTATCGAGGCCGCTATTGATGAAGAGGGTTTCGCGACGGTCGGCAAAGGTGGCAAGGCTCTTGTCTACACCCCCGAGAGCATCCTCAAGCATCTCCGCAGCATCATTGAATCCAGAGGCAGGAAGAATACCGATCGGTCTGAGCAGATCCGCATTATGGAGAGACTGCTCGACGTCGCAAATACACCCTATCAGCGAATACGGGTTCTCCTAACCTTGATCTCCACGAGGTTCGATGTCACCACCACTTCAGTGCAGGCATACATGTCTCAAGACTCATGGCGATCCGCTCAGCGAGAATTTTCGACCTTGCTGCAAACTCTGGAAGACGAACCCCAATACGTCGTCACAGAAGCGGCCGAAGAATGGGAAGACGATGACAAACAACCGACTCCGACTGCCGATGAGGTCTTCAAGGTCCCAGGCAGCATCGTGTCTCTTGTTGAGAGACTTGATGATGAGTTGACGCGCTCGTTGCAGCAGACAGACCCTCACACAGCCGAGTACATCGACAGACTCAGCGATGAGCAGCTCCTATACACTGACATTGTACGGACACTGATCTACATTGAAACCATCAACAAGAGAGTGGAGAAGTTGGAGGGAAAGCAAGACAATGTCAACCGAACCGTTATCCGCCGACTAGAACACATCTACTTCAAGCCGACGCAGGTCGTCAAGATCCTCGAAGAGAAGACCTGGGCCGCCCTTCCTTCATCACTCAACTCCGACCTTACTCCGAGAGGGAAGTTTGTCGAAGTCGCTTCTCTTGTCAAGACACTGTGCAACCATCTGTTCGAGCAGAGTGAAGGGATCATTCGCGCCCGTGCCATGCTTTGCGAGATCTACTTCTTGGCTTTGCAAGATGACTATTATCGAGCGCGCGATCTTGCACTGATGAGTCACTTGACTGAGAACATCTCATCCTTTGACGTTTCGACCCAGATCCTCTTCAACCGCACCCTCGTCCAAATAGGTCTTTGCGCGTTCCGCGCAGGTCTCTGTTACGAAGCCCAGGGTGTACTCCAAGAGATCTGTGGCTCTGGGAGACAGAAAGAACTGCTTGCTCAGGGTGTTATCATGCAGCGCTATTCACAAGTGACACCGGAACAAGAACGACTAGAGCGCCAACGCCAATTACCCTTTCACATGCACATCAATCTCGAACTTTTGGAATGCGTCTACCTCACCTGCAGCATGCTTCTTGAGATTCCGCTGTTGGCACAGACCGGTTCATCGCCAGATGTACGCAAGCGCGTCATCTCCAAAACGTTCCGACGCATGCTCGAATACACCGAGCGACAAGTCTTCCAAGGTCCTCCCGAGAACACGCGTGATCATGTGATGCAAGCGGCAAAGGCACTCGCTCAGGGTGACTGGAAGAAATGTCAAGAGCTGATTAGCAAGATTGGCATCTGGGACCTGCTCGGCGCGGACAACAAAGAGAAGGTTAAGAAGATGCTTGCCGAGCAGATCCAGGAAGAAGGCCTACGGACATACCTCTTTACGTATGCCCCTTACTACGATACTCTGTCGATAACGAGTCTCTCCGGCATGTTCGAGCTTGACTCGAAGAAGATCTCCGCGGTGATCTCCAAGATGATCTCGCACGAAGAACTTGCTGCTGCATTGGATCAAGTCAATGATGCGGTTGTCTTCCGCAAGGGCGTCGAGCTGTCACGTCTACAGAGCCAGGTCATCACGCTTAGTGAGAGAGCAATGGGCATCCTCGAGTCGAACGAAAAGGTCCTCGAGACGAGAACGGCAGGCATGGTTGGTGGCTTCACACGGCCGGAACAACAGAGAGGAAGGGGTGGACGGACTGGTGGCAGAACCGGTCTGCAAAATCTGGCGAGGCAAGGTCAGCAAGGTCAGAGAAGACCTGGTGGACAACAGTTTGGGGGTGGTGCTTTGGGAGGCGCGATCAAGGCTTGATGAGAGTACAGGGCGTCGATCCTCAGCTCGAGCACGGTGACCGTGCTGCGCCCCATGCCTCCGGACGAGGTGACGTAGAAATCTTGTCTCACAAGTGTGATGCGACACAAATAGTAGACGTTGTTAGTGCCTGCTGAAAGGCTCATGCATTGATAGGCTGTAATTGCCTGCTGCAGAGTGGTAAGAAAAATCCATACCGTCTGCCAAGGGGTTCAGCAGACTACGCAGTTGGTGTCTGTGATATATATTGCTGCCTCGAGCGATCTGTGGATAGCAGCTTCGGAAAGCTAACAATTCAGTTACTTCTGGTCACGTGTGTGGTCACATGTGTTGTCACGTGCACGGGTCTTGGCAAGATAGAACCGCCAAGCCCTCATATTCACGTTCTCGCACACAGATTAGTGACCGAAGTGACTTAACCACTCTGTGCAATTAACACTATTAGTTCAACGCAGAAAGTAAGCACGCAAGGTGGTGCACAGATCAGCGTGATCTCCTGGCCTGTTTGCCACTACCTCCAGTCCGGGGTCTTCGGTGCGTTCTGCAGTGCAGTGATTGGTCCCCCTTATCCAAGGACATAACCCCCTGCCAAGCAGCACCGCGGTCTCTGACTCTTTTGACGTTTCACATCTGCTCCAGCCTGCGACCATCTTACGCAGTCATCGGCATCAGGGAAGATCTGTCACTCTTCAAGCATCGGCCAAGCAGTGCAGACTCACCGCATTCCACATTTCCCATCGTCGTGAGGAACTGCGGTGGGTTCATGGCAACGTTGTCCCCACCACGCTCCAAACGTTGACTGTCTGGATCTCCTTCAGCAGCGGCTTGGCTGCGTGGAAGCTCTCGCCATGTCCTCGGTCTGTATCACCGGGTGTCTGGGTCGTAGGATTCATAGACGTCTGAGCCTCTCTCGTCGTCCCTCTCATCTTTTTGTTTTTCCTCTTTCTTCCTCTGTGCGCTGGTTTGCACAACCCTTGTCCTCGTTTTCCCTTCGGACTCTCTCGCATCCGAGGCTGGTCCTCTTTCCTTCTCATTTTGGTGTTCTGGATCTCTTATTGATCGGTGCTTATTCTCCTTTTACTTGGCCGATACGACCTCTTGAAAAGTTTGGATTCTGACGGATCTGCCAACCATGCCGGCGAATGGGAGTCACCGACGGTTCGACAGATCAAGAATTGCTCCAGTGAAAGGAGAGCATAATGAGAGGTCTGAATGGTTCCACAGACCACAACATGTGAAGCGGCAAGGTGAGGCGCCACCGCTCTCAGCGCCAGTCCCGACACCACCAGCACCAGTACCCCAATCAGGACCACCTCCATATCTCCCACCTGGTCCTCCTTCAACGCTAAGACTTCCCCCAGGAACACCAGAGAATAACTTTACTCCTGAAGATGACTCGAGTGACGACGATGAGTTGGATTCAGAGAGCGAAGATGAAGGAGGAATTGATTCCGACGATGAAGACGACGGCGTCGGCGAAAATCCTTTTGTCCCAGCTACAGAAACTGCAACTCAATCTCAACCTTCAATAGCAGCTGCAACTACAACGTCCACCATTCCATCGGAACCAACCTCGGCCACGGACAGTGTTGCAACTTCTACTCCAGGAGCATTCTTCACACCGAGCTCAGGGCCAACGACCACAGGACTGGCCTCGGTGACGGCATCTACGTCGTCAATCGGATCCACGACCACGTCTGACATCCCTGCCGCACCAGTGTCCACCAGTAATGTTGCAACCATTGACCTGCCTCAAGCCTCAAACCACCCCATCGCCAAGACGGCCATAATTGTCCCTTCGGTGATTGGGTCGGTAGCGGCCATTGCCGCGGTCTACCTGCTGTTCCGATATTGCGTACCCCTGCGGGCGAGGTGGACAATCTACCGTGCACGACGAGGACAAAGACTCCCCGAAGAAGAAGACGGAATGTCGCCGACGACCGCTCCAGAGATGACCGAAGCATATGCCACCAAGACGGCTGCCGAAGCGTCCCACGAATCACTAGGTCACGAGCGATCCAACCCTTCCACACCAATCACTCAAATTCCATCATTCACCAATGGCACGGCCGTGGCTCTGCCCATCACCAACGCGCGTGCTCCTCCACCGGTCCTCGTGCGCAACCTTTCGAAGTCCAACGCTCAAAATCCCCTCCTCCTCAGCCAACCCGCCCTTTCTCGAAGCAACAGCGGTACCAGAGCTGGAGCACCCCCTGAAGATTACGGAACCTACGCCTCCAACTTCAATCTCTCCGACTATGCCGCATCCCACACTCCAGAGCCAGGCCACCAGAGACATCCCAGCGGGCTAGAAAACAATCCCCCCACGCCCGTAGCTGCCAAGGGGCCTGGGTTGAGCAACCAGAACAAAGGAGCCGCCATGCCAGTCATCCCTTCTGTCGTCGGCAGCGCCGAGTCAGAAGTCGGCACGACGTTCCCGCGCCCGCCCAGCACGCCTTCGGCCGCACATTTCGGGCCCAAGACCCCGCCCGAGTCCGAGGTCAATTACTCGCCTCGTCGCCTTCGCAAATCAATCACCCCGTCTGAGAGCGTGTCGAACATTCCGGACTCGCCGTTCCCGCCGAGTCCCGGCCTGATGCCGCCCATGCCGGTACTGAACTCGCGGTGGAGCGCCGATTCGTCGAGCGTCAATGGCCATGGCCATGGCCGTGCATTGGCCGAGGCGATGAACATGGGGCCCGTCCAAGATGGAGATCTGGGCACCGCTCCGAACGGTCGCCCGCTGTTCCGATACCTGTCATTGCCATCGGGTTCGTCGGCTGTCCACCACGGTGCTTCGCGCAGGCCTACCTCCTAGATTTGAGACGGCTTTGAGCTGGGACAGGACGAGGTATCAGGGGGACCGCCTTGATGAGAGACTCTCCAGGCAAATAACACGGCGAGATATGCTGGGCTCTGCTGCGCCAATGTGAAGTGCTGTCATGTCTATCCGTCTTTCTGTCTGTCTGTCTGTCTGTCTGTCAGTATGTATGTATGTGTATGTATGATTACGTTCCTCCACATCAAGCGGGCAATCTGGCCGGACAAGAAATAAAGGCTACAAAGCTAGAGGGTAGAAATAGAAGTAAGTGGAAGGTCAACTAGAATCGTTGTGCGGACCCGAACGATCCGACGCCGTAAACTGGTGCTGATCTGTACTCATACTCGTACAGTCAGTCGTACTCTTTGCCCAAAATTACCCAAGATCCACACATCAAGTGCGGGAGAACCCAAGCGAGCCATGCAAGATCAAATGAAAAAAAAACCCCCCATTGTTCAGTACTCCGTAGACGAATTCCAAATCATCCCAGCTTGGGTGCCTAGCCGCGCCCGTTCAACGGGTGCGTCCGAATACATACTCCTTAGATCATATGCCTGTCTTATCTCGTTTTGTCCCTGAACGGGTACGTCCGTGTCATCCATGCTGCAAATCCCGCTGCTGAGATCTGTGGGGGCCGGCAGCCCCGTCAGAGCCTTTCCTGGGTAGAGGGGTCATGCATTTTCCCCCTTTGGCTACGCTGGCATTCGACCTCCACTCTTGTTGGACTGTGTCCCGTACGGAAGAATTGAGTAGAGTCGAGAAGCGACGGGATAGTACAGCCACGTACAGGGAAGCCGGCGCTATGTCGGAGGGAGGGAAAGTCGTAGGGGATCGAAAAGCGGGTTGTGCCGAGCCATATTCGTCATGTAAGGATAGGGCTGCATTGTGTTGCATTGCATTGTATTGTGGTGTGGATCACAGACTCTGGGCTCTGAGCCTTGGCTGGATCAGCCGAAGGATATGTAGGGTTCGTTTCCACCCAGCGTGCCGTGAGGGAGTAGTTGTAAGGTGCCCGATGGGTCCAGAAAAGTCGAGTCTGTGGTTGATGTGAGAAGGTCTGCTGATTTTCATCTCAAACAGCATTCATACTCGTCTTGCTCGATCCCCAGCCGGTGAAGTTCGTGGGAATAGCTCGATCACGTCCGCCATCGCCAATCAAGACAGCCTTGGTGAGAGATACTGGCGACTCATGTTCGGGGACGCTACTCAAGGGTATGTATTTGCGTGGCCGACAATTCCCTTGGCGAGCGCCTGGACGCCGATGTTCTTTTTCGCCTTGTTGTAAGCGAGCCAGGAAAGCAGGAAAGTCACGACCGTAAGCGGCAGGGTCACTTCGAGCCATCGGGCCATGGCGACCGACGAATAGCTTGTGCCGCCGGCGGTGGGATCTGTCCCGCTTTCGTTCTGGTACTTGACAACGTCGGTGCTGAAGAAAGTCTGCGGAAGTTAGAAAGGGACACGATTGGAAGGCACCAGACTCTTAGACGTACGGATACAAATGTCGCCGGCAGGTAGATCAGCGTGACGACCGTGACGATGCGCATGGCCACGGCCTCCTTCTGCGCCATCATTGTCAAGGTCTCCATCTTCTCCGAGGCCTGTGATTGCAAGTATTGGAGGATCTGGGAGAGGTGTTAGTGCCTTCGATTGACATGGATACAGACTAGGCGGGCGCATTTACCAAAGTCTTCCTCTGCGAGGCGATGTTGACAAGGAGCTTTGCCCGGTTTTTCTGCATGTTACTATCTGCAATTAGATCCCTTAACTGTGCGGCGAACATTTTGATGTCGTCGGCGTTGCTGCTTCTCAGGGGAAATCTAGCATTCTGCGCCAAAGCTAGGTAGTAATCGAGAATAGCACCGAGCACGCTGGCGTTGGACTCAAGGGTGGTAATGACCTCGTTGGCCTTTTCTTCCCAGATTTGAATCCGCTGTAGGTCGCTGGGCGTGTATACGGTGCTACGAAGTTTCTCGTTCCTGTTCTCGAGGATGGTGGCTTGTGTCTATGGCGTAGAGTCAGCGGCTAGCTGGATTGCACAGACGGGCGTGTTACAAAAGGAAACAGCCGGCTTACTTCCTTGTCCACGCTATCCTCTAGCCATTGCATATACCACCGCCAGTCGTTGGTTGCCCAGTGTGCAAAAAGCGCGTGGATCGGCAAGCTTGCCCGGAAAGCCTCCTGGGGTGTCCCGAATGATCTGTCTTCCGGCCGACCGTTGGGTCCAGTGACATCCTGTACGTCCTCTTTCAAGCTCAGGTCGCCTTTGGTGACGATCCACAGAGTTGTGCCGAACTTGACGTCGAATTGGTGGTATATGGCCGCGTGACGAATGGACCATTGCTGGTGCATCAAAGCAATGTCTGGTGGTGATGAGCACCCCACTGACTTGAGATTGTAGCAGATTTGGTACTGTTTCCCGCTCCTCCGCAGCTCGGGAAGGTTCTGACCCGGTGCTGGGAGTTCTAAGCTGGTCTGCTCGCGGAATCCACTGTACCGGAGGTCGTGTGGTATGGCCCGTTGGCCGAAGAGAAAGAGGAATTCGAGGTATCGTGGCATGACCTGGTGATAGCTCATTATCCGCATCAACATCCGGCGTGTTAGTTTGAGAGGTGCCCTGGAGTGCTTGGCCCAAATGAAGATGAAGCGACACTGTGGATCGGGTTTGGTGGCATAAGCCCCGGAAACCAATCTCGATGTTAAGGGATCCTCTACAGCATTGTCTCCCAGGTGCTCTCGAAGTTTCTGGTCGCTAAAGATATTCTTGCGGGCGAACATCGCTCCAGTGCCATCCAGGTCTCTGAAGGGGACGTCTGCAACATCTTCATGCTGCACAAGTAGCTGGGCAGAAGAAAGGTCGAGTCGGTGCTTGTATGCTCGAAGAGTCGGCGCGTAAGAATGGCGGTCGAAGAGGTTCTCTGGAAAAGATTCAAACTCCCTGTAGCTGGAGCTGAACTCGGTGGTAAGATTAAGGCCGATTGGGGTTGCAGTCGCTGTGCCCATAGCTGCCCCGAATCCCTACGAAAAGGAGGTCTTCCGCTGCTCGGCGTCCTGCCTCTTCTAAGAGCACAGCTGCAGGGGAAAGTCGATCGCCAGTTGATGCTGAATATCGAACGTGCGGATCCAAAGATATATTATATCTAGAGCAGTGTGGCAGTTCACATGAAGGCTGCAAGGAATGAGTCCTGAGGTGGTTGGGCGGCGGCGGCGGCTATGCTCAACCACGCAGCGATGTCTGATTCCCCGCCATGCAAAGCAATGCCTGCAAGTCAGCCTCATGGGCGACACCTGAGCGCCTCGTGTGCTCCTTCAAGCCTCAGCCTCAGATGACCTCCTTGCCGAACCCATCACGAAGGCCGCCTCGCGATCAAGCGTGGGGCAGCCTATAATATCTATCCGTTGCCCTACCATTGGCGTTAGGTGCGTGCAGAGCGACTTGGCGGTTCAGGTGAGTCCTCTCTTCGATCCGGATCCCTGGCTTCCTCATCCCGCAACTTGAGAATCTCCGTCTCCTCATGCTATTTGGGCTTTCAGCAAGGATTGCGAAAGAGCTAATGGCAGGACGACACACCTCCTCTAATGGCCTATATGCGTAGAAAACGTACTTGTCCCCTGCGATCTGGTTGTGACGATCAGCGCCCGACGTCGTGCAATTAGAAGAACACCGTACACTGTGCACGAAGGTCCCTCTCAAATCAGGGAATATTGTTTCAAGGTAGTCTCTGAGCCTGTCCCACGGCAGGCGGTAAACTGGGAAGTAGCAGGCCCGCAAGGGGCGGTCGTGCATGACCGGTGAATGGTCCTGCTCGGTTCGACGTCTGAGCAGGCTCAGAGGCCTGGTCAATGTTCGCTCGGTGCGGATGGATTGGGTGGTGCTGCGGCGAGGTGGTGGCGAAGGGTATGCCATGGCGTATTTGCAATGATGAGTTGCAAAGCTCTAAAGGACGATTTCACCATTCGGAGGGAGATGTAAGATATGCCTGGCTGAGGATACCCTCGTCCTTTATTGCACCCTACCCGTGGTCAGAGAGGCATGGAAGGCTATCGTGGGTGACCTGTTCTGGCCCGCGAACTGGCCCGAATGTGTAGAATGGGAAGGCGGCTGCCTTCGTATTGCCCAATCCCCTACGACCGCATCCTGGTCGTTGCCTTTTCAGCCTTCTTCCACACACCCTAGAGACACGAGGTCATAAGTTATTGCATCATGCCCTCATGGGGAGGCAGGCCTTGCGTGCTCTTCCGATGAGCCATCCTAGCGATCAGCTGCTGGTGCTGAATCTGGGCCAATGTGATTACTGGCCGCGAAATGAGCCATTGTGGGGTGCGACGAAGAATGTACGGGTTTGGCTGAAGCTTGCACTGCGATGAAATGTGATTCGCTTCATGATTGCGACTCTGTCCACAGTACGAAGTGCGGGAAGATGTTTTGCGTAGCTCTCTACGCGCATAGATTTGCAGAGTAATTAACTATTGTTGTGGGCCCGGAAGCTCAACCCGCAACCCCGCTACCGCGAGTTAGTTAGTGCTTGCCTTAGCCTCGGGGCCTAATGCCACAAACTCTTAGGGGCCACAGCTAAGCTAGATACCTAGAAGAATTGAGCCCCCCACAACAAGCGACACGCCTCAGTCACTCTCAAGCTTCGAGAGAGCCTACTGGTACTGTGCCATGTCCGATGGCTGCTGTTTCTGCTCTGGAGTCAGGAGGGGAGATCGCTCTGGGCGCTCTCAGTCCATACATGACCTAGGCCTCTGGCTCTTTCAGGCCGTGTTAGGCTTTGCGCAAGGTTGACAATGTGTGTTGATAGGCGCTGATTAGCCCCCGAAGGCCACTGGAAGCCCACCGTCCGGTACGTTGGAGCATATGGCCGACGACTCGCACTCCTACTGTACCAGTAATGTGTGAGCGTACACGGCAGTCACAGCAGGCTTGACAAGTACACCAGTGCCAAGAACACTTGGTGTAAAGAGCAGCGTTTGGTCTTCGCATCGCTTCAGCGGCGACGGATTCGAGCCGTTCCTTTGCCAGAGCTCCTCGTCTGGATGATCAGGCCAAACCTTGTCGAGAAATTCGGTGGATGCGCGCCTTCCGTTTCCTCCTGATCCCTGAAGCCGCCACCACGACCACCTGCGAACCCGCTTCAGTCCTTGCCCAACTTGTCTTCAGCTGGGTGGTGGGATGTCCAATTACAATGGCTGCTCATATCCCCGCCTTCTCCTCGAGGCGAGTGGTGCGAGCGCCCCTTGCGCAGAGGAACCAGGGCAGACACCATGGCCTCCCCCACCGGTTCAGCCGCATTGAGGGCAACGCTTAGCAGCTCAACAGCCGATGTGCTCGATCGCAGGCCATGTGCTTCTTGGGGCGCGCCAGCCTGACTGCGAAACGGCCAACTGCGCATCGAATCGCCTCCCTCAGGAGTGATGTTCTCATTGCTCTGTTGTTTTGAGCCGGTTCTGAGTTTTTCACTTTGTCTTCTGTCTATGCTACCTTACGCTGTTGTTGCGCGAGCTCTCTTCATTCAATGCGAACGTCTCCGCCTTCCCGCTTGGTCGATTTAAGCGACTTGTCTCGATTCTGAGCCTGGCGTACCTGCCGCAATGACCTCCGTGGCGCCTGGGCCCGATCCTCTTGACGAATTCAAGCAGGAGCTGGAAAAATGGAAGGTCACGGCCGTCTGCAAGAGGCAATACATACAAGTGCAGAAGCTGAAGCGCTGGATGATGGAGGGTCAGCCGACAAATGTTGATCGACTGCTCTTCGCCTGCGGCGGCAGGAAAAAGAGCTTCTCTCTCGTGTCAAACAAAATCACAGAGGGGCCTAGGAAGTGCCTGCTCGTCTTCGGCATTCTCCTCGAGCTCGATTCCGGTGCTTTGATCGAAGCTTTGCGATCCAACGAGGTCAACGACAATAGATTGCCCGTTCCTCTCGCGGTTCTCGAGAGACACACTGTCTTTAGACAATACCCGGAGCTCCTGAGACGTTTCGAAAAGGCGCAATGGAAATATTGTCCTCTGGCATTCGAGCTGAACGAGCCGCAAAGTCTCACCGCTGACCATATTGTTCCCATTTGCTTCAAGCAACAGATCAGTGAAGGTGGAACAGCTCGCATTTACGAGATCACTGTGCAAGAAGAGTTCGTCACCGAAACGCTCGCAAAGGCAGTACCGCGCTCGCGATTCGACGACCCGGACTATGGGCCTGTAAGTGTTCGGACACATCATTGCTGTTGGAGAGCTGACTGACCGAGGCAGTGTCACATATTTGCTTTGAAGACTTACAAAGATGGCAATGAAGGGTTGTACGAGAACGAGCGAAACGCCTTCCGAGGACTGAGCAAGAACAAAGGTATGATCAAGTGTCTGTTTGATTACTCCCAAGTCGGAGCACGGCCGTCCGTCAACGAGTCCGCGAATGAAACTTTCCATCTCGTGCTGGAACTTGGGGAGCTCGATCTCGACCAATACTTTCACTTCTACCTACCTCCAG
Source organism: Cladophialophora carrionii CBS 160.54 (assembly GCF_000365165.1). Classification (NCBI taxonomy): domain Eukaryota; kingdom Fungi; phylum Ascomycota; class Eurotiomycetes; order Chaetothyriales; family Herpotrichiellaceae; genus Cladophialophora; species Cladophialophora carrionii. Next base: position 2,857,260 of record NW_008481830.1, read on the forward strand.
TCCTGGTGGAAGAACAGTTTCATTTTTGGTCGCATGTCTTCTTCGTGGCGGATGCAATCCGAGACATCCACGCTTTCTATCATGTGGGAAACCTTGGTCCGGAGAAGTATTTCGGGTATGTTGACCCCATCTTTGCTCGAAATGTTGCTTAATGTGTACGAGATGGCACAACGACATAAAGCCTCAGAATATCCTCTACGTCCAGGGCGAGTTCAAGTTGGCTGATCCTGGCTTCGCCCGCTTTGAAAAGCAGGATCTCGAAAGCAAGGACGCCACGGACTATATGGGAGGAACAAGCACCTTTGGTAGGTTGCAGTTCGTCTAACACGCAGCGAGTGGTTCTAAACCTCTCAGGTGCGCCCGAATGCTATATCCTCGAACACCAGAAACGGCGAGGGAAGCGATCGTCTCTGATTCCACGCTCCAATGATATCTGGTCGCTTGGGTGTGTCCTTTCCATTGCAGCAACATGGTCCGTGTATGGTACCAGCGGGCTTGAACAATTCGCCGAGTTACGACGGCAAGCAATCAAGCACGTCATCGACGACAGGGCCTTTTCTGAGCAGCCAGAGATCTCGCTTGAGCCAGGTGATTTCTTCCACGACGGCCAGAAGGTCCTTGAAGCTGTTCGTCACTGGCACAGCTTCTTGCGACAAGGGCTGCGAAAGAGTGATAAAATCACGGAGAAGGTTCTTGACCTGATCGAAAACGCCATGCTTGTTTCCGAGCCCGCCCACCGCATATCTGCCCAAAAGCTATGCGACGAGCTGCACATGATCAAGAAGAATGCTGCTGGCTTGGCAGTCGATGCTGTGGTTGCGGACTGCGTCAGAGACGCCATACAAAACACTCAAGTCCGTTGGGAAAAGAGTCTCGTCGAAGCCTCCCAGTCTCGGGCCAGAGAGAGCAAGGCGTCAGTGGATAACCGCCCCGGTGTCGTGCTTCGAGCCCAGGCTCCACTAGCTGCTCGGGGTGTTACCTCACAACTCATGCAAACACGACTTAGTCACCAGAGCAAGGCGGTTGGTCACACTTCGCAGTCGTTCATCATTACGTCGCGAGGCTTGATGCCAGGTACAGCGAACGATGCACGTCTTGCCGCCCGCGCCGCATCGCCTCGTCGTTCCTCCGCAGCAGGGTACCTCGACGTCGTCGAGGAAGAAGAGCAACACAGTCAATCTCACGAGGATGTCTCGACTACGCCGTCGTCTGTGCTGCTCACTCCTCCACAACGTGGGTTTACAACATCATCAATGAGATCGCGATCATCGACGTTCAGCACCATGATTGCTTCGAAGTTGCGGCGGAAGGAAACGCCAAGGGGAGATCCTGAGCTGCGACATTATTTCGAAGACCGTGACATTGTAAGAGCGACTCTCGGAGGTTGTTCTGGAACAAGCTGACTCTCTGCATAGTTGTTCCTTGTTGACAATGGCGCAAGCATGGCTGAACACTGGGAGCATGTCAAGATCAAACTCGGCCAGCTTGTTAAATATGCTGGAAACATTGACAAGGACGGCATGGAGCTGAAGTTTACAGTCAGCAGCACCAAATTCAAAGCAACCAATAAAGTTCTTTCCTTCGAGAAAGAGCTGGATAACGAAAAGCACACTCCCGGGCAGAGAGCCGAGACCAACATGAGTGTTGTGCTGGGCAGCATTCTGAGCAAGTACCTTGAGACAGTCGCGCCATCGAAGAAATCCATGCCTCGCAAAATGACCATCATCGTGTTGACAGACGGAAAATGGAAGGACATGAAAAACAGCCTGGCCGTCGACGATAAGATTGTGGAGTTCAGCGAACATCTCAGGAAACTTCGGCCAAACACCTTGGAGGAGGACGAAAGACGTCTCAGCATCCAATTTGTCCAGTTCGGCAATGACGCGCAAGCTACACACAGACTGAGGCGCTTGGACGATCATTTGCAGTTCCGTGGCGTTCCGTAAGTCCGGCGAGGAGGATTCTGACCGATGCATTGCCCTGATACTGACATTTGTGCAGAGATATCGTTGACCACAAACGGGCTGACGCCGAGCCATTTGACATCCTTGCTGGAAGCGTGTCCCCAGCGGCCGATGGATTTGCCGCAGACGAAGTCAGCCCGGAGATGAGCACATCACCGGAGGGGATGGAAGTTTACGGCGAGGCGGGCGATTCCTCCTTGGGTAGCCCTCGAAGGCATTCGAGAAGCACGGGCGACAGATTTCAGATGCCAAGACAACCGTCGGCGTTGGAATTGCCTGTCTGTGTTGAACAGTCGCGGCCGAAACCGCAGAGGAATCCCCGGTCCTCAGAATCAAGGCGCTCACACAACAGCCAGGATCCAGCTCGCCCTCCACCTCCTGCATTTGGCTTCATCGGGCACTAAAATGAAGCCATCGAGCTACCGGAAGGTTCATAAGCATGGCCCCGTTGTAGCCATGACTCTCTCAACTGAGGCGATTGGCAATGTCCCACGAGGGTGAAGTAACTTTGTCATTACAGTATCGAGCAAACCCCTGCAAAGAAGACCCAGATACTCCACGAATCTCTGCCGTCTCTCCAGCCAAGAACGACTCCCAGTACCGCACGATTATGTGGAACTCTATAGGATGTTCCACTGGGGATGCTCCGAAGCGGGCCGTTCGTTAGAGCCTTCACGACCCAACTACGGGCTGTCCTGGATCAAGTCAAGACACCCATCCGCACGAACCACGACGGTGGCTATATGTCGACAAGCACTTCGCGCCCGGACCACAGATTGGGAGACTGAGAGCGTCGGCCACAACGCGCATCAAGCTACTTGCCTCCGGACCGAGCCTTTGGTGCGTAATGGTTTGTGTGCATTCAAGCAGCACCTAGGGTCGGGGCGTAGACTGGGAGCCGAGACTCAGCCGGGCTCCCAGTCTACGTGGCACTTCCCGGGAAAGGAGAGCTCAGCCTCGTCCGTGTCAGCCCCCACTCAGCTACCTTTGACTGTGGCATGTCACGTATGGTAAGAGATCTGTTCGAGGTTGAAGGAAAAGAAGAACGATAACGACTTTGGGAAGAGAGCACCGGGGTTGTCGATAACGTTAGACCCAGACGAAGAGTCAGCTGGACCTTATTCCTGCATATACTACGTAAATCGGTAGGAAGGTAGGGTGACAATAGCGCTGAGGCAGACTGTAGTAGTGCCGGCAGAGCATAAATGAGGCTTGGAAAATGAGCTTGCCAAATCGACGACTTACGAAGATTCAAGGGGGCCATGGAATGGAATCACCGCTCGAGATGGGTGTGGTTGTGCAACTCGGTGCCCGAAAAGTCAGCATATTGACAATACTATGGTGTGACCGTCTACTGAAACATGCGATGTGGTCCCCTCGCCGCTTCGGGCAATCAATACAGCTATGTACCTATACAGGTAGCTATATAGCTAGCTACACAGCTATACTGTAGTACTGTTATTCTCATATAGGGCGTTCCAAACAGGTTGGTACGAGGTAACAGTATCTTTATTGCGGAGTGTCGAAGGGGAGTGCTGCCGCCGACGACTTGCATTGTTTATTGAGGTATTCTGGGTATGTTTTCGATAGACGATTACATACTGTGGTACAGGGGGTACAACCGTGATACCACTACATAACACCGTGGCACTAGCAAGCTAATCAGAGTAACCCACTTTCTTTGTTCTCGACTCGTTCTCGACTCGATCTCGAAGATGCGTGCTTTCATACCGGGTACATCGTGACCTCATGAAGCATGAAGGGGTAAGCGAAATGCCGCCGCTGCCACTGCCACTGCAATCCACGGCTTCTCAGCTTGTCGTCCAGCTCCCCGTTTTCTTACCCACCACCCCCAGGAATACTCTCCACCCAGCGGATAGCCAACTCGCGCGTCGCGAGCGCGTCCTCCAAACTATCATGGCCCAACTTCCCCTTGGCACGGTCCCTCACCTGCACTTGGATGCCCAACTTCCACCGACACAGGTTCTGCAGACTCTTTCCCCCAGGAACGGCCATCCCAGCGGGACCCGCATAGCCCTCGAGGATGTACGTGTCGACAATACACGGATGGATCCAGCGCAGGGCACGGAAGTCGCTGCTCCCGCCGTGCGCGACGACGACGGTCTCCGGGCCGACGAACTCGAGCAAACCCCTGAGCGCGGCGGCGCGGCCGTGGATCGCCGTGCGAGTGCGGATCGCGGCGCGCATGGCCTGGGCCGTGACGCCGCTGTAGCGCGTGTTGTAGTGAGCCATGGGCACGGTCGGGGTCACGAGGTTGTCGATGAGGATGGCGCGCGTGAAGAAGTCAACGGCCGTGAGGCGGATCAGTTCTGATTCCGAGGTCCGCGAAGTGCCCATTTCGCAATCCAGTGCGATCGCTTGGACGTGGGAACCACGGGCGCCGGATCGGGATCGAGATCGAGATGAGGCTGCTGCTGGTGGAGTCGTGTGGAAATGCCAGTTCTGGAGGGTTGCGGGATCGTCCGGGGCAGGGAGGTCGTGGTCTTCGTCTTCGATGCAGCCTTGTTGCGAGACGTGGCGGTTGCAGCATGTAAAGTGCTGACCAGGGAATGGTCGTTAGCATACCACGCAAGATCAAATGCCCCACACGGCCCCTTCTTACCTTGTCTCGAACGCGTCCGATGTGGTATTGGCATGGGTTGGAACGTCTGGTCTTCGTGCCTGCTGGTGCTTGGGTCGTGGCGGCATCTGATGGTCCTTTTGCTCTCTCCGCTGTGTCGTCGGTGCTGATGCTGTTACTGTCAAGGTTGACACTATGCTCATTCTTCCCGCCTCTCTTCCTAGGCTTCAATTCTGGGTGCAGACGCCAGCAGGTATCCGTTGTGTGGCCGGATTTTCCGCACCCACCGACCGCAACATCACACAACTTGCTCGGACCAGGCTGTTGAATCTCGTGGTTGGCCGTGGTGGCAGCGAGGACAACGGGCTTGGGGATTGGTTTGCGGCTGGCGCGTTCTACACACACACACAGACGCCCGCACACAGTCAGCAACGACCCTCAAAAGGCCTACAGCCTACAGCGTAGAGGATGGACATCTTCATACGTACTCCCGCATTTCATACACCTCAACTTGGCCTCAATCTGGCGCGCGTCCAGCGGTGTTATCACGTAGCCCTCATTCTTCAGCTCTTTCTGGCTGTGACATAACAGGCGCAATTTTTCCACAGCAGCGGGTGATGGTGTGATGGTTGACCATTGAATCTGAGGTTGGCTGACAGGCGTCATTGTACTGTTGTTCTCCTGCGATGGAGGCGCCGTGTGGCTGTACGACGCCATTGTAGTCGACCCAGCCATGGCGAAGGAAGGAGCTGTTTGTTTCTACTGGTCAGTGGTCGGTAGTGTTATGCCAAAGACAGTCAGTTCAATAGACATACCTTGGGTGTTCATCGTCGGTTGACCCCTGCTTTGGCTCATTGTCGCTTAAGGGGAAAAAGAGAAAGAGGTCCCTGCATGGTGAAGGATTGGAGCGGTCCAGAGCTCACAATCGCAACTATTCGAGTGACGAAGACGTGGTCTTGCACATCGCAAAGCATGAGTTAAGAGTAAAGCAGTGAAGAAGGTAAAGAGCATTATCGTCCGGGACCAGACCAAGGCGTATGCCGTGAAACATTACCTGTCCAGTATGTTCCATTACATATCACTGTAGGGCAATCGGACTGTTGCCCTCAGCTGTGACTGGACCTCACGGGAGCCTGCATAAAGACATGCTGTGCACCACAGTCGTCATAAAGCTGGATACCGTGCTCAGTCACAGTATTTGTAACACCCAAAACACCGATCCAAGTCAGTAGAATGAAAAGAATGAGGGAAGAGACGACCACTTCGTTCGTGAGCTGGAGACATTACACTGAGACCACAGACCTGTTGTGAACATTGTCCTTAATTGCTTTTCTCTCATCGTGGGTCATATAGCGTTTACCAATATCTGCCTAGTCGTTTTGAAACCATTTGTACGAACCCGGCGTTAATACCTATTCGCTTGTAGCTGCCGATGCCGATGCTTGAGTCACCTCATAGCTTGGATCGCTCCTCTTTCGAAGGCTTCGCATCGACTTCCAACAGATTCTGGAACCCTCATTTCAGACCATTCTTCGCCTTGAAAGCAGCGATCAAACCGGCAGTCGAGGAATCGTGGTCACCACCAGCGCCTTCCGTCTCAAGCTCCTTCTGGATCTTCTTCGCCAGGACCTTGCCCAATTCGACACCCCACTGGTCAAAGCTGTTGATGTTCCAGATAGCGCCCTCAGTAAATACCATATGCTCGTAGTAAGCAATCAGGGCACCTAGTGTACCTGGCGTGATCTGTTCAGCAAGGATATTGGTAGTCGGTCGGTTTCCAAGGAACGTCTTGTGCGAAACGAGCTCTTCAGGAGCACCCTCAGCCTTCACCTGGTCTGGCGTCTTGCCAATTGCCAATGCCTCCGCTTGAGCAAGGAAGTTGGACGCCAACATTCTCTGGTGGAGACCTCCTTCCACAGGGTTGTGTGACTTGGCAGCCAGGATGAAATCGGTGGGGATAAGCTTCGTGCCTTGGTGTACAAGTTGGAAGAATGAGTGCTGAGCGTTGGTGGCGGGTTCACCAAAGAAGATGGCGCCGGTCGTGTACTTGACATACTCGCCGGTTCGCGTAACAGCCTTGCCGTTTGACTCCATGGTCAACTGCTGGAGATAGGCTGGGAAGCGGTGCAGATACTGATCAAATGGCGAAACCAAGTGAGTCTGAGCGCCGAAGAAGTCCGAGTACCACACACTAAGCAGACCGGCAATGACAGGGATGTTTTCGTGAAGAGGAGCCGTCTTGAAATGTTGGTCCATGGCATGACCACCAGCCAGGAATTGGTGGAAGTTGTCGTAGCCGATGTACAGGCAGACAGACAGGCCAATGGCAGACCAGACCGAGTATCTTCCACCCACCCAGTCTTGGAAGCCAAACATGTTCTTGGTATCGATGCCAAACTTGCTGACCTCAGAAGCATTGGTCGAGAGGGCCACGAAATGCTTCGCAATGTCAGACTCCTTGGCGCTTTGCAGGAACCACTTCTTGGCTGTGTTGGCATTGGTGGTTGTCTCTGCAGTGGTGAAGGTCTTGGAAGCAATCAGGAAGAGGGTCGTCTCGGGATCAGAGTCTTTAAGGGCTTCGGCGATATGAGTTCCGTCGATGTTGGAGACGAAGTGAAGTTTCATGTCTCGGTTGCCATAGGGTTTCAGGGCCTCGGAGACCATGACTGGGCCACTGGAAAACGGGTCAATGCCATGGCACGCCTCAGAAATGGCAGGACTTACAGATCAGAGCCACCAATACCAATGTTGATGATGGTGGTGAGCTTCTTGCCGGTGTAGCCCTTCCACGAACCACTTCGGATCTGCTCCGAAAACTCCTTCATGTGCTCCAACACTTCGTTGGTCTCCTCGACAACGCTCTTGCCATTGACGGCCATGGGTTGGTTGCTGACATTGCGGAGAGCAACATGGTAGACAGCTCTCTGCTCGGTAAAGTTGATCTTCTCTCCTGCAAACATCTGATCCCGGAGCTCCTCGAGTTTGGCTTCCTTTGCGAGCTTGACGAGGAGTTCGAGGGTTTCCTCGGTCAAGAAGTTCTTGGAAAAGTCAAACAGGATCTCGGTGTTGTCGGCATTGTTCTTGAACACTCTCTTGAACTTCTCAAACCGTTGAGGGTCCTTGTCGAAGCACTCCTTGAGAACGATGTTGCGGCCCACGGCGTTATGGTGCTCGACGAGAGCTTGCCACGCGTTGAGGTCTGTAGCCTGAGCGAAGCCAGGCATCTTTGACAGTGCGAGGTAGATTCTGAGGAGTTTCTGCGTGTCACCAGGAGTCAGCGGTCTAGAGACGCAAGAAAAAGACGAAGATAAAGCGCCAGAGCCCGGCTAATATGACACAGGAATGAAATTCGACGTGGGGCGGGTATAATCAGACGGCCAGAGGGACTGCGGTCCGGGTTGCTTACCTATATGGAGAGGGCAGCTGTCGTCAAAGAATCTCCAAGTGGCTCACAGGTACGAGTAGACTGAGAAGGAAAGCAAGGAATAATGTGCAGCTGCAAACGCGCTGGATGACTTTTTCAATCACTTCGGATGCGGATGGAGGGGCAGCAGCTGCCAGCAAAATGTTTAGCAAGCCACCAGCCAGCAATGATGCAACAAGCGCGAGCTGAGCACATCGAGCCCCGCTCAAGCCGCACAATCGTCGCACCACCCAATGAACTGGTCAGCAGGCGACAGATGATTCAGCGCTTCAATTCGGAATGCCATATGCAGAAAGCGACTAGTGGCCTCTGGGCTGTTTGGTTCGGGGGGCTAGGCATCAAGTGTACTTTTCTTGTCCTGGTACCTACCTGTAATTACCAGTAAGACCTCAATGTGACCAGAAACTCCGCAGTTTTATAGCATTCATTTGGCCCATCTGCTGTCCGTCAGCCCATGAGTCCATCCGTACATCCCTCGGTTCCATATCCAACCTGTGTTGACCCAAATTGCAATGTTCACCGCAGTCAACCTCTAAATGCGAAATGGATTTCTCATCTCCATCTCCTCGTCACGGCGTCGCTGTCCTGTGCCATCGCAGTCTCAAATACCCTCCCGGAACACGCTCTTTCTCGTGCTGATGGGACTGGTGTTACCGTCCCCGCTGCCGCTCCCTTGAGTGTCAAGAGACATGTTTCCTTTCGTGTGCGCCTTGTTGCTCCCTTCCGGCTCGGGCCTGGGGCTCACACTTCGCAATCTCGGCGCTCCCGCCTCGTGTTGGTCGCCAAAAGGATTGTCCCGTGATGAACTGCCTGGTCTGCCTCGCCCACTGACATCCACATCCGAATAATTCCTGGTACCACTGCCCGGCGCGCCTAGGTAGTCTCCCGGGGGATTGCGACCACCGCCGTAGGCATCGTTCTGTAGACCCGGTGTCGGAGCCAGGCCAAGTTCTTGCTCTTCATACCCAGAGTAGCCTCCAGCCGGTCCATATGCTTCTTCATTGCCGACTCTCGTATCCCACGCATCATCTTCCATTCCTCGTGCTTCCCTTCCACCTCGTGGGCCACCACCAACTAGCCCATCCGCGCCACGACCCGCTTCCTCATATGCGCCTCTTGCCGTTCTCTTCCGAGTCAACTTGGCGAATTGGTCTCGGACCCACTCCAGCGGTCCTGCATGTCTGGGTGCCGGGTAATTTGATGACGCCTGAGCTCTCAGGAACGGGACATAGGTTTTCCATGATTTCAAGGACGGCGCGGGTAGGCCCTGTTTGCGAGCACTATACCGAGTGTACGCAACCCATCCGGCGACGGCGAAGATGAGTAGGAGAAAGAGGAGGAAGAAGAAAAGCCCTGGATAGGTCGTTAGTTATGGCAGCAGCCAAGAAGAGAAAGCGGAGTGTTTGTCGGACGCACCCCAACCGTGCATGTTTGCGGATCAGATCTTATCGCGGAGAGATGTGGCCCTCAACGTGATACAGGGTCCGATGAGATTCTCGAACGTTGTGCGCGCGTACCGTGATGCTGCAAAGGCGTCCCAGCAATCCTAAAAGGCGATGGCAGGCTCGGCGGAGAGTGCTAGGTTAACATGGCGGCCTTCGCCCGGCGACTACTGTGCTGCGAAGGGACAGCTCGAGGATGAGCTCGGCGACAGAAGTTTGATAATTACAGCCTGTTGCAACCAGGTAGTTGACAGTCTGCGACCGGCTGAGCGGCTTGTTGATGACAGATGCCTGCGCTACCGATGCGAAGCTGGACCGACATCAATTGGTGTCTTTCGAGAAACCGGCACGTCAGCGGGAGTCCGGCTGGTTCGGCCGCAAAGAGTAAGGCGTCCACCGGCCTGTTCGTGCCATATCCAGTCACGTGGCGCGGTGGAGCGGTGGTCTGCTGTTGGGGTGTTAGGGACGACTGGACTTGACAGGTCACAATAGGATGTTCGGTACGGAGTATATGTATGAAATCAACATACGGGGGGCAAGCTGGCTGGGTCCATCTATTTCAATACTCCCGGCGCCTTTCAGCCTTCTATCTTTCCACGCTTGGGCGATTGCTCAGCAAACCAGCTCGACGACGCGTCTCGCATCCATGCCTGTTCCAGGTATCCTCGTCACCTCCATCCAGCCTCCCTTAGGCACGGCGATAATCTTCCCATCCACGCAGATTTGGCGCCACTGATCGTCGTCTTCGTCAAGGTCGATTCGCAAAGCCTCAATGTCCTCGTATGCGACCTTTGGATCTGTCACGTGCTGACCGGCTTGATATGCTAGGCCGAGGATTCGCATTATCTCTGAGGCAGGCTCAGCACCGATCAGCACCAGTTTCAGAGTTCCATCCAATGGCCTACTATCTGGCGAGATCTGAAAATGCTCCTCGAGTCTGGACACCATCGTAGCCAGGATGTAGGCGTGCTCTCTCCCAGCCACTTCCGTCCAGTCACTATTCTGTTTCCGCCACTTGACCTTCCCTCTGTAAACGTGAGCTTCTGTCAGTAGCTGCTCGGCTGCCATCTTGAACCTTTCTAGTCCATGCTTGCGATACTCGGTCGTGTCGCTCATTGCCACTAAGCTCGCATGGAGACCCCAGCTACACACCACTGCACCATAAGTGACGCTTTCGCCATCTTCCGTATCACCGAGGGCTTCTCGGTCTTGACCTTCGTTGACAAGAAGCTGAGCGCCAGGACTAAAAGTAACTTTGAACGACGGTAAAGACTTAGGTCTCCCGTCCATCATGATTTTGACAGCATCCTGCGCGACCCCGGAACTCCAGGCCAAAGCATTTGCGGTGCCCATGGGGATGAGGACGATGGCAGGCTTGAGAAATATCGAAGGGGCTCGCATATCGTCATTACTGCGGTTCAGCACCGTGGTGAAGGTGTTAACAATGTCGACAATTCCGCCATCGCCTGATAACAGGATAATTGTTTGCTTGACCCCGCGCCGCGCGTTTGGAATGAAGAGTTTCTCTGTCAGCTCGATGATGGTCCTCGCAGACTTTGTCTGATGTGTAAAATACTGGATTTCATGCTGATCGAGTAGCGGCTTGATGGACTCCTCATAGTATTCTTTGGCCTTGTGACGACCCGAGAGAATTGACACTACCACATGTATCTCACGGTCAGGGAGCAGATGTCCTGGCAGGGACTGTTGCCGACTTGGTAGCGCCATGATCGTGGCTAACGACTCGATCACGCGCCAGCGCCAGTAACCAGGCTTCGTGCCCGCACCCAGACGGAATCAGATTCTCCGCCTGTCCACCAACGCCCGAATGAGGCTGGGATGTGCCTTTATACGCCAGGCGACAGGAACTCAGCTGCCAAGGTTCTCAATACGACTTCGAGCGTCAATCGACACCATGACCTTGGGCCTAGATGAGAGGAGGGAAAGCAATATCTCTTGTCGCGGGGTAAGGCCTGAATGATGTTATGTAAGCAAGTTTGCAACGACACCAACGATAGGTGATGGGTGGGTGAGCTGTAGGTGACTTCCAAGTGAATATGATTGTTCTGTACCATTCCCTTCTAATAGCTGATTCAGAACAATCTGCACTTCAGATACATGTCTCAATACCAGAAAGTGTCGCACAAGGTCGACGGCTGGTATTGACCTCATGGTAAAGACGGACATGGCTGAAGACGCGATGAGAAATGGGCTCGGAGTGTCGCGATGCCGCGTCCCGTCTACGGAAGTGGAGCGAAATCAGATTCGATTTTCTTTCACCGATTTCTCTTCCTGCTTAGTAGGGTATATATACCCGCTTCTTCACCATTCTTCGGCTGTTCTTGAGCTCGCAAAATTCCGAATCACACTGCCCGATCTTGCTACATCTTGTGTCAGGGATCCTGAATTACCCAGTGGTTCGAAGTTACGCCTGCAGCTGGCTTATGTATTACCCTGAAAGTCGGTCCCGGCCCAAGGTAGGTGTTGAGCCCAGGTTCAGCCACCGGCGAGATGGGGTATCAACGTGATGCCAAAGACAGCCTCTTGCTCGTCTTGGCTTTCTGGTGGCGTCGTTCCAACCCCGCCGTAGATACGCCATCGCTATGGTTGAATCGGTATAGGTTGCGACATCACTAATTCGCGGTCAATGAAGCGTCCGCCATCGATTAGACAGGGGGATCATGGCTTACGGCCGGGGATTGGACCTTTGCTGCAACGACATTGTGGTGTTGCTATCTGCAGAGTCATCCTTCATACGGCGAATGCACAAAGTATCAAGTCAGATCTGTCCTCCTCTGCAGCCGCTTGATTGCGCCGTGTACATTTGGTAAGCGACAAATATGGAGTGGTGCCCACCGGCAGTGTTTTCGAATACGAGGCGAATCCAGGCATTAACACATTAACTCCTACTCGTATGACAGACACCAATTTAGCGAATGCGGGGTCCTTGGCTGAAACTACCCAGTGCTTAAGAAGGCGGGAGGGTTCAACTGTCGGTTGTTGTTCACGACGAGGGAAATGGATGGCGACAAGAGGGAGCCAAAAGATTTGTACGAGCTCCTACGACGAGACTTGCGACATACGAACAATGGATCACATCTGTTTCTATACACAGCTGAACAGGACCACAGGAGTCCCGCGGAAGCTCTGCTCTTCGCCGGTCAGTTGCCATATCGCGTCTCGCGCTCCGACGCACCGATTTGCAAACTATGAGTACATTGTGGATCCACCAGGACGCAGTCAGCATGGCCATCCGGGGACATCGACAGGTGTGGAGAAACCTATACAGAGTACTAGCCAAAGTCAAACGGATTCCTTCCACGGCTATGCTACCTCCCGAGCTGGGCGTGTTTATTTATAACACTAACCCTGGGTCTGGGCTCACTCTGCATTACGGATACTGTTCGACTTACTGTATTGCTCCTTCGAGTCGACCCTCTCATTAGTCGGAGCTTCCCCTGGGAGTGTACCATTGGCTTCTTACAGCGTTATACGAAGGAACAGTAATGCAAATCTTCTGACCCGGCCGTCCCATGGAGTCCTACCTTATTCAGTACAACGGTACAGCATGAATACAATGGTGCATGGAGCACATACCACCCACAGCCAGGTCGGGGGCCAAGTGTGTATAAAGGGTTGCCCTCACTTCCCACCAGACCCTCTTCCATCTCATGTCCACACAACCAGATTCACCTAAATTGACCCCAGCCACAACACCGGGTTATCTTGCCACCAAGTCGCAAATATGACGACTACCAATGGAGCAAATGGTCTCAACGGCGTCCACGAGGCGCAGAAATCTGCCCTTGTCGGCGTCGATGAGTTCCTAACCCATCAAAGCTACGACTACCTCATTTGTGGAGGTGGCACCGCCGGACTGGCCATTGCAGCCCGTTTGACAGAGAATCTAGACGTCACCGTGGGCGTGATCGAGGCTGGTAAGAATCGACTTGGTGATCCCCTCGTTGATGTTCCCGCTCTATTCACCCAGATGCTGGGCAACAAGGAGTATGACTGGGCCTGGGACACCATACCGCAGGTACGAAGTGACCATATGTCGCGGCTGGTGCGCTAGCTGAGCTCCCGCCATAGCCAGGAAACAAGAACAAAGTCCACCAAGTGCCTCGTGGCAAGGCCCTGGGTGGTTCAAGCGCGATCAACTATATGATGTGAGTTTGCCTTTGAATCAGGCACGTATCGGACACCCTAACCCTGCCGTTGCAATTAGGTACGTTCGGGGATCAACACAGGATTTTGACGACTGGGCTGAACTCGCAAACGATGCTTCATGGTCAGCCGCCAACATGAAGCAATACATGCTGAAGCACCAAACACTGGAGCCGATCGACGAGCGGATCACCGAACGTTCGACAATGCCGTTTGTTGGAGAGAATCATGGTACGAGCGGCCCTGTACGGACGAGCTTCAACGATTTCCGCCTTCCGATCGAGGACGACGCGATCAAAGCCGCAGATTACGTCGCGGGTTTCGACAAGAAGCCTCTCGACCCATGGAGCGGCGACCACATCGGCTTCTACAATACCCTCGGCGCAGTTGTTCGAACCGGTCCCAACAAGGGCATGCGTAGCTACGCTGCTCGAGGATACTTCCAAGCAAACGAACACCGACCCAACCTCAGAGTCGTAACCGAGTGCCTCATCTCGCGAGTCATCCTCGAGGACAAAAGAGCGACAGGCGTGGAATTTATCAACAATGGCCAGAGACATACCATCAAAGCCAAGCGAGAGGTAATCGTCGCTGGCGGTGCCATCAACTCGCCCCAGATTCTAGAGATGTCGGGTATCGGCAATCCAGAGATCCTGAAGGCTGCGGGAGTCGAGTGTTTGGTTGATTTGCCGTCAGTTGGTGAGAACTACCAAGACCATGCCGTTGGCGGCACGTCATACCAGCTCGCGGACGGCCAGATATCAGGCGATTCACTTTACAAACCTGAAATGATGGCCGCGGCGCAGAAAGCCCTGGCAGAAGAGCAAGGGGGTCCTCTCACCGCAATCCAATCCGTCCAGGGCTTCTTCCCTGCCACGTTATTCCTGGAGGAAGGCGAGCTCGACGAAATCGTCCAGTCGATCCAAGCCTCGCAGAAGACTGCAACACCGTTCCAAAAGAAGCAACTGGATCAAGTCATCAAGCACGTCAAATCCAACAAGTCGGCAAACCTCCAGTTCATCTTCATCGCCGCGACAGGAAACTTCAAGGACGGTGTGTCGGATCAATCGATACTCTTCGCTCCTCCAGCCGAGGGTGCCAAAGATGGTGTCACATTCGTGGTCGGCCTACAATACCCCGCCTCCCGAGGCCATGTGCACATCAAGTCGGCAGACCCGACAGTCGCACCAGAGGTGCATCCCAACTACATGGGCCACGAAGCCGACGTGGCCCTCATGGCTGCGGGGCTGAAATTCCTGGAGAAGGTCACGCAAGCGCCACAGCTAAAGGACAAGCTCGCCCACCGCATCTTACCTGAGCCGGAGAAGTTCCCGCTGGATACGGTGCAAGGGCGGCGGGCGGCGGTGCAAGAATACATCCTCGGCGAATATCACAGCTGTGGCACCTGCGCAATGGGAGACACGGTCGATTCCAGACTGAGAGTCAAGGGCGTGGAGGGCCTGAGGGTCGCGGACGCCAGTGTCTTTGCAAACAACGTGTCCGGCAATATCGTCTCGAGCGTATACATGGTTGCGGAAAAGGCGGCCGATCTCATCAAGGAGGATTGGGATTACGCCGCGCTAGGCAAATTGGCCAAGTAAAGTACGTCCGTACGCGGCAGGCGGTACGCAGCAGGCGGTACGATCGGTAGCATAATGCCCAGGCCTCAGCTGCGAAGCGTGGTTGGGTCATGCTGCTCCGCATCAGCCGTTGAAACGCGAACGGAGCACATGAAGCACGAGAAAACATGAACCGAGTACTCCGTACACAGTGGGCAATACGCAACTTCCAAAACAATCACTGCAAGATACTTAGTATCATCGCAAGTTCCAGAAGCGGAATGGTCCGGGAATGCACCACGCATAAGGTATGTAATTGCTTACTGTACTCAGTACTTCACGAAGTCCACGATGACCATGAGACCCCGTAGCTCGGCTGTGAGAAGCAATGCGGGATGCCTGATGCCCAGTCACCGGCGTGTGTCTAGGCTGACTTCTCCTGCTGCAGGATACCATGCAAAGGCCCTTCCAGCGCATCACTGCGACCGGCACTGAGCCGAATACTCGGTGTCGCCTGGCGCTGGGGGGGCCCTGTGAGACTCCATGACTCCGCGTGGGAGCTGTCTGTGGTTGCTGTATCGGAGGATTCCGCTGACTCATCAGTCATGTACTCGCTTGGCACCCATATGGTTCGTTCGCATTAGGAAACATTTCCGTGTCAGATCACTCTTCACTACAGCATGTCCTATGTAACTGTACCAGTGTGACTGATGCGCCGGGCGCCCCTACGGTAGAAACAGGATACGCATGCTCTATCCTCCGGAATCTGTCCTCGGTGCTAAAGCGCGGAAAACCCCTTAGTTGTCGAGCACACGTCAAATCCGCCTGGCGCATCTCTCTTCCAGCGCATAGTCATGATACCGGGCCAAAAGATCGGTCATGTCGACACTACCCTGCGTCCCGAAGGTGAAGTGCACTGCCAGAGCGTCAGTGTTGACGGCGACTTGACGCTGTAGCTTCTTGGGCAAGTTGACGGTCAACCATTCTTCGTCCACTGTGTCCATTGGGAGATTGTCGAGAACGTCATCCGCCCAAATGGTGATGAAATTGATGCTGAGACGCTTGTCGAGTGTGAACCACGGCTTGCCGCCGTTGGGATCCACGCTGCGGACACCCATCTTGTACACGTCGAGGTTGTCGTCCGCGAGGTTTTCCAGGAAAGAATAGTGCTCTTGTGCGGCGATGGCCCACGACTTGAGCCCCGTGCCCCATGTCGCGTACTCGATTTCCGACGCTGGTGTGCGGTGCATGTCGGTGTCCTCGGGCAGGCGCAGCCACCGGTGGCCATCGTATGGTGGCTCTTGAGTTATGCCGAAGAAGTAGTCGGCGGGCCCTGTCCACTCTGGATACGACCAGTATGTCCAATGTTTACGGGACGGTTTCCTGGGGTGGAAAATGCCAGGTTGGTAGTCGGCGAGCTCAGGTAGGTACGGGTGTAGCGCGCCCATGTGATAATGGACCCAGCCCATGAGTGGCGAGTTGATCATGTTGGCAGCTACGAGCAGATACTCTGGATGCGCCAGTTTCATGCTCACGATGCGCGGTATCGTGTCGTCGTCAAACCACACCACGTCGTCGTCAATCTTGACATACAAGCTCTCGCGCTCTAGCTTCCCCCAAGCCTGACCGTAACCGACAAAGCCAACTCCTTCGAGCTCGACCGTCTTGTATCGCGGAGAAGAAGCCAAGATTTCTTCAAGGTACTTGAGGTCGTCGGGATTGTCGGTGTTCTTCACCCAGTGGATTTCATCGAGCCAGCCTCCGTGATCGACCAGATTGCGTTCAAGGTAACAGCGGAGAATCTCCACGCGACTCTTTCTCCCAAAGAACACCAGGCCAATGACCTTCACGTCGTCTGGCTTGTCAAATTGCCATACCCGGAGATCGCTAGAAAACCCGGTAGCCGACTCTGACGTGGGGAAGCTGAACGGTCGTTGGGATTGCAGCTCGCGCAGTCGATGGAGTGCGAAAATCATAAAACAGAGCGCGCCCACCAGGGCCACGGCAAGGGAGCGGCGGACCCGTGAGTTGTTCCCGCCCGGAGCAAACGATGTCACTGACGACATGGGGAGCAGAGGCTGCTTCTCTTTGACGCCGATGTAAGAGTTACGCTGTGGATGTTCTTGTTGCAGCTGCGCTTGGAACTCCTCGACCTCGACATCACGCTGCCGGGTCCGGCAGCAGGCTGAAGTCGTGCTCCTCATTGTGCCAAGCTGCCTCACCCACGGCAATGCACGTTACTCGGGGCCGGCTGTTTGCAGCTGGGCATGGAAAGTGAAGTGAACCGCAAGAGGGGTCCTGATTACCATTTCCGAAGACATTTGAAAGGAATAAAACACTTGCCGTTTTCTCCTTGTCGGCTGGAGAGGCGCTGGGTTGGCAGCAGCTAGCTCAGATCTGCGAAACCTGTAATCACCTCAAGTCCTCCTACGCAATCCAAGACTACAAAGGGAGTTAGAAGACGGGGTATCGCTTGCATGGCATTGATAAATCCCATGGTGCGCTTATCAAGTACACGACCGCCCATCACTGATACAGAATAACCAGGTACTATTGGACGGATTGCTGCTGGCGGCTTAGGGAAAGATTGGCATTGCATTAGGGAGCGGTGACCTCGAAATCTCCGACGCCAGATGACTTGAAATCAATAACTACGCCGTCGATTCGGGTTCAGCTTTAATGCACTATAGGGCAATTGTATCTCGTATCCCGGAAATGTCGAACGAATTTGCGAGGTTGAGGTCAGGTTGGCGTTTTGAAGACTCACCTCGAGATTGAGGCCGAAAGAGCATTGACGTCACCCATAACTTCTCTCTGAGTCAGCGGGTCACGTGACTGATTCACGATCGGTGGCTTCCGGTTGCGGAAACCCAATTTCTTGGCGTGTTCTCCGTATTTTCTGCCACTTCTCCTGTCGACAGCCACCACCACCACCACCGACATGCTATCCGCAAGCAAGCGACGAGCCCGCCAGTCTCATCTACCCGCGGACAAAGGACTGCCTTGGCAACCCTGCTTTCACTCTGCCATTGAGGGTATGTGAGCTCCAAGTTTCTTTGTGCCTGGCTGGAGAAGTTACATGAACGTTCGAACGGCAACTTTCAATGTCGCTGGCAAATTCACGGGGCTGGTGGACGCTTGATATGCCACTATTGCGCCTTTCTACCTGTTCATCAAGTCCAAGGTACGGAGTACCGCGTTCCCGAATGTTTCCATCACCAACTGGTCTGCGAAGCCGATATTGTTCGGGTTTACGGTCTGTCTTCCAGCTGGCGCTTTGTCTGTACTACCGTGCAATCTAGAAACGGCTTCTACGGTCCAGCTCGCAATAGTCTTTATCTGTTTTCCATTTTCGGCACAAAGGCGTCTGTTTACCAATCGTGAAACTTGCCTTAAGATGTTCGAGTCTCGCCCTGACCATTTTCCATTCCTCCATCTACCGAGCCGCGGCCTGGGATAGTCGATATCGAGAGATACAGTGTGTTGTTCCCCTTCGACGTTGAGTACCAGTACAGTCCTGATACATTACGATGCGCTCGTATATCCCATTGTTTGTCGGTACCGTCCTCGCCATCGTGGTTCACGGCCATCCCGATCATGAATCTTTTACCGCTCGCGGAAAGATAGCTTGCAAGCCTTCGGCAAAGGAAGGCTGTGCTGCCTGTGGCGCCAACTGGGTTGCATGCGGTACAGATGCGTGCTACAACCCTGTGGCTGGCGACGTCTGCTGTTCCAATAGATGTAAGCTGACCCTCATCCCATCGCGTCTGTCAAGCACTAACAAGCCGTAGATGCATGCCCCTCCACCTCCAACTGTACCACTACCGGCATAGGATGCATTCCTCGCAATGGGAAGCCTCGCGAGTGTCCTCAGGAACTCAGACACCTGATCAGCAGCAGCAGCAGTGCCAGTAGCAGCACCGGATCGTCGAGCTCATCGACTACGTCTAGTTCAAGCACGTCCGTGTCCACTACAGATTCCACCTCGACCTCTTCAGCGTCGACGACAGATTCTACGTCGAGCTCTTCCTCTACCACCACGACCGATGCTACCACCAGTTCCCTTTCGAGTCCATCTTCCCCAAGTGCCACATCAACTGACGCAACTACGAGCCACACGACGACGATCACCTCGACCACAACACGCACTGTCACCGTCTCCATGACGAGCCCCAGCGGAGAATGCCACGCGCCCACCGTGACTCCATTGACCAGCTCAATGGCTCCCTTCGGTAACTACTCGTCCACCAGCATGGTCGCGTTGAATACTACCACGTCGACTCTCTCATTGACCAACGTGTCTTCGACTGTGCCGGGTACTATCTCAGTCCCTGTCAGTGTCAATGCAACGAGGCCGATGGGCAGTATTGTGCCGCCAATCAACGGGTTCAAGGGTGCTGCGGGTCGTTCTGGGGCGTCTGTATTTGCGCTTGGCAGCTTAATCTTCGTGGCTGCTTTTCTGGTTTAAGCTATCGGGTTCGGAGCTCATGGGTGGCGTTCTTGTCTTTCTTGCGGTAGAAGTCCGTATCTTAGAAACAGTCCGCTTCGTTTAATATGGAGTACGATGCAGTGCTCCTTCCCGATTGTATCCTTGAGATCGCATACTTTCTTAAGGGCCCTCTAAGTGATTAAATCTTCCCTCGCCTAACGATCTACTCTCTAGAGTATATATGTCTACAGTACCACCACCTTGGGCTTATTCAACAATTGATTTCCTGTCTGGTACGTGAGCGCGCCATTGACCATATATCCCCCCTGCCTAGCACCACCCCACAACCTCGTCCACAATAGACCCCTCACATCGGCCACAACGGACTCAATTCCCTTCCACCAGAGTGCCAAGTCAAGGAGTTCGGTCAGTGGCAAACGATGACTTGCAGCCCTCTCAGCAGGCTTATTGTACGCCGCGGCGAGGTATGTCTCCCATGCCTTCTGGCTCTCATCCCACCAGGCCGGCTCGACTCCCTGGCCGGAATGAACGTGTCCAAAGGCATGTAACGTCGGCTTGACGCGCCAGACTTCCTTCAGCTCGAATTCGTCCCCCAGTCCCCCACTCGCGGGCAGGTCGAGATGCCATTTGGGCGGGTTATGCGTGATCAGCACGTCCACGTCGTCCGGGATCGTTGCTGTCCAGGCGTCCTGCCCGCGTTGATATTGGAATGCAAACTCTTTCCCCCCACACTGTGGGATTTGAGGCGCCCCGTAGACTTTCAGGTTGCGGTCGCCCGGGAAGGGCAGGGTGATGGACGAGTGCTGGAGATAGTGGATCTTGCCCAGATTCAGGGTGCGGTGCGAGTTCTTGCGGTCGTGGACGCTCCGGCTGCGCTCGTCAAAGTAGCTGTCGTGGTTGCCGGCCACGAACACGATGTGGCGGAATCCGTCCGACGAGCCGGGCCATGGCTTCTGCAGCGTCTTCAGCCAGTCTAGCGTCTGTTGGATGGAGGACAGGGTGCCCGTGTTTGTGAGGTCGCCCGAGTGAATGAGGAGATCGCCCTTCGGGATGGCGTAACGGGGCACTTTCGAGTGGGTGTCGGACATGCACACCACGCGGATGGGCAGTTTGTTCTTGGGTGGGAGGTAGGGTGCGCCCCGGAGGTAGAGCAGCAGGTTGTGGAAGATGGTGAAGCAGGTTGTGAGTGGGTGGTAGATCAATTGGTAGACGAGGGACGGAGGTGCGAAGGGGGAGTCGGGCGGAGAGAAGAGGCCCATCTTGCAAGTAAGATATGAGGGATAGCACCTCTTCTGCGGGATCACCGGAATGGAGAGTTGGGTGTTGTGCTAGATGAAGCGTTCATGTTTGTGACTCTGCGTCCGACAGGAATTCGGCTGAGGACCTTGGAAGTGATTTCGCAGAAGCGCTCAGCTGGGCTTTCGAGACTGTCTATGCTAGTCGGGTCCGGGGAAAGCCTGAATCGAACATGAGAGAGAGAATGGGACGCCTTCACAATCGTTCGCACTCGGTGAGGATGGAGCACAGTACGGATAGACTTACCGCCATGTCTGCCGCGTGTGGATGGCGCAGGTGGCTTGCCAGGAACAGCTTGAAATGTGGGAATCATACATTGCTCCATGACTGCAAACGAAGACATTAATCATGCTGAGCTCGGAATCCACCTCGTGTTTGTCGTTAGTCATGGTAGAGAAGAGAAGACTCGACAGTATCTCCGTCTGACGTCTACCCTCTCACACCCTCGCCGTCGTGAGTGAGCACCTTGCACACCAACAACAAACAAGCCTCACAGATACCCCACTACCGCTGCTTGCTATCCCACCTTGATTTATCACATACAAGTAAACCAACAATCCAAGAGCCTTCGCTGTGGCCCGACCCCGGCAGCACTCATAATCGATATCGCCATCGCCGACAGCGCCGACTCATGAGCTTCCTCAGCGTATAAGACGTCGGCCTCAGATCCGTCAGCTCGCTCAACCTCCGCCGAAGATTCACGATCAGTCGCGTTTCCCGTAACGACGTCAGTCGACTTGTCCTTGTCGTTTCGTTCTTGGGCGACCTGGCTTCGACATCCTCCCACACACGCTGGATGTGGTGACTCGATCCCCCGACCTCTGCTTTCGCTATCAATGCCCTCGCTCGAATAGCCGCCGGCGCATGGTTGGGTGCCCTGCTTCCATCCCACGAATCACATCCGTCATTCAGCAGCACGCAGCACTGGTCGCAGAATTGTCCATCGGCGCTTGTGCTCTTCCCGACCCACGCCTGACTGAAGCCGCAGAAAGCCGCAGCCGTCACATCGGGCACAGGAGGACCAAAGTCTAGGGACCACGAGGAGACGGAAAAGTTAGACATAACATCATCGCGCCTGGGCTGTCAGCATTCTTTCCGGCGCTTGATCGAGTGGCCCGTCCCCCGAAGCGAGCCCCGTCTGATCGTTCTAGAAGAGTGGGCATACACGCCGCCGTAACGACAAGTCGAACTCTCCCACGCTCCTCCGCAGATCCTATCACGATCACGCACCGCCGCACCAGGCCAGCCGGGGCTACCCTCGTGGCCCGACTGCGCCCAAGAAAAGTCATCCCCTTCTAATCTCGACTGCACCTCGAAATACCCTCCACAATTCCTCCATTATCGGAAGCTGGCCCTGCAAAGGGACCAGTCGCTCACAACCCCCACAGATTGCTGGCCACCAACGCCGCGGCCTTTGCCATGATGAACGGGACGGACCTGAAGAAAGCCGCCATCAACCAGGCCAAGAAGGTTGCGACCACCGCCGCCCTCGCGGCCAACGGCAACGGTCAGAAGAAGCGGCGAAAAGGCGACAACCTCAAACCCATCATCACCACAGACAGCGCGGCGTCGTCGAGTCTTCACGACAGCCCCACCCAAGCAGAGCCCGAGTAAGTTCACTTGCAAGCGTCACTGCCTCTGCCTCTCCGTCACACGCGCTTCGTCATCCCTGCACATGATATCGTGATTGATCGCAGATGCAATACTTCTCCTGTCCTGTTCTCCATCCAGCCCCCGAGACTGATCGTCGTCAGCATGGACTCTCCCTTACCTCACGCCAAGGCCCCGTCAAATAACTCACATATGATTCATAGATCCCCCTCCTCCTCCACCTCCGAAGACGACCCCGCCGAGACGACGGCAGACGAAGAGGACTCGGAAGACTACTGCAAGGGCGGATACCACCCGGTCCATGTCGGCGAAACATACAACAATGGCAAATACGTCGTGGTGCGCAAGTTGGGGTGGGGTCACTTCTCGACCGTCTGGTTGTCACGAGATACTGCCACTGGGAAACACGTCGCGCTCAAGGTGGTCAGATCGGCGGCACACTACACCGAGACCGCCATAGACGAGATCAAACTATTAAACAAGGTTGTCCAAGCCAATCCGAACCATCCTGGCCGCAGATATGTGGTCAGTCTCCTCGATTCCTTCGAACACAAAGGCCCCAACGGCGTGCACGTATGTATGGTGTTTGAAGTGTTGGGTGAGAACCTGCTGGGCTTGATCAAGCGCTGGAACCACCGGGGTATCCCGATGCCCCTGGTGAAGCAGATCACCAAGCAGGTCCTCCTCGGGTTGGACTACTTGCACCGCGAATGTGGCATCATCCACACAGATTTGAAACCGGAGAATGTTCTGATCGAGATCGGGGATGTCGAGCAAATTGTTAAAGCTTTCGTGAAAGACGAGAAAGAACCGACAAAGGACGACAACAGAAATGGGCGAAGACGAAGACGGACGCTGATCACCGGCAGCCAGCCGCTGCCGAGCCCACTGAATGCCAGTTTCACGAACCTGGACAAGTTGGGTGGCCATGGCCACCATCAGCCCAGCAGCCTCAATCAGGTCATCAATGATTCCGTCTCCAACAAATCAGCAGAGGGCCTCTCGATGCTTGAGCAATTGAAAATGAAATCGAAGGAGAACAAGCCGAACGAGGAGCAGACGGCAAGCGGGAAGACGAGAGAAGGCACGACAGACCCGCTCGAGAAGGACCTGGCCGGAGTCTCCCTGGACAGCAAGAAGTCGACCGACGCGGAAAAGGTGTTGAAGGCGGCCAAGAACGAGGACGATCCCGTGGGCGAGATCATTTCTGTCAAGATTGCCGACTTGGGCAATGCTTGTTGGGTCGGTCACCACTTTACAAACGACATTCAGACGCGACAGTATCGGTCGCCGGAGGTGATCCTGGGCGCCAAATGGGGTGCCAGTACGGATGTGTGGAGTATGGCATGCATGGTATGACAATGGCACGGAACCTACAAGCATGACACGCCACTAACGCATCGCAGGTATTCGAACTCATTACTGGAGACTATCTCTTTGATCCGCAATCAGGAACAAAGTACGGCAAAGATGACGACCACATCGCACAAATAATCGAGCTCCTCGGCCCCTTTCCCAAATCTCTGTGTCTCTCCGGGAAGTGGTCCCAAGAAATCTTCAACCGCAAAGGCGAATTGCGCAACATTCATCGATTACGACACTGGGCCCTGCCCGATGTCCTCCGGGAGAAGTATCATTTCTCGGTCGAGGAAGCCAAGAAGATTGGTGATTTTCTGACCCCCATGCTCGAGTTACCGCCGGAAGCGCGCGCGAATGCCGGCGGCATGTCGAACTCGGAGTTCTTGAAAGGCGTCAAGGGCATGGAGAATGTGAACCTCGATATCCCTCCGGGTTCCAAAGGCGAAGGAATCGAAGGCTGGGCATGTGAGGTCAAAAAGCGGTGATCTATGGCCTGCGCCGGCGGGCTGCGGGTTTCCAGTTCACGGGCTCGGTGATAAGCCCGGGAGGCTACGATGTGATTTTCCCAGCAGATTTTGGCATGCACTCGAGTGCCTTTATCTGACGGCGTTCTTTTTTTGTGTGTGTGTGAAGGAGATGCAAATGAACGAGGACGATCGCTGGACCAAGGAAAGACATGAGGCGCAAATACACGGTGTCCCGTACAGAATAAATCACGACATTCATGGACTGGCCGAGCGTCTGTTGATCATGACACTTGAATGACTATGAAGACTTTGGCTGCTCGCGGGAGGAGAACAGAATTCCGTGACATGCTGCCGCAGTCTGACAATTCTACTCTGCGAATTGGTATCGCACCATGACAAGACTGTACCATGCGATCTCTCCAGCCCGGTCTCAGAGCGCACTGGATCTCTTCTTGTCTTCCCACTTCGTCCCGGCACGAAAATGCGGTAGTCTCCACGACACCCTCCACATATCAATGAGCAGGGCAGATTCGATACAATTCGACCCAACATCCCGGCCCACGACTCACTGTACTGGGTGACTGGGTGGGTTTGAGGTGATCGAGAGCAGCGCGATGCCCCGGATTTGGCGCTACTAGGCGAATCAGGCTAGCGCTCCTGTTGGCCTATCGGAGAATTGCTTCCGCTCCTGTCTAACTAGATTCGGACACTCCGAAACCACGATTCACGAATTCTCGGCTCGTGGCTCGTGGTTATTTTCAGTTCGACGACTGGTAAAGTACTATGTAGGGAGATCATCATGCCGGGCAGATCCAGCCTATATCTACTGTTCTGCTGCGAGCGATCTACACGAGCGCCTCTTCCTTGAATCGTCCTGGAATCCTTTCCTCCACGCTATGATACTACGTACCCTGGACTGGGTATGTCGCTGTCGAAAAAGTCCGAGAAGTCGAGCTCCTTGGTATGGTCGTTGTGTTGCCCTCGTGCTGCCCCAGGACACGATTTCTCCTTCTGTCTGGACTCTTCTTCGGTTCGTAAGAGCCGGAGGACGAATGACGAAGGAATGGACTACTCAAAGCAGCAATTGCATAGCCCTGGCACCCTCATCCTTGTCCCTTCCATCGGCCTTTCATGCTCTTTCGTACGTCGACCTGGAATGCCGCCTCAACGCTATCAAGTGCTATGAGGACTTCCATGCAGCTGGGATGGCACTCTGCATATTCAAGCGGCATTTCGATCGGCTCCTCGAGCGTATTAGTACTTTATGTAAAGTCGAGTAGCCCGTGTGGCCTGTGTAGCCATTGGCGTATCTTCCTCTACCGGACGTGGTAAATACTCACACCTTCGATTCAGCCATCGACGGTGTATTGCTAACGGCGGCTCCGGGACATATGTATCCAGCCCCAATCTTCCCTCCTGTGATCCTCGCAGGTGTCTTGGATCTCACGATGAGACCTTCATAAGAGACTTGGCACGCTGCGTATATCGTCCATCACGCTGCTCTACCCACGAAGCCAACAGCCAGTCACTACAGTACTTTACACTTTCCCCGACCGGATCTGAAAGGCGGGACTTCGCTAAAACCCAGGTTGCCGTCAATCGACCTTGGACACAGGATCCGCAGTGTACCATCGAAGGTTACCGGATAAAGTGCAGTACCTATTGAGAATCGACAACAGGAAACCTTCGTCTACGAAGCATCTATCCCAGATCATCGACCAACCCAGCATACAGTACCCATAACCAAATACTTGTACCCACCCATGACGACCGCATTCCCAGGCTCGGGTCAGCACCAAAACGCGCTCAACAATAAATGGGAACGCCGTGGACGAGCACGGTTTGCACAGAAGTGAAACGTCAGTATGTGCAAAAACACCCAACTGCTATCTAACAGATAGGGATGGGTTGGTACTGGCAGCTGGTCTCTGGCTATAGCCCACAGTACCGTACCGTACCACACCTAAAAAGCACGACCACTGCAGTAAGCCCAGTGTATGAGTACTCGGACTCGGCCTCGGCCCGCAGAAGTACAAGCACGAGCACAAGCAGAGGTACCACTACCACCACATACTGAGTACTGGATCATAATCACAATAGCCGCCAGCCCAGCCCAGTCACACCAGCGATTGCCGACCCGCCGACTGACCGACCCACCAACCGACCTCTACGCCGCAGATAGATACATCACGCGAATGGGAATGAAATGGAATTGGACGGAACATCACGACTCACGACTCACGACTCACGACAATATCGACCCGACCGTCTATCTGAGAGCCCCACGGATCCATGTGTAGTTCCTCACTCGTCCACTCGTCCACGTCGCACATCACTTCACATCACATTACATCACACCACATCATACCACAAGCCTCTTGAGTCTTTCTCGGATAAGGTGTCTTCCCGCCACATCTCACGTCGTACGAAATAAGGCTACATAGGTAAGTACATACCCTACTCAAGCATACTGGAGACATTGACAATATAGAACACACTCCTCTCGTCGAGCAAGTCAAGTGCCGACTTATCGTTGGGAACGAAGAGGGTTATGACTGGACTGCGAATTAGCTGCTATGTAGCTGCTGCTGCTGCTGCTGCTTCTTCGCCGCTGGACCAAAAGACAGCTTCTCTCCTCCTCGCTGGTCGAATGCTTTCCGGGACAACTACAGTACTATGACAGTTGGGTGATCTGTATATATCGCATCCGAATAAAACGCTTGTCCACCCACTTACTGCGGATTCTCAAACTTGTATCTTCTATACTCTACATCTCCGTCTGTGCTCCGCCCGCCTATAACTCTGGTTCGGTACATTATCCCTCTTGAGAAATTTCTGGTTCATTCACAAACACCACCTGCGCAATGTTCAATGAGCCAGAAAACAGGCCGATGAGATTCGTCCTTCACCAGGGATTGCATCTTATAGTACATCTTGCGTCATGTGCCGCCTTATAAACCCCGGGGTCCGTCAATCCAACTTGGTCATTTCTAAAGGGTGCAATGTTCCTCGAAATGGCCTCTTGCCCTGTTGCCGTCCCCCGATCCACGAACAGTCCGGCGCACGTCGCACCGGGAGCGTTGACTCCCATACCATCCAGGGCCATCGGTAGCACAGGGTCTTGACTCAAATGCTTCTTCCTCTCGCTTGGACATTGGCGTCCCCATTGATATTGACTTTTTCCTCAACCGATACAAACTGTGGTTGTACTACAGTTGTCTCCTGATCAGATGGATTGGAAACAGCCGTGCCGGCTTCAGGTTGGGCGTTTTGGGCATTGTCAAGGTCTCGCACCAGCGCGTCTCCAGCGTGCGGGCCCCCAGAACTGTCTTCGGCATTCACCTCCATAAGGTCACCATTGGCGCTGTTGTTTGTATACTTCTGCTTGGCCGCCTCGCTCTGCAAATAACTTGCTCTTCGTTGCATCTCGGCCTCTTGCTCATGCTTATCGCTTACATTGACGGCCAAAAAGCTCTTGGGAAGTTGAACTGTGTTAAATTTGGCCTTGAGGGACGAGATGACCTCCTTCCAATCTTGATGATTGGTCAACGATCGACGCGGCGCGGAGCCTATGGCGTGCTTCGAGTCCAGGGAAACGTCCAGGGGGTCGACAGTGTGGCAGCCAGGGGAGATGGAGATGCGAATCGAATACGTGGACTCGGCCGTTTCGGCGTCCTTGGCTTCGTAAAGCTCGAAGCAGATTTGCGAGAGGTAATCGAGCTCCGGAATGGTCGATCGCTTAATCTTCGTATGTATCCCGCCCTCCATGATGCAGTTGAGTAAAGTGTAAATGTGCGACTCTTTGGTAAAATACACGAATGACTTGGCGTCCACCGAGGCTTGTAGTTCCTCCAGGTCATCGACGATCTCGCGTAGCAATGGTAAAGACGTCAAAAGGCCGATTTCGAGTTTCTCGTCGTCACTGATGCCATATTCCTGGGGCCCAATGTAGTCGAAGAGGATTTTGCTGTACCGGTATAGCTCTCGGAGGCGGCCGAGTTTCTGATCTTGCTTAGAGCGACTGTCTCCAGATCCGGGGAATAATTTGAAGTAGGAAGCCCCCTGTTCCCACGTGGTCAAAGGAGGTGTTGGTGGAGCTTGCTTCAGGACCGACTGTCTTCTTAGGCCGATCTTATGCGCGAGGCTGTGTCTACCTTCACCAGCAGGCGAGACCACACTCTCGTGACGGGGGCTGTGCGAGGGAGAAGGCGCGTCGTCGGCTCGTTCAGGTTCAGGTGAAGTGGTGGATGATAGCCCTTCCTCCTCTTTGGCCATCTCGTCCAGAAGCGATTGACCGGGTGTGAAGACCCACTCCAGAAACTGTTTGTTGTGAAGGGCATCATATTTCATGGTGTCGTAGAGCTCGGAGATCTTGCTTGGATCTGCCTTCTCCGTGTCACAAAACTCCGAGAACAGTTTCTCCCATCGTTCTTTGAAGAGCTCGGCATCTTCACCGGTACACCATCGAGACTGTATCGAGGCAACGGCGACGATGCTTCCATTATCCTTGGCATCGGCGGGCCCGTTCAATGCATTGAGCGAGGCGACAGCGCCGGTGCTTAGCTTCTTGAAGTTGTGCCGCATGACCCGACGGTGAAACTTGAGCAGTTCGACGACACTCTGCATGACCACATATGGCTCTGCAACGTTCTTCGGCCAGGCAAAGGAGTCCGGAACGGTTCCTTCTCGAAGTAGATGCTTAAGCTTCTTCTTGACCTTGTCCATCACATCCTTTGCGGCGTTGGAATCGTCCAAAAGGTCTTTTCTGACCTGGATGAAGTCTTCCGAGATATCCTGTCGGTCCAGGAAGGCGGCGGCCCAAATCTGGGCACTTGTCTTTACGCGCTTCTCAGAGCTGGTGAAGATTCGGACCTCGTCAAGTACCTCTTTATTGAGCAACTTGAAGTCGTCCCGCATGTTGGTTCCAAGATCCTGTGACTGGTATCTAGCCGAGTGCGTTGGTTCTCCGCCCCATTTCATGACCAACTGCAGTTTGTCGAGCACGAGATCGTTCTCAGCCGCTGAAAAGCGGGAGAAAGTAGCGCCGGACATGGAGTCGCTCCTGGTATTGACGCGGCGGATCTCCTTATTACTGGACGTTGATGCATGCCTCTCGACAGGACGGGCTTCTTCGTTTGGTGCAACCTCCTCTTCTGCGATGATCGGAGGGCTAGCCAATGGCTTGGAGTCCGACATCTCTTCCGGCTTTCGCTTGCGGAACATTGGCTTGATTTGTACCTTTGTGCCTGGTTGGTGCATCTTTTTCGCCAGTGCGTTTTGCAAGTTCCGCAACTTGTCTGGGTCCTCAAGTTTGTCCCGTAGTGCAATCTTGACCGCTGTCTGAACGCTAGCCAATGCAGCCTCGCCTTTCAAGAGTACTTCTTCATGATGACCTTTGAGCAGATCAGCAAACACTTGCGAATGAGCGGTCAACTTCAGCTTTTGTTTTGGTGTCCGGTCTGCATGTCTGATAACCGTTACAACACCCTTGAGTTTCCATGAGTGTTTCGAACTCGGTAACGGAGGGTCAGAAGTGGTCTCCTTGGCGGCGGCAACGGGCTCTGGTGCCGTATCGACTTCCGGAGCCGGAACAGCTGGTGGTGGGAGAACGCTCTTGTCCATTCCCACTGGATGAATAGCTGCTTGAGAGCCCTTTTCTATGCTTGGTGGGGAACTTATCGGTGTCGTCATAGCAGACGGCTTCGAAGAACCAGAAAGGCCGGACGGATGATGGCGAGAAGAGTGCGGCAAGTGTTGTGACAACTTTGTCATGCTTGGCGACTTGAGGATTGTTTTGAAAGCCGACCGCGCTGAGTTGCTGGTCCCTTGACGGCGTTGCGCGGGGTCCACACTAATTTCAGACACCGGATCTTCGAAGACAGCGTTGTCTTCCTTGAATTTGTGCTGGATGAAGATGTGTCTGAGAATCTTCGCGCAGTCATTGTAATAGTCTTCATTGTCTTTGACAAAACTCCACCCATTCACGTCGATGATGTAGCTGGCGGTTCCAGTCCGTAACAGATCGAACCCACAGATGCGTTGCCCAAATGCCCTAGATACTTTAGAGGCCATTTCCTTTTCGGCAGGAGTGAGCTTCGTCACATATCTGAGCTCCTTGCCGTGTGTGTTGCGGCGGACAAGACCATCCACGACCGGTGACTTTCTCGTTTCGGCATGGCAGTAATCTGGACCAACCGTGTACGCTTTGACGTCTTCAGCATTTTCCGTTTTGAGAAACTGTTCATAGATGTAGCTGCTGTTTGGTTCCTTGAGGCATCGTGGGACGGTCAAATCTGGATCGAACTCGGAGGATTTGTTTCCAATCTTCCGGAACAACCGTCGGGCACCACCATCTTGACTCCGAGGAAAGTAAATGATGACGTTGTGGTCCTCTCCGTTGACAGGCTTCTCTACAAATGGCTTTTTGATTGATCTGCCATCGACAACCAGGGTGTCGCCGTCGTCAACCAATTCGACGTGTTTTGTCATAGGTGCACCACCGCCGGTGCCATCCTCAGCGCCTTCGAGGACGACCCCTGACATCTTCTTCACGAGCTGCGCAAGTTCCGGAGACTCGAGCTTCGGACCGCCATCGCGGTTGACCTCGATCCTCTTGGGAGTCGGAATCTGCATTTGATCCAGGATCTTTAGGCACAATCGCCGATCCCAGAGGACTTTTTGCATAGCCAGATCATTGACAACGAATGGCTTCCGCAGCTTGACATACGCGATAGCCTTGTCAAGTGGGAACCCGTCAGAGAAGAATGAAATCAGGTAGTCACTGCATCATGTTAGCAGAGCGCGTGCGAGCATGGGCTACCACTCACCATATCGGCCAGTTTTCGACGTCTGGATTTGTCAACAACTTGTACAAAGCACGCGAGTGGGGACATACCTTCGTCGAGAATGGCCTTGTCGCCAAAAACGATCACTTCAAACTCACCATCGCCTTGCAAGCGAGTCAAAATCTGGCGACTAGGGCGACTCCTTGCTTTCACATCAAGTGCGCAGACACCGATCCTGCCTACAGGAGTCTTGACCTCGGAATTGATGCTCTCATTTTTGGAGGAGCCAGTGGTGCTCAGACGACGAGTGGAGGATAGAGAACGGGGCTTATTGAATCTCGGAGGCCGCACAGGTAGCGCAGTCTCGGCACCTTCGACCTTGGCGGTAGTCCCCAGGGATTGGCCCGTTGGTGCCAAAGGAAGCTGGGTTTCACTCCTGGGAGCAGTTGGGCTGGCGGAAGCAATCTGAGATGAGAGGTTTGACACTATATCTGACTGATTAGGAATGCTTGGGTTGAACGGAGGAGGTGAAAGCACTGGCAGACCTGGAGCATGTGACGTGGACGCGGTAGTCGTTACCACAGTTGGGTCATGAGCGGTTGTCGCAGCATACGCAGTGACGGAGCCGTTATATGGGGTGGACCGGTCCCCTTCCAGGCTCTTGACAGATGCTGGAGGGCTTCTAGCGGTCTCCTCTGATTTCCTCATGGAGAGGGCTGACTGAACCGAGGCCGATAGTCTTCGGTCGGCTAGAGGCTTGGTGCTCGGAGGCGGCATACTGATGCTGGAGCGGTCGACCGAAGCCTTGGTAGTCCCGGAATGAGCACCCTTGCGCACCTCGGGATTCCTGTTCGCGGCCAACAAGGAATGTGTCGACGGTGTCCGCCCGGTAAGCCGCTGGGGAGGTCGGGGAGCAGATGTGATAGAAGAATTTGCCGAGTGAACGTTGGGAAGTGGGTTGGCGTCGATAAAGTTGTGCTCTGACGTATTGGTTGGGGTTCGTCTGAGAGGCGAATGGCCCTCCATGGCGAGATGAATCAGAGGTGGCTGATACGTGCACGGTGTACTGTTCTAGTAGATGGAAGGAATACCCGACGTCGGTAGCGATGGTCTCGGTGAAGACTGTCGATTGCGGACAGATGGTCGAGACAGCTCATAAAAATGCAGTCAACGAATGACGATATAAAAGTAACACGGCCGGCGGCGGTAACCTGATCTCGCCGGATATCAAACCCCGAAAGAACATGTGTCGAATGTGAAGGCAAGATGAAGATGAAAAGACAATGGCCGCATGCTGCCCATCAATGCCGTGTCATATTTGCCAGGTCAAGCACCGTCGTTGGATCGTGGGTCCCATTGAAGCAGCCACCACCACAGCCGAAGCCGATGACGACGGAAAATCTGGGTGGTGAGCTGATGAGTAAGTGGGGGACGTGGCTCTAATAGACGAGGGGCCCGCCTGGAGGGTGGGATGCCCAACAGTGCCAGGGGGTGCCTTTGGACTGGCATTGGCCTGGGCGGCCTGCTTAGGCACTGCTAGGGCACCTGCAGAGCCTTCAAATGCACGTCATTGGCGGCCCTGTCATTCTGCCGGGCGGTGAGTCTTTCAGCCTCGCGGCGGATCGAAAAAAATCACTGGCGGCCAGAAATGGTAATTACGCCCTTCCACGACCGTATGAGTATGTGCCGCTTGTGACGGGCAGCTCACCTGGGTAGAGCTCAACATGGACGAGGCTGTTGAGCTTCCACTTGCGAAGCGACAGCGTAGAGAGCAGGATGGCACCGGAAAGAGGCCTGCGACTAGCTCAAGGCTGTTCGCTCCGTTCAGAGTCAGTCTTTATCACACGACTGAGGTATCTTCTACTGACACACCCTCTCCAGACCCTGGGACTAGTGTCGCCGACCAATGTGCCTTTTACTTCGGTCCCGCTCGGCAAGACGACGTTCCAAATCACCACCTCGATTGGGACCTCGCTGCAAACGTACGACCTGCGCCGAGGCCTAAACCTCGTCTTTCTCACTCGGCCGCAATGCCCCGGCACTATTACTGCGACTTTCGCCTACCGAGACCGAGTCTTCGTTACCTGGGGAGGCTCGCAGCCGAAAGAGCCCCGAGGACTGTGGGTTTTCAAGAG
Source organism: Cladophialophora carrionii CBS 160.54 (assembly GCF_000365165.1). NCBI lineage: Eukaryota > Fungi > Ascomycota > Eurotiomycetes > Chaetothyriales > Herpotrichiellaceae > Cladophialophora > Cladophialophora carrionii. The sequence goes on from NW_008481830.1 coordinate 2,890,500, forward strand.
AGGGCAGCTGGTTGCAGAACTAGACATCCAGCATACCCATCCACAGGAGATACGCCAGCTAATCGTCTTCGGGTCCTGGCTCGTCGGCTGCGGTTCAGAGTCCATTGAGGTCTGGAAAAGCGAGTCGTACGAGCATTATACTTCGATCAGTACTGGGTCCGGAGGGTCGTTGGCCGGCCAGGTCTGTACTCTGCCAACATTTCTGAACAAGATCTTCGTTGGGACAAAACATGGTTCAATTGAAGTCTACAATGTCAGTACAGGAAGGCTTGTCCACACAATTCTTGCGCCCTCGGCACGATCCGGAGCTGTCACTGCCCTTGCCCCCGCGCCGGCGATCGGTTTATTGGCCGCATCATACGCCGATGGCTCCCTCAATATCATCGATGTCGAAGCCGACGAGACAGTTCTGGAACTGCGCCACAGCAACAACAGGAAGCCAATAACCTCCATCACGTTTCGAACGGACGGGATGGGTGCTGGGGAGGATGGGCGAAAAGGGGGGATCATGGCCACGTCCAGCATCGAAAGCGGCGATATCACACTCTGGGATCTCAATCGTGGAGGTAAAGTGGTTGGAGTCGTCCGAGGTGCTCACGAGACCTCCAGCCTGGGTCAAGGCACTGGCGTGAGCAAAATCGAGTTTCTCGCTGGGCAACCCGTTCTGGTTTCCTCAGGTTTGGACAACGCCCTCAAATCATGGGTATTCGACGAGACTCCCTTCTCACCAACTCCGCGTCTTCTCCACCACAGAAGCGGACACGCTTCCTCTATTACAAGGCTCAAATTTCTCCCCGCGGCATCAGACGGCTCCGACGCAACTGGAAAGTGGCTCTTGTCTGCATCCCAGGATCGAAGTCTCTGGGGATTCTCGCTTCGCCGCGACGGCCAAAGTACAGAACTCAGTCAAGGCGCCATCATGCACAAAGCGAAAAAGTCAGGTCTCCTCACAGACGACGCGTCAGCGGTAGAAGACTTGAAAGCACCACCTATCATCGACATGGCCTGCTCACTAAATCGAGACGGTGGGATGGGCTCGGTCACTGGCCCAGTCTGGTCCAACTCGAAGAACGTCAGCGCCGAAGAATCCGGAATGACCGGCTGGGAAAGCGTCATTACAGCCCATGCCGATGACAAGGTCGCCAGGACGTGGTCCTGGGGACGAAAGAAAGCAGGCAGATGGGCGTTTGAAACGGGCGATCACAAACCAGTTACCAGCGTCGCCATAACTGCTTGCGGAACCTTTGCCGTTGTCGGCTCCGCTGGCGGCAGCCTCGATATGTTCAACTTACAGTCGGGGGCGCATCGACAACGGTACCCGCCACGACTCACGCCCGCCCAGGCGAAGCAATTAAAGCAGCAGCAGCAGCAGCAGCAAGCAAATCCAGAGCAGGCAGCTGCTGTACCTCGTGGCCACCGAGCCGCCGTTACCGGCATCGTGGTCGACAATCTGAATCAAACCATGGTGAGTGCCAGTTTGGACGGCACAATCATCATCTGGGACTTCTCCTCCGGGAAGATCGTCGAACGGAAAAGCTTCGGCGACGCCGCGCCGACTGCGATCCGATATAATCCCGTGTCCAGTCTCCTAGCGATATCATGCGACGACTTGTGCATTCGCGTCATTGACATCGAAACACGCAAGGTCGTCCGTGAGCTCTGGGGTTGCACTGGCCAAATCTATGATTACTGCTTCTCCCATGATGGGCGATGGATCGTCGCTGGCTCCATGGACTCTGTCGTGCGCGTGTTCGATCTTGCCACGGGCCATCTGATCGACGCGTTCAAGACAGCAGCGACATGCACAAACATGGCGTTCTCCAGCACTGGCGAATTTCTCGCCACGACCCACGCCGGGAGTTCAGGGATATTCATCTGGACGAACAAAGCTCTCTTTACGCACGTGCCGACACGACAGATCGACGACATCAAAGGGATCATCGACCTCAGTCAGACGCCTGCCGCATTCAACGCAGCGAGTCAACTTGCCATTGACGAATCCAGTGTGGCTGCAGAAGAGGCAGAAGAATTCCTAGTTGACGGCATGGATGTCTCGTCGAAACTCGAACAGTTGGACAAGTCCCTCCTCACGCTCTCCCTCCAGCCTCAATCCCGGTGGCAGACTCTCTTGAACCTCGACAGCATCCGCGCAAGGAATAAACCCATTCAACCTCCGGAGAAACCCAAAGCCGCGCCTTTTTTCCTGGGCACGTCCGCAAGCCTCGCTAACGGCGGTGACACGCCTCGTCTCAACGGACCTGAGCCAAAGGCCGTCGATGAGACCGAGCGCTCTCGCATTTCCCGCATGGCTGTATCGAGCATCGCTTCTGGCAGCGACCTCTCCTCTCTCCTGGAAAAGTTCTCCCGAGATGCCGAGCGCGACCCCGCCGCCCTAGCGACATACCTTTCCGCCCTACCACCGTCGGCGGCAGACCTTGAAATCCGCTCCATCGCGCTCTCTGAGATGCCCGCGTTCATCACCTTCCTTACCGCCCAGCTCCGCGCAAGAATATCCTTTGAGTTGGTGAATACGTGGATGAATGTGTTCTTGCGCGTCCATGGGGATTTCGTGTCTGAAGTGGATGAGCTTCGGCGCGCGGTCATGACCTGGCGAGACGTCATGCTGGAGGAGGAGCGACGTTTGGCCGAGTTAGTAGGGTATAGCCGGGGGGTGGTTGAGTTTCTAAGGAGTGCGAGATAGAAGAATCTGCGACTACTTGATCGCACACAAAAGCCAAGTTCCTCTGCATCTCGGGTTTTAGGGTAATCAGGAATGTTCTTCCATCACGTTGATACCCAGAACGCGCCAGAGAGAACCGATGCCCCGAGCATGGTCCGCATGTCAATCGTAAGAGGGACAAATTCTTGCTGTGATTGGAAGCGACCGTGGTGTGTGTGCCTTGAGGTCACATTCGGACCGCGGACTCCCCAGACATGTGAAAGCGTCTGAGACCAGCTCGCGCAGAATTGTCAGTAGGCACTGTCGCGCGCTTATTTCCCACACTCTGTTTTCCAGCCATCCACTACCAACCCTAAGTCGGACGCGACTAAAAAATAAAAGATACGTCACGTTGTTCTTCCGGTTATGGCTGCCGGCGCTGCTGCTGCTGCCGCCGCCGACATATGCGGCGAAGGAATACGTTGGAACCTGCAGAAGTTTGGTCAGGCTCGTTGCCGCACGGTACGCCCAAGTGATTTAGTTGAAGCGTTTGCGCAATGCGAAGAGAAAACGGCAGAAACCTCTGACCTAGCTTAGACTTACCATAGGGGATCGCAGTACAGAAACGTCGTCTGCAGCCTCTTGATCTGGCCCTTGACCCACTCGAGCTGGCCGTCTCTTAACACGATGGACTCGGCGTCATCCTCCGGCTCGGCCAGCCTGTAGATATCGACCAGGTGGGAGAAGATCATCCAGCCACCCGACGCGGCGGCCCTCATCTTGAAATCACTGCCCTCGAGATCTGGGATACGGCGCGTTTCTCCCGTCGACGGGTCTGTCACGGTTTTGCTCGGCATCGCGACGCCGGAGCTGTACATCGGGTTGGTGGGCACAACCGTGTCGCCCAGGTGGAATGGGACTGTCTCGCAGATGCAGTCGACGAGTGATTGGACTGCGGCGTTGGCTTTGGCCAGGTACGCTCGATAGTTGGCTTCTGCCAGGAGCGTGGGCTCATCGGCAAGGGATTGGCGGATCATTTGGAGGACGGAAATCCGGCGCGAGGCATGCAGATTGTACACTTCAGCTGCGGCCAAGTCCTTCCAGACCGCGCATTTAGTGCCATAGAAGCCGGCCGTCAGAATGGACGGCGGGACCTCCTCACGGGAAACGAATAGTGGCAGCCAGTCGGGGGAGGTGATGGCACGTTTCCATGTCATGAATAGTTCGTCGATGCGGATGGCATCGGCAATGATGTCCTCGTACGCTTTTCGACGCTGTGCTCTCGTCATGGTAGACGAGGCGTCTCGGCGTAAGGCCCACAGACGGGCCTGGGTATTGACGGTCTCGATGGTGAGCACGTCGAGCTGGGCTGCTCTGCTTTCGCCAATGGCGGGGTGGGAAAAGATTTCCTCCGATCCCGCTGGCATTGGGATTCGGTGCGAAAGTGAATAATCGAGGAAATTGTGTCGGGTCGCATTGGTGAGGGCCCTGCCAACGATGGAGGCATAGTTGGACAACCCCCTATGTTTGACCAAAGCCAGTGCTCCGTCCTTGTGCTTGCCGTACTTTGTCGGGGCATTGCGTACATAATGTAGCACGAGAGAATCGTAGAGGTCAAAGATCAGTATGGTCATCAACAGTTCATCCATATTCTTCTCTGTGGGATTGTTGATTGCTTCTCGTGTCGCCGCTATGGCCTCGGTGAACAGTTTCCGTGCTGGTCGGGCATCGCAGCCTTGGAAACTCCACATCATGGTTATGTTGACCGTCACAGCCGCGGTCGCGAGTCTCAGGGGCGAGTTTGCAGACGACCTAAGATACAGTGGCTGCCACAGTAGTGCGAAGGAATGGTGAAGGTGGGGGTCGTAGATGGTTCCAGTGTAGAACCGGAAGAAGAAATTAATTGAGGCATCCTCGGGACTTTGCTTCAGTGATTCCGGAATCGACAATAGAGGAACCGTCTGCTCGGTTTCTGAGGACCTTGCAGGACGAGATTTCCCCAGCTGCAGTGCCTTGCCGTGACTGCCTCCACGTTCTTCCGGAGTCGCAGAATATATGATCCATTGGAGCGGGCCTTGTGGTTTGGTTGTGGCCGAGTCATTCGACGCTGTTGAAGTGGTGCCTGGCGAGATCTCCGCTGTCAGGTCGCTACCTGGAGTGCTGCTAGCCGGATCTGCCTCTTCCGCGACGTTCTGCTTCTTTACTTTCCGTATCACAACCTTGTTTTGATTCCGGTGCGCGCCGTCAAACACATCTCCGTACCCGGGGCACACAGTACGTCGTCGGATACAATTGTTGCACGATGGTTTCCCTTGATCACACTGTGCACTTAGTATTGATACTCAATGCATGCGAATCGCCAGGGCAGATTATGGACTCACTTTCACACGACGCATTCGGCATGCCTTGCACCCAGCGCTAGGGCCGTGGTACACCATCCTTGACCCAAGGCGGTGCTGAAGAGGGACCACTAGCGGAGACTGTGTTCCGACGTGTCCTATCGCAAGCCTCTCCTGTAATTGCCACGATATATAGACATGGCGGTCGTTAGGCAGCACAATTCCGGATTAGCGAGCCAATGCTTAACACCGCGTCAGCCACAGCGAAGTCGTCGTCGGATCTCTAGGGGAATGCACGGCTGGACCAATAGCAGGTATCATCGGAGGCAGAGCCGACCACACGCCCACTGGCCGTTCTGTCTTGGAGATTGTGTTTCAAGGCCTGATTCCCTGGGCATGGAACGGCCGGATAGAGATGAAAGGCTTGAAGGTTTCTCGACCGGTACGAAGGCTGTCGCCCAGCTGTCAGGCGTTGGAAGGGGCTGCATATGTGGCGCCAGAAATGACAAGCTCGCGTGGTCCGTACACTAGGTCGTAGAAAGTTTCGCCCGTGCGTACCGTGATACAATCTGTCGCAAGCCGTCGCTATTTCGGGTTAGAACCTTCAGACAAGCACGGAGCGAATATGCGCCCGAGAACCTTGGGAGGCAGACCTGGCAGCTAGTCTATCCTCTTTGATTGTGTTGTGCTTTGTCAGGTTGTAATGAGCGTGGGAGAAGCCACAGAGCGGTGATGATGTAGGCCGGCCAGGACTTCCTATACCATTGCTTTGCCAACAGAACAGCACGAAGAAAACAAGAACAACAGATGAGGGACCGGAAAGCAACAACGATCTTCCGTTCCCGCTTTCTACACCGAGACAGTACGTCACGTTTTCGTGGCTTAGTCAGTGTCCCGTTCCTGATGCAGCAGTACCGTTTAATACGAGATACGAGAGACACATATTTCCAGCCGCAGTCACAATAATTCTCACAGCGCCTCGTATTTCGGCTCTACCACTGTCTACACAATCAGGCCGACCATTCCCATGGCCAGGCCTCACATTGCACGTATCAGCCAAGGTCCTGGCACATCCACATGACGCCAGCAGCCTGCATTGGGCTATATTTTGCGACTTGGTCACTTTGTCAGTGACAGCCCACCTGGGGTGTTGTTCGCTCATCGCAATACAGCAGCCAAAGGGTACCAGGTATCATTTGGCCTGAACGAGGTACGCAACCAGGCGCAGCGCTGCAGCCACAGCATCATCTTGCTCACCACGAAGTAAGTTTGGGGGAGTTATGTGACAGTCAATGCGCGTCGTTTTAGGGTAGCAAAACAGATAACATGGCATGCCTTTTCGCGAGCTTCAGCATTCTACATCACGAGTATAAATGGTCAAGTGTCTCCTTTCCACTCTTCCGCCGCCATTTTCACTTTCAGAACACGATCAGCTTGAAGCAAGAAGAACCAAGAACATCGTTCAAAATCATTCCTCATCAATTCCCTACCCTGACCCCCAACCCTCAACATGTCGAACGAAACAGTGTGGAACCAGGAGACATGCACGGAAATCACTGAATACTGTCCTGTCGAGTTGTCTGTATACGGCTATCACCCTGATATAGGCGCCAACGGCTTTTTCCTCGGCTTCTTTGCTCTTTTCGCCCTGATCAATCTGGGTCTCGGTATTCGGTACAGGACCTGGAGTTATATGGTCGCCCTGACGGCGGGCTGTGTCTGTGCGTCGATTGGTTACGTTGGCCGTATCATCTTGCACGACAACCCCTTCAACGATTCCGGATTCATTACTCAGATTTGCTGCCTGATCATCGCCCCAGCGTTCAACTCGGCCGCCATATATCTCACCCTCAAGCACATGGTTCTCTGCTTTGGAGAGGAATTCTCGGTGATAAAGGCGCGCTTCTACACTTACATTTTCATCTCAGCCGATCTGCTGTCGCTTGTCCTGCAAGGTGCTGGTGGTGGCATTGCATCGACTGCCGACGATGACGACCCATCTATGCAACAAACCGGAGACGACTTGCTTATGGCCGGCATCGCTTGGCAGGTGGTTGCGTTGTTTTTCTTCGGCTGCATGGCCGGTTGGTATGTTATGCGAAGATGGAAGGCCCACAAACAGCATCCCCTCTCACCAGAGGCTGCCACCACAATCAAACAACGCAAGTTTCGACTATTTGCCTTTGGCGTGGGCTCAGCGTGGTTCGCCATCTTCATTCGATGTATCTACCGGATTGTCGAGATGGCCGGCGGCTGGGGCAATGATGTGATGCAAGACGAGGCCACGTTTATCGTGTTCGAGGGATGGTAAGTCCTTCAAGATCGAGTTTGATATGTCCTCCAACTGACGACCCCACAGCTTCATGGTGTATGCCACCATTGTGCAGACTGTCTTCCATCCTGGCTTCTGCTTCCCACGCCTGTCTTCGAGCTGGACTCCGGCAATGGCAGAGAAGAACTCACAAGATGTATCCATGGAGAGTGTTTGTCGGCCTGGAGGAAGTGTGTAGAGGCAATGTTCCAAGCACTAAACACTTGCTCTGTACGGGTTGGAGCATATCCCGGAAGGACCTAGGAACGACGACTAGAAGGGTACGTAGGGCTCTGAAGAAAGTCTAGACGGCATGCTTGTTCGAAGTCCATTTCATTGCAACAAAGATCGGTGTTCGCGTGGGCATTCAAGGTGCAACAATGTTCTCAAGGGAATCTGAACACAATAGACCAAAGAGTAATTTTCGTCCCACTGCGGGCACATGTTTATCTCGGATCCATAGCGGGGTGACATTTGAAAATCAGGCACCCAGATACTCCGTCATTTGAAAGTAACCGGACCCCACCTCGACGCCAATTCATTCACTGTTGATTCGGATCACACAACACACATCACACACAACACTTCATCTTCATCTTTTCTCTCGCCCGGTACCTACCTAACCGCGCCTTCGACCGACCTACGAAATCCCCCTATACACCGGACCCAAGCCCAGCAACAAGTCAGGCCTTTTGCTCCGACCCGGTTGCCCGCACCCCCCTCGCTTGACTCTTGTATCTGTTTACTCTTCCGACACAACCTGCAACCGCCGCCCTCGTCACAGGCCGGACAGACCTCTCATCAGAACACCTCTCTCAACCATGTCTTGGCAAGGTGAGCCACTACCCACCCGTCAGCCACAAAGAGAGGCGGAGTCAACAGACTAACATGATTACCATCTCCCAGCATACGTTGACACCAGGTACGGCCATCCCGAACATGACAAACCGCCCTAGCCTCGCCCACTATACTAACCAACTGGCCCTCCAGCCTCGTCGGCACCGGCCACGTCGACCGAGCGGCCATCTTCAACGCCGAAGGTACCTCCGTGTGGGCCACGTCGCCGAACTTCCAAGTCACGCCCGCGGAACTGCAAGAGATTGTCGGCGCGTACAAGGACACCAGCTCGCCGAAAAAGGTCCAGTCCACAGGCCTCCACATCGCAGGCCAGAAGTACATTGTGATCAAGGCCGACGACACGAGTCTATACGGCAAGAAGGTAGGCAAGGGCCGCCGCGCGGCGCATTGCGGGGGACAACGAGCGAAGTAAAACAAAGGGGCGAAAGCTAATGAACTGTTGGCGATTGACAGGGCCGAGAAGGCGTCGTGATCGTCAAGACGAAACAAGCCCTCCTGATCACACACTACCCGGAGACCGTCCAGCCCGGCACGGCAGCCAACACCGTCGAGAAACTAGGCGCCTACCTCGTCGGAGTGGGATACTAGGCTGCACCGACGCACGGGGAAGCATAGATGGAGAAGTGCAAGGCAAGAACATGCAGCGAAGTCGAAGTGAAGTCTCGGCCAGACAACCTCAGACAAGTCAGCCGAGGGAGAGTGAGTCACAAAGCTACAGAATTCAGCCAGATGACTTGACATGGTGGGAGGGGATGGAGGGAGGGAGGGAGGGAGTGACGCGAAGTTGGACTGGAAAATCCAAGTGACATGAACATCAATCAGCGAGCAATTCTTGACGACACGACCAGCATACCACCGGAGTATTGAATCTTTGCTGTTTACCCTCCGTCCCTCTTCTGTTGCGCGGAAATTGCGGCATTTTGCGATTCTCTTTCTCCCCCGGCCCGGCTACAGTAAATAAGGTATGGCATCAATTGAGTAGATTCTTTCTACAGTCAGCCACCCCAGTGTCCATGGCTTTCACTTCCAGGCTAACTACCTACCCTACGGCAATCGAATAGATTTTCTACTTTCTATCTACTTCCTCCTTCCTACACACCCTCTACACTTAGTCAGCCAACCAGCCAGCCAGAGTGTCTCGCTTTTCTCTGTCCGCTTCATCTGATGTACTTGGTAGACTTCTTTCTCGCAGGCCGTCTCGTATGGGCATGCGTTTAGATTGACTGGAGGGTTCATTCTCGTTCAGTGTACTCTGTTGTATCGTGTCATCTGGACGTCCTCGCATGTGATTTGACATGACATAATATGACATGATATGTGCATCTGTAGGGGAGTGTCTCGTCTATTGCATTCGTTCTATACATATCTTCCTTGCTGTCTGTCTGTCAGTCTATCTGTCTGTCCTCGGGACTTTTTATAATTACTGTAACTGGTCTATGTCGAGATAATCGGCCATGGACCAGGATGAATGGTGAATGGCTAATACAGTTGTACACTATTTCACACACACAAACAGACAGACAGAGAGAGAGAGAGAGAGAGGGAGAGAGAGAGAGAGAGATACGCACGTGCACAGCTCGAATAGGACTGCATTGTACTGCACCGGATAGACCAGGACGGACTCGATTGTTGCGGATGCTCATCTACTCGTACGAGGTGGTGGAGCCACACGATCACGCTCATGCTCATGCTCACGTTCAAGCACGACATCGAAGCTCTCCTCTGCCGTTCCCAATCGCCTGTCTGTCTCTCTGCCTGCCTACTCGATAAGCCCCGGACGTCAGGCCTGGTGAAATACCAAAATACTCCTCATCCCGAGAGCAAAAGCTTAATCAATACCCCGGTTTCCCTAAACGCCAATCGTAGACCCATGCCGTGCCAAGAAAGAAAGGTAGGAAAGGTAGGATGTCGGGTTGAGGAGGCATCGAGCATGGTCGACCCTTAGATTGTCAAGAGACAGTCATCCACCAAGCCCTCAGTCTACTCCAGTAGAATTCCCACGTTATGGGACCACTAGGAAGGACAGGTACCCAGCAGTCGATCCCAGACAGTGCGGCCTGAATATTGGTGTGTGAGTGTGGGTGTGTGTATGGCTGTATGGGTGTACGGTGTGAGTGTGAATAGCTCTTAGGGCTGCAAGCCATTCGGTGGAGTCGTGCCAATCTGAGAGTCTTGACATCCACGTTGGCCGCACACTGCGTTTGCACTCACTCGCCGCTGGCTGTCGTCGCTTCTTCTCCTGCCACTCGCTCCTCTGCCGAATGCGGGCCTAACAGCATTTGCCGCCCCCTACGCCCTGGTTCGGCGTGACACTGACACCCGGGCCACCTGCCTGGCCCCCGACTCCAGCACCGCCGCTCTCCTTGGAACTATCAATCAACCGCTTCTTGATGTCGCTCGCTAATGAATAAAAGGCCTTCTCGATGTTGATGTTCGACTTCGCCGAGACCTCGAGGAACGGAATACCCAACTCGTCGGCGAGCGCTTGGCCCTGTTCCGTCGAAACGGCGCGCTTCTCCTCCCAGTCGCATTTGTTGCCGATGAGGATCTTGTTGACCCCTTCCGAGGCGTGCTGTTCGACGTTGGAGAACCATGTCCTTATGTCTGTCACAGACCCGCGGGTTAGATAATTGTGCGGATGGGGACTATCAGCGGAGGCGTACTGTTAAAGCTCTTCTCATCGGTCACGTCATACACCAGTAGAATCCCCATGGCGCCTCTGTAGTATGCGGTTGTGATAGTGCGAAAGCGTTCCTGGCCGGCCGTATCCCATATTTGCAACTTGACTCTCTTGCCGTCAAGGTCGATCGTGCGGATCTTGAAGTCTATGCCGATGGTGGTGATGAAGCTGGGCGTGAAGCTGTCTTCGGAGAAGCGCAGCAGGCAGCAGGACTTGCCGACGCCCGAGTCGCCGATCAAGAGGAGTTTTATCTAGAAGCAGAGAGAGTGAGGGTTAGACAACATCGGTCTGCACACGCGGTCGAAGGTGCAACGCAACATACGAGAAAGTCGTAATTCCGTTGACCTGCCATGGCGACAGTCTGTGAGCCGGAAGAAGAGGATGGAAGAGTACGGGTCGTGGTTCACTCAGCAAAGAACGGTCGCTGGTCCCTAACGGTGGCGGGCTACGGTAGGAAGTGGTCCGCTGCAGTGAAGCGCCTAATGCTTGGTGGCCGGTGGTGAGGTGGTGAGGTGGATGAGGACCAGCAGGCACCCAGCACGAGCGACAACGTTAAACTGGGCGAGGATGTTGGTTCCTTGAGCTCAAGGCTGCAGTAGAGACTAGAGAGGGTGATGAAGGGTGTAAGGATGCGACAGATGATGTCGCTCGGATTCGGGATTTGGGATCTAGGATCTGGGATGTTGCACGTTGGATCAGGCGCCGGCGCAGTCGCAGGCAATCTCAACGCCCGGAGTGAAGCCGAGAATGATGCCATTGTCGCGCTTGACACTCTTGTCTTCTTAACGGGGCCACGTGCTGGGCTCAACATGGCAACTAAATAGGCGTCAGTCCTGGGGGCTGGCCCGAGGAAAGCGAGTGGCTTCAGGCCCTCGTCCACCGCATCTAATCATCCTCTTTTCCTCTGTAATATACTCCGTACTGCACACGATTTTCCCTCTAATGGATTCATCGTCCTCAATCATACGTGAGGCTGTCAGGACTACGACGCATGGGTGCCGCATCCCGCCTGGTACGGGGGAGCCTCACCTCAACCACTTCGCATATACCCATTCTACTCTTCTCAAGGCCTGGATCTGCCTATTCACCCCTTGCTTGACATCCAGCAGATCATCCAGGTCCTCGAGGAAATCCCGCATAACGTTCTTCGGCAGGACTTGTGAAGCGCGTTGGCGTAGCAGGTGGACTTCGCACAGAAGTAACCCGTGATGCTCTTCGGAAATAATGCCCTCCTCGTGGTCCAGCTCCGTCGAGGTCAAGGTACGATCAATGTTTCTGTTCGACCACTGTCAGTAGGGGATCATGGATCTTAGGGAGGTTACCGAACCTTATGAGCCGAACCGCCTCGCCCTTCCGTTGTCCCTGTCGTAGACCACGGCGGCCGCCAAACGTGCTCGCGAACCATTGAAACAGGGCGTAGGAGATCAACACACCAGGCGCAATGCCAACAAACCCAAACAGTAACTCTTGACTCTTGAGTATCGAGTCAATCCCACCAATTGCGACCTCTACATCCACTTTCGTCTTCTGCACCTGGATCAGCAATGTCCGGATCAAATCGCCCATGATTGCATTCTTGATCGGGCTTTGCATCTCTCGTTCATATGCTTTCAGCACAGGCGTCAGATCTCCTTCCTTCACTTTCGCTCTGATCTCGGCGACCTGTGCCTCGGTGAAATTCTTGCCGTCTTCAGGATGCTGGACCGCAAAGTCGACGACCATCCGTTCCAGGCTGTCGCGGTCGGCACGCAGGCTGTCCCGGCTCTGGATGGCAATCTCACTCTGCTCGTCATGCCGGATCGTGCCGATGAGCTTCTTGACGGGCTCAACCACCCAGTTCGTCCAGAAGTCGATGGTCGTCTGCCCCAGTTCACGGAACCATTGGAGTATTTCTGCACGGCGGTTGATGAATATTCGAAGCAGCGTGCTCCCGGACAGTACGAGCACCACACCGGGTATCCAATATCGAATAAGTCGTGAGGGTTTTCCGTACCTGGAGCTCAGCTTGTTCGCTTCTTGTTCCTGTTTGGGGAGCCGCTGGTCCAACACCTTAATCAGCAGCCCGGCCACCTCGGTTGAAGAGGCTGTTTGCGGGTCAATGGACGTATAGTCCTCCTCGTCCTCATGCGTAGCCCTTGTGGAAATATCGAGCAAGTACGCCGTCCGCGCAATGGTCGTTTGCCAGTCATCATCCCCGGGCTCTAGCATCTGAACTAATGCACCCCGTTTGCGGTCTTCCGGCGGCCCGCCAAAGACCAGACACTCCCTAACCAGTCTGCCAATCGTGGCGGCGTTGGACTTCCTGAGGTGGCGGATATGGTCCAGGTTCCTCCTGACCTCGACGCGGGCGATGGAAAAGGGTGAGAGAATCTTCGTTTGGGCCTGCGCGAGGGATCGTTCCTGGACACTGTTCTGGACAAGCGCGTAGAATTCTCGCCAGCTGTCTGTGACGGTCCTGGTTGCATCCCGGGCAGACGTCTGAAGCACTTGACCTTGTCTGAATTTATGACGTGCGTCCGCGTAGACTTCTTTCGCCTGTTGCCAGAACCTGAGAGGAGAGGTCTGGATGGTATAGAGGGCAATATTCGCGTACGATGACAGTAGGTCGTCCCAGTACCATATTGACTCGCTGAGTGGGATTGTCCGGTCCAGAAGCGAACTCAGGATCAGGCCATAGACCTGGGCGGTCGCCTTGCCAGCCGCGATCCATTCCAGGTTGGCGATGGCAGGCGACGCGGTCTCGGCACTGACATGCTCTCCATCTCTTTGGGCAAGTTGACCTAGCAGACTGCGCAGTCGAGTGCGGCGGATGAGGGGTCTGGAGCTGGAAGTCGTGGATAATGCGCGGACAACGGCCTTGAGTTGCGATGTCCGAGGGTCCTCGCTGGAGGTTGCAGCGGCGGTAGACACCCTCTCCTCGGCCTCTCTCAGCTGAAACTTGTCCAACGCAGCATCCACCCTGCGTAGGTCGCTATGCAGAAAGCGAGTTAGACAGGCCGAGCTCCTGGATCTTGAGGGACTTACTCGTCAATGAAGGACATGGTGTGGCTATGACGATCTGTCAAGGTACCCCGGTCGTTGAAGGGGAGCTAGGTTCAGGAAGCGAGAACAGGCGTCATGTAGACATGATGCAGAGCAGGGTATGCCGGGACTTCATCGAACGTGCATAAGTTGTCTCCGATACAGCTCGTTCAGCTCGTTCAACTTGAGCAATGCACGAGAAACCCTGCTTGTCCGGTTATCACGTTCGTGAAAGGTAGATTCGAATGACGTCACGTCAACATGCTGCCGTCTTGGTGGCTTGCGGCGCAAGGCTCGCACACAGCCTTGCGATGGTTCTGGGACCATTTTTGGACTGGATAGTTCGTGAGTTCAGTAGGACTGTGGATTACAGGACAGCCGCAGTGACATTCTCTCCCGTCGGAACTATCCTACTTGCCCTTGTTGGCAGTATTGGTAAACCCACGAACCAGGAAATAAAGAAGCTTGATAACCGAGAAGGAATATGTTCATCAAGCAATATCATAACAGGAAGATCTCGGCCACAAGATATCGACCTCCCACCTGTCCTCTTGACAGGTTCCCAACGAACCCACCGCATGACGCGATGCGACCACACTGATCCCCCAATTCCACTATTGGTCATTTCTTCGCGATGAAGTCTCGGGCGACCAATCCTCTTTGTCTGTTCCAGCCGATGCCCGCCTGTAGGAAGTGGCGCGGCTGAGTCTTGTCCAGAAGGCTTCCGCCGTACATTTTGCCGCGTCCGATTTGCGGCCAAGAAGCGTCATGGCCTGTATGCATGCCTCCGCTTGGCTATACAGATTCTCGTAGCTGTTTGTCGTGTGTACCCACACGTGGTTCGTATCGGCCGAATTATGCCAGGCTGACAACCAGTCGATGAATATCTTACATGCGCTGCCCATGGCGCGAACAAGTATATCCGTCCATGGTTCCGTTAAAATAGCGCTGCTATTTGTCGCAAAGTGGAATTCGGCGTTATCGGGGACCGAAGGTATATGTTCAGAAAGTGAGGCCTGTGCGATCTTGGCGATAGCGACCGCATTGCTTTGTCTCAGCTCCCTGAGAAGCTCGCAACTCGCCCGCAGGTTTCGTTGAGGTTCCAGCGTCTTTCCCTCCTTGTCGACTTGCAAAATCGTCTCGGCAAGCAACAAGCACCCGTAATGCCAGTGCCCATCGAGGATGACATACCATGATTTGACGTGTGGAGGGAGGATGTTGTGCTGGTCGACACAATCGATCATGAACTGTCCGTACAGGTTGTTCCAATGCGAATAAACATCAAGCGCCTCTTTGATGCACCTCTCGAGCTGATGTGGTGAAGACCTCCGATATGCCAGCGTCTGGAGGGCGGCAACCTTGCGGAACATCAACACTTTCACCGGAATGGCTTCTTGAAGCACTGAGGCTGCCTCGTCGAAGCTACACGGCCATCGGAGCGGCGGGCATCCGTCCGGGACACATGTGAATTTCAACAGATAATTGCCCCACAGGCTGCCAGAGTCGTCCGGCCGATCTTTTTCGAGTTGCTGGTAATGGATCTCCTCGCCTTCCGGACCGTCGCCTGCAGCATCAACACTCTCCTGAATCATGGCGCAGTCTTCATCTGAGATGACCAATGGCCGCTTGCTGATGGCTGACGACGTCGTGTCACACATGACACCAAGCCAAAACAAGAGGTTAAACGTCTGATGGTCCTTGACCGCAAGAGGACCCATAGAGCCATGCCCATGAGCACCTTTGTTCTTCGATCGTAGTCGACGGTACCGTTCGATCTTGCGCCTCCATGCAAAAAGGTTTCGCACCGCCGTCTCGAGATAGATGGGTGGAGAGGCCAATGCCTCGGGTTCGCTCGCATAAAACGGGTTCCATTCTTTGTCTACGATGGTTTCCATGGCAGGATCGGCGCGGGGTTCGGTACTGTCGTCCGTAGAAGGGGTTTCGAAACCGTTGCGACTATCCGTCGCACTGTCTGTCGGCGAGGTCTGCGTCTCCGGGGTCGTCTTCGTTTTCACGTCAATGGGCCTTTGCGTCAGCGCGAAGATCATGTATGCTAATATGACTTTGAACGAGTCGATTTCAGCACTGGCTTGGATCGCGGTGCGAGCATCGTGCCAGAGCATCTTCTGGATGTGTCTTTCATTGTTGGTCCATTCGGACTGGGAGAATAGACCCTGTGACTGAGATTGGCAAGCCCGCATCTGAGACATTCCTTCCCTGCTCCTCCAAAACGCGTTGTGAGAGCTGTGGGACCACTGGCTGGCAAAGGCCATGATGGCCGCGTTCAGTGCGTTGGTGGCGGTCCGATTCTCTATGACCGACAATTCCCGTTCTCTCAAGCGAGCAAAGGCGGCGTCCAGACGGGAGACTCGCGACAAGATCCTATTATCGCCCAGACGGACTGCAGCTTCTTCCGCCGTTGATGCCGGGCTGGCGTTGGGGCTGAGGCCTCTGAGCTCGATCTCGTAAGGACAATTCCGCTCCGTCACCCAACATGACAGAGAGTTCTCGAAGCTGTCATGATATATTTGAAGCAGTCCAGTTGCTATCATCTTCTTCATCGCGGTATCGATGAAATGGACTTGACGATTCGAGAGCACTGTCGAGTTCTGCCGCTTAAAACTTGGCGACACTGCAGCAGTGTTCGGCTGTCTGCGTGGACGCGAATTTGCGGAGGTTTGAGGTGTGACCAGAGTATCATAGTATTCGGCGGGCACGCTTCCACCTTTGACCCGTTTCGAGCAGTAGGCGGGCGTGGCACCATCGTCGCCGCTTGGTTCGGAGCTGATAGAAGTCAAGCTGGGCGAAGGCTCGACTTTTGAGACGGTGTTGATGGAGTCGATGGAATTTGACCCTGAAGAGGTAGATGTTGTGTCATGACGACCCAGGTTGGGCGGACTCCATCGAATGTGGTTCGTGGTCTCATCAGGTAAACGAGGCGGCCGGAAGGCCACATCTGGGATCGACTGAATGGAAGTGACCACGCCGCCGTCGGCCGACGCCGTTGCAATAGAAGGCGCGACTTGATGGGCGTTAGAATCTATTGAATAGCGCGCTTCGGGAGAGGTAGAGGGGTAGTTGACGGTCTGCTCCGGACTTGCGTATATCGGCGTAATATGGTACTTGGGCAGTCCATTCGGTGGTGCGTCGTGAACCGTGTGAAATGAATGGGTGGCGGGCAACAGCTGTGGCAGCGCCGATGGATCTGATTTTGAATAGTCGCCCTGATACGAGGAAGTCTGGTGGTTCGAGTCTGGTGCTGCATCGGCGACGAGGTTCGGCAGGCCCGTCGATTCCAGTTTCCGCTTGACGCCCTTTGGCAGGCCTTGCAAAGAGAGCTTGCTGAGCCAGACAAAGGTGCATCGCTTGCTGGTTCTGGCACAGTTTGAGCACGCCTCGCACGTCGCAGCAGATGCGTCCGGTTGCTCGTCTTCGCGAAATGGAAAGTTGGCCACTCTCAACGTGCCAGCGTCGCATGCTCGTCTGCTCTTTCGACACTGATCACATGCTTGATACTGGCGGCGGGAGGTCTTGGAGTACCCAGCGGCCGTGGGCTCGGTAAGAGCCGCGCGCTGAGGAAGAACGGCAGCCATGGTGGTGAAAATCCAGAGTCTATCCTCGAGAGGGACAGCGAAGGATGAAGTGGACGTGAGGTCGTCGCATCCTCCAGAAGCGGAGTTGCACAGATCGAGACCAAGGCCAGACTGGGCCAACTCCACCAACAGCCTCTTCCACACCTACAGGATGCGCACTGTTGCAAAGAAGGGATGCGTTGTGCGACTCGGGGAAGGGCAAACGACGAATGGCAGGTCACGATGCTCCCCAGACTGCCACGAACTCTGATTAACGGGAAAATGGGTCCTCCGCCGGTCTCAGAACTGGCAGTGTCTCGACGATGATGGCTGCTTCTGTGCAACGGCATCCCGGGCCGCAGGGGGGGAAGAGGAGGTCGACAAAGCCGGACGGAATTTGGTGGTTGGGTTCTAAGGCATGAAAGCGGGGGGTGCATCGCCATTCTCGCGCCTCGAATGCTACGCCGACCCGTAACTGTGCCCAAAGAGTGCCCCCCCTGGCCGCCCGGAGAAGGCCTGGGTAGTGCCTCGAGGAGCCCTGGCCGCCACATCGATAAGTCACAGGCTACCGCGTAATGCGCCTTAGTTAGGCGGCTAAGCCTCCCTAGGCTGCCTTTGGCGTGCCGAGAAGAGCACGGCATCTCACGAGGAAAGGCCCACCAACCAATACGCGCAGCTCGCCTTCTGGCCTCTGCCGCGGATCTGCACAGGATATCCATCTCGGATGCTGACCCATCCAGACATCCACGACACACCTTCAGCTTTCGTCCCGGATGCTGGCGAGGCCTGCACGGTGGACCGACCAGCATTGCAACCCATCGAACAAAGAAATAATGACGTTGGAACATCTAACTTTCTGATAGTCTGTCGATGGTGCTGCTCGAAGCCAGCCACAGACCGAAACTTCAGGGAGCTGCCGAGCTGTGGGGGAGGGTCTCGCCTGCAGAAGCCCTAAGCCCGTAGCAGATGGGTGGCTTTAGGTGCCTTGTTCCGGGCTCATCAAGGCTCCATCCTGGCCTGTGGACGGTCAGCCGGTGGAGCGCCGATTCCAAAAGTGGCGGCGAGCAGCACGCATGCAAGAGTGGAAAACTTTGCCAGGCAATTCACCCACTTGCATAGTACGGTTTCAGAAGGTTCCCTGCTTCCATCATTCAATCTCGGACCCCTCAAGCGACACGACGAGGCACCACTGGCTGGAGCTAGGCTGTCAACAAGTCAATGTGAGGCTGCCAGAGGCCGCCTTGCAGACTGCATCGTGCTGGCACCCATCCTGTCATAAACAGGTACATATCTCTGATCCAGGGGAAATTTACCCCAGAAAGGGCGAAGAAGCACCTCACCTGGTCAGATGTGCCGCTGGTCTTCGCATCTGCCTTGCGGAGGATGCGCCTTTGAGATTGGGACTGCTCTGCCAGCGTGATCCGCTCGCTGGGTTGCTCCACCTCCAAAACAATTGTCCTGACTCTGGTGTCCTAATCTGCAAGTTAAGCGTCATGCAGCTTGCCCATTTGATACATTTCCTCGTGCTTGACCGGTCTGACTAATACTGAGGAAGCAGCCAACATCCGTCCAAATTTGGACGGCAATCCCTCCCTTCTCTGACTAGCAATTGACATAAGGATCACATCAGACTTGGACGACCCAGGACATACGCGACATCATGGTGTTGACAGGTCCGATAATATCCAGAGTCGAGTCTGTTTTTGACCATAACTGTTCAATAGCGACAATCGAGGTCCGAAGGTTAGCCTTGTCAGGTCACGTTCCTCGCGCAAGACTTCCCCGAGCCTACCATGCATACCAGGTACATGATTGTCGGAGACCATGCCTACCTAGTAGCCTGTGGTTCATGTCTATCATCCTGCTTCTGTACGGAGTACTCATCGGTCCTATTTACCAGCCTTGTTTTACCTACTTGGTCGTGAGGTACGTTATATGGAGCCGGACTAAATGCTTGTCCCCTCCGTGCGGACATGGGTGCGAGTGGCTGTGCCAGCTCCTGGTCCGTATATACAGCGGTCTTATCATCCGGGGTTGGGCGATGGGCCGCCTAGGTTCATCCTTCTCTGGACCTGTTGCCGTTCCTGTAGATCTTGCGCGTCCATCAACGGACATGGGTGGAGGGGAACGTTCAGCCACGATGAGCTGGTTGACAAGGATGCACGGTCGGTTCTGTCTCAGCTCTGCTGATTCTGCATAAGACCTTGAGAGATACAAGTAATCCGTAGACCCTCCACTTGTTTTGGGTATATCGCGTAATACCTGGTCAGTCCTGAGTCACCACCTAGAAACTATCTTTGCTGAAGTAATGCAGCGAAATCATTGCGTCCTTGATATGGGCATAATGGAGTTGGTCTTCCTCCGTCGACCAACAAGTCACATACTGTCTGGTCGATGCCGAGGAGCGAATTCGCTGAGAAGATACTCCGTATATCTGAGAGCGTGCCGTGGCCGGATCGTTGCCTTTCGCCTTTGCGAAGCTCCTCCATCAGGCGTAATATGAGTAGATCAATGGTACCTAATCATCAGCTCGTTGGATACAGAAGACGCTTTCATAGAGCCTGGAGAGCGCGGCTAACATACTACTGTGGTTCAATTGTTGAGGAACGATTCCATGATGATGGTACTCCTATCGTTCCGCCCAGGAACTCGGATCGGATCAATGTCAATCCCGACGCCGCGCTGCTTTCAATCTCAATCACTTTTCTGTGAGCGTGCTTGATGGGCGAAAAGTAGCGAAGAATAACACCAGCAAGACCGTCGTGCTTCTTTCCCCATGCGCACTCATCTTTTATGCTGGAATCTATGGCGAGGACTTCGAGCTGACCTTTAGTCGGATACCACTAAGCATCTCTTCTACCTCGCGAGAAACCCTCACTTCTCCGCCAGAATGTACAATCCACCTTACCAAGCACCAGGACAATATGGCGCACCAGGAGACTATGGCGGCTTCCCGGGAGCACCGCCAGGAATGGGGCCACCTCCTGGTATGGCAGCTCCAGGCATGGGCGCTCCGCCCGGCATACAACAGCAAGAGGCGCATCAACCAGGGAGGCCCGGCTTTCCACCCAGCTTCCAACCGCCGCCCAATATGCCGAACATCAACTTCTCCGCCCCAGTCATACGACTAGGCACGTCAGGTCCATCGAAATCCGACGATCGTGGCGGACGCGAGGAACGCGAAAGAGGCGGTAGAAGGCCAGGACTGGGTGGCGGAGAACGGTCGGATTTTCGAGGTGAAAGAGACCGAGTCACACAGATACAGCCACAGACTAAGGAAGAAATCATCAAGACCATCTTCGTGGGCGGCATCACCGAGGGTGCGGGGGGCGATGAAGGCATCGAGAGAATCCTGAATGCTGCAGGAAGTCTACGGAGGTGGATCCGCGCCACGGACGCTGATGGCAAGCCTTGCAAGTTTGGTTTCGCAGAGTACGAAGACCCCGAAAGCCTCAGTACTGCCATAGAAGTACTAAGGGATGTTGAGGTTCCAGTCAAACGGCAGGCTCTAGGTGAAGCGAAGATAGAAGAGGAGCCCCACGTCGAAATGTCGAAACTGCTGGTACGCCAAAATGATGTGCAATAGAGAGAGGGATGTTTACTGACACGGCCACAGATCGTCGCAGACGACAATTCATTGACCTATATCCAACAGTGGGAGGAATCGCGGGGGGGAAAGGATACCGACGCGGCACAGATGCGGCTTGATCACGCTCGAGAGGCACTACACGCGGTTCTAAATGACCTCCGCAATCCTTCGGTACCGGCACAGAAGGATGACTTGTCCAACATTGACCGTGAAGGCGATATCAACATGGTGGATGGAACCAAAGTCGACGCTAATGGCGAGGTGGTTACCATTCCAATTGCGATCGACGACGAGTTGTCCGACATACCAGCAGAGATGCGCGAGACTGTGGCAAAGGAGATTGCGGCATTTCGCGACCGTAGCAATCGCCGTGATCTGGAGCGGCTGAAGAGAGAAGAGGAGATGGAGCAGCAGGAACGCAGCCGCATGTTGAATGGCGATCGCCACAATCGTCTGGCCTCACCCCCGCCCTCAGCCCCTGCTGGACCAGCCGGCACGAATGGAATTCCCTCTGGCCCGAGAGGAGCCCCAGCCGGTCCCAAAGGCTTCGGGGTTCAGATTCCCCGGGATTATCAAAAGGGCGTAACATTCGTGAATGGGACAGCAGTCAGCGGCGCCTCTGCGTTCGAAGACGAGGACACCGATGCGAGCGACGAAGAACTCGAGCGACGACGTAAGGCGAAGAAAGACGCGGAGCTCGAAAAGCAATTTCTAGATCAAGAACGCCGATGGCTCAACCGGGAAAGATCAAGAACAGCAGCTGTGGAGCGAGAGAAAACTCGCGACAAGGACGAAGCATCCCGCAGCAATGAAGAAAAGGCGGCGATGCGAAAGCGGCTGCACGATTGGAACGACGATCTCGAGGCAGCCCGTAAAGTCGAAGAGTACTACGCCGATCGAAGCAACTGGATCCGCAATCGTGCGAGCTTCCGCCAACACGAAATCGCTAATGACGACGCCGACCGTGCGGCAGAGCAACGCGAGCGAGCCCGTGAACTCCATCAGCAGCAAAAGGCTGGTGCGATGGCCGATGACTTCTTCTCCAGGCAGGAGGCGGAGATGTTCAGCCGCGAGCAAGAACGCGAGGAGGATGAATCTCGAGAACAACGCCGCGAGCCTGCCCGCTTCAAGCTATCTTTGGGAGCAGCTGCGGCGCAGAAGGCTGCAGCACAGAATGCATCCCAGGCGACCAAGCGCACCGTTGCGGAAGTGGAAGGCTTGCTTGAGGACGAGGAAGAAGAGTCCAAGTCTGGCGCTCGGAGGACACTGATACCGATTCAATACGATGCGTCCACGAGTGCAGGCATGTCCGAAGAAGAACGTGCCCAAGCCGCTCGACAGCTCGCCGCTGATATCCCGAACGACAAAGCAGGGCTGTGGGCTTGGGACGTCAAGTGGGAGTTTGTGGACGAGAGTGTGATTGAAGAACGATTGAAGCCATTCGTCGAGAAGAAGATCGTCGAGTATCTGGGTGTTCAGGAGCAGATGCTAGTGGACGTGGTTGTCAATGCCCTGACCACGAGAGGCAAGCCGCAAGATCTAGTGGGACAGCTGGAAGGGGTAAGTACACATGTCCTTGTGCGGTGTATGCATTCAGTGCGAAACATGGCTAACGGACCATACAATAGGCTCTGGACGAAGAAGCCGAAGTGCTTGTTCGCAAGCTGTGGCGCATGCTCATTTTCTTCTCCGAGTCTGAGAAGCGAGGCCTGGCAGCTTGAAATCTGACGCGCAACAATGCCTAGTTCTTCAGGACGTTGACCAAATGCTGGAAGTCCTCGCCGCGACCAAATCTACAAATCAGCTACTCTGGGCCCAGCAAGGGAGCTCCATGCAGAACCCGAGCCATGCAATGCCACTTTGCCGTCAGTGACAATTCAGTCCTGCCGCGAGAAGGTCAGAGGCAATTCCAGCTGCCACAGGTCCAACGCCTCGGACGGTGACCAGTCGAGCAGATCGATTTTGAGCAGACGAGTGTCTAATACGGTTATGTACAAAATGCAGGGTGGAAGGAGCTTGCCCAGCGGACGGATTCAATATTGCCGGTCGCCATGCTAATAGGCAGTGTTTAAGTTGAAACGGTTCACGCATCTGGCTGTCTTGCCTTGTATCTATCGCCTTTGCCGCAGCCATATGGTCGAGCAGCTTGCGATCCAGCGACGCCTGTGTCACATTCCGAGATCGTGAGGCCCGTTCTTTCAAATGCATCCACTCTTCTAAGCATTGTTTTCGAAGCTGATACATGCTCTAGCACTCTTACCTTCACTCTGTCATGTCACCCTCTCTGGTGCGACCACGCCACGATGTGCCTGGACAGGTGAGTTACCAGGACGTTTGTGGTGCGCAACAGTATTTGCAAGTCTGTTGTCCAAAGGCTGGCCTCCGGGATTCCATATGTCCCGACTTGTACTGATTTACTTCATCCCTGAAGCGCAAGCAATCCCCTGCTACCCCCATTCGCAGCTACATGACTCCCATTGATCCAACGGCCTTCCTCACTAGCGAGGAATCCAACCACGAAAGCAATATCCTCAGGCACCCCGATCCGCTTCTCAGCGGTATAATCGTCAATGGCGTGTTGCTCCGCAGCCGGGCCAACAAGCTCGATGACCTTCTTCATCGCATCAGTGAGTGTTCCTCCGACGCTGACCGAGTTGAATGTCGCCCCAGTCCTGATCCCGTACGTCAGCGCAAGGGACCTCGTGATGCTGTCCACCGCAGCCTTGGAGGCGCCATAAACCATCATAGGGTCGGTATTGGGTGTTTTGGAGGTGATGCTGGAAATGTTGATGACTCGACCGCCGTGTGGAGGAAGATGGGGCAATGCTGCCTGGACGATACTGATCAGGCCAAAGACATTGCCTTGCATGGCTTTCGAGAACGCGGTGAGAGTGATGCCCTCAAAAGGCTCCATCAGACTGAAATCGACAACAACAGCATTGTTCACGATAATATCGAGCGTCTTGGTCTCCAGGCCGGCGAGCACCTTCGGGATCAGGTTAGGGCCGATTTCGGTGTCGAGGAGGTCCGCGTGTACTGCCACGGTCTTTTGCACGCCTAGCTCCCGACAGGTGGCAAGGACTTGCTCGGCGGCTTCGGGGCTGTTGGCGTATGTCACCGCAATGCCTGTGATGCCCTTTTTCGCAAACTGGACGGCGATGGCGGCACCAATGCCTCGGCTACCACCAGTGACTAGGGCTGTCTTGCCCGCAAGAGAGGATGGATCTGAAGAGGTCATATTACGAATGGGCGTGATCGACTCTGCTTCTGAAATCTGTTTGTGGACTCTGCTTTCTGGACTCTCTTCCTTGAGGATGTGGTTATTATATACCCACTTCCCTAGGGACCTTGAGATTGTTCTCCTTCACCATCTTTCGTCTGCCAACACTACTCGCGGAGACGATGCTTTGAAATCAACCAACAAATTTGTCCGCCTGGTCATCCAAACATGGTCTTGTATCAACTCGCTTGTATAGCCTCAGGCTTGGCTGCGAAGCTGACGCCGAGACCATGCAAGGCTGTGGACTATCATGCCGCTGGCTGACAGCCCTGTCGATTCGCTTTCACCTCCAATTGGCTGGGCAGGTTCAGGCCATGGAGGGCCTAACACTCAGATAGACTGGGCACAGGTCATTGTTCTTGTCGCTCTTGTCGCCATGTCTTCCACCTTTACCAGACACATGTACAGCGTTAACTAGGTATCCATCAGAGACATGGAGGAACCGGCGCTACCGTCCAGATTCGAGCACAGAGAAGAAGACTGGTCAGGACTGTCGGACCCAAAGAAACGGAAACAGCTTCAGAACCGCATTTATCAGCGAGCACGCCGTACGTCGAGCTACCCGACGACCCATTTTCGCTACAGGTGTTGACCCGGAAAGGAACGCGGAAGCTTCACGCGCAGCTGGCATCAATACTGCGCAGCCCGGGCGCAATTGTGAACGACGGGGCTCGCTCGAAGCAATCAGCAGTTCCAGGTATTTGGAGTGCCAGTCCGACTTACCCGCTCTGCCAGGGCAGTTCCCTGAGTGCTCTCGAATGGGACATTCTATTCTTCGGTATGAGCTGGAAGCCCACACCTTTCCACGTCCTAGATCGACCACGCTGACACCACGCATTCGACCGCAGCCAAAGATAAACTTTGGCCCAAACCATGCAACTCTTCACACCGGGGCCTTTCAACCCCCTGGGCCGTCTCTCAGGCGCCCGGCGACCTTTGGCCCAGGCGCATGCTCGAGGTGCCCGCGTCATCCTTGCCACCAGTCTGGATCTCGATTATCTGTCCGGTCGGGATTATACAACTATCCGACTCCGGCACGCCAACACCGCGATCAGACAAGTGCTCGTCGGCATCAACGCTTCTTCCACTAATGCAGTCGCCAGGAAATCGGGCAGCCTCATTTCCAGCGACGAAATCTTCTTCGCAGTCATGTCCCTGGCCAAGCAAAGTGACAACACCTGCAGCACGCCAGTCCAAGGTACGTTCGGTCTGTTTGGCCCGCCTTTCCCTCTGGGCTGCAATTCCTCAATCTCTGGGGCCAACATCAAAACGATCACATGCACTGCAGGGCCATGCAGCAGATCGTCCGATCAAGGAGCGGACTGGCCGACGCGGGGAACGAGGCGCCAGGCTTCGCCGAGGCGCTGTATCAGTTTGACATCCTGGAAAGTGCAAAGACCTTGAGTCGTCCGTGGATGGACATGCCGTCGAGCAGATGGCGTCTTCTGAGCAAGGAGACCACTTCGTTAAGAAACGGCGTAGAGAAAGACGTACGGGACAGGTTCATTCGGGCACTCCTGCGAACCTCCGACTACACGCCCCTCTTGGTCATCCTCTCCGACATACGTGTTTATTGTATCTGTGTTAAAACACTGCACGGTCAAATGGAGCCGGGATCAACAGCACATGAACCCTCCCCGCCCTTGTCACGAGATTTGTCGGTCCTCCGAGATACCATTGAGCATCGTCTGTTGGCTTACACGTTCGTTGACGACTCGGTCGACGAACAACTCTGCCAGACGACGGCTTTGATTTTCACGCATTTTGTTATCTACCCCTTGCCCAACCGAGAGCCGTTGGAGATTCTACTTGATCGGCTGATGGCGTCGCTACGTATGTTGGATGTGGATGCGCAACACACTGATATGGATGTAGGGCGTCCGCTTCTGGTCTGGGTTTCCACAATCGGCGCCATGGCCTGTCCAGCAGCAGCAGACCGGACGAGGACACGATTCTTCTCGAAGAGATTGACAGCATATGCGGCCGCCGAGGGCATCTCTTCATGGTCCCAGCTGAGACGTCTCCTAGAGGGCTTCCTGTGGCTTGACCGAGCCTGTGAGGAGGGTGGAAGTCGCCGGATGGACCCGTCTGTCGAGTCCTGTGACAGACTTGGGAAGAGGGTTGAGCTCACCTCTTGGGTAATGACATTTTGTGGACTCCGGAGTATACATGGGAGATATATCTACCCTGGCGAAAGCTTGCTTCCATAGCGGGCCCCTGACCAACGACAAACACCACAGTCGACAATGGGTTACATAAATGATGGTGACGACCTCGACGCCAAGCTACGTGACCCTGGATGTTATCACCGAAAACCACTCACACAGGAGGCAGTGAACGAACGGAACAACGAAAAGCCCTGTTGATAGGTACAGTCACCAGAGCCGACCACCTGCGGTAGTCGACATGAACAGCTGCTTCTCGATGCACAGGCAGGCTCCAGCGTCCAGCGTCTGTTGGTACTAATAGCTCGCGAGTAGTGACAATGCCAGGGTGACGACACCCAAGTCGATAATGACTGGGCCTGCATAACCAGTCATTCTGACACGATACTGAGGCTAAAGCTAAAATTTAGTTGTTGTTCCGCCCGTGGACAATAATGTCATGTATCCCTATCCTGTTAGCCGCAGCATGCCGTGACATCGACACATCCTTGGTGGTCTTGGAGGCGCATCCTAAAGATCGACGGCAGCGGTGGAAATGGACGGACTACATTAGCATGTTAACATCTTAGCGCGGGGAAATACCCGGAACACTAAGCAGCTAGACTGGATATCAGCCCAATCACGATGCCCATGGCGCAGTGCTGCTCTAGCGGTGTCCCCCCGTTGACGTCGAGAGCCAGGCCCGTCTAATACTGTACATGGTACTCAGTCAGCACCAACGGCGTCCGATCCTCAAAGCAATAATCAATTACTCGACCCTGAGGACGCAACATCGCACGGCGAGGGCTACATCATCTGGCCCACTCCCCGATCAAGATATTCCCGTGGCTCTTACCTTCTGAGAACTCGGAGCAGCAGCAACGACATAACCCGGTTTGACTCGCCCGGTGTCGGCGCTTACGCTGATCATCCGAATCAGTAACTTTATGATCGGAATCGGAAAACTCTGCCCTGCACGGACTTGACACTTACTGTGTATATGAGGCTGCTGCGAGCGGACGTCCCTGGCCAAAGCAGCGGCGGTTGAGATTCAGGGCTGAAACGCTGGCGGGTTTCGTTTCGTTGCGTCAAAATAATATCTTTCTTGTGACGACTGCTTCTGTGATACTCTCATACCTTCCAGTCCAGTAAGTCAAAGGGTCAGCAGGTCTACGACTGCGGACATGGCGGCCCAACCCACCGCCTCGACGCCAACACCACCGTTCGAGTCGAACGAACAGTGGGATGAATTGAGCCGTGATGTCAAGGCACAGTTGCTCCAGGAGATGGGTGGTGAAAGCTGGTACTTGATCATTGTGAGTCTGCCAGCAACCACATTCAGCGCTTCCCCCGTAGAACGCTTCTGTACTGTCACCGTCTGAGAGGACGATGCGTGGACGGTAGAAAGAGCGGGCAGCGAAGGTGGCCCGATGAGGCTACGCAGAGGAACTGGTGCCGGCCTTCTATTGCATTCGCACAGGTCTGATCATGCCGGGACTATGTCGTGCATTCTTCCCTTCGGACCGCCCTACACCGCGCGACGAGACAAACCCTCCCTGACATTCTCACATCATCCTAGGCGACGGTCCTGACCGTCTCAGACCGACCGCACCTCGTCGCCGGGTTCTGGAGCTACCTCACGACCCACGACGCCTCGTTTTCCACACCAGAGGCACAAGCCCGCCTGTCCGACCGATTTCGGGACCTGCTCCTCAAGCAGTTGCCATTGATCGGCGCGCCCCAAATGCTCAGCGCCTTAATCCCGCTCGCGAACGTGCAGACGGACGGCAGAGGCGTGGAAGAAAGGGGCGAGCTGGACCAGGAGCAATGGTAGGTACAGTAGGCTGCAAGCCGTTTCACGAACACGATGCTTTATTATGTTGTATCCTCGATGATGTACCCCTCTTCCAGTTCATACGATCCTTCATTATGTTGTATCCTGGCGCTTTTTCCCTTGTTAACTTGCACGCTTCCGCGCTTCCGCGCTTCCGTCCTAATCCGCCCGTCCAGGTCCAACACGACGCTCCCCACCTTGCACGCGCGGGGCATCGAAACCATCACATCCGTGTACGGCAATCTATGGCAAAACATCTTCAAGTCCTTCGGCCCTCATCGGCCCCAAGTCGGCCTCCACGAGCTCACCATCGTGTACGGCCTCTACCTCGCCGACTTTACGCATTTGACCCCGCTGGAGACCGAACTGGTGGCCTTTACGAGCATCATCTGTCAGGGACTCAGAGGACCGGCACTCTGGCACGTCCGCGGATTGGGCAGGCTGCTCGGCGCGAGGGGAGCCAACGATGAGACCGACAAGATGAGACGGATCAAGGATGTGGTGAGGGGGGTCAAGGTCGCGGTGTCGACCGTCGTGGAGTTCTGCGGGCAGGACATGGTGAAGCGGAGTGGGTTGGACGCGGCGAATGGCAGGCTCGGATGGCCGAATGTCGGGGATGTGGTGAGAGAGCTTGGAGGCTGGGGTGATGATGAGTAGTGGGGTGTGCGTGTACAGCAAGTGAGCAATCGAGCAAGCGAGCAAGCTACGATATGCTATGCTTCTGGCTCAAGAACCGTTTGATCGTTCGAGGGCCGCGGGAAAATGTGGGACTGTAGGACAGGGAGGGTACTGCAGATGCAAAAGCCACACATTGGATGAGATACAGTAAATGATGGAGATGAGATACAGTATACAACGGAGACGAGATACAGCATACACAGCACTTGTGACCCTGCCAAGGGCCAATTGACGATATCGCCCGAGTCTTCTCTGCTGCTCTCAAAGTCCTCCTTTTTCCAGACTTGGTCCAGACCGGCCTGTAACGAGGACAGGACAAGGACAGGACTGGGGGGGCAATATAACGGTATGTCGTTGTAAGTCTCGACTCTCGACTCTCGACTCTGGCTGGCCCTTCATGTATATATATATGTGTGTGTGTGTGTGTGTGTGTGTGTATAAGGGTTGTAACAAGACCTGTCTCCAGAACAGGGTCATGACTTATATAGATCGACCCCCACGAGGCATACGATCGTCGGGCGATGGCTGAGGTCGCACGTCTCCTCACAATCGTAATTATGAGCTTGTTTGTTTTTGTTCTGTCTGTCTGATCCGCGAGCCTAGATATACTTAGTACCCAGTTGCTTGAACCAGTCGTTCAGCCAGCCCGGTGTTATCCTCGTCTGGCTCCCGATTGCTTCATTATTCAACCCTTTTAATCCCGGTTGTATCCTCGACGGCGCAGGGCTCCAGGTCTAGATTCTAGATTCGCGCCAACTTGCAAAGAATGGCGACGTCCGAGCATCATAGACGGGCTGGTCCAGTTCGTCCAATTCGCCATGCCTGCTAGATCACTCGCACTCGCACGCATCAAGTGACCGTGCACTCGACCTTGAGAGTCTCCACCTCGCGAATCTCGTTCGCGAGAGACGAGATCGAAAAGTTCAGAGGGGAAACAAGACGCAAGATGTAAATGCAAGATGTAAATGCAAAATGTAAATGTAAATGTAAATGTAAATAAATGCAAGACGCAAGACGCAAGACGCAAGACGCAAGACGTAGATGCAAGATGCCACCCCCGGGATCAATGGATCATGTCGTTGCTTTTCTGCCTAGTAGTTCATGCTGTGTAACCTCGTGTACAGGTCGTCCGTTCCCATTTCCGCAGGGATTGCCATTCCAAGGGCCCTTGTATTTAAGCGGGCCGTACGTTCAAAGGTCCATAGGACATGTACAGTAGTATCATATGTGCGGGCTGCTATTCAGACCTGAGTAGAGGGAGGGCGGGATACGTCTCGGTGTTGCCGGAGGCAGGACTTGGTTCAGCCATGTGAAAATGGTAAAGCACGTCTCCTGCAAGTCTCTCTCAACGTGTCCAAGCTTAGGTTGCGAGGGTGCGTGCGGTAGATTGATTCGAAATACAGAGACCAGGATCATTGGACCCTGAGCTGTGCGTGGAGATGCACACGGTGAATAACATTTGATGAGAGGATATCTGGTCTGGCCGCCGTCCTGGCATATATATATTGGGAGGCAAATGTCCTCAAACCATACAGTCTCGTCCAAGGAGCAATGCTGAGGAGTTGCATGTTCCATCTTGATTTGACAAGCCGCAGTACTGCACTGATTCCCATCCAACATCAAGATCCAAGATCTCCTCCCACTCTCGCCTCTTCTTGCTTTCGCATCGCCTATGGGAGATCCGAGAGGCCCAGTCCCTGCTGCACCTAATCAAGGGTATTTGAGCCGCCCACAACAATCGTGGCAGATTCATAACAAGCCAACAGCCATAATGGACGTGGCGAAGAGATTCATCGTCCCCGCAGCACTCGAAGGCATGTGTCCGATCGTAGCCCGAGACAAGGCGACAACGTCAAGTTAATAACGTATAGCAAGCATGATGGCCAAAAGATATGAGTTGTGGGCTGATTGGGACAAAGGTATATCCAGCGTCTGATCAGAGGAAACTTCCCCCTGCGCTCGGGAAGGTAGCGGTGAATATTATGAAAGAATAGGTGTATGGACAGATATCAGCTGACAGCAAGGCCACTTCTCGGATCGGCCTGGAAAACGATGGGGTGGTGGCAGCCGCAACAACGGCAATTGAGGTTCAGCAGTCTCGAAAACGGTCAAATTGGGGGCTCCGGAGGCGAACTGTGGGAATTCCTAGCTGGGAGGTGTTCCATCGAGGCTCGCATGCGGACGCAGTTACATGCTCTCGACAATTGAGATAGCCTAGCTTGCGATTTTGGGTTTTCTTTCAGCCGGACTTGCATAGAAGTGTGAAAGACGTTGTCGACATCGTCCTGTAACGTGTAACTCTTCCGTAGTTGAGAGTCCAAGCTGTGGCGCATACATGGGCTGGGCTGATATCCCGCTCCAGAACTTTGCACGGGCTTGGACCAGAATAAAGACTGCGGACTCTGCACCTCAGTCAACGGCGGACATGTCAATCTCGCCTTGGGATGGCGCTCTCACGAAGTAATTCCTTCATACAGGGTGCATCTTCTTGAGCTCTTTCCAGCCACCTCTCGTGTGCCCCCACAATTAGTCATAAGGTCTGATAGGAAAGTTGGCTTCCCCTTTTCGCAACATTCGTTGTTTTCGTGCCCCGGCAAATCTGAGATGTTGGTCCATATGAGCAGTAATCGACCCACCAACTACAAGCTTGGAGCTTCCCATCTTCAGAGAGAGAGTCAACTGACGAAGTTTGGCCACTATGTGCCACCAGGGTAAAACAAAGAGTGCAAATGGTATACGCCAAGATGATCCCGTCCAAGGTGGTTTAGGCCCGTGACAGCATCAACTCGTGAATCTTGATTGCAGGGACCTAGTACTGGAGTTTCAGAGCAGATCCAAGAACTTGCAGTGGCGTGCTCAACGCATTGACGCTTGCGACTTTAGTCTCGGTTCTGAATGTGGCGTGATCCTGATAGCCCTCCAGCTCTGGTTTCCCGTTCTCTATTTGTAACCGGCTGGAGCTCTCGGAGGCTAACCACAACTTGGCGACAGCAGTGGCCCACGGCTGGCAGCTGCGGAGAAACCGGCAAAGAGGTCGAGGACCTCTGCGCCAATGGCGACGCTGAGGAGGAAATCCACAACAACCCCAGTGGAGGCTGTAAAGAGGCCCGCTCTCTTGGAGCCAGACGTAGGGTGTACGCGCACATCGTGGTATTCATCGTTTCCGGCATTCTGCTAAGGAAAAAGCAGCTTCGCCCAAGAAGAGGGTGGAGTAGTTCTCGTCGGGCCGTGACGAAACGCCAACGGCTCAAGAAATTTTCTTGGTCTGCGGTGGTATGCTTCGACCACGTTGAGACAATCGCGGGCCAGCGGAAGGCGGTCTGGGGACCAAAGAACGAGCTGAGCCCGCTGCTCGTCCAAGAACTCCTCGGAAAGAGGGGGTGAAAAGAACCAAGGTTCAGGACAGAAGTCGGAGTCGACTGGGCTGAGCCGTCATTCGGAAGGAACCTGATGTGTGAGCGTGGAAGGGAGGGTGCGGCTTGCGTCGACCTGGAGTTGAGCAAGGAAAGTAGCCCTTTCAATCAACCTGTAACCTGAACGCGCAAGGCTCCATCGCTTGGGCCAAGGTCGCCCTGTAATTTTGTCGTTCACTGACTCGGCGAGGATTGTCGCGTAGCTGGTGGCAAGCCGCGCCCTGTAAATCGAGGAGTTCCTCAATTTCGTCGAAGATTTTTGTTCCGTTGGCCATCACGATCCGAATATCTTGCTCAAAAGCCCTCCAGTTCCCGTTTGGCCTGGGAATGGATCGCCCTTCTTCATCTCCTCATCGATCCACTTTGCCATGACCCCTTCGTTGCTTAACATCCTCGTATCGACTATCCGTTCCGTGACTCTTTCTGCTCTTCTGCCGCCGAATCCGATCAACGTTGGCATACTGGTGACTGCGTACTGCACGCCCAGGTCGAGCATCTTGCCATTGCTCATGTCGGGTGAGTCGAGCTCGAGTTCTGCAAACGCGAGGTGCGAGTACTTATCTTCCGGGGAGGGAGGACGTGTTTCGATGAGCGAGGTGAGTAAGGGGGTTATCGTGCGGCAAGGTGTGCATGCTGAGGTGGTAAAGAGCGTCAACAGCAGCGTATTGTTGGCAGATATGAGACGGAGAGCATCGTAAAATTGGGGCGGTGTGCGGA
Organism: Cladophialophora carrionii CBS 160.54; assembly: GCF_000365165.1. Lineage (NCBI taxonomy): Eukaryota > Fungi > Ascomycota > Eurotiomycetes > Chaetothyriales > Herpotrichiellaceae > Cladophialophora > Cladophialophora carrionii. The sequence continues at coordinate 2,923,595 of NW_008481830.1, forward strand.
ACGGGGTGAAGATGCGGTTCTTCTGTAAGAGACAGGGAGACGTGCTGAACGGTTGCACGAATGGTGTGTGTCTTGATGGATAGCTTGATCGAGCAGCAGCTTGAATGTCTCGACCAACAGACGCAATCACGTACTCGGTGGATAGAGGCCGCGGTAGTCTCATGATGCTGCTGTTCCTTGTGATGACTGCAAAAGAAATTGAACCCAAATACACGACAAGCTAGTTCTCGCAGCTGCGCTCTTTCAACACGAGTCTGAGCTTGCAAGGAGAAGCAGGTGAGGACGAGGTAACAAATCGGTGACAAACGGAGTGCAAGTTCAAGTGACGTCATAGCATAAATACCCCGTGTCTATTGGTTGCAGTTGATGCGGGAGGCGCTCGTTCCAACGCGTTTCAGCCTCGTGGACGCAGCGATATGAGTTCAGCCTCGTGAATCGAGCCTCCTCCCAGGAAGGAGCGTCTCTCACTGACATTGTCTGCCCTGGGTTGAGTTCCAGAATCGGCCCATGCAGACAACGGGGAAATTTCTAATACATCCTCTACTTTTGCATGGGAACACGCAGTCACCAACGGAGTCTACCAACTCATCATAAAGTCTTGCCCAGGCACTCGGGCCTACCCTCTGAACGGGACCACCGCTGCTAAATCAAAAAGGGGTATCATGACCCTCAGGCCGATCAAAATCACACATCCTGTCAACATCAACGCCTTGGAAATGCCACCCACAAGTTCAACCATGCGCTTGCCGTCGCTCATGACAATAATGCGTCTAATCATCGGCTCGTGGAAGAAAGGTATGCACAAGAATAGGGCAACCGCCAATATGCTCGTAAAAGCGGCTAGTCATAAGACAATGCAGGAAGAAGATTGGTGCCTGCACAGGTTGGTAGAAGTCAGTTTCGCATTCATGGACAGTGCAGACCCATCGCCTCAATCTGGTCGCCTGGTAGCCGGTGTCATTGGTGCATAGGAATCGCCCTCTCATACTCTCCCCACCTGCAGCAATTCGAATCATACCGGGCAGCAGGGTCCCCCATAGTACTTTGTCTCACAAGCATCAGCCTTGTGGAATTGAACCGTTGGCAGGTTCAGGCCCAGACATTTCGCTCTCATGCCCTTCGGCTTCGCTGACTTCAGCAGGGTGGGCTTCTCCTGACCGAGCCGGAACCTCGGAAGCTTGCGGCATGTTGACTTGGCCCTCGGTGACAGGACTTTGTGGAGCTGGCGCGGGTGTGATCTGTCCGTCGCGAACCTGCTCCTCTCGAGATTTCTTCGCCAGCTCCGCTTCGTACTCACTTCAGGCACAGACCATGTCAGGCGAGGCGGGCCCCACTTGAGAAAAGGAGGAAGAAATACTGACTTACCATCGCGCTTGCTCGAGTCGGTGGATCCACTCGGCGGTAATCTTGAGCCGTTCTCTCACGCTCGTGGCGGGTAAAAGTGTGTACTTTTCTGTCTCAGCGATTGGGAGGACACTCGCGAGCCAATATGGGAAGGTTGCCGCATCCTCTGGGGGTTGCCCATACGCAGCGAGCACGCGTTGATGCAGCCAGCGCGCTGACCTTCCCTGCGCCTGTTGAATGAAATCGAGCCCGTATTCCAGAAGTTGTTGGGTGGGTAATCGCTGGATTCGACCAAGCTCATCGTCCTCCAGCGGCGTGGCTACACTCGTCTCTTGGGCCTCAATTGCCTCTTCCTCGTGGATGCTAATGTCATCCACGCGCTGTACTCGCCCAGTGAGATAACCATCAAGCATCGCTGTCTCTAGAGTTCGAAATTTGTACAATCCCCTTGTTTCCAGGAGGCTTCGACCGTCAGGCAACACCTCGACACGGTCAATGAACAAGACAGTCCCATACTCTTGCCAATGTGGGCCGCCTGGTTGATATTCGCGCTGAGGTTTGTACGCCAACATGCCAAACTTGCGTGTGCCGTTCTCCAGCACGCGCCGAATCATTAATCTGTATCTTGGCTCAAAAATGTGCAAAAACGTGGGCATCCGTGGATACGCCAACGTGCAGGGGAAAAGGGGCAAGTTGGTCTCTTCATCAATCATGTCTTCTTGTGCAGCAAGATCTTTTCTTGCTGTCAATAAGTCGGGGAAGAGATGGTGGATGAGGTCTGCCACCCTCTTATTGCTGGACTCTGCCTGCTGTGTGTGCGCCAGTGGCAGCAGGCGACGGCACATCGGACAGTGATTCGAGTGATCCATCGCCCGCGAAAGGCACCTTCGGCAGAAGGTGTGGCCACACGTGGTCGTCGAAGGATCCAGCATGACCTGATAACAGACTTGACATTCCAGTTCCGGTCGGACGACCTCTCTCAGATTCTCCAGAACGTTCACATCGACGGCTCGGATGGCGTCGGACGCTCCTCTGTCAACAGGCGTATATGCTACGCCCGAGTGGAAGTCCAACTCGCCCATGTCTGCCATGGTAAAGGTCGACACGATACGTCCTCCGTGCAGGACACGTGACCGCGGCATGACTTCCATCGCACTTTCAACCATTCGTGGCCAATTCAGCTTCTCTTCCAGCAGAAGCGAGATCTCCGGACTCTTGGACTTGTAGCTTGAGATGAAAGTCTTGACAATGTCCCCTATCTTGTTGAGCGTCACATCCGTTGCGCAGTCGCCCACCGAATGCTCCGACCCACAGGGCTCAAAAGGACATAAGAAGGCTTCTGATCGTCCCTCGACCACGGGATACGTAATGTTCTCTCGCTTATAGAGCGGCGGAAGACAAGGGCGACATAGGGTGTTGCCACATGGCAAGGTCATGGGCTCACGGAGCGGATATGAACAGTGCTCACACTGGAACAACTTGACGACATCTCGGGCCTGCTGATGGGCATCGAGCCCCTGCTGGGTCGTCGTTGCCGACTGTAGTCCATCACTCATCTGCGCAACTGCTGAGGGCGTGTTGCAAAATGGCTCAAGATGGTCCCCTTCTGTATAACCAGGAATAGTCAAAGCCGACTCCAAGTCGAGTCCATATGTATAGCCCCACTGCCCACCGGCCTTGTACGTCTACTCTTTCTAATTGCCCGAGACTGGTGATAATGGGGGGTATCGACCTGCTCGAGTGATCGATATGTGGGGTGCTCGTCGCAGGATTGGGCCGCGCTCAGCACGTTGGAGGGTGTTCGAGGCAAAGCCAGTCGGGCAGGCGCAAAGTCAGCACAGTCGAATATATCGTGAGAATGAAACCCAAGAAGATCCACCAACGAAGGCGGATTGTAGGGACGATGGCAGAGAAATGTAAGGGTAAAGCAGGCAAGGTGCATGAACACGGCCGCCAAATCGAGAGATCAACGACGTCGTAGACTTCAACAGACTTCAGTAAGTGGTATGGTAGCTTGCGGTAAACGCACGCCTATTCGAAGACCCAAGTAATGATCCGCATATATGTCAGGAACCGAGGCCAGCAGAGCCAGCGCGGCGGCGACTGTGGTGCCCGGCCGGTGGAGAGACCAAACCGTGGGCATGGCTAATTGCGTGATGAGCAGGACGAGTCATGGCGCAACAAAGGATCCATCAGCGTCCTGGCGACAAGGAGGAATCATTGATTGGCCGTGGTGGACGGCCGCAAACTGAGAGACGTTGTTCGCCACAGAAAACCGAGATGCGGGCACAATGTCGAGGGGACGTCGGGATCTGGACTTGACGAAGGGATCGAGAATAACGGTGATGAATGTAGCACAGCACGAAAAGGGAATCGCTTGCGGCACCGGACCCTGAAGAATGAGAGGACCGCAGCTGAGCAGACCCTCAGTGAGCTGTCAGTGAGCCCTCAGTGAACGCTCAGCGAACCCTCCACGACGCTCCTCGCCTCCATGCTCCAGGCCGGCGGGCCCGTGAAAGGCTTGGCAGCGCACAATGCCGCATCGAGTCCATGCCATCATCGATCTCTTGTCGTGTGGCACATGTGCACATGACAACCGAGCGAGCGAGCGAGCGAGCTCCGAGACAGCGGACAAGTACGAGGTATCACAGTACGGAGTACTCGCTAGGTACTAACTCGCATTCTTCTCGGAGCAGATGACCCCAGAAGTACTTACGGAGGACCCAGTCCTTTATTGCAGTGGTTGAATGATCCACGCGCTTCGCCGCCGGCTTTCTCCACTTGGACGACACGAGTACCATCTCACTGAAGGTTACAGCCACAGCCACTGGAACGACTGCTACCTGCTACCGGATGCAGACGAGCACCCAGGCCGTCCTTCAACACTTGCTCCACCAGCGCCGAGCAGAAACCATACCCAATTCATGATTCTGGCAGATGGCCACATAACATCTAATCCGCCGCCCTGTTTCGCCCGCTTCAGACCCGATGCCCAGAAGCTGCCTTCCTACTCGTACACAGTACAGACTTTAACCCAGGTGGACACGAGCCTCAGGGCGCGAGGAAAACCATAGTGATCATTTGATCCATGTTCTTCTCATGCTTCGACGAGCTTCTTGCCTCACCTGCTTGGCTCCCCTATCCCGTGTCGGATCCGGTGGAGTCGCCCATCTCTTCATCGAAAATAATCTTCCGCATCACACCCTTGTTGAACAAGTTCAAGATGTAATGCCGTGCTTGCAGGCGGTAATGATGGCTCTCCAGAATGACCAGCGTCTTTCGAAACATCTCAGTATCGCCGAAATGACTGGGTTGTTTAACCTTGAGGGTATGGAGATCGCCAGCGGCCTTTTTGTACATGACTGAGTTACCCATCTCCACAATGGACTTGAGTATTTTGGCCCGGACCGGGTTGTCGTCTGTTGTAGCGGTTTTGTATTTGACATCGTCCTGTGCCGATGGCGACTGCGGAACAGTCGAAGACCCAATCGATTTCTGACCAGTCAGCACGGGAACATCCAGATCACGAGTATCCGGACTTACCAAGCACAAAGTCTCGAGATTACGGGGTAAACACAGACCAAGGGATCGTCCTCGCGGGTCTAGTGTCGTCTCCCACCCGCTCTCTGCAAGCATCTCGAATCCATGAAGTGTGCGTGATATCAGACCGAGGACGAAGCAAGCTGTGCCGCGCATCGACATGACTTCCGCCCCCTCTGCGATCCTCACAATGGTATTGACCACATTCGCCTCTTCTAAGAATGGCGCGCCCAGGTCCATCGAGCCTATATTGCCCACGGCCCACATACACCCTTTCACTTTCGTCAGGACTTCCGGATCCTCCTCGTCGAGCCGGAAATCTCGAATGGTGGATGAAAACTCGTAGAAATGGCCAGACTGCTTCAGCAATCTGCATCCTTCCTCCGTCCTCGCGAGTTCGCGATAGAAATGCGGGGGTGCGATCCCAATTTCATGCAAGTCGACAACAGCTTCGTCGTTGAACTGCACCTTGTGGGTGTTGCCGTCCATATATGCTCGCAGGATAGAAGCCTCGACCAGGGCAACATACGCGTCGTTGCGGCCCAAGAACCAATCGTCCATTTCCTGCGTGATATAGTCGAGCCCGTTGAGATATCGGTAGCCGACAGAGGTGGACAGGAAGCGCAAGAGAAGAGGCGCTCCTAGCTCGCCCAGGTGATCGAGCGATGGCCTGCATTTGACCACATACTCCAGATGGCTACGTTGATTGCAAGCCTCTTCCAGAATCTTGACTGCGACCTCACAGACTTCGACGTCTGGGTCGTACAGCTGTGTGAGCACAAGTCGCACGGCCCAGTGAGAGCTTGAGCGGTCTTGCAATCCAGAGGAATACTGGACCCGCCCAACAGCATAGCGCCGAAGAAGCTTAGTGGCGAAGAGGCGAATGTCTTTGACTCCAGATGTTAGAGCTTTGGAAAGGATGACCCGCAGATGTGTATCGAGGGTGTAGTCCATGTTTCCGAGAAGTGCGCGAATCAGGTCATCGCGATCTCTTAACTCGACAAGATGGTAGAAAATATCCATCATGTGCCACTGCTCCATCAGCCGCATTCCTTCGGCAGAGTGGCTCAAGGCACCGAGCATGGCAAAATAACCCCCACTCAAAGTCTCAGCCATGTTATGACGCTCAAACAATGGATTCGACGAAGTGATCCCGCTGTGTGGATCAACTTGTGCAAGGCACTCTCCAATCTGCCGTAACAGCTTGTTCTCGGCGAGATATTGGATTCCGACTGAGGTTTGAGTCAACGTTCTCATCAACGCACAACCCGTGCGAACATAGCGTTGGTTAGGCCTGGTGTTCCGGATGGTGGAAAACCTGTATTTGAAAGGGCGAAAGAATCCCGCAAGCCTCTTCATAAATTTCGGCGATCTGATCGCTTCTTCCAACCTCTTCGGGACTGTCAGCGGACCTTCGACCAGGCCTTGGATTATTTCCCATTTCCATTTTATATACTGCGAATGGCCTGTTACCTGACTGTCGGCCATGGCTTGCCGGAATTGGTCGCCGTCCATCAACGCGGTGTATTTGGATCTCTCGTTGGTCTGTGGTCCGACAGCCAATTCATCAACATGTTCGCCTCGCCCGAACGCTGAGGCAGAGGTCTTGTTGAGCGCGCGATTGATGCTGTCAATCTGGTATATCATGCTCAGATTGATAGCTGATTTTTCGGAGCCGTAATCTGGCACATTAGGCACAAGGTCGCCTAGAACCTGAACGCCGGAGCTCATAGCCTGGGGTAAGGTGTGGTGAGCAAGCTTCAGCACTTCGGTGAGCAGGAGTGTCGTCTTCCTCTTCAACGCCAGATCCTCCTCAAGCTTGATCAAATCTACCAGAGCAGGGATTAGGCCAGCCTTCAAGAGGGCGGCCAACACAAAGGCTGAGAAGTGGCACGTCAAATCAAACCTGCCTTCGGCGTTGTAATCCACCAGTTGTCGTTGCGAGGGCTGCTCGGCCGGCAATGTGTTGATCCTCCCGTAAGTGGTGAGTCTCCTGCCCGCGAGATATGAGCTTGACCAAGAAGGCGGCTTGATACGGAGAATGTCAAAGAAGAGTTCCAGAACGATATCTCGCGACTGAGTGATGGGGTAGACCAATGAATCTATCAGCGACCGCAGAGGTGAAGCACCATTCATGGCGAGGAGGAGGAAGCCAGGCCAAGTCTTGAGCATTGCGGCAATTGCCTGAGCACACGTTTTGAGCTTCTCCTCATTGCCATTGAGCAGTAACGGGTCGGTGAAAGGCGCAAACATTGCTTCGAACTCTCGGCCAGTGTGCAGATACTTGCGTTGTTGAGGGTGGTCAAGGATATGGAGGAAGCTAGCCACCAGGCCTTCTGGGGCAGGGAAGGATCCATCTGCCAGCGCCTCGGTAAGGGTGCTCATGCCGTTCGCTGAAACGACAAGTTCTGTATGCTTTGTGAAAAGCTCTGCCAACGTCAACAGGCAGATATCCTTCAACCGGTCATCAGCAGCTTCGGCAACGGCAACTATGCTTCGGACCACGGCGCGAGATATCTCATAGACACCATCTTTGACGTCCAAGAACGCTCGTACAAACTTGACGGCTTGCTCTCGTTCCAGTAAGGCATTGGCTTTCTTGACCATGGACAAAATGACGAGTTCGTCGGTGTGGAGCGTTCGAATGGTCTGTAGCGACTTGCGATCGGCGATTGCATGGCGAGTCACTCTGTAGCCTGCGGCGATGACATCTGAGCTCTCGCTGAGCAACATCATTTGAACACGCACACTAAAGTCTTTCCAGGCGAGGTCATACTTCAGGCCCGGATTGCGCTTCAGGAGATCAACAAGCGCGTTTGCGCGTTCAATGTAATAGTCTGGAGGCATTCCGCCCGCCTCAAGCTGCTGGAGCGTCTCAGTCAAGACCACTGTGGGCGATTCGCTGTCGATAGATTCCGCAAGCATCTGCTCCTGGTTCTGACCAAGTGGAGGGGTTTTCAATGGACTGCCTCGAAAATAGCTGGAGAGCCTGGTTTGCGGAGGGGTCGTGGGAGTCTGAGAGCGCATGATTTCCTGGTCGAGTTCTTGCTTCAATTCAGCCAACTTCCTGTTGGAAGAGCCCAGCTCCATCTCCACCCGCTGTCGCTGTTCTTTTGTCTGCTTGTTGTTCTTGCTGAGGAGCGCTTCAAGCATGTTCTCAGTCCCCAATTTTATCTTCATCTCCTTTGCAATCTTGTCACGCACTGCAGCCTGTCGCTGCTCGGATGTAATCTGCCCATCCCCGTCCTTGTATGGTGGTGGCAACCGCGAGAAGGTTACACCTGCAACTTCGGTCTGAGGCGTCGTCCTTCCCGACTGCATGGCGCTTCTCAGGTCGGTGCTGAAGCTACCGGGAGGATTGGTCGGGGTGAGGGAGGAGATAAAGGCTTTCTGACCATATTGTGCACTTCCTCCAGATAACGAGCGGCCATCTTTGACCGAGGGACGTGTGAAGGCGGAAAAGTCATCGCTCTTCCTAGAGGTGTGTCGAATGTTGAAGCGTCCTTGAGTGGGTGTCACCGAGTATCCTGACGCTTGGTCTGAAGAGGCCATCGAGCCATGAAGGGTATCGTCCCTCTAATGGGCGGGTTGTCGACCGATCGCAGCGCGAAGAACACACATAGGCATCGACCGGTTCGACCGGTTCGACCGGGAAAGGAAAGAGATGACTGGTCAGTCGAAGAGGTCGAGATAAATCGGGGTTATCGGTCTATAGGAGCTGTAAAATTGGTGATATGTTCATGACCTCTGTGTAGCGGCAGTTCGATGTGCAATGTACCCGTGGTCACCGTCGATCTGCCTTGTACGGGAAGGGCGGCGGTCGCGCGCGAGTCGTTGCAGAAGAGAAATCTATTATGGTCTGTCGTGTTCATTCGTGATGGCCGGATGCGTCGTACTGAAGATGTGAGAAATGAGCGACGTTGGTGGAGGTCTATCATTCTACACAGCCCAATTCAGATCGTGCATGCATCTGGGTCTGAAGTTGTAACGCCAAATCGTCAAGCCACGCCAACGCAGCCGAGTCAGATTCGACCTTGACCCGTTAACGTTAGGGAGGCTTTCCCCGCACTCGATCTAGCCAGCTCCTGTGACTGTGGCACCTATGCGGTACCCGTAGGGGCATGCCAGGGGCACCAGTGCCTGGAAGGCCTCTGATGCTGTGCGAGTTGGGAAGCCACTGGAAGCCTGCTTCCATGCTGCCTCCCGCTGCTGACCACTCTTGGTCAACATCGCCGGTGCATCTATGATCGGGACTTTCCTTTCCCTTTTGCTCATTGCCCGGTACCTCGTACTAAATCACTGACCACATCGCCTCGTCGTTCTTCCGGCTCAGCATGAGCAAAAGGAACTTGAACCTGTCAGATGCCTTGAGGACCCCTCCCCACCGCTAACGTCATACCCAGAATCCAGCAGAACAGACCACTTAGGTACCTACTCGTAGACCACCCGTTGTGTCATATCAAGGCGGTGTTGAAATACACATGCACGACGGCGAGGAACTGACGCGCTGTTTTCCGCTGCTGAGCCCGTCAGGTGAGATTCGAGATCGGTTTGCCAGCGCCGCATCTGCAGGCCGAGCTCCTGTGTGCATATCCGGCGCGCCTCGGCGAGCTCCGTCAGGCTGGGGATTGTACGACATTGCGACTACGAGCGAGCTTCATGCTCGGTACACCAATCATTTGCGCTCAAGGAATCTGTGATCAACATTTTACCAACTCTTGGGCGATGTACGCTCGTGCAATTGGTGACTCCCGTCGTTCAATTTTGCTCTTGACCGCGTTGCCCCTCCGATAAGAAAGTCGATGCCATTGTTCTATAAAGATAAAGCTGTGACCAGTACTATACGGAGGAGACGGCGAACAAAGACATCTATTCACCCAAAACGAGCAAGCTTACTGTGAGCCACTGAAGCACCAGCAGCCGTTGTAGCATCAGTCCAGACACATACCCAAGATGCCTAGACTCGCAGCAGCTCGCTATGGCAAGGACAACATCCGTCTGTACAAGGTGGAGAGAGATGAAGCCACAAAAACACACACAGTCTACGAGATGACTGTCTGCGTGTTGTTGGAGGGCGAGATAGATGTATCGTGAGTCCTCCGGGTCATTGACGATCTGAGCAATGCTGACGCGAGGTAGATACACCAAAGCCGACAACAGCGTCGTGGTCGCAACCGACACGATGAAGAACACTACCTACATTATGGCGAAGCAGAATCCCGTCCACCCTCCTGAGCTCTTCGCCTCCATTCTGGGCACCCACTTCATCCAAACCTACAAACACATCCACACGGCCCACATCAGCATCATCCAACACAGGTGGACGCGCATGACCATAGACGGCAAGCCTCATCCTCACTCCTTCTTCCGCGACAGCAGCGAGAAGAGACTGGTACAAGCAGATGTTGTCGAAGGCAAGGGCATTGAGCTCAAGTCCGGCATCTCCGACTTGCTGGTCCTGAAGAGTACGGGCTCACAATTCCACTCCTTTGTCCGCAACGACTTCACCACACTCCCCGAAGTCTGGGATCGTATCCTCAGCACATCGGTGGATGCAAATTGGAACTGGTCAACCTTCTCCAGCCTGGAGGCCGTCAAGAAGAACGTCGTCAAGTTCGATGAGACATGGAGCAAAGCGCGAGAGATCACCTTCCGTCTTTTCGCGCTCGAGGAGAGCCCGAGCGTGCAGAACACAATGTACAAGATGTGCGAGCAGATTCTGGCTGCTCAACCTCTTCTTCAGACAGTCGACTACTCACTGCCTAACAAGCACTACTTCGAAATCGACCTTAGCTGGCACCACGGATTGAAGAATACCGGTAAAGATGCGGAAGTCTACGCTCCGCAGTCGGACCCCAACGGTCTGATTAAGTGCACAGTTGCACGAGATGAGCTTGTACCATCCGCGAAATTGTAGACCAACCCAGCCAGATACAGGAGGGACGAGTTGGAGTTTTGGGGTTTTTCGGCGGCGTCATCCAGCAAACCATAAAGCAAAGTGTACACATACCCGCAATGATATTCATACAAATCTGCAAAGTGACGCTTCTCTCTGCCGGTCGTTCTCCCAAACGCCCTTGCGATGCAAAGCAGCTCCATCTCCCCTCATAAAGAACTTTCCTTCGCATCCTTGCTTGCCTCAATTGCAGCCATAACCGGGCCCGTCTCCGGCTTATCCCCCGTGAATGGTCGGCCCTGAAATTTGACAATATTCGCCTTGTACGGATGTTTCGTGCCCTCGAATACCTTTAATCTCGCCAGTCTCTTGTCCCGCAGTCGATTCTTCGGCAACATTCCCCGAACGGCCTTCTTCAACACCTCACCTCCGCCCCATTTCTCGATCATCTTCTCCATAGACATTTGCTTTAGCGAGCCCGGACGCGTATTGTGCGTGTAGTATTGCTTTTGCTGGCGCTTTTTGCCCGTAACGTGGATGTCGTGGCAGCCGCAGGCCACGACGTAATCGCCGCAGTCGGTCGAAGGATCGTAGATGGGTTTATGCTTACCCATGAGGAAAGTCGCAATGCTGGAAGCCACGCGGCCCAGCGAGCGAGAGTCACTGCCTACGTCGATGTAGTGCCATGTGCGGGAGTAGGCCAGACGGGTCTGCCAAGTAATATTAGTTCTACTCTCCAGGCCTGAATGAAAGAAGCGAGTATACCTTGCCTATCGTTTGCGACATGGCGGGCTAGTGCTATCTTGACATCAGAGACCGAGGAGACGTCCGGCTGACAGATTCGCCGACAGTCCGCGAGGCTTAACCGTCCTAATAAGTGGTGGATGAGTCGATATCAAAATGTTTCTTCCGGCGAAAAGAAGAAGTCGCATCGCATCGAGCTTGCTTTCGTTTGTCGGGAGGAAGAAACTCCACTAGCGCCAAATGCGGCTTAGCTTGGTTACTGGACTTGGCGAGGCCCACCGCACTTGCGCTGCGAAATTCCTCGACCACGACGAAAGTTCGCACGACACACTACCATTCCACTGTATCAACTCTGCGCTCGCCGTCAGTCATCATGTCGGCCCCTCAGAGTGTACAGTGCTTCGGCAAGAAGAAGACAGCCACGGCAGTCGCCCACTGCAAGGTCAGCAACCCCAGTATACCGCCTCCTAGCGTCAAACAGGGAAGAAAAGAATTCAAGGACTGACCAGATAATGCGGCAACAGAAAGGCAAAGGCCTCGTCAAAGTCAATGGCCGACCCCTCAACCTCGTTCAACCTGAAATCCTCCGCTTCAAGGTAAGAGACAGCGAAAGAGAACGAACTTAACACTTTAAAAATCCGTCCACCACCTTATCCGAGAATGAAACCGCTCCAACCACCACCGTCCCAGGCAGATCCTGACACATCGCGATTTCTAGGTCTACGAGCCCCTCCTGATCCTCGGCCCCGAGCGCTTCAGCGAAGTCGACATCCGGGTCCGCGTCACTGGCGGCGGCCACACCTCGCAAATCTACGCCATCCGCCAGGCCATCGCCAAGTCGATCGTGGCTTACTACCAGAAATACGTCGACGAGTACACCAAGAACCAGCTGAAGCAGGCGCTGGTGCAGTATGATCGTACGTTACTGGTTGCGGACAACAGACGGTGTGAGCCCAAGAAGTTTGGTGGTCCCGGCGCCAGGGCGCGGTATCAAAAATCGTATCGTTGAGCGTCTCATGCGGGTGTGCGCGGCGATGGCGGTTGTGGTGCGAATGGAATGGCTGGGGATTGTGCTGCGGTTGTGATGCTGGTGAATTCCGGCGAGGATGTCCACGCCTTGGGGATCATGTGGATTCCAGGACCGTGACGCGAGCTTGGGCTTGTTCCAGCATTGACGGAGGGGAACGGAGCATGCATGAGTCGGCAAAATCAAGGGTGAAATTGCTGTGCTATCATAGAAAGCAAAGCGGCGCCCAACTGCGACGTGACGGCTACCCAGTTAAGGGTTTGCGTCCACCAATCGAGCGAAACACAATTATTCAGTTCAATAGGGTATTCCATTGTACTGTGTTGCAGACAGTCGTCGACATCGAAATTTATGGCGCCTGTCCTCGCTGACGCTCTATGTTTCCACAATAACTGGAGCATACTCGCCGGTTTCCTCATCTTCATCAACACCGGGCATAGTCACCTCGATCCTCTCGCCGTCTTCCAATTCCAACATCCCGCGCCGTAAAAGATCCCGCTCACTCTGCCAACCGTACTTGTCCTCAAACAACTTCTGCAGGTCGGCAACCTCTTTCTTCAACATCTCCCTTTCCCCCTCGGCCGCCTCATCTACCACACTCCTGAACCTTGCCCACAGCGACCGTAACCAGGAACTGGCATTCTCGTCTTTGAGATCGAACAGCCCGCCTTCGACATCTTCGACATGTGTCACTTGTAGCCGTAGGACTTTGAGCATCTGCACAAAATACTCCTCGACCTCATCCAACCCCGTTTGACAGGTGAAGAAGACAGAAAGTAAGCGCTTCCATTGCTCCAGACAGCTGTAATTTGCGAGAGTGAGGACCATTAGGAAGCAGAATTGCAGTTCGCCGAGTATTTCTCGCGCACCGAATACTCTGTTCTTGCCCTCCGGGGTGACATTTTCGATAAGATGGTTCAAGTACCAGCTTCGATCTCGTGCCCGGTCGGTTCTGATTCGACCGACGTCGCCCTCGGCCCAGGTCTGCTTGAGGTTGATAGACAGAAGATTGAGCGGCAGTTGGTCAAGGACATTGGAGACCTCCAGATGCGAAAGGCCGGGAACGGTTTCGGTATCATCTGGCGCCGAGGAGACCGATGACACAAGCCAGTCTGAGGATAGCACGCGATTGAGTAAGGAAGGAGTGACATGAGCGGTCATGGCAGGCCAGTCTGTGGATCCTGCGCGGCCCTCGTCTGGTGAATGGCGATTCTTCCCATCATCAGCGTCTTCAGTCTCGGCTTCGCGAGCGGCCAAGTCTGATGTCGCATTCTGTAGAGCAACGTAATCGACCAGACCCCGTCCATTTGAGGCCAAAGAGGTTGCATTCTGCGCGGAGGGATCCTTCTGGCCCACCAATTCAAGACTCTCAGTATCCCTATTCCAACTTAGGACATGAGTCTCTGCAGTTGCGCCAAGTTTCAGCCATCTGCCGTGGCGGATTGACAGTGACGCGTCAGTCCCTGTGTACAGGAAGTGGAGGCCTGACGGAACTTTCGTGATGCCGAGAAAGTTGGGTGAGGAGTTGAAGGACAGCAAGTCTAAGCCTACAAAGGTTTTGGGCGGGAGCGAGAGGATGATCAAGGTCGAGGCCATCTTATTTCTTGAAGATGCCGGGATACTGTAGTTAGAGGGTGACGGTCTACGGGACGAGGAGGTCGCGAGAATTTTTTGGCTTTCATTGATTTATTTCATCATGCCTCCGGACTTCCCCATGCGACCGTTGGTCGCAAGGAAGCCACCGGCTGAAGACCAGGCAGAGGAGCCGTTCTTCGCGTATTTGTGCTCGATTTCAAACATTCCTGCCTCCACAGAGTTTGAAGTTCTACCGCAAAGGTGTGCAAGTAGTAAAATAGATGCCATGCACGAGCGAGTCCCACACACATTCACAGACGACGACCACGGCGACCACCCTTGCGTCTCGTGCTGTCAGACGGCGTGGGAGTTACATCCTCAATTCTTCCGATCTTCATTCCTGAGCGGGCCAAAGCACGGAGAGCTGACTGGGCACCTGGACCAGGGGTCTTTGTGCCATTTCCACCGGTAGCTCGGATCTTGATGTGCAGAGCAGTGATGCCCAGTTCCTTGCAGCGCTGTGCGACATCTTGAGCTGCCAACATGGCGGCGTAGGGAGAGGATTCGTCACGGTCGGCCTTGACTTTCATGCCTCCGGTAACTCGGCAGATGGTTTCGCGGCCACTGGAATCATCCAGATTGTTAGCCTATGGGCCATCTGAGCCTCCCTGGGAAGTGTCGTTCGACGTTTCTTGTTCTTTTCACTTACGAAAGATCGGTGACATGGACGAAGGTATCGTTGAAGGATGCGAAGATGCGGGCAACGCCGAAGACGAGTTCACCTGTCCGACGAGATCTCAAATCAGCCCTCAGCTCATACATGGTCAGGTCCTGCAGTTCACTCACCCTCGCGGACCTGTGGACCTAGCGAGACATTCTCGGTTGCGGCGCGCTCGATCTTCTTCTTGGGAGCCATTCTGAGGAGTCACTGGTGGTGTTGTCGGTGTAAAGGCGGAGGTTGGAAATAATTTCGTTGTCAATGAATTTCAAACGTGGAAAATGGTGGTGCGGTCGCAGTGGAGCCGGGGTTTAGCCAGTCAGCTTGCTCCACCTCTTGGCGCCAACGCGCGTCAGGGCCAAACAAATCTTTCGTGTCGGGAGATTTTCTGTCAAGAACAGCTCGAAGCCCTACACATCAGTCGTGGATAAAGATGGCACATCTCCGCCAGGTAGTGTGAGTCATGCTCTACCTCTTGATGAACTGGAAGCGCATATTCGGCTTTGTGCCGTCAACCTGCTCTTTCTCCAGCACAGCTCTTGAATTCTGAGACACGCAAAATTTCGGTCTTGCCTCTGCTGCCATGGAGCACATCACGGTTGGGATCATTGGGATGGGGGACATGGGTCGCATGTATGCGAGGAGGTTTAGTCAAGCAGGCTGGAGGTAGGCATCTGCTGCGTAGTCTTCTAAAGATACGCCTCGATGTGGTTTCAGACAGGTACGTTCCAATTGTGTCCATCCTCACCATCGCATGATGACTCCGAGTGCATTTGGCTCGAGCATGGTCGTTCGCGATATAGCTTCATCATTCTGATGTTGCCTTCTATCCCGGCGTCTATCACTGATGTAAACTCCTCGCTACCTTACTTTTTCCTTGTCTGAAGATCAACCCGCATTGCCACCGTCCAATCAATTCCAAATGTGAGCCTCAGCTGACTCCTGTATTGCAGACATCAAACGCGTTCCTGTTTCACAGTCAGGTGCTAGGGCTGATAGATCGCACGTAGAGTCAACGCCTGTGACCGTCCCGACAAGTTCCAAACACTCCGGGAAGAGTACGAGAATGAGGTTCGTGTCATCAGCAGAGTTGATGAACATGATTGACAAAAGATAGAAAGGAATAAATATCTTACCCAATGGTCACCTTGTTTCCAGAGCAAGCGACTGGATCATCTACAGCGTCGAGGCTGAGCTCATTGAGAAAATCGTCGCCGAGTATGGTCCGTCAACCAAAGTTGGCGCTATAGTTGGTGGACAGACCTCCTGTAAAGCCCCCGAGCTGGCTGCGTTTGATAAGTATCTGCCCGGTGATGTTGAAATCGTCTCTTGCCATTCCCTACATGGGCCAGCAGTAGACCCAGCGGGTCAGCCTCTTGTGGTCATCCAACACCGCGCGACACAGAAGAGTGTCGATCTCTGTGTTCGGGTCCTATCTTGTCTGAACTCGACTTTCGTCTTCCTCTCGGGCGAAAAGCATGATCGGATCACAGCAGACACACAAGCTGTCACGCATGCGGCCTTTCTGAGCATGGGCACGGCATGGGCAGCAAACAATCAGTTTCCCTGGGAGATCGACCGATACGTCGGGGGCATTGAGAACGTCAAGATCAACATCACGTTGCGAATCTATGCAAACAAGTGGCACGTCTACGCTGGTCTCGCAATCCTCAACCCTGCCGCTAAGCAGCAAATTCGCCAGTATGCCCAGTCGGTCACAGAACTCTACAAGCTCATGCTGGGCGGTCACCGAGAGGAGTTATCTCGCAGGATCAAGACTGCAGGTGCCGCTGTGTTCTCCAAAGACGCAGCGAATCAGAATCTGTTGCTGGGCGATGAAGTACTGGACAAGTTCTCGCTCTCGAAAAGACCAGATAAAAGAACGCCAAACAACCACCTCAGCCTGTTGGGCATTGTTGATTGTTGGTGGAAACTCGGCATTGTCCCGTACGACCATATGATTTGTTCTACACCTGTGAGTGGCCCTACCATCGCAAGTTGTCACGTTTCTATTTCTGACGGTCCCACCAACAGCTATTCCGCATATGGTTGGGCGTTACCGAATATCTCTTTCGCAATGAGACCATGCTGGATGAGGTCATCAACACAGCGATCGAGGATAACACTTTCCGTTCAGACGATCTCGAATTCACTTTCGCGGCAAGAGTAAGTCCTCACCCTCGGACCGGACCCGACTCCTTTCATACGCAGATGTGGAATTGATTATCGGTCGTCGGTCGGCATGGTGATTTGAAATCACCCCTCCAATTGCCCGAGATTGGAAGGCACAGTGATAGATGCATGCATGAATGTTGAGCGCTAACAACATGTGTCGTCATGTAGGCGTGGTCCGACTGTGTCTCGTTTGGCGCATTTGAAGCTTATCGCGACCGATTCGAGAGCATCCAGCAATACTTTGCTCCCCGGTTCCCCGACGCTGTAAGACTTGGGAACGAGATGATCAAAGAGATCATGTTGAAGACGAGTTGACCTACTTCTTCTGCTCGGGGTGTCATGCACGTCAGCTGGGTTGAAGGGCCATAGGTATTACGAAAAATGTCCACTGCTTGCACGCATGCAGGCCGCTGACATCATGAACGACAAGGACAGCTCACACTCTCAAAGCAGCTGTGGCGCCGGGCAACCACCGGCTTCAGGATCACGGTCAGTGCAGAGATTAATCTTCCTTCTGTGGGATGGAACAGGAAGCACTGTCTTGCAATTTGACGACCAATCAAGCAAGACGATCACGGATTCCAAAAGCAATGAGCTGCGTGTATTGGTCCTTGCACGGCTGACTATTGCATGTTGACTACGCAGCTGAAGTTCTCTCATAACTCGTCGCTTGGTTTGATTGCATTAGCGTCGATCACCGCAAGTATGATGATTGGGTGTCGACTAGTTCCATGCCTTTCAGAAGTGGTCACACAAGTTGTGCTGGTGTTCGTGATTAGAAATGGAAGGGACGGGAAAGCCTGCCTGCGCTGTGTTATCTCCTTGACGATACGACCGGAAAGCGGTTGACGAACTTCCCAAACAGGCAATTTAGCTATTTTGCTCTGCTAGCCAGGTCAGAACTTAGATCTGGGCAGCGGTCGCCGGCCGAGCATTTCCGCAGAGAATGGAGTAGCTGGGTCGAAGTCACGGCGATCATGTTTTAACGTACAGAGTACCATCTAGACAACGGCCACTACTGTCAACGGTAGTTGGGCCTCGTCGCTGTGCCCCGAAGGAAGTGGCGCCACTCGTCTTCGTGCGTCCATAGCATGACGTACGCATTGACTTGCCGCAGAATCCTCTGATTCACGGTGCTCGGGATGAAGAACACGTTGACTGGGTACCTTGTAGCCGGTCCAGGTCGGGGTGTCAAGATAGCCAACCACCCATCGCGACCATGGACATGGGCTTGACTCCGTGCAAATTCCTACTCGTACTCGTAACTCGACCGACTGCCCAGCTCTTCCCACGCTGCTGGCCAACCAATTCGTTATAGATTACGAGGACGGCTTGACGTCGCGGAGAGGAATTGTCGCCAAGCCTTCTGTTAGTGCGATAGAGGCGCGCTAAGCGCATTAAAGCCGGACAGGCGTGGCTCAAGCTCAAGCGGATTCGCGGATTGGACCCGCCCATTCGCTAGGACTCGCCCAGCCCGCTTGCCCCTCTGGGCGTCCATCCCGTTTCAGCACCGGCTCCGGCAATTTGCCATGGACCCCGTGTGGGTTGTTTCTATTTATTCCTCGTGATCCAGCCTTGTCCGTCTGAACGCTCCGGGGTCACTCCGTCCGGGTGGTGCGAGCATGTTTTGTGATTGTGGGCAACAGATCATCTCTCCGATCTGAGGTGATGCAAGAATAATGTTGGCCCACCGATGGCCAGTCCATTCACCAGGGACAAGATAAGTCTGTTGCAGGTGCCGCGTAATGGCCATGCGCATCTGCCAGGGGCGGGAACGGGATTCCTGTAACAGGGGGCGGCTAGTGTTTTAAGGCAAGCCTTGTCACTTGTCGCGGTACTCCAGCCCCTTGGCAAGCCATGGGACACGCAATCCCGCACTCTGGCTGTGCAATCTGCCCTGTATTCGAGGGGTTCTAACTTTCGGCCTCTCGTTGCGCCTCGACTCCAGACGGGAACGCCATTAAAAACCCTTTGGATTCCATTCGCGCGTCCCAACCTCGAAAACCTACCGTGACGCGTTAAATTGGGCAGAGGAGTAGCCCCTTGATAAATCTCAGGTTCTCGCAGACCCACGTTCTTACAGAGCACATATACATATCACCCCTGAGCCTCTGTCCCATTCCTGGGTATCCCATCTTTCATCAACGTCGGCTCGTCTCGTGTCAAGACGCGATGGTCCGGCCAAGCGTCTTGGCCAGCATGGCCTTCGGTATGGCTGCTCTTCCTCCGTCCATAAAGCGCTGATTCTGATAGAGGACATGTATAGTGGCTAGCTCGGCAGCACAGTTCGCACAGTTTGTCTCCGACCAATATGCTTTATCGGTCAACATTCCCTCAGATACAGCCTCGTCAGGGAGCGGCTCGATCTTTGTCCAGATCAGCGCGCCGAGCGGGACACAATGGATCGGTTTCGGGCAAGGCTCGCGCATGGCTGGTGCCAACATGCTCGTCGTCTATGCCGCCGACAGCACGAACGTGACCGTCTCTCCCAGATTAGGTACTGGCCACGTTCAACCCGACTTCAACCCGGACGCGTCCATTTCAGTCCTAGAAGGAAGCGGTATCACATCAGATGGCACTCTCGTGGCCAACATCCGTTGCGACTCCTGCCTGAGTTGGAGTGGGGGCAGCATGAGTGCAACCGATAGCTCAAGCAGTTGGATCTTTGCCTACAGAGACGGAGACCCGCTCGACTCGACCGATCAGAGCGCCGGAATTTCACAGCATGGAAACACTGGTGGTTTCACGCTGGACTTAACTCAAGGTATTGGTGGCAGCTCTTCAAATCCGTTCGTGGCGGCGGCGGCAGCGCCATCAGCAACTGAATCCGGCTCTCCATCACAAACCGCAAGTGGAACGCAGGCCCCCGAAACAGAGACTGGCACAGCTACCACCAGTACGGTGGCCACGGCGACTGGCCCAGTCTCCAACCCTATCGCAAGCTCCGACCCTTCATCATCGGGTGCAACTGTGAGCAGCGGCCCCGACAACAGTGTCCGAATCGGCCACGCCACCATCATGTCTCTGGTCTTTGTCGTGCTGTTCCCCTTGTCAGCATTGACACTCTATCTGCCATATAGCAATAAAGTTCGACACATTCACGCTCCACTGCAAGTTGTCACCATCATCCTCATGCTTGCCGGTCTCAGCCTAGGAGTCAGACTCGGACATCAGGTTGACAATCTGGACGGCTACCACATGGTCCTCGGCTATCTTCTCGTCGCGTGGATGGTCGCTTTCCAACCGATTTTGGGCCTACTTCAGCATCTCCACTTCCGCAAGGTCGGCAACCGCAGCATCTCAGGTCACGTGCACCGCTGGGTTGGTCGTGTCTTGATGCTTTTGGGCGTCGTCAACGGCGGCCTAGGATTCAGGACCGCCGGTTCCCTCGGCACCGATAACGTCCCTAGCTCTGGGGTTGCCGTCTACAGCGTCTTCGCCGTCGTCGTGGCCTTGATCTACGTTGGGGTGTTGGTATGGCCAAAATCATCACCAAAGGGAGAGTTTGCTCAAGCTCTCCCGGGCGAGAAGGCCCGACCGCGAACGGACGGCTATGAGATGCATAGCCGCTCGCCTGGCGGTCGCCGCATGTGATCGACTGGCCTGTCGCGTCACCAGCTTCCACAAGAGAACGCCAAAAGTTCAGATAGACCATGTCTACTCACGATTTTTATACGCCATCTTCAAAGATGATAAATGACTCGATCTGGTATCGGATTGGATTAGGATGGGACAGCAATCGCCATCGACGACTGAATGTTATTACTAGAGCGAATGACTTCACCAGCAACTGGTCTTGTCTCGAGAGACAGCCTCAGTTGGTTTTCCTCCGACTCGGTGAGCCTTCGAGGGGCCTTCGAGATCTCTTAGCTAGTTAAAAAAGGAAGCCTCAGCAATTCAGCTTCTGATCATTCCAATTAATTACGAGTCCTGGCGGTTATTCGTTTCGGAAAAAGCACCCAGCCAAGAACAAAGCGTGAAAGGTCTGTTCTGCTCTACTGTGCTGTACCCTCTGCCATTTCCCAAACGTGACTCAATTTTCTGTTCAAGTTGACGACCACCTTCGCGGAAGAATCCGTTGCTTGAAGAAACGGAGAACTGCTCAAGACGACTCATCGAGTCTTCAGTCCCAAATGTCCGGTGGCTGGAAGATCATTTCTCCGGTCTCCGGAAGAACATTCCTCCGGGTAGCCTGCAACAACTGAGATCATCGTCACCCTGCCATTACCATCGCTTGAGCTGCGCTTCAGCTGCGCTCCAGCTGTACTTCTGACCCCGCAACACAGTCGTATACCCCAGTACGATGCGGACGTATGGGCCCTTCTCTGCTTGTGCGGCTCAAATCGCTTGCGGCTATTTACACAGCATTGAACTGACGATCATTGCCCCCTCGAGCTCCACACGGTGTCCTTGCATATTCATCCGCCTTCTTGCCCAGGCCACTTCAGGCAGGTCCAGACAACATGATTGCCGTGATGACGAAGCTACACGGTCCACAGGTATACACCCACGACTGCCGGTCTATGCAGGAACATGTGAGGAACCAGAGGCGGTCGAACGGCCATATCAAGCCTCAGATTTAGCCTAAACTCACACGACGTTGATGCATACCCCAGATACTCCTCCCTAGGCTCAACCAAGAGCTACGAGGGGCTTGCGCACTGATAGCTATATTAAATGCTATGGCCAAGCTTTCGAAGCTCCCATGGTTGCCGGCCAGGATTCGCGACCAGGTTGAGCTTCGTAAGTGAGTTTAGAATGGGTGTCCAAGGATTGTCACTTTCTACTCTCGTTTTACTCTTCACCTACCTCACAGCAATCAGCAATGCTCTGCCCAGACCACAAGCTAGGCAAGCTCTCGTCACTACCCCTAGCATACCAAATGGCCATTGGATCGATACCTGGGCAGCAATGCCGCAGTTGACCGAGTACACGAACCTTCCTCCGCCTCCATATGTAAGGATCTGAGATTCGAGGCTCAAGGCTTGCGAGTCCGCTATCCGACCTGGCGTCTGAGGATACACACTGACACTTCCTACAAGAACACTACGACCACCCAGTTCTACAACAGCACGATCCGCCAGACACTACATATGTCGACTGGCGGCGAGCAGATCAGAATCCGAGTTTCCAATGCCTTTGGCCTCACCGATCTGCCCATCACGGCCATGACTGTAGCTTTACCATTCAATGCGTCCTCAGGTGTTAGCGCAGTCCAACCTTCGACCCTCCAGACCGTGACATTCAGTGGTGGACACCCCGGCATCACCATCCCCAACGGTGCTCTGGCCGTGTCTGATCCGTTGAACTTCCCTGTGCAGCCGCTCTCCACCATCTCCGTGACGCTATATCTCGCGACAGGACAGAACGGCACGGCCATTACGAGTCACCCCGGCAGCAGGGCGACTTCGTGGTTTACCATGGGCAATCAAGTCGGTGCCACGAATTTGACGGGGCCGTTGTTGAACAGTACGGCGCATTGGTAAGACCAGCCCTGAGTTGGATTTGCATCTTCATACGCATGCTCCCTCTGTCTTTCTGCTAGCATTATCATTTGGAAGGACGTAACTCTTAACTTCTGCACCATTAAAGGTACTTCCTCTCCGCGGTCGAGGCATGGTCGCCTCCCGACTACCGCACCTGGGCCATCATAGGCGACAGCATTACCGACGGTCGCGGTAGCGACACGGACCAGAACAACCGCTGGCCCGACCTGGTGTATGCGCGGATGGCGGCGTCGAACTCGTCGACTCTCACCGCCATCTCGTTCATCAACCAAGCCGCAGGTGGGAACCGGATCCTTCACGACGGACTAGGACCGAGCGTTCTTTCGCGCCTCGAGCGCGACGTACTCTCCCACCCTGCCATCCGGTGGGTGATGATTTTCGAGGTAAGCTGAGCTCCATGATTTGATGAGAACAATATTTCTCCACGGGTGATGGAAGTCCAGGAGATGACGTTCCCGGTCCATTTCCCTGATTGGATCCGTGGACGTGTGGACGCGTGCATGGGCGGGTTTCATGGAGGATGATCTTCATCGCCATCAATCATCGACAATGACGAACCCATGATCCATGATCTTACATCAGTAGAGCCTCTGTACACACCACGCCCTAAAGCAATCGACGTGCTAACACCCGTCTACCTAGGGCGTCAATGACATCGGCACCGCAGACCCTACGCCGTCCAACCAAACAAGTCTCTACGACGGCCTGATCTCGGCGTACATCCAGATCGCGCGGCGCGTGCACGCCGTGGGCATCCCGCTCTTCGGCGCGACCATCACGCCCTTCTCCGCCCCAGACTACAACACGACGGTGCAGTCGTATTCGGACCCGCTGCGCGAACAGACGCGGCAGAAAGTCAACGACTTTATCCGCCACTCGGGCACCTTTGACGCGGTCCTCGACTTTGATGCCGTGTTGAGGAACCAGAGTTTTCCGAGTCAGTTGGCCGACGCGCTGCAGGGGGGCGATTACTTGCATCCGAATGGGGCCGGGTACGCGAGGGTGGCCGAGACGTTTGATCTGGGTTTGTTTGAGAGATTTGAGGGCGGGGTTGGGGGGTTTCTATAAGCAAGCAGACAGACAGGCGGGCAGGCGGGCTGCCGGGAGTGAGCATTGAATGAATGTGATGAACCAGAGTCTCCCTGGCTGGCAGTGAGAATTGGGGAGGAGTGGGAGCAAAACGAGGACTTTCTATACGTAATGTATATAGGAAACGTAAGAATCCCGTGACCCGGACGGTGCCTGGGAAGAACGAGATATCTAGGCAAACTTGAAGTATCTACGTGATCCATAGGAGGGTCGTAGGGGTAATAGGAGAAAAAATAGGCCAATGAAGAGTCAAGTCAAGTCGACGACAGGATCTGGTGTATTATCCGTGGCATGTGGGCAGACAGAGATACAGAGCCAGTTAGCCAGCGAGCAAGTAGCAGGCAAGCGGCAGCAGCAGTCGCAAGCAGCAAGTAGCAGGCAAGCAAGCAAGCAAGCCAGCAAGCCAGCAAGCAAGCTAGCTAGCTAGCTACAGTATATTGTAGCTGGCCAAATATTCCGTCCCCGGGTAATATATAATTACTGTATAGAGATCAGACCATGACGCGAATATCTCGCTTGAGACACAGAACAGTAGTTACAGTACTGGGTTTCGCTACCAGCGTCAAAGACCTGATACTGTACTGTATATTAGTACCTAGCTAGGTAGGTAGGTAGGTAGGTAGGTAGGTAATATTATTTCGATGCGCCATGCTGTAGTATACCGCCGTGACCAATCAACATCGATCCTTCTACAGTCTCATGAACACCACAAAGGCTATGCCTCGCATGTCGCATTTCACAGCTCACGCCTCGGACTCACGCCTCAGAATTCACACTCAGAACTCGACTTTTAGCCAGCCCCAATCGTACAGTATACTGTATCCCGAACCCGCCTTCATCTTCACTCTAACATCAATCCCTCGGACTCGCTCCATTACAATACCCCCACAGCCGACTCAACTGTTTGATCTGTATTCCGTTCGTGGCAGGTATACTCGCATTCGGACTCGCACTCGCACTCGCACTCGTACTCGCTCTAGCTTCGACAAACCCGCCTGAATCTCCGCCTCCATCTCGGTCTCGGTCTTCGGACAGGCCCTCGGCCACCGCCTGCACGGTATCCCACTGCTCCAACACAGCCATATCGACTGATTGATCCATAAAGGCATTCCCACTCTTGACTCGTCCCCGTGAGCGATCCCGCGGGTCCAGACCTTCCATCTCAAAGATATTGCCCAGGTAATGCTGGTTGAGCATGTGGCCCGACGAGGCGCGCTTGAACAGCCGGCCGAAGAACCGGTTGTTCTCCTGCGCGTGCTGCAGATCGCGGCGCCGCTCGATGGGCGTGTGAGGTGACGTGGTCCACGTGTGGGATCGCGGGACCCAGGTGGAGGCGGTCCTCAGCTTCGGCGTCCGTGTGGCACTGGAGGAGGGGTATGTTGCAGCCTTGGCATTCACTTTCATGGTCTGGGTCTTGGTCTTTGTGGTGGGACTTCTCGACGCGGGAGGCTGAGGAGTCGGCGTTGCCGGTGGTGGTGATACATTCCTGTTGGGAAACGCGCGAGGCTGAGCAGTCGGCGGTGGTGGTGGTGATACATTCCCGTCGGGAACCGCGTTCGTCGGCGGCATCAGCTTCGCCTGGTCCGGGCGGAAGTGTAGGATGCCGAATTTGGAGACGTAGTCGCCTTCATTGGCGTAATGCTCGATGTGTTGCACGATTCTTTGGCTGGTCACGCCGTCGGAGGTATTTGTGGTTGGCGCCTCGCGGGTCGATCTCGCCGTCGACGTTGAAATGACGGGCGCGTTCCAATGATTCGCCGCGTTGCCAAAGGTATAGATCTCCAGCTTGCGGAGTTGGTCCGCGGCGACGGTGTCGTAGAGCCAGTCCAGCACCAAGCCACCTTCGATCCCGCCCTGGCTGTGGAGGATCAAGACCACCTTGTGAATGTTGTCGTCTGAGAGGATCTCCTGTAACGCGGCATATGCCGTGCGGATGTCGGTTGTCGCGAAGCTCAGGTCTCGTTGGATGATACACTCGAGCACATCGAAGATGATGCCGCGGCTGTTGTTATGCGGAGGACGTTAGTACAGTAACATGTATACGGTGCTGCTTGCGCAATCTGGAGGAACGACGAACGCAGCTTGGACACTCACGTCTGGTTGTGTATGCCGAATACAGGTCGCCGAAATGTCATTGCAAGGAGGTCGAGATTCGATTGCAGCCAATGACTTCTGCGTGACTGTTAGTTACCCTCGACCTAATCATTGTACCTCTGTGCTTCACAGCCCAAGGAAGGCAATGTCTGCCACTTACCCTACGGCAACACCGTTGATGAAGACCCATTTCTCACCCTCATGCTCTGGCCAGTCTCCTTTCACGCAATCAGGATGCGACTGGAATAGTCCCTGTCGTCTTGGACCGTTGAGCAGTCGAGAAATCCACTGATTCCCCACCACAAACCCGGTGATGTAGAGGAAATACACCACCGGCAGCACGAGAAGCGCCAACGGGATCAGTGATAACAAGAACAAGATCTGCGCAAGGATGAGGATGAAGTGCTGCAACAGCGCCCACAGATTTGGCCCCGTCCAAGCCAGCTCGTCTAGCGGGCCTGACTTCCCCGGAAGAAGAGGTAGCACAATACTCAGCAGACCAGCTGTTATCGGCCACGTCAAGGTGATCTGCAGGAAGAGTAGCACGTCGTTGAACATGAGTAAAAGAGGGTTTGCCGTGTAGGGGAGCGGTGTGGACGTCTGCGCTGCCATTGTGGCTGTGTGTCGACAGCGCCGGCAGCAAAGTAAGAAAGATAATCAACGCTGAGCGAGGCCAGAACTCGAAAGGAACTCGAAAGGAGGAGCTGTTGAATTCGAGTCGCAACAACTGCAACATGGACTGGGGATCAACTTTTCGTAGGCGACATTGGATTTTCACATGTCACTGGGGGAGAGCGAGGCAGGTACAGAGAGCATGCGTGTTGACAATCGGAGACGGTCAGCTCTGTGCACGCCGTAGAGTGGCGCGGCTGAACACGAGGCTGGGCAGGGCGTGGGACCGGCGAGGATTTCAGGCAGCCGGCGACTCTGACACAAGACAAGCATGGACATCAGACTCGGTGGGAAGGCTTATCGTGAAGGGATGAGTTGGCTGCAGAAGGATGGTTCGTGTATCGGAAATCACAGTTCGAGGTGGATGGAGCAAAGGGCTAAATAAACCAAATGACGATAGACGCAGAGAGATCAATCCTGGTATCTTCGTCGGGAGGTACGAGTAGGGAGTGTCTTCGTCTGACTAGGTGGGAGGTACGAGTAGACGGAGTGTCTATGCCTGGAGATGTAAGGCTCTGTAGATCTCGATCATCTGTTCGATTTGCGGCATCACGCGGACACGGTCGTGGAAGCGAGGACGGTCGCTGTTCAGCTCAGGCACGCACCCCATGACTATAGTCGCATTGTACATACTCACAGCTCGCTCGGCAGAAGCATGTGAAGAATGCCAGATATGTACCCTCTAGAGCAATGCGCATACACCTACGACTGTAACCAACATACTGTAGATCACGAGTAGAGTGCTCCATGCCTCGTCCCTCTCATGCCGGAGGTACATAATCACCACGGCAGCACGAGAGCATTCAAGCCGCGACTTGGCCGCCTGTCGAATAATTGACGGTCGATTCTATAACTACCTATGTTCTGTCTACTGTGTTACACCGCAATGCTTCGTTCGCGAGTCTGCCCGCGAGGTCATCCGCTCGTTGGGCATCCCTCCTTTTCTTGACAGTATTAATATTGACCTTCCCGACGTCAATGCACCTGTACAGCTCGCTGGGCCTGACACGCCCTTGGCCACCAAACAAACCAAAGTCCACATCGTGTCTTGACGAATGGCGGAGTGCAAACACCACACTGTGTCTTCCCGCCGCGTTGCCAACCACACGATGTCCGCCCGCGTTGAATGTCTCATTCGACAGAGCCCGGAGCGTCTGCCCAACCAGGATGGTCGCCGTACGTGCTTCACCCGCGGCATTGATCCAGACGGGGCGGTCGTCCGTGGACCGTCGTCGATCCAGAACTTCCAGCCCATCCCGATCGCCCACGCAGAGCGTCAACAAGCCTAGGTCGGTGTGTGTTTCAGCAACCCCCGTCGTGGGGACGTACCGAAACAGCCGCAGCAGCGTATATGTCATCTGGTCCTCCGCGGGAGGCATCGTCAGGGTGCCGTCGAGAATGTCATCCCACACGGACGACGGGTCGAGATGCGACCATCGCGCCAGGTCACACAGGATGCGGAACAGAAGAAGCGCACAGTCTTGCCATGCTCGGGCTGCGGCATCCTCCAAGCTGTGCAGTGACGCGGGGACGACTGTCGTGGATTGCGATGAGGAAGGGGAAGAGGAACAGGGAGCCGTATGGACTCGACAGCGGAAGGTGACGTACTCTTTCTCCTTCTCGACCCTGTAGTACCCGAACTCGGTGCCGGACTTGGAGGGATACGCCCTCGCCTTTGCGGGAGCCTGCTGATCGAAAAAGGCGGCCGAAATGGTGAACAGGTCCGCCAAGGTCTCCGCCGGCCGTGCAGGCAGACGCAAGGATAACCAACCCTGCTGCGCGAGCTGGAGCATTTGGGTTTCTGACAAGAGCGGCGGAGGACCAGGTGGTCGGCAGCCTGTGAGGTCGGTCAGGTCGTCCATGTTCAAGACGAGGCTACATGGTAAGCATGATGAAATACAAAGGAGATGTCGACGTCTTCTGAGATTCCTATGCGTGCGCGCCAAGTGCTTGCTGATGGCCGAGTGCCACTGCCTTGGTTGGCAGTCACGTGAGAGGGGCGGAGTATTTACTTCTTACTCTAGTTTTACTGTAGCCTCCGCTTCTCGATGATGATAGAATATACAGAATCTAAACCACTGCCATCAGCCAAAGTCTGCCACCTCCTGCCATTATCACGTGATTAGCTCAACAGCTTTACTTGATAATATATCCTTTACAACAATAGCCTAGAAACAATAAAGAAGAGACCTTTAAAGGGGTCCCAAGAAGCGCTTGGACCGGGCCGGGGCGCTCTCGCGGCGGTGCTTTTCCATAAGTTTATCAAGATGCGAGAATAAAAGGTCACCAATCCGGGCTAGGTTGCCCAAGATATGTACGCGGTAAGCGAGAGCTGCGGCTGCGCAGCAGTACTGTAAGTAGCTCATAATCACGCTCGGTTAAACCAGTCGAGAGGTACGGAGTATGCTCAGGTTCTTGATCGGGCATCCTTTCCGGCCGAACCGACCATGTCAACAACATGGCCAAGCTGTGGACCACACTCCGTCTGTTGTGAGCCCCAAAACGTCCGGATCGTGTCATTCTACTGTACTCCATGAGCTCGCGAGAACGCGCGGAAACATCGTGTCTGCCATGACGCCAGGCGCTAAGTGACATCTCGTAGTGATCCAAGTGCTCGTATTCGATGCTGCTAGGATGTGCCGTCCGGTTGAGCTCTGTCAGACAACTCCACCGAAGCTCTTTCCGGCCAAAGATAAGCTTCCGACGGGACAGGAGCATTTCCTCGAGGCACCACGCCCGCTCATGCGTTCCTGCTGGCGACCTCTCAGTCTCGACCGGGAGAAGGTGAATACTTCCGCGGACGTCGTCGTTCACATGACAAGGTAGCCTAATACCCCGGGCAGCTCGCTTCTCCAGAAACCCTTGGGACACCCGTTTGGCACTTTCGACGATGATGGTCACGGCCTCATCTTGGACTAATTTGTCGCATATTTCCAATCACCTCCTTCTTGTCGACCTCGTCATCCTGGACAATACACAGGCAATCGACCCAGAGGTACTTGATCCCCAGTTCTCGCGTGTATCGAATGGCGTCCTGTATGGTCTTCTCGAGCCTCGTCGTATCGATGTCCGATGTCAGCGTGGCTTTCGTCGTCTCGTAGGACTGTCGCTGTTTACCCCAGCAATAGCTCAAGGCCACGTATCTCTGGAACTCTTTGACGTCGCCTTTATGGTACAGACGAATCTGATCGTCGTCGGACTCGCCACACCAATCGTCCTGTTGCGTGACTTGATCTACTTCAACTTTAGGGAGAGTCTCGTTGCTGGGGTGCACGTCCTGGCTTGACTCTTGCGGAGTGGTATCAGCTTCGATTGAAGAATCATCCCGTGGGTGAGGTGAAATGCTGTTCTCGTCGGATTGCATCCTTTGTGGAAGTTCTTCAGCTCTCGACGCAGGTGGCAACTCCGAATGCAGAAACCGCCAGGAACTCAACGGCTTCTTGCCGTGGAGGAATATGCAGAGTAGACAGCCTGGGGTTGACACTTGCTTCCGTGACCCTCAATTTTACAATTTCCCAGTGAGCAATACGCCTGCACTGCTCGAGTGAAAAAAAAACATCCTCGCAGTCATCACAGAATACGCCGGCTGGATCTTCCTTGTTATCCATTCTGAACAAGGCTTATCAATATCGATTGGTTTTCGACCTATTTCACCAGCAGGGAACACGACCTAAAGGTGGCTTCTAACATGAATCGGACAGAGAGGGTCAGTTCAATTGCCCTCCGTCTTAGACCTCACCCGCAACTCGCTTACGAGGCACGGCAGACCTTACTCGTACAGGTATGTACCTGTCATCAGCATGGTGGGGTGGACGTGACGGATGGGTCTCGACTCGGGCCGTGCCATCCTACCACGTATTGATCATCATTGCCAGAACGGCGAGAGCCAGACTCTTTTGTGCTACCTGCGAAACCATCGGTCGCCCGCAGCGTTCGGAATAGGCAAATATTCTGGGTGCCTGACCACAATTTGCAAGTGCTGCCAGTGTCCGACTAGAGAGCATAGGTTGAAGTGTTTCTGACCGATAGGACCGAGATAAGGATCACAACATTTGTGATCGAAGGAACCGCTGACATCCTAGCATCGCGCACCACGATCACAAACGGAGACGCATTAGCATCACAGCTAGAAGAGCCGTTGAGAAGTTGAGGTTCGTTATCTGGGATCAGAATGCCGACAATCAGTAGGGCCACAGTGTCGAATAGAGTAATTCGCCAGAACACTTGTCGGACAGCCTTGGGTAAAGTTTGACGTGGGTTTTGTGTCTCAGCCGCTGCCAGTCCAACAAGCTCGGTCCCCCGAAAACGAGAATACCGCAATGATGAAGATCGAGCACAGGCGTTTGAATCCCTTATCAAAAGCTCCCGGATTGGACCAAAGGTGGAAACCGATATAGCCATCTATTGTCTCCCGCAACACCTCCAGTGTTGATTATGATGCCAAGAATGACGAACCCTAAGCCGATCATCGCCATCACCATTGATTATGAAGAAGACAAACTCTGCTTCTCCGTACCCACGCACGCGGAAGAGGTTGATAATAATGATAAGCCACAAGCAGGTGCTCGCTGCGAGCACCATATTCATCTGGTGAAGGAAGTCCCTTCAGGGCGCGATCTTCCCTCATGGACTTCAAGTGCCGGCGAGAAAACGACATCAGCAACGAGCGTGATCTCCTAAATGGGCCTAACAAAAACGCACGCGAGTCTTACTGGACGTAACGTCGGAGAGTGCAATCGTGGTCTTTGTCTTGGAAATGTCAGCGGGAAACGGGGACGCCCGCCATTCTGTAGTCTCTGGGTCTGGGCGCGTGGGAGTCGAGAATCGATGTCACAGCAAGGGAGAAGAAGCTTCCTAGATGGCCGACAGGGCGAGAAGCACGAATCGCAGGATCCGTGGCACAAGTCGCGGGATCCGATTCAGGAGGACCCAAAAATGGGTCATGGTCCACCGGGACCTTTTTTTCAGGTCCTGGTTGGATGAGAGGGTGATGAAGGGCAGGCAGAGAAGCGCGCACAAGAGGACACCGTCCAGGACCGGGCGACGAGAAGGCTGCGCCGGGTGAGTGGCAGGTGAGAGGGAGTGAGAGGAGGGTGAATCGTGGGCGAGTCGACTAAAATGCGGCGCGGGTTGAGGCCAAACGGGGCAGCGCGCAGATTTTCCACTACTTCAGCCGTCAAGTGTCTTTTTATCTGGGTGAGTGAGTGAGTGAGTGAGTGAGTGACTAGAATCTGTGTCAGGTCTCGACTGTCTTCCCATCAACGATGTGTTGCGCAATACTCTTGCTTGACTGTACGGTAATCAAGTAGTCCTTATCACATTACCTCGCAGCGAACTGCACTGCATGCAACTTTGAGTAGCGCTGGCTGGAAGATAGATACTGACATGGACTGGTATCCCTTTTAATCGGCGTGGCCACATACTCGTAGATCTCCGGCCACTTACTCCGTATCTGTGGTGCGTTCTGAAGGATTAAGAATTCACTACGTACTGTAATATCCTGCTCCAACTCTGTAGCGCTTATTTCTCATCACTCCATGCGCAGAAAAGTCCTGGACAACTCTTATTCGTCCACCCTACCATGTTCGTCCGCGCATTGCACTCATCTACCGGACAGAACCATGACACTGATCGTTGGCATCGACTCGTACCGGGTGAACCGCTCCACCACCTCGTCAATGCGTACCCTGGTTCAGATGGTTGCTAACTCAGAATTTGCAACCATCTTAGCGGTGTCCCGAGAAAAGACTCGAGCAGCAACTTTCACGTCACGGCGTCACATCAATGTCCGCTCCTCGCTCCTTCCGACCTCTTGCGAGCGGCGTTGAGATACCCAACCACTCTTCTGGATCTCTACTCGAACTTCTTTCTTCCCAGGTTTAGACCCACGCCGTGGTTGAACACAAGGGTGCCGCCGATCTTGGCCGAAATGATCAAGAAGGGCAGGAGCACCGCGCTGATGATCAAGTTCGTGTTGCTGGGGATCTTGCCAAGGTTGATCGCGCCCTCCTTATCCTTCCTCAGATACCAACTATACAGATTGGCCACGAATATCAGATCGTTGATGATGGCGTGCGTAATGGTGGCCTTGATTCTCGGCACCA
This sequence comes from Cladophialophora carrionii CBS 160.54, assembly GCF_000365165.1. Taxonomy (NCBI): domain Eukaryota; kingdom Fungi; phylum Ascomycota; class Eurotiomycetes; order Chaetothyriales; family Herpotrichiellaceae; genus Cladophialophora; species Cladophialophora carrionii. The sequence goes on from NW_008481830.1 coordinate 2,956,080, forward strand.
TTGTGTTCTTGGCCTTGCCAGTCGCGTCCTTCTCCCAGGGGCCCCCGTTCTTCTTGATCATGCCCACCAACTGGATGTTACCGGACATGATCGCCGGGACTGTGGTGATCAAGCCGGCGCAGAGAAGGAAGTACGAGACGCGGGTCATGTCAAGCAACGTCGTGGGGGCACCGAAGCGGCTGGTCAGGAACTCGGGCTTGAACGTCGTGGTGACGAAGTAGAGAATGTCGAGGCCCCATGCCAGAGTGTTGAAGGCGATTGGGAAATGCACGATGCCCGGGTGGGCGGGGAATCTGAACCACAAGTCAGCGGTGATCTAGGCAGCCTGTTGTCGTCCGTAGAATGTGTGGGAAGACCAATGGATCCATCGCGAGGAGAAGGAAACGTACTCAGTGTTGAACTCGGGCACAGGCTCGCCGACCTTGTGGGCGAATTTGCTCTGAAGCTGAGTATTGTAGCCCATCTTTGCGGTCCTGCCTCGCTACTGCCTGCGATTCTCGGAGAAAACTGACTGGGGTTGTGAAAGGTGAAATTATTACAAGGTGAAGAGCACGAATCGAAGAGGATTGAAATGAGTGTCCACGGTGCCTGCGCTCAGGGGCGTACTCGTAATTTTTGGTACGGAGTGCTCGAGACAAAAATAGGGAGTGCGAGGTGAGATATAGGAGGCCCGCGTTAGGGAAGGAGCGACACGCGCAGGTCCCTGGCTCAGTGATCAATTAGGCTTCCATCTCCACCATGCTAACGCGGAGTCCGCTAGACGCGGCGCCCAATCGATAGGCCGCCCGCCCCCGTCGCCAACCCAGTCAGCAGCCACAGGGCTGCAAGCCACCATCGGACGACCCCTGGGCCGCGGGAAACCACCAATAGGGGCGCCGCCAGAGGTAAGCAGATACGCAGTGAACACCTGGCATGATCGCGTCGATGGGGGCTGCTCAAGGATGGAGCTGGGCTGCTGGTAAGGCACAGTAAGTAATGACGCCTCGATAACGGCGAATTATGTTCGCAATTTTAATAGGAGAACACTTATGTGCACAGCAGAGTGATGCGTGGTCAGAGACTGTGAGGCAGATGTAGACTTAAGAGCCAAATGACACGAGGCCAGCGGTGAGTTTATCTCTCCCGAGTGCTGGGTACTGTAGTGATAACTGCACTTACAGCTTCGCTCGTCCAAAAGCCTCCATCACTTCTTTCGCTCCCCGTTCACCAGATCGAATGGCACCGTCCATGTATCCCTTCCATTCATACGCAGTTTCCGTCCCAATAAAGTGCACTTTCCCGTGCGTCGTCCTCAAGGCGTGGTTGTACTTGGTCATGATCCCTGGCGGCGACGAAGGACATGGACACCCCTGAGCCCATTGATCGCTCGCCCATTCGTGCTCCGTGATGGCAATCGGCTCCGGCACGTCCACGTATGGCCCGAAGAGGCGCTTGATGTGAGCCACGATAGACTTGAATCTCTCTTGTTGCGGCAGGAGAGAGCCCTTCCGGCCGAAATCGCCGTTGGTAAAGCACGTCAAGCTGAACTGTCCGATCTCGTCATTGCTAGAGTCGCGGCACGTCGTGATGGGCCCCATAAAGGACATGATGGCACCGGACAGTCCCTTCTTGCGCCACCACGGTTCAGAGTAACTGACCATGACCTTGAGCGTGTAGCCGTGGACGTTGTGCTTTCCCAATTCAACCTTGGCGGCAGGCAGAGGCGGGTCGAAGGTGATCTCCTTGTACAGAACAGTCGGTACCGAGACGATGACTCTCTTGCACGTGAAGTCGCCTCGACCTGCTGAGACGTAGATCCCGTCTGCCTTCTGCGAGATGCGGCGGACAGGCGAATTGAGAACGACCGAGCCAGGGTGCAGCTTGTCCGCCAGGCCAAGCGACATCGACTGGGTGCCTATCGCCGATGGTCAGCCTCTGCGTCCATCCACCGATTAATCAATCAATATGGATGGGCGGCCAATCGCTCACCTTTGATGAACCGGAGATATTGGCCGCCGTGCTTGAAGTCGGACCTCATCTGCAGCAGCCCGCCACCACTCTTGCAGTAATCCAAGAAATACAGCGCGCTAACTTCCGACGCCTCCAGACCAAGCATCGCTCTCGTCCACAGGTTGACAGTCGCGGATGCGGTCTCGGATTGAATCTCCGACTTGCACCATTCTTCGAGAGTCATCTTGTCGAATGGGCCACCCGAACCCACGGGGTCTCGAATGTCGATCTGCTGGCACAGCTTCTCGAAAAGTTCACGAATGTACACCATGTTGGCGATGCCGTTCGGCTCTGGCGCATTTGAGGGCGTCCCACCGTACGGAAACAAGCCCATCGCCCCAGCAAGGTCCTCCTGGATCACACTCCCTTCAGTCCTCTGAGTCACGAGCTCCAGGCCGAGAAAGTTAGCCAGTTCAAACACCTTCCCTTGGTTTGTGTCGTTGATCCAAGCGGCGCCCACGTCAATGAACTTCCCTTGACCCAAAGGATCCACGGACCAGGTCTTCCCGCCCACACGATCTCTCGCTTCCACAACGACACAGCTCACCCCTTTCTGTTGCAGGTCGTACGCGGCTTTCAGCCCACTCAGTCCGGCCCCTACAATCACAACATCCACACTCCGCAGCGGCTCCTGCCGGACGGCAGCATAGGCCTCGACCTCGAATTTGAACTCCGGATCCGCCAACGCTGGCACCGGCACAAGCGTGGTTGCGGGCCTATGGCCCTTCAACCACGCCTTGAGGTGCTTGGTATGTCGGCGATTCTTCGGGTCGTAGTCCACGATATAGTACACCAGCTTGAACACATCGGTGACTCCGGCGCCTGCGGCCTCCAGGCAGCGCGTCAGGTTCTTGAACGCAAGCGCGATTTGCTCATCGATGTCAGCGGGGACGACGCGGTTATGGTCAGCACCGACTTGGCCCGCTGTGGCGACGATGCGTGTCGGCCCTGTCGAAGAGGCGACGTGGCTGAAGATTGGACGCGAGTCCCAGAGCCGGTGGGGGTCGTGGGTGTCCACGCTGGGAAGTGGTTTGGAGTGAGGGGACATGTCCGGTATATCGTAGTCTCCAGAAGTTTGTTCTCGACCTGCTGTTGAAGCACTGACTTGTGGAGGGGAGTTGAGCTGTCTTTAAGGTATCTCGGACTTGGACGATCCTGCAGCGAGGTTCACCTACCTCTTTGACTCAATGCCACGGAGGAAGTCCGCTCACAGAAGCTGTATCGTTACTGCATACGACATACGATGTACGAATTGCGGAGATGCGCATCCCGAGGCCGGGGAAGTGCTTGAATATCCAATAGACGTGTCTGATACGCTGCTCCAAAAGGCAAGAGAGATGCAACTTGGCGATTGGCCCATGCAAAAGGAGCACATTCATGGACATGCGGGCGAGGCAGGAGTGAGTTATGGTCCAAAGGACGTATGCCCGGCTTCAGCTGGTAACAGCCGTACGAGTCGAGCCTGCTGGTACTGGAGATCCTTTCGAAGAGCGTTAGACGACTTGTGGCGTCTAGTAGAAAGGACGGCAGGTAGAGCAAGGGCCCAGAGCCTGAGCGTAGGATGCCTTCTATCAATCGATGCAGACTTCGTCGACAACTACTGCCACGACAACAAGCTCTCCATCGCTGGATTGTGGTCGCACAAGCTGGATAGTGATCGGCTGGCTCTTCCAACGCTCAGAATCATCTATGTAATGTCAGTGGCGGGTATCCGAACCCAGATCAAAACGGCCAGGACGACATCTTACAGATTTCCCAATTCATCTTGCCACACATTGGTCGTGGGCACGTAGCTTATATCCTTCTTGCCTTTCTCAGTGTCAACGCGCATCTTCTTGAATGGGAGCATACTGCTGGGACAATCTAGCAGATTTCAGAGGCTGAAATCCCTCACCACACTGGAAAGCCGTGAGGAAAGCCTGGTGAAGCGGCGCAGGAGACATCAAACAATTGATGGGACGTCCAGTACTCGTGCTGGTTTGCGTATTGTGCCATGCAACACAGCCCATGGTCAAGTTCTTGTCTTTGCTGTGAAAGATGTCCTTGTTCCCAACAGGGAGACCGTGTAGACGGTCGACCGGCTTGCCTGTCTCCGCGAGGTTACCGTCGAGCTTTTGTGAAAGTGCTTCATCAGGGAAGAAGGCCCTCAAACAATTGATCTAGATGGTGTATGATTAGCAGGCAGGAAACCGACTCGCAGCGTTAGAAATGGTTTCGCATTCGTGCGCAACAGCAGCTCGGCCACAAAATGCTTCAGTGACCTCCGCCGAAGACAGCTTTCCGTCTCTCGGCCGAGCTACCAGTTCACTTGCTATTTGCTCGGTGATGTCCAGCTGCTTCTCTGTGCGCGAACCACGTGTCCTCGGTACAGAGCGTACGTCGATCAGCGAGTGATCGAGTGGTTGGGGAAGACGCCAAACTTTAGGTATACAATTAATAGAAGTTCTTGTGCAGTCGACGCGATTTGCTGCCAATTTCGGGTCATGGCTGCTCGATGAACAAGTGTCGCAACGTGGCTTGCTCAGCCAAGGTCAAAGACTAGAGGGAGATTCCTTCATATCACAGAGCTCATGGTCCTTTTCCATCGTGCCGCGGCTCTGCCCCGACCGTACCAAGGAAGGCGGCAATAACCATCCGATGTGGAACACACTGGGTCGCGTATCTCGACGACCACCAGCTGACGAAGTTGACGCTCGTACTCCATCCATTTCTGATCGAGCCTGAAATCGCCCAGCGATCTCGACCTCTGCACAGGCACGTCGCTGCTCAGATCATGGTTGCTATGCCGACAGGACAATATACTACGATGTAGTCATTTTGAACTTGGAGTAAACCACACACGCACGACACGGTAACGGTACTGGTACTGAGTCAGGTATAGAGACGCGTAAGATTCGGGAGAATGCGCAGGTGTTGAGAAAGAGCACAGAGCGATGACGTCAGTTGTGGTTCGGCCACGGATCAATATTTCCCCACCGCATTTCCCCACGCTGAATTTGTTTTACGCGTTGGTGAGCGACTGGCTTTTCTCGTCCTCATGATAGCCATATTGATCAGATCTCTCAACGACGAGACTAATGAGTGCCACAGGGCAGGCCTCGCTGCCTGCAACGCTACAAACTTCCATTTCTCTCTGTCAGCGGTTTGCGGCCTCCTTGTCTCCAAACGCTCCGTTCGAGGTGCCTCGCACAGAGCCAACTGCGCCCTCGCCTCTGGTCCTTCTGCACGCTGCCGTGACGACTCTCCGAGCTCAAGTCACTAAACTGTCGCTACTGGCTATCACAGCTCCTTTTACGGCGAGTGCGGTAGCGACGTGTTTAGCGCCCCTCAATGAGTCAATCCTCACGTCCCTTGTAACAGCTGCGTTACTCACAACACCGGAATTATTCACGCCTTCGTTCTCCGCGGAATGCCGTAATCTGGCTGCGGCAACCTTACGTGACATGAAAACACTTTTGGAGCTGCTAGAGATGCGAAGTCGTGATAGCAATTTGACAGTATCGCTTCAGGACTCGGCAAAGAAACCTTTCACAGAGGCAACAGGCAAGATTTGGGATGACTGCGACAAATTGATTCCGCTGGCTTCAGAAGGAGTGCATGGATTTGTTACCAGGAGAGCGAAAGAGTGGCTCGACTTGATGAAAGACGCGGTCAAAGAACTAGAAGAATGGGACCCGGAAGATGACGTTGTTGACGACGACTTACTAGGCGTCGCAGAGAGCGACGACGGTGCATCCGATGACACCGGTGACAAGGATGGCGACAGTGATCGAGCAGCCATATCTGCAGGCGTCAAGGAACAAGCGTTGAAAGTGCTGAACCGTATTCCACAAAGTGTGCATGTGGTGATCAAGCAACGGCTTGAGAAATTCCCAGCTGGTCAAGGTAACGCCGCGCCTTACGCAGCTCAACTGGATACATTGCTCAGGCGGACTCGCCACATCTCTGAGCTCATCGACGAATCAGCCGAAGGAATGTACCTAGGCGATCTGGAGCTATGTCTGAAGAAGGCTGGTGAAGCTCGAGCCGTTACCATTGAAATCGTCGAATCAGTGATCGACCCATTTGTACAACCGCACGATGAGACCGCCTCAAGGCTCGGAACAAAGGAGGACAAATACATTCAGCGCGCGCTCGAATGGATCCGACAAGTAGATCCCGGTGCTTATCCACGAAGCCTGTCTTGAGATATCTCGTCTAAGGCCATGCCATATTTGGATACTGCGAAACACAGCGCCATATTAAGAGAGCCTACGCCGCGTGCCGCAACTACACTGTTTGCGACGTTTCTGGCTTCCAGCATTCCTTTTCAACTTGCAATGCTCTCCTCACCCATTCGACGGTAATCCATGTCCATACAAGAGCCCAGATGGTAGGCATACCCCATCCAACACCTAATGTTTCTCGCAAAGACGCATCAGCAATCTGATTTCACAGCTAATCGACATGGAGACAGTCGTCTCGACCGGCATAGTATGACTGGAAGAGGACTTACCATAAGCCACGTCATCACTCGTAACGTAAATCACAATGATCAGTACGACACCGATCACTATCGCAGGGATGGACCAGAACCACAGCAACTGCAGCAACAGCGCTCGAAAGCGAGGCGAAGCCTGGTATCTGGCTAGAGCCGCGGTTCGAAATTTCTTTCCTCCTTTCCCATCCACCGCGCAGATGTCTTCCAACAAGCAGAACGTGAGAGGAGGACAGATCGAGTTCTTCACATGCGAACTAAGCCTGAAGTACATCAACCTCCAACGTCTTTGCGCAGCCCATCCATTGATCACGAACATCATGCCTGTCACGATCATACCAACAGGCATTGGCAGCGACAGAGCTCTCACCGAAGGATGGTGGGGAATACTGAAGATGATCATGATGACCAACATCACGGTAAAGGGAATCGTCAGCACATAGTGAGTACTGTCGAATCCCCAGAATCGTGGACTTCCAAACAATGGCCGGTACTCGTCGCTCGCGCGAATTAAGCGCCACGCTCGGATGCCGAATTCATACCCGGTAACAAAGCCAAAAAGACTGGTAATGATGGCAAAGTAAATACCTGGCAACATTCTCAGTCTCTCGCTTCGGCTTGCCTGCTCTCCGGAAGGCGGCACTTACCAGATCTCATGGTGGTGCCATACTTCAACCCATAGTATAGAACCAGGGGGACAATGGTACACTCGGCGATCACCAGAAGCGTAAAGATGGAGACAGACAATTTGTGGTCTCGCATGTTAAACGGCAAAGCCGGTGGCCCATCAAGGCGTTCTCGCGCATCGCGATGGGTCAGCGAAGTAAATTTCTCCAATGTCGGATGGTTGGCCGGAGGAGGTTCTATTGTCGATGCTGGGCCTCCCATCGCCCGCTCTGCGAGGGTCTTGTCGCTGTCGCTCGGATTATGCGACTCTAGCGGTCTAGGCTCATCCTGGGGGGTTTCGAGACTGGCACGACCGGGTTGCGCCATGCTCATCCAACTGCCACGTGAGTTGTTGAGTGACACTGAATATCCTTATCTTGTGCAATCAGAACGTCAACATCGTTACAGATCAAGCAGAGAATGTGCGATGCGACCGAAGAGACATGTTGGGTCTTTTACAACGCTCAACTCTTGGACTACGTCTTTGATCATGTCTTGGACAACGCAAGTCCAAGAACCGTGTGTCTTGGTCCGGGCGCAGCAGGCTCGGCAGGGTACCTCCTCTGTCCCAGGACTCGTCATGGACGTGCCGAAGATCTCGGACCAAGATCGAGGCTGGCGAATCGCAACCAGGGCAGTCGTTACATAAGCGCTCACGCCACGTCAAAGCCGTCTCGCCACCCTGTCGAGCGACCCCGCCGGCGGTGGGGTGCTCAGACTGGTTGAGCCCTCGTAGCTTCTCGAAGCATGTGAGACAGGCCTCCGTGCTCCGTCTGGTCTGCTCGAGTAGCTCAAGTTCTACAAACAGGTCTGGCTTGCGATCGCTAAGACGGAACGGTACGGTTCGGCAACACCATATGCATCCTGCTGGCCGGCACGGAGGTACGAGTACTCCGTACGTCGACCGTGGTAATCTCCATGTGTGATGGGAGAGAAAATCCGCCCCGTTTGTGTTCGATGGCATCAGGCAAACTCTAATCGAACCCGCAAATATTCATCTGTGAGTGTGGCCGACCATACGCAGCTTCAACGAGCGGCTTCAACGCTCGTCTGTTGCTTTTGTTTCTCGGGCTGGCACGGTGCTCCTCAATGCGGCAGGGACCCAACCGACGGACTCTGCGAAGAAGTTGCAACTCTGCTTGAGGATTACTGGAGCTTAACAAAATTCACAGAACAAAAACTCGCACAATTAACAGGCCAATTCATCCAGGGCATTCTCTCTACCCAGCTCTTTCAGTACACAGCATCATCATGACCTTCCGGAAATCCTCTTGTGGCATATCGGTCTTACAGCATCACACGACTCTGCGAGTTTTGCCCGTTTCGACTTCATAGATCCAGCCACTAATGGCAACGCTGTCAGGCACCAGTTTGGTATTCTTGAGATACTGCACGTCGTCTTTCACAGCGTCTTCCAGCTGTGGGAACGGAAGAAAGTCTAGTCCGCGGGATTTGAGCTCCGCAGCTGCCTCGGATCTACGCCGTGTCAGTCAGGCGCTAGAACTGGGTTCTGAAAGATTTACCCAAGGTTCTTTTCAACCAAGCCATATGCATCTTCGTTCTTGAATGTCAGCATGCCGCAGCCAGTGTGCTTGACCAGGACAATTTCGTGGGTGCCGAGCAGCTGCTGCGAAATGATGATACTCCGCAATGCGTCCTGCGCAGACGCCCCTGCCTGTGTAGCATTAGCAGACATTTCCATTTTCCAACGCGCGTAGCGATCTGTCTTGATCCAGAGAGCATTTGCTGGGCTGGAGCTCTTCTCACATTGCGGATCACATGTGCGTCTCCCAGGCTGATTCCGAAGGCTTGGGCTGGGTCAATGCGAGCATCCCTGATTGACGATCAGCATCGGCCGAGAGCGGAGACATACTGTCACAGAGTCGCAGAAATTCCGATCTGGCTGTTGAGCGTGACTCACATGCACGTTAAGACAAGATACTTCTTTGCTGGTGGCAGAGCGAGATGCCCCTGGGTGAACGAGGAGGAATACGCTTCGGAGGCTGCTTCTACGTTCTTCTGGATGGCAGACATACTGGCTCTCGTCGCTGGTCTGTGACCAGTTCCACGCGACGGAAATGCTACTGTATCAATAAGTCTTGCAGTAGTCGACTGTCTCACCACCAGGTCCAGGATCGCGATCTTATCGGAAACAAGGATAAATCTCACAGCGGACCTACGGGAGGGGTAAACATGCTCCCTCTCGCGGTTCCTGATCCCATATCCCAATATGGCGATTGCGTGCTTGCTCGCCATTGAGGGCGACGAACCAATTACGGCTCCTTACACCTGCCTTGCCGAGCTTGCTCAAAGAGTAACCGCTCATTGGTACATGGCCGTCTATGTCCATACTCCTGGCGGTGCCTGCGCATTCGACTCCCTACATGTATTCACCGGCATCACGAGATCTATCATGGTCCCTGAAAGAGCCTTCAAGGAATTGACACATGTACACAATCCAACACACTCCGGTTGTTTGTCAAGGGCCCTGCTCATTTCAAGATGCTACGATGCCAAATCCGCGCCGCCGCCCGAAAGGTGCTCCTTTGGCCGAGGTCGCCACATGCCGCTTTCGAAGTGAACGCGAAATGAACTAGGCTCATTATATTTCTTGCCATCGAACCACAGTTCGCTTTCGATGTTGGCGGCGTTCAGGATGAATTTGATCCCATAGGCGACTTTGTAGTAGGACGGCTGTTTGTTTAGCTGCCACCAGTGCTTCTTGACCTTCTCGAAATTCTGGATGTCAATCTTCGACAGATCAGAATTCATGACGCAGCACAGCTCGACTCCATCTGCGGTGGTTGGTCAGTCCGGTGGCACCTGGAACAGAGAAAAGTGCAGACGCACCATCTTTCAGGCTTGTCGGCAGTGAGCCGGTCCTGGAATTGCAGATCACAATCCTGCTACTGTATGGCTCACGCGATCCCCCTTTGGCGAGGTTACGATAGAAGGGCTTTTCGATTGCCTCGCTTTCTATCAGGTCACCCTGGCACTTTTAGCTGACGAGACTTTGCGGACAATCGGATTGGAATTTACCTGTCGGACAAACCAGCTGATCTGGTCAACCGCATACGTCAAGCCGTCCACCGGATCGACCTTCAGCTTCGCTCCTTTATGCTGACTGGGATTATACAACTGTTCGCAGACGATTCCCAAGGATTGCCGGCACTTTCGAGCCCTCAGAACCGACTTGGTGAACTTGAGCTTCTGGAGTCTGTCTATCAACAGGCCCTTGACAACAGAAAGGTGTCTGACCCCATCAGCCTATAGCTTTCATATGCTGCAGTGGTCTCTTACGGGTAATTCGTGGTGACTATCCTCAAATGGGGCGCGTAGAGGTTCGGCCGCTCATGGATGTACCGCTTCTCCAGCTGTTTGAAGACGTACTCTGAGCTCCCCAACCCTCCTGAGAGCACCAGGTATTTCTAGATACTATCAGCAACACAACGTGAACCCCTCCAGGCGGTTAGTTACCACTTGATCGTGCGGTGCCACCGTCTGCATCCGGTTCAGTTGCCAATCGATCAGCCTGTACATCTTTTCCAGCTGCACGTCGAACATCTCCTTGACTTCGGACCTGGGAAATTCCGTCAGCCGACACCCAAGCAGGCGCTGGTGGGAAGAGCATAATGTTCTTCCTCACATTTTGAGGACGAGCCTGCCTCTTTGGACGCCACCAACTTCCGATGAGACACGGTTGGACATGTCCGGAATGGGTATGGTGCTCACGGCGAGGTGGACAGAGTCTTCGTTTCCATACTCCTCTTTTACGATTTTGAATGCGCCTTTGCACATCTTTTTGACGACTGCTGGTATGGTGCTCGGGTCGAGATCGATATACGGTGCGGCTTCTTCAAGGCGATCCTGTGCTAGCCTGGCGAAGGCGACGTCGATTTCGACGCTTCCGATTTCGTCTCCTGAGAACGGCTGTCAGCGAGGACGAGTTCGTCTCGGAAAGCATATACGCACCTCGCACGTCATCAAGCTGCTTTAAAGTCGGTCTACTCCCTGCCGTAAGTTCGGCTTTGAGAAGAGCGAGATCCTGATAAGCGCATCAGTGGCCGTCAATGACTACGATTACGACAAATCCTCACTGTTGTGCCACCGCCGGCGTCGACCACGAGCATAATGTCACCGTTCTGGGCTTGTCAGTTGTTGTTGCGACACAAGGACACGAGCGTACTGAGTATCTTTCGGTCTCGGTCCCCAGCGTGCAGACAGCTGCAGCTTCTGCCTCGGTCAACCCAATTTCGACTGAGTGATTGGCACCATCGTGGCCAAAACCCGCTTCCCTCGCTAATACCCTCAGGTCTTCCGCAACTCCAGGACTCCAGGTAGTGGGAACGGAAAAGATGAACTGGATGGTCTCGTCTTCGAAGCTTAGGGCCGGCAGCTCTGTGCTCAAGATCTTCTTGATATGCGCATACAGCTTCCTCAGGAAGTCTCGGTAGTACTTTTTCACGTGGCCATGGGACGGTGGAACGTCGTCTCCCCGCGAGCGGAACTTCTCAAACTCTTTTTCGTCCAGGAAAATCTTGAACCAGTCATGGACTTCGGAATCATCGATTTCGTCTCGCTGGGTGTCGAAACCCCAGACTACTTCGCGGCCCCGGTAACAAAGTGAGGTCGGTACCTGAGCGAGTATCAGCCAAGAGACGTCCTCGTAGACCGCAAGGTCGACACCCACCTTGTCGGCCTTGGCGGCGCCGCGTCCTGACCATTTCTGGATTGTACGCGGCTCTACCATCTCAATCGCTGGAGACTGGATGATGTATGCGACACCTGGGTTAAAACAGAATAAGCAGGAGCTCCAGCTCGACACCAGTCTCGCAGCCTTACCCGTGCAGGTCATCCCAACATCGATCCCTACCAACAGCGGCGCTCGAGCTTGCGCCATTATGTCCAGGCTGTGGACAGGATATTAAGACAGCATGTGCTTTGCTTTCAAATGCAGTTCTGTCTCGAAGGAAAGTCCACGGCGCACGGCTACGAGTTTATTGTCTCTCGAGGTGTGAGGACCGCCTCCCGCACTAGAAGACTACTCTAGATTGGACCCTTGGCTAGAGGGCACATGTGGGAACCAAAGACTCTCCACTGTTGGCTTTCGATCGTTAAATGAGGCTGGACACTGTGATCCTGTCTCTCGGCCGCATTCCAACTCAATCAGCTCCGCGTGCAACTTGTGGTTGGCTGGAAACAAACACGAGCCAACACGAGCCAGCACGAAGCCACCCAGCCGCTTAACCTCAACGACTCGTATCCTGCGTCAAAAGCGGCGGGTTCAATCACCAGCTCGTCGAGCAAGGACGCTGGCGATCGAATAGATCCAGACGGACGTCCAACTCCTTCCCATAAGACCTGCTGACTGTCGACCTTTCAGCCTGCTTCTGAAGCCGCATCTTACTTTTCAGTCCTTTTCAACCCGAATCTGGAATTCACAGTCTATGTGAGTCGGAATCACAAGATCTGTTAGGTACGCTATAAAAGATGAGGAATGCCATTGCGGCTGTTCTCTCTGCACGGAGCCCCCTGCCGCAGGACAACACACCTACCACCACTTCGTCCACGGCTACTTCTACGGAGGCAACAACAACTTCAGCTCCCGAAGCGACTATATCGGTCAGCATTGGAGTTAGTACTGTCTACGGGGAGGACAGTTCACCAGTCTCTACCGCTTCTGCATTGACTGCAGTCATCTATACCCCAGCGGTCGTTGTTCTGACAGAGTCTGCACCATCCCCCGTGACTACTCGTGTCAGCGTCCCCCTCTCTGGGGCGGATGCTGGTCCCGGTGGTACCAGTTATACCTCGTTTGAAATTACCTATACTCCATTGTATAGTGTTTCAGTCGTGCCTGCCGCAGACTCAACCTCCACCACTGGCACGCCAACATTGTCTGATGCGACCGCTAGTACCAGCAGTACACCGACGTCAAGTACCGGCTCGCAGGTGATCGTCCACGAATCAGACCGTGGTTTGCCTGGCGGAGCTGTCGCGGGTGTTGCTATCGGGTGTGTAGTTGCCGGTGCCCTCATTGCACTTGGTGTGCTCTTCCTCCTCATGGGAGACAGGCTCAGGAAGAGACATCACTCTGGTGCCGCCTCATCGCTGGGACATCCTCGCCATTCAAGCTCCAAGAAGCCTGGCTATTTGAATAGCACACTGCGCCAGCCCAAGGGTGGAGCTGTCGAACGATCTGTCGAAGAAGTCACAGCAGAAAACGTGCTGGAGCAACCCAAGGATGATGCAACTATCAAACAAAGCGTTGCCGCCCTATTCAAGGCCATAGAAGATCACGCAGACAATTATTATGTCGATACGCCAGCCAGGAGTGACCCACCAAAGGAGCCCGCCACTCAGTCCAGCCATCTACCCAGTGGCATCATGGCTCAGAGCGATGTGGACTTTGAGGCCCTGCTGGTTGACCGACACTCGCGGTCCTCTGCCATTACCAGTCTCATTACAGCACAGATCTTGGATGCAATCGACTTCTTCGGGGTGACCGAGCGATCTTTGTTGCCAGAAATGGTAACGACGTTTCTGCGATCGTCCGCAGATCAACTCAAAGATGACCAAAGTGCGTCCATGTCCATGCTTCTGTCACTTTGTGTGCTAACAGCCTTACAGGAAGCCGATTGAGTCTCTCGAGATGGAGGACCAGCACTGCGGCCCTCCTCGGCTCGGCAGACTCACCCGAGCAAAGAGCACATTCGCAGATGGTCATCGACGCCTTGATCACTGACGTGGACTCCGTTGTGGAGACTTACATCCGACCGGAAACGAATAAAGACAGACACCTGCACCTGGTCAAGCTCTGTAAGCGAGGTCAGGAGCTGGGCCTGTTGCTGCTGTCGCAGCCCACAGAGTGGAGATTTCACTGGAGCGACGCCGCCAACGCACGAAGAGCAGCCTCCCAGCCGCTGCGGGGCGAGAAGGGCAAGAAGCATGTCTTCGTGATCCAGCCCCAGCTTCGAAGAGTCACGGACCATGTCGCCCGCAAACTAGACCGGCCACTCATCGTCCTTGAGTGGCAGCTTCTGCAGTAGTGTGAACACGAGATTTGTCACGACGTACATGGATGGGCACACAATAATTGGTGGTCTGGCGCTATACGACGCCATCCAGAGATTGCTTCATGGTCTGCTCCGTCATGAGCGACCCGAAATCACAGAAGTACGGAGTAGCAAGGGTGTGTGCATCGGTCGCGAGCCCAAGCCCACATCTGGTTAGATCAGCCTGATTGATGCCAACAGTGTTCCCGACTCCTGTGCGTATGCCGCTGGGTTCATGAAGCTGTGCTCGCTCTCACCGAGTATGTGTTGCTACAACGCGTCCAGGTTCGACTATGATCACTTCGAAGCCGACCATGTCTCACGCCAACGAGCACGATAGGCTCGCCTCAAAGGTGGTGGCTGGACTTGCGGGGTGAGGCTGAGGAATACGACACAGACAGAGCCGGATTCGTGCTTCCCAATCCCGATTCTGGCGCCGGTCCCTCGTATCCTCCCTGCAGGCGAGCTCACATCCCCTTACCATTCAGGCCTCGTATCTTGCTGGAATGGACGAGGTTTCCTCCCCTCGCCGCTTTTCCAGCCTGACTGCCGACAGACCCCTCAGCTGTTGTGTGCTGCTTCGAACATGTCGAATCGACCTGGACCCGACACCATCTGATTGCCAACGCTTGCTAAAGCTGCGCACGGGACGGACGGACCAAGGATGAAGCCTCACCGTGACACGGGTTTCCTGGCCCGCCTTGGCTAAGGATGACTCAGGGCCTGTGATCGCGGATGACTTGGACTCTGCCTGCAGGCCCCGGGCTCGTTGGCTTAGGGAACATGCCCCTCCCTCGGATCGATTAGCTTCCATCCAAGTTTCATCAGCCTGACTGACATCTGAGCTCTTCTCGAAGACCTGGGGCGCCCGCCACCAGTGAAGCATCTATCTGCTCCTCGAAACTGCGATTTGAGCAGAATGCCCGAGCCAGTCGTGATTGCGACTTCGATCTTCTCGGGGTTCAATTCATTCGTCAAAGCAATCAGTCTCGCAGCGCACTACAAAGAGGTACCGAACGAGGTCAGGCAATTACATACTAATATCGAAAGGGCCGAGAGTGCCATCAACATCGCCAGACGGCTCCTTCGCTCGAAAGCACACTACCTGGATCCTCGACTACTTCAGGAGACGGAGGAGAGTATCGAAAAGACTAATAGTGCTCTTCTGTTGGTTCGTGACTCGATCGAAGCATGCCGAAAGGACCTCGAAATCCGTCAGACGGTGACACCCAAGAATCGAGTCGCCTGGCTGCTATGGAAGAACCAGGAGTTTTTGTCACAACTTCAAACATTGGGGAACTGTCTGGGTGCGCTGGACCGAGACATTGGGCGGTTGGAAATGGCTCATCCGCCCATTGTCTTCGTGAACGGCAATTTGGGCCCGCCGGCCTACGCTGATAATGATCGTAAATCAGGCAAGGGTACTACTTTCAGAGTCGAGGCAGACGACGAGGAGGAAAAGAAGCCGCCCTTTCCACGCAGCCCCACCAAAAGGATACGCTCAAAATCACGCAGCAACAATGGCAGCCAAGTCAATCTCAATCTGGACAAGCGGACCGGCACACGGCGCGGTGGATTGCGAAATCTATCACCTCAATTCGCAGACGGCGATGAGGGCTACGAGTCTGACGAGCTTTCGCTACGTCCACGGTCCGGAGATGACCAAACCACCCCAGACGCAACGGAAGACCTCGCTCTCTTCGCCAACGCCACCATCGGCATCGGCGTCGACGACGACTCTGGCCTCGGCCTCGGTCTGTCCATATCGCAGGGCCAACTGAGCGTACGGCAGATGGACTTTCTACAGCAAGCTGGCCCGGCGATCGCTGCGGCGGCCACGTCCCGGTCCAGGCCCGCTATCTCCGAACTGCCAGGACCATCAGAGCCACATGGCGAAGCGGAGCAACAGCCGAAACCAGACCCTGGCGCAATACAGACACCGACATCGATACCGATACCGACACCGACACCAAATCTTTACGCCTTGTCCTCCAAGAATCCGTGGCGCAGGCTCGCGGTCCAGCAATCCACCTCCACGTTGAACGGTTCGGTCGGTACATACCACCGCGTAGACCCGCCCAACGCAGTCGACCCCGAACCCGACGCCGCGAGCGTGATTTCGACGACCACAACGGCGGTGGAAGACGTGGACGAATCAGACATCACTAGGAACTTGCTCGGACTCAGCGTCACGGCGCCGGCTGTGCCGACTGGAGCTGGTTCTGGTTCTGGTTCTGGTTCAACCTCAAGCATTGGGCTTCTGTCTCCAGAATTGGAGCCGAAGAAGGTCAAGTGGCGGCGGAAATCGGTGTTCATCTGAATTGACATGAGATAAGTAGATCGGAGTTCGGAAAATATGCTTGCATGTACAGGCGGGCAGATATCTGATGTATCTGGTATTGAGAGAGAGGTGTCGTGACCGCGATACATCAAAGTAAATTATATGCTCTGTACAGAGTACTCTCGTTGCGTTGGACGGTCTTGTACAGCATCGTACGTGTTGTACTCTTGCTTCACTATCCCCTGGCTCTGATAACCAAATCCGTCCACGTCCGCTATGCCGAGTAAAGTGCACGAATACTGACCTTGCAGTACCTCTTTTCTCTTGAGCCTTGTCCCATCCTTGCCTCACTGCCTCACGAGCCTCACTGCCCACGCCCTGCCCGCCTGGACTCTCAAATTTGAAACGTCTTTGCGCGGTGTCCTCTCCGTCAACTGGGAACTCAACCTGCTCGTCCCCATGCCAACTCGAGCTTTCACGGAAAGTCCAACCACTAATTTCATGCGAAGTTGAGTGACGTAGCATCCCTACAGTTCGGCAAGCAAGCAAATCCTGTGCAACAGTGTCCACCTATACCCAGGGCTGCGCAGAGAAGGCCACCAAACCAATTTGAACCAAGCCACGCCCAAGCAAGATCCTCTTTTTCTGTTCGATATGCATAGTGAAACCGCAAGCCTGCCGTGCAAGGGAGCATAGAATGCACGCTGCTGACGGATCGCAAAAGCGGGTCGGACACCCCTCGTACACCACATGCGTATTGCGTCGGGCCTGGCGCTCTCACCGGTGTCAAGCGCGGGAAGGCTCGTCCTTTCTTTGAGGCGGGATCCCCGAATCCAAGATCTCGAGACACCCCTGGTCACCACTGGTGGTTTGTTCCTCTTCTGGAGTCCTGGCTTTGGTGGCCCGTTCCTCGTCTTGGATTCTTGTGTTGGAGGCATGTTCCTCGTCGTGGATTCTTGTGTCCGTCCCTTGTTCCTCTTCTGGATTCCCGGCTTTGGTGGCTCGTTCCTGTTCTCGGATTCCTTATGTTGGTGACTCGTTCCCCTTCTTGCGCTCCTTGTTCTTGTGGCCCGTTCCTCGTCTTGGATTCTTGTGTTGGAGGCATGGCGAGCCTAAGTTTCTCCCTTTTCGAGACGCAATCTAGGACCCAAGCCGGCATGGCTATCACAGCCACGCATATCAGACATCCTATGTTGCAGCATCGCCCACTTGGCATCAGACATTCCGCGTTGCAGCGTCACCGTCTTGCGATCTCTGACCCTCATCGCCACTTCTCCCAGGCTGAGGGGGGGATTCGCCGTCCGCCATGGCATGCGCGTCCTTTTTGGCTCGCACCGTAGAACCACCACTCGAATCATCGGGCCTTGCCTTGAAGCCACCCTCGCTCTTGTCCTCGCCCCTTTCTGGCCAAAGGATCTGTTTGTTAATGATCGCCCGGATCATGCAACCGACGACGAGAAACCAGACCAAGATGAGGATCACCGTCATGACGCAGCCGACGATGCGAATTGCGCCGACGTCAAAGGCTTCGGCAATGGCGAACGTCGCGGTCGTGAGCGCCGTCTGGGGGAAAATAAAGCTGAACCACGTCATGGCGAAGGGCATGTGGTGGTCTCCTCGCAGACACGCCATGTTAGAGAGTAGACTGACGAAGAAGAACCACCACGCCAGACCCCACAGCCAGAGACACGTCCAGTTGGCGACGAGTCGGAGGATCTGGGCGGCGAGCACGCCGGGCACGTCCATGAAGGTGGAGTTTGGCGAGGATGCGATCACTCGGGGCAGATCTTCAGCCATGCCGATGATGCCGCTGACGGTGAAAGCCGACGGGCCGACCGACACGAACATACCCGGCCGGAGGGGCTCGGCGGGCAGTTTCTGCGTCATGAGCCTGTACACAAACGCCGAGTAGATGCTGAGGGAGACGAGGAATCCGATGCCCTGGATGGTGACGCCGCCGACGAGGATGCGGATGGCTTGGTTGGAGTCGAGGGCTTTCGAGCAGAGGTTGGCGGCGTGCGGGCCGATGATGAGCAACGGGTAGGCCGGGAAGATCCAGATCGGAGTCATCCTTGCGATGGTGAAGGTCTGAGTGGACCACAGGACAAGGTAGATGGTTATACTGAGGGTCATGGCCAAGCCGCAGTCGAACCAGTATAGGATCACGACGACGCGGTTCAGCCACGGTCCCACGCTCCCGGACCCGTATTGCACGATGTTGATGAGGATGGTGCCGAACGAGACGGCAAAGGCTGGAGCAAAAAGAGATTCGGTCGGATGGGTGAAGCTCAACCGGAATGTCCATGGGTAGAGGGTGAAGCGAGTGATGATCATAGCCCATATAATGATGTAGAGCACGATGTTGAGGAGCATCACCACGACGCCGAGAGTTTGGAGACCACTGAAGCGGTAAGGAACTGTGATCGTAGCTCGTCGGTTAGCTGAGCTCGGTACCATCCGTGCGTGGGTGACGAAGACGTACCAGTGTGCAATACATTGGCGATGCCGCCCGTCGCCATCGTAAGCGTGAACCAAGCCCACGTCACATGCTTCATCCGCTGCTTCCAGGTGAGGTTCTTAGGCTTCTCCTCGCCGGGGTCTTCGGTCTTGTCCTGGCTCGTACCCTTCTCATCTGTTCCTGAAGCAGTTGCCTCTGAACTTTGCGGGAAAGGATAACCCGTCCCATCCTGCTGGCTGGCACGATGACCCTGGTCGTCCACAAAAGGCGTGCGCCAACCATCCTGACGGGGCAACATGTTCGCTCTATCGTCCAGATCGCCATTCTTGTTGCCGCCATAATAGGCCTGGCCGACAGGTCGGGCTCGTGGCGCAAACGACCCGTGGTACGAAATCGAAGCGACCATGGACAGAGAAGTCAAATGTGGCGCCTCATCGGGCATCTTGCGCCTCGCCGCAACCTCTGCTGGCACAGAACGCTGTTGACTGGCCAGCCAACCGACCTTGAGCATAGCCGCACATCGAGGGTTGGTATTTTTCAGTCAGTCTCATCCTAGCGTCGTTGTGCGTGTAGGTCGGCTCGCTCGACGTCCATGGCATATCAACGATAAGGACGCAAACCTTGACATGCGCCTTCGGTGGCGCGAACTCCCAAAGAGTTTCCAAACCAAGATTTGTACGAGAAGAGCTCAATCAGGAACTTTCCGGGGCCTCGCTGCTTATGATCTGTCAATACCAGCAGGATGTGAGGGGATCGTGGGCGAAATCCCGAGAGGAGACGAAACTTCCTTTGCCGGATACCCGTGGCAATTGGCGGCCGATCGTCGTTTGACTATTGTACTCCGTGCTTAGGCTGGGTCAGCAGGCCAGGCATTAGCGAAGTTCCTACTGGCGAGCTAGTGGTGGGGGATTATGGAACCGGCTTCAACATACAGCCGAGGAGAGTGATGAAAATAAAAATTCATATGTATTGACTGGGACAATTCAGCTCAAAATGTTGTCAGAGTTCAACACAAACTCTACCGCATTTTCACGGGGGGGGCAAATGGTCTAGGGGTATGATTTTCCCTTCGCATAACACGTCAATATGTGACTGGGAAAGGTCCGGGGTTCAAATCCCCGTTTGTCCACGACATGTACGGAGTACAAAGATACTGTAGGTATCTGACTTTTTGGCCTAGACGAATATACAGGTATGTATACGTGACGTGTCACATTGTGTCTTTTTGCACACCATGGCACCAGCGGCAACGACAGCACTTATACGCACATTGTACCTCGTACCACATACGAGGCATTGGCGCCAGGTCTCGTCCTAGCCTAGATGGATCACTTGGGTCATTGCCAGTGGTCAACCACCCAACCGGGATACCTTATTTACAGGGTCCAGCTGGTTACGAGCTCTTAATGCATCAGTCGATCATACCGCTTCTCCGGGAGCGGTATAGACTGACGGCGAAACGTTCAGCAGTTGCACCACCACCAGTGACTGTCCACATCATGCCTTTCCTTGGTCTTAATTAGTCCTTTCCACCCTGGGATGTCCTCTTCGCTGTCTGTATCGTCGCATGCATACTGATTCTTTTTAACGTCGGAACGTTCCGCCCAGTGGACCAGAGACACGGATTGGACGGCCACTGGGGAATGGTGGCACCAAATGTGAATAAAGGCCACCACTTGGATGCAGAACGAGTGGGAAGAAAGGAACGTGCCGTTGTGGACTAGCACAAGGAGTCATCTTGAGGGACGATTGAAGAAGGGCCTGGGAGGGCGGAACACCGTGAAGAAATTCGATTGTGGTCAGAGTCCTCTACTGAGTATGTTCCTACGTCCCGGCACCGCACAGCGGGAAACCACGGGGTCTGCGCAGGCGCTACCAGCAATGAGCATGCGCCTAATAACACAGCAGGGTCGAAGTCGCTTGGAGGAGTATGTTGTAACATGTGTTGTTCATATGCGCAGAAGGAGTATGATACCCACACTTCTGCTACGGAGGAGACCCTGATAGCTATCAACCACGAACCAAAGCCAACTCATGGGGACTCAGATACCAAGAGAAAACTCAACTCCGACATCAATTTCACGTGCCATCTTCACGATCTTCGAGAAGTCGACCACTTTCTCGGCTGCCTCTTGCAGGTCCGTGATGGAGAAGATCTTCAGGCCCGAGTTGTTCACCTGTGCCACACGTTAGTTGTACGGTTGTGGCATCAGAAGCTCCGAAGGCTTACCAATTCAGCTGCCTTCTCCATGTTTGTGCCCTGCAATCGACATACAATGGGTAACCTCAAATTCATTTGTTGTACAACGTTAATCAAGCCCTGAGCGATAGCATCGCACCGCACGATACCTCCGAAGATGTTGACAAAGATGGCCGTAACCTTGGGATCGCTGGTGATCAGGTCGAAAGCAGACTTGATGGCTTCAGGCGTAGCACCACCACCAACATCCAAAAAGTTTGCAGGTGAACCACCGTTGAGCTTGATGATATCCATGGTTGCCATGGCCAGGCCGGCGCCATTGACGAGACAGCCAATGTCGCCGTCGAGTTTGATGAAGTTCAAGCCGTGCCTGTGAATGATTAGCGTGGATTCGGGGCGTGGATACCGGTGTGTCATACTCTGCGGCCTTGACCTCATCAGCATCTTCCTGGGTGGTATCTCTCCAGCTGAAGACCTCCTTCTGTCTAAACTCGGCATTGTCATCGAAGCCCAGTTTGGCGTCCATGGCCAATACTTGATGGTCGCTGGTCTCGCTGAGCGGATTGATCTCTATCTGGGTCGCATCCTTCTCCATGAAGACTTTGTACAATTTCTGGATTGTGTTTTTGGCATCTTCAATGCACTGTTCGCTGAATCCAAGCTCGGTGGCAATGTTTCTGGCAATGTCGTCCGTCACACCCTTGTTGAGGTCGATAGGTGTGGTGATGATGGCGTCGGGTGTTTCTTTAGCCACAGTCTCAATATCCATACCGCCTTGCGAGGATGCCACGATGACGGGCGCCTGGGTAGCGCGGTCCATGAGGATAGCGAGGTAGAATTCTCGGCGGGCAAATTTGCGTTCGCAGATATAGACAGAGTTGCAGATGCGGCCTCGGGCGCCCGTCTGCTTTGTGATGAGCTTGTGACCGATCATCTGTCCGGCGAACATCTTTGCTTCTGTAGGTCTGCGTTCGGGGTCAACGGGCGTTCGATCCTTCCCTCAAACAAAAGGCGGGTGTGCATACGAGTAGATGACCCTCACGCCGCCCTTCAAGCCATTGTCAAATGTGCCTTTGCCTCGGCCACCTGCCAGGACCTGGGCCTTGATCACCATGTCATCTCCGCCTGAAAGACAATGTCAGCCATGGCTCTCACCAGCTCACCATCGACTTTGACCGACCGATGCTCTTCGCTATAGCCTCAGCCTCCTCTGGTGTCTTTGCAACTTCTCCATTGGGCACGCCGATGCCGTAGGATTTCAGCAGGTTTGCTGAGAGGTATTCGTGGATGCTAAGATTCCTCCGCTGTTGTTGTTGTTGGATCGAGCTCCGCACTGGTGTATCCTGTCGGTTCCGTCAACCACGCTTTCAGATCAACGGTGAGACCGTGACACTTACTCTGAAGGCCTTGAAAGCGGGACCTAGACCACGGCGACCCAACCTATACATTTTGCCCACAGGATCAGGAGAGAATGACGTGTGGACTGGTGTAAGGGACGATTGAACCAGCTGCAGTTATCGCAGCTTCCACGGTCTCGGAACTGGGAGCTACGGGCCGCAATTGCAGAGGAGTAACATGAAGCCACCGCCACAGTCAAGCCACACCAGGCTGAGGCAACCACAGCCGACACACGTCTTGGCGGCGACGACGGCTAATTTGAAAGCTCGACTCTCTCTTTGCATCTTCACACAGGCATTGGAGATGTCGTCTCTAAGCGTCTTTGCCAGAAGGTCAGCTTACGCTCTGTGTTCTAGCAATCAGGTCGTTTGTAAGGGATTTATCACTCATTCGGGGACGTGGAAAGCCGCCTGAGGACTCACAGCGGACAGAAGGAACAGGGGACGCCGTGCCGACATACCTATCTACATGTAGTTCACACATGTCGTCGATGACACCGCTCGTCTCTGCGTCCTTGAGGGCACGTCCGGAGCGCTGGGCTCATGTCGAATGGCATCAACGCTGCTTGTCAAGGTGAGAGGCGGAGGGTACTATTCGAGTATCTACATGATTACCGGTCCACTCTGAGCGTTTTCTTCGCCAAAGGTTGTTTCAACTTCTCTTCACAGCTGTTCCGTTGCGATGCCATCTTTGACGCTTGCATTGCCTTGGAGCACAATAGAGACAGTTCCTCATATCCCCAGTGTCTACTGGTGTACCCAAAGACACCAGTACCACCTCGCAAGACTCATCGAGCCAATGCATGCGTTCACACGCTGTTTTACTTATGTCAGGAACAAGCAATACGGATCAACACGGCTCAATGCAAGCAGGTTGAATACTTTGTCACGTTGCGTGCTGCCTCTTCGGCCGTTCGCCCTCGATTCTGCAAATATCCAGTGCATCAACACAATGGGATTACTTGCGAGAGGATTTCTACTTGCTATTATCCAATGCATCTACTCTCAAAGGCACCATCAGAGAAGCACCTTGCTCCTTCTAGAAGGTAATAATCTGCGATCGAAGTCCACACCGGAATCAATTCTTCTTCCCCTTCAGCTCCTCCTCCACCGCATCCGCCATGTCTCCCAGGGTCTTAAACTTCCAATCATAGACAGCCGAGTCCCGGTTGCCCATGGTGCCACCCCGCTCGATCCACGAGGACTTGATGCCCATCTCCCTGGCGGTATGATGATCATGAAACTGGCTCTGCGCCGTCTGCAGCACCTCGTGCTTTTCCACGCCAAACTCCTCCTTCACCGTCCGGAGCATGTACTCGAAGTTGCGGCGATCCGGCTTATAAGACCCGACTTCCTCCGCCGTGATGATCCTGTCGAACTTGACACCCTGCAGCGGCCCTGAATTGCTGCCCTTGAAGCTCTCCTTGTCCACGTTCGAGAGGACCACGAGTTTATACTGCTTCCCCAATCGCTTCAATGCATCGACCGTGTCCGGGAAAGCGGGCCACTTGCCGACCGATTGCCCAAACGCCTTGCTGTCTTCGTCAGAAGGGGCGGGAAGACCCAACCGTGCGGCAAACTGCGGGTATATCGCCGTGAGGAGCTCCGAGTACAGCTTGTCCGGGGTTTTGCCCTGTTCGGTGCTTTCGAACTCAAAGTATAGCTCTAGAGCTTGCTTTCTCGTAAGTCCCGCCTTGTCGATGAGGGGTTTCAAGCCTTGTAGAACGCCACTCTCCCAGTCAATCAAAGTGCCGTAGACGTCAAAGGAGAGGAGTTTGAAGTCGGTGAGTTTCGACATCTTGCGCCGTTTGGAGTGGGACGTTGGTGTTGGGGGGATCGTGGAGTTGCGGGCGCAGAGAAATTATTGCGGCGCGGTTCTGGTGCGTGTAGAAAGTGATACCGCAAGTCGAGAGTCGAGGTGCTCTATATCCGTGGGAGGAGATTCCAGATCTTTTTATGTGCCTCTGTTCGCCTGCAATCCCCCTCCGACGGGTTTCTGTGATGTTCACTATTGCGGGTCGCCCTGACGAGCTTGCGAACTTGCGACTCGCGGGTGCGTATAACACTCGAGTAGATCTGAGGTCATTTTGGATCTACCAGTGGGCATTTCCTTCTCCTAGGATTGGGCGCCCTATTGGCTACAGACGCCCCATTGCTCAAAGAAGAATTTTGATACTCTTTCACAGCCAGCTGAGTCAAGGTCAACCGACGAAGCGTGAGGACTCCGACTCCAGCCGACGGGCTAAGACCCTGGATATTCGTCGTAGGGCGGGGCGGGTATTCGAGCAGGCTAAATAGCCCGATCAGCTGTACAGAGTATGACCTCGTCTGTTTATGCAGGTACGAGTGGCGTCGCCACGGAGGAAGTGCGGGCGTATTCAAACCTACAGCCTTTACAAATCACCTTGGCCTTTCCGCCACTATCTCTATGGCGAGTCCGGTCTGACAATGCGATATTAGTCGGTTACATGCGGCTTTGACGTGACAGAGTTGTACTTCTGCGCCTTAGTCCATGTGATATTGGGAGCTTACACAAGTTGAACGCCCACGCATTCACCAAATGCACGGATGGTATGTCTCATTTTACACTCGGCGTATTTTACTGACCTCCCCTCTCCCTTAGAACAGCCCCTTGTTCCTTTTCTCTTGAGTTACTCCTCCCTCGAGCTCCATGATTCAATGATTGACAGAGGCCACTATTGCAACAAAAGCGTCAAAAAGATCTATCCTATTGCCCTGCTGGTCATTGCTCCATGTTGCTTTCCGTGCGCCTCCCTTTCATTGTGGAGCGGCGATCTTTCTAGGCATTCGGCGAAGAGCAAGCGCCGGTGGTTCAGAAGTTTTCCATCTTGTACACATCGTATGAAGGTTCCTCGTACGGATGAGCACTGAGAGACATGTCAGGATACTTATGAGTGCATTTTGACAATGAAAACTAATTATGGGTGGACTTCTCCCGGCCCGATACGAAGGGTATCGGGATAAAAGATCGATTAAGGAGGCAAGCATACACTTTCAGGGCTTCAACCGCCTTTCTCACAGTGTCCTCGCCAACACACAGGGTCTCAACCCTTGCCGACTCCACGTACTCGAGGTTCCCAACTGTGCCGAGATGAGGATTCGCCTTATCTCCCGGTCGGAACTGGCCAGTGCCCATGGTGGTGAAGCAGCATTCTGTGTAGTTCCCCGGCCCGGGAAAGCGGCCAGCTCCGGCAGCAAAGATGGCGGTTTTGCATGCCTCGAGGCTAGAGACTGGAACATTGAATACAAGTTTGAACTTCTGGACAGTAGTAGCCATCTTGAAGAGTAGCTTTGGAGGCACGGAAGTCAGCGCCACAGAGGACAGTTTGCCGACAGGAAACCGAAGAGATCGTTCTCCTCGGGTCAGGTGACTCGAGTCGGGGGATAGCTAAAAAGCGTCCACGTCCAGTCAGACCTACTCAAACCTGATATTCGGATTCTTATAGGCCACCGGAATGGCTATGTTATCGCTATGATGGGAGCGGGGACTGCAACACTTGGGCGGAGGGCATCGGTAGGTCGACAAGTCCGCCAATGGCAGTGCGCCACGGTACCATAGCACGTTAGCAATTGCGAGAGCTTCAATTGTCCGACACGTTCAGACTGAGATGGTCCAGAAGGTTGCAGTAAGCGAGATCTCTGCTCACGAGCTCTCCATGAGTGATATATGCATTTGACGTTCAGACCCTCAAAATGACCGAGTATTCTCCTGTACCCACAAGTCCCTATCAGTTCATCAACCTTGAGACCGAGACGTCGTTCAGAGTATTGGAACTTCTTCCGGGCCAGGAAGATGCGCCCATATCGTGCCTGCTCCACCTCGAAGATTGGACCAGACCTCCTGCATATGAAGCAGTGTCCTATGCCTGGGGCGATCACAGTCTGAAAGCAACCATCAAATGTCACGGGAAACGGCTTGAGGTGGGCCGGAACCTACACAGCGGACTGATTCACCTGCGAAGGTCGGATCGATCAAGGTTCTTGTGGATTGACTGTCTTTGGTAAGCTACTGTTTCGTGTCTTCTCGTGACAGCTCTGGCGAGGACTTGTAATCCACGACACATCGTACGGACCGCAGAGCTAGCCCTACTTCCAGAACTGGGCGCATTCCTCTCCTCGTGACGTTGTTACTCCCGCTCTTCCACTCTGACCACACCCCCGCTCCAGTATGCATCAGACCAACGTCCGCGAGCGCAATCAACAAGTCAAGCAGATGCGACAGATCTACGCAAAGGCTGAAGCCGTGCTAACATGGCTGGGGCCGGACACACCGGATGGCTTGGCGAAAGCAGCCACAGACTCGATCCGGGCAATATCAAACTTCCTCTGCAAGCGCCTTGGGCTCGAGATCGCCAACCTAAGCACGCTGAGCAATGTGTACCACGATATTCTGTACAAGAACCGCCATGCTCTGCCGCCGCCCAACGAATGCGACTTCAGTTGCGACGCCACATGGCGGGCTCTGATCTGGTTCTATTCCCACTCGTACTTCACGCGGCTATGGATCATACAAGAGATAAACGCCAGCACAAACCGCATCGTCCAATGCGGTAGAGAAAGAATTGAATGGGATCACGTAGACCTGGTGGCCGGGTACATCATCATGGACACAGCGTTCTCGAACACGTTTGGCTTCTCCAAGACGCACTGCTGGTGGACCGCAACAGTGACGACAGAGCGTATGCGCGAGCCCAAGAACTGGCTCTTCATGCTGTACCTGGCGTCCAATTTCGCGTGCCAGGACGCGCGGGACATGATCTACGGCCTCCACGGGCTGATGAATCTTCCTAGACCGAGCGAGCAAGCCACCCTGCTGGACCCCGACTATGACAAGTCCACCGTCGAGGTCTTCCGGGACTCGGTGGAGGCGGCGTTTCTACACTTTCGGAACACCGACGTCCTCTTGTATCTCGTGGGCGACGAGTCTCCGTCGTGGATCCCCCGCTGGGACAGGCCTATGCTGTTTCGCAACCCTTTCCGCTTCGGCAAGCCTTTGCCCTGGAAACCCGCGGCGGACACCACACCTCGGTGGCGCATCGACAAGCAGCTCAACGTCCTGTACATCTCGGGGATTTTCGTCGACACGGTTCAATTAGTCTGCCCTTACAACGAACGGTACTTCAGTACAGCGACCCTACAAACGGCCGAAGGCAAGGAGAAGCTGCAAACAACGTGGCCGAGGATCCTCGACCTCCTAGCCGGGGGTCAGCGACCGCCATCCCCCTCACCGGTAAGCACAGCACTCCTCACAGCCGTGGCCATGGCTTTCTCATTCGGCCTCGACGCCGAAGCCAACCCGGCGGATCCGCACCATCTTCTGCACAACTTCGTCGCATACCTGTGCCTCGTGCTCCCCGTGGAACTCTTCGCGCTTTACATCGCAACAGACCTCGCGGCGCTCGCGGACGCCAAAGGCAACGGCTCCGCTTTCGGAAAACCCGTCTGGGACTTCGCATACCCCGACGCCGGCTTCTTCGTCACCTCCACAGGCCTGGTAGGGTGCTCTGTGTGCGTGCCGCAGCCGGGGGATGCAGTGATTGCCCCTTTGGGAAGTACTTATCCTTTGGTAGCCCGACCCCAGTCGGAAAGGGAGAACGGACCCTATCTGTTAAAGGGCTACGCTTATGTGCATGGGGTCATGCATCGTGAGAGCACAGAGGACGGTGACGTGAGAGTGTTTGAGATCCACTAGTTCTGACCGCACTGTGGTTGAGGACAAGCATACCGTACAAGATCTAGAATAGCACAGAGGATAAAGGAAAATACACAGGATAGGACACAGGATAGGACACAGGACAGTACACAGCATCTACACCAGAATCCCCATAGAAAAGCACTAAATTTACCGGCCATATTCATATTCAAATTCACATTCTGTCCATCCCATCTGCACCAGTGAGGCGAGGTGATGTGAGGTGATGTGAGGTGATGTGGAGTGAGGAGGTCGAGCTCCCCATGGACATCGAGTAGATATTTGATGGCACTGTTGGGCGAAGTACCACACACCCATGTCCATGTCCGCGTCCAGCTCTCGATTCTCAACTCATATACATGTTAATATCCCGTGTTCATCTTCATACTCAGGTTAATATTCATCTTCATCTCGATATGTGGGTAGTTCGCGCGCACAGATCTAGCCATCTGCCGCAGTCTACCGCACTATGTACGCCTACAATGCTGCTCGACACGCTCCTGATCAGCATCCACCTACGTACTCGCCGCAAAAGGCGGCAACGTAGTCGTAACCGGCGCAACACCACCGGGACAAACACACCCGCCATTCGCACCTCCACTAACACTACTCACAGGAGGAACCGTACAGTGCGGACTCGCCGTCCAGGGCTGCGCCGAGATGGTGCTCGTCGCAGCAACCTTCTCCGCCTTGACCAACACCGGAATAACAGCCCCAGTACTCAGCGAAAAGGTGCGATGGCCGAGAACGCGCAAAAGGGACGCGATCTCGCCGGAATGCGACGTAAAGGAAATGTACGTCGACTTGTCGGCCGCGAAGATCCCGTCCAGCAGCGTTTTGGACCGGGCGTCCTGCGCGGTGGACGTCTCGGCCGTGACGCCCGTCCAGAGCTGGTCTGTCTCAGGAAAGCCAGCCTCGAAGATATATGTCGGGAACTCGGCGTGGATGTAGGTCCTGTTGGAGCGGCGGTCGCACGTGTGCTCGGAGATGCCCTCTCGGAGGAATGCTTTGACGGTGGGGATGAAAGGTTGGTCCTTGGGGAGGGGCAGCCCCGAGAACGTGAGGTTCGCGGTCGAGAGACACCGGTAGAGCGGCGATGTGTAGTACGTTTGCGGGGTGGGGATCTTTTCGAGCTGGATGCGCGAGAGCCAGAAGTCGCGGGCCGTTTGCGCCTGGGCGATGCCGTTGTCCGTGAGGTGGGCGTCGCTCCAGATTGCTGTGGCGTTACCGTCGAGGAGCGACCAGTAGCAGTTCCAGGCCGGGGTGCCGTAGTAGGACTCGGCGGCGTTGTGCCAGCCTTCGCCGTGGCGGCCGAGGAAGAGGAGCTTGTACTGCACGTTCGACGGGGCTGTCTTTGTGAGGTTGGCGATCAGGCCGGCGAATCGTTGCCATTGCGTGAGTGAGGCGCCGTTTGCCCCGTCGGTCGGGTAGGTTTGGTTGATCAGGCCAAAGTTCGTGGCAGTCTGCGAGTAGTCGCTTGTCAGCGCATCCGTTCTTGACTCGGTTCTGCCGCTTGGGCCACTCTGAATCTTTGCCACCTTCACTTACGTAGTCAAATGTGGTTGCGTTGGTCGAGTTGTCATCCTGCAAGAAGTACCCTGTCACGGTTGAGTATTGAAGGTACGCAGAGGCAGAGCTCGCGACCCGGCCGAGCAGCAGAGCAAGAGACAAGCGAACCATGATTCAAACAGGCACACAAAGACGTGCTCTATTGTAGTGCTGGGCATGAAATGACCTGGTCCTCGGACAGCTGCTCTCAAGCTTACCTTTCTCGCTTTATATTATTGTCCTGGGTCGCGATCACTCTCCAACGGCAAAGTCGACATAGCTATTCATAGGCGCAACGTGGTGTCATCTCATGCATTAGCCAATACTACCTCAGGAAATGTACACTGTTTGGATGTTGGTCGGGCGCGGAAACGTGACGGATGATATCGATCGGTCGCAGCCAAAATGCACCAATGAGAGATCTGGTTTTGCGGGCGTGCCCGAGATTCTCTTTAGGCGCGACCATCAACAGCCGTTAAGCGCCTCGAGAGCCTCAGGCGAGCCTGCAAGGGTCTGTCATTCCCACACAGGACTAGGTAAGGAACTCCAACCAACCACAGTTCGCACCCATCCCGGCACACCTTCCCTCCCCTCAAATTCCGACCAACAGTTTCATCACCATCATCGAAAGGAACCACCTCAGCATCTGCCCAGCGGAACACCCAAGGACGCTTCAGATGTAGCGCCATAGAAAGGACCGCTATGGCCTCTAAAGCTCAAGCCAGGCGAACCGCACCAGGCCCCTCAGAAGCAGACATCGCCGCGAACCGGGCCCGCCTCAATTACTCCGAAGCCTCTCGTCTAGCAAAATCATGGCTCAGTGGGTTCACATTCACTTCGACCGACCGCTGCGATGACCGTGAAACGGAGTGGGAAGACGAGGAGGCCGAAAGGGACCTGCTCAAACATCAGGACCGATACTCCGACACTGGCGGGGTAGGATACCATGCGCCCGATTCGTCTCTGTCCACGTCGACGTCGACCGCACGACCGGCGGTAACAGACCCAACGACCATGTTCCTGCGGAAGGAGTTGCTGGGAGGTCGCAATGGAGCCCGAAGCAGCACGGAAATAAAGAGGCATCATGCAACAGCTGGGCGAGTCCGACCGCAGATGCACCGGTCTGGAAAACAAGATGATTCCGACGAGAACGAATCGAGGGCGACGGTGGGCAAGAGAAGAGGCACACGCAAGAATAACGTCGCCAAGTCCGCTTCTTCTCAGACAGCTGCAAGTACAAGGGACACCGAGGAGGTCACCGCGCCCGAGTCATTGGTTGGACAGAAAGCAGCGAGTCCCAGTCTCAATAGCACCGACACTGGCATATCTACTCAACCACCATCCGCCGTAGTCAAGGCGAGCAAGAAGCGCGGGGCTGGCAGTTACCTGGACGAACTCCTCGCCTCAAGAGCTGCAAAAAAGCAAAAGAAGAACAAGGGAAGGGGCAGCAAGCCCGATTGAAATCGCGCGAGCGCAAAACTCTTCACTTGAAGACGAGCGTGCGGAAGAATCCTCGACATACCATTACGTCGTGGATGCAGTGCACAGTATCCAAGATTATTGGTTTGCTGTACGATGACAGCACCGAGCCAACCGCCTGATATTTCGCGCATGAGAGATCCGCGTCAAAAGGTAGGAGGCTCCTGAAGCTGTCCTCAACGCATTATTCGTAACTTTAGGGCGAAGATTCTCGTTCGCTCAAGTATTCAGCCTTCCACAAAAAATCAACGCGGGCTACCAAGAACGAAGCAGCCACCACAGAAATGTCCAAGATGAGTGTCGCTAAATCCAAAAGTCCTCCTTCAAAACTACCCAGACCAAATCTTGGTTTTGTTCATTAGCATCCGTCACCACCTCGTTATATACAACGACAACAACGTGAGAGCAGACGCCGTTCTCAGCTCCGCGATATCATTGCTTTTCAGTGCCAAAAGAAGAAATGCCGCCCCAAGGAGAATGTATAGATCAGGTCAATCGTTTTCGCTTGCGGTCATCCTCGCGACTGTGGCCAGGACTATCGTCCTCGTTCTCCTGCTCCGCTGTCTCCGCAGGGTTGAGCAGCGAATGTAGGGTGGCCATGCTACCTCTGCGCGTGGCCGGCGCTGAATGTAGCTCGAAGTTGGGCCGTGGGAATCTGCTTCCTCCTAGTGCCCAGGACGCGGTTTCCACTCCCAGCCCAACTGGAGGTGCTTCGGAGCTGGATGTGAGCGGCGGCGTCGGCTGGCTCGCCTGGATTACTGCAGGAGTCCTTTTGGGACCGTTGATCTCGTAGGAGGCAAGTTGTTCACGAATCGCCTGGTCTCCCGACGCTTGTGGCGCCTGCTGGGGCGAAGAAGGTTGCCATTGGACCGAAGACTGCCCAGAGGCATACGGGGACCCATTGCCGTTGGCGGGCGGCCAGCCGTGTTCCCGGATATCAGCCGACGTGTGCCTTCGAGCCAAATTCATTGGTGGTGGCGTAACCACGGATGCTAAGGGGTGCACGCTGGGCGGCGGCTGGGGCGGGAGAGCCGGCCGACTGAATCCTGGGGAAACGTGCGGTATACTGATCGAGCCGAAGCGGCGTGGTGAGGAAGAAAATTGAGGTGGTATAGGTGGGACAGGAGGACGTAATCCCACATGCTGTGGCTCGATCTGTACGGAGGATCTTCGGCTATCATAATTGTATCCCCTTGGCGACAGCGGCGGTTCCAATGTGGAACTGCCGGGATAAAATGACTGTCGGCCATTCTGCAAAGACTCTGGAGAGGCCTCCAGAGCCCGCACATATTCCAGCTGTCGTGCGATCTCTTTCTGCATGTCGGTGATGTCTCGATGCAAAGCCGATTCTGGCGACGAGAGATTCTGGATTGCGCTAGTGAGGTTGTGCGTCCATTGGTGACATCGCACCAGTCCTTCAGTCAGAGCCGAGTACCTCGAGCTCAGCAACGAGTAGCTCTCTTCTGTCCTTTGCAGTCTTGCGTGCACGTCATAGAACGCTTGCTCGAGACCTGCCAGGCGCTGGTCGGTATCCGGCATGACCTCAGCAGGTGTCCCCGGCTGCGATACACCTGGTTTGGCATTTGAAAAGGAATCTCGGTGGATCAACGTGTGACGAGAGGCGCGCCTTTTGATCTCTCGTAGACCCATCAAATCGCCCCTCTTGAAGCTGCCGTTGCCATGCTTGAACTCCCACAGTGCCGATTCCGGAGAACCAGTGTGGAAAACGTCACTGACTTTGTGGAAGCCGTACATGTTTAGCTGCCGCACGAAAGAGGAGATGTTGGTGTGCTTGAAATACTGAGCCAAGACTTTCGAGAACTCGTTCGAGGGCGACATGACGAAGCTCTCGTTGGTGTTTGACCAGGAGATGAGGTGCTGAATGCTCTTATCCTCCAGCATGCTGTAGAGTTTGTGGATGAAAGCTGTCTGGACTACTTTTGGTCCTTGTGAAGCTCCCGCAGCGCCTGCCGCGGCGCTGCTGTTTGCGCCAGTGAAGGAGCTTTGCTCCCTGTTGCCGTTGGAAATATTGTTGTTGCTCTGCCCCTGTTCCATCTCGGGACTGTTTCCTTGCCCCGGCCCAGGTGGCCCCATGTTCGGAGGAGCCGGAGAGGTCATGATAGAATCTTCTTGAACTGACTGGGGCGAAGTATTACCATTGCTAGTATTCTGCGGGAGAATTGCCATAGACCTAGGTCTCGGTGAAGGTTCAACGGGGGAGCCGAAAGGGTTTCTGGGAGCGGGCTGAAATAAGGTACTCATGGCGCTTCTTTATGCAGCCGGTCTTCCTGAAAGTCGAGCGGCCGAGTGGGAAAGAGCGGTGCGCGTTGGACGTTTACGGAGTCCTATTTTCTGGTCATGCAAGGCATCAAGATCTTGCATCGGAAGTGGAGCGAGCCACACATTGGGCAAGTGAAGAGGCAGGGGAGGTGGGAAGGCGCTGGGTCTCGTAGTGGTCGATGCTCCTCCAGGCTGGCGGTCTAGCGATTGGGCGCAGGCGCTTTCGGGAGAGGAGGATGTCTCAGGGAGAGATGCCCAGGCGATAAACAGTTGCAGACGTGATCTCGTTGGATAGCGGGCAGGAATGACTGCTGTCAGAGGACCGAGTAGTCGAGTGTGGAGGTCGGACAAGAGTTGAAGTGTGGGAAGTGAGTGGGAAATGAGGGCGAAGTTGGTGGTGGACGTGGACGTGGATAGAGTCGAGTCGCTGTTGGACGTTGCGGCTCTCGGGACCTGGAGGTTGCAGTTCTAGAAGGAACCTCAAAAAGGGAGGAGGGTGACGGCGTTTAGGGGGTTCGCGGATTGCCGGCAGAAACAAAGCAGATCGCGGGGCGCGCAGGGATCAGGTGAGCGCAGGCTTAAATTGTATTGGTAAGATTATAAAGTTCGGTCGAGCCGTGGTATACAGCAGGGGTTCGGTCGACTTTGAAACGTCGAGGTATCATGGCAAGGATTCGAGGAGAGGATAAGGAGGAAAGCAAAGATGAGTGGGATGTGAATAATGCCTGAAAAAGTTGGAGACGGCCATGGAGATGGAGATTGGTGAGATCTACTCGATTCTTCTCCTCTTACTTCGCGCTCGCTCTGCGCCGGAGGATGCGGCGCCAACGCGAGAGCCGGTAAAATATCTGCAATGCGCACGCAGTGCGTGGTTGCGTTGCGTTGCGTGACTAAGACGCCGGGATTGGCGAGATATGGGGAAGTGGTAGATCGAATGAGCAGCCGCAGTGGGAGGGTCGATACGGAGCATCTGACGAGGGCTGAATGATATTGAGTCCCTTACCCGATGGAGACGGAGGGGCCGGATTGTGTCAACTGGAATTGAGACGAACAGTGGTGTAAATTGTCGCAAGCCGCAATAATTACAGCTATATAGAATCAGGAGAGGATGATAAATGAACCTCCGCTCACAGTGCTACGGGACCTAAGCAGATATTCAATTTCAACTTAGGTTGGAGTGAGTTGCGTTTCTTCGGCCATCGCCCCCATCGCGATGAGCCGTGAGGAATTTGCGAATGAAACAGCAAAAGACAGAGTGGTCTTCTAGAGCGGAGAGGAAGCCAGAAAGGCACGCCGAACCTGAAATCGTCTGCATGCACACGCCCAGCAAGGTAACAAGCGCAGGGGCAAAATACACGGGAAGGACAGGAAACCGCAAATGCAGCCACATGGTTGGAGGAACCCATGGTTCGAGAGTTGCAGAGGCTGCTCCTCACCCAGAGTACCCAGAGTACGAGCTACGAGTGATAACTGAACAAGATCGAGCGACACGAAGGAGCCACGGGAGCCGTGCGCGTGGCTAGATCCCCTTTATCTGCTAGCGCCCCGGAGTTCTCCGGAACGCACATGGAGCTAGCCGGAGAAGCAGTTAGCGGCTCTAAAACAATGGCGCTCGCTGTCCCAGGGATCCAGACCCTCGTAGCTCGTAGCTCTTTCGTCGCCGCGAATTACCAATGATCTTGAAGTTGAGATAAACTTGAAGGTCCTTGAGGCACTGCAGTGCGCATATACCACGGAGTATACTGACCGCCTGTTGTGCTCATGGACGTTGGCATCCAGCATCTCCACCAGCGCATTTGACCCAAGCCTCCGGCACTGAGCAGGCACTGGTGGAATCTGAGCGTTGATTGACAGTCGCCGAACGTGACAGCGGACACCGGCATATCCTTCACATCTCTGCACCCATCGTCAAACAGTTGGCAGCCTGCATAAAAGTTAGTAGATCCTCTGTTCTTGGTCGCTCCTTCACGTCAACCACGATCCGACGTAGACCCGCTCTGCCCTCCGCCTTCATCACCGAATGCGCCCTTTTGGTGTATGATGTCGACATATATCCCACTGCCGCCAGATCGTCGGCTTGGTTGCGTTCACAACCAGGCTGGCTCCCCGAGCTTTGTGCCACCATTACTCCTGAGATCGCTCGCTTAAGGCATACTCCAGCGGCGCAGATAGCTGTCTGGCGGTGAGTCTATTGCCTTGTCAGGCTTGCCCAATTACTGTTTCTCAAGGCCAGGCACATCTGGAAATTGTACGTCAACGCCTTGGTTCTTTGGATGACTGACACACCGTATGCACCAATACTCGATCACAGACATGTCGCTCTGCCTCGATGCTATTGGAAGTTCGGACATGACTTCCACATGAGGATGGTGGGTTTGATGCCTTCATCTTCGTCCTCGTCAGGAGGTATGCTCACCGCTCTGCAGAATGTCGAGCATCATCATTGCTCAACTCGGGTATCGAGTTCTGCGCGAACTTTAGCTCCGTTCGAGACGACTGCCCAGATATTGACAGGGCTCCAGCTGTATGCGGCAACACACCGAGATATCTGTATTTGCCCAGGCTGCCGGCTGTGCTACGACTGAGGGCCCGCTGCGTAAGGAGGCCCTGCCAAAAAACGGAGTCTGGAGCACTCAAGCTACGAAGGGTAGAGGATACTACGGCATGGTCAGCTCAATGTGGCGCGCGAGCAACGATATTTTCGAGTCTCTGAATATATCGAGGGCAAATTTCGTGACCTATCGACTGCTCCAGTTGGTACCTGGGCTGGGGATTCAGTCATGCCACCTGAACAGGAGGAATCAATCTTGGGAGACTGTGAAACCAACAGTTCTCTGCATGTGCAGGTGCTGAAACGAGCGCGACAATGCGTCTACTTGCGGTAGATCTCAATCAAACAACATATGTTTCTCAAGAAGCCATAGAAGATGTTCGGACCTTGTCAAATCCCTAGATACAGGGGCACTTGCGTACCTGTCTTGTTCTGATGATGGGACACCAGTACGTCTGTACGATATCGCATACGTCCGGGTCCGTAAAGTGCAAGTTTTGGCGGTGATGACTAAGATCAGGCTCGCGTAAAAGTTCCCCTCCACAAAATTCAATATCGAAACAATTTTCGTGGCTCTGCGTTTCTGCTCGATGAGTACTCCATATCTTGACCGTTTTTATGCCTACGCTTACTTGACGTCTAGCCCCGAGAAGTCATCGAACCAACATTCATTATGTCGAAAACGGCGACTGCCCGGCGACATGTACCCCTCGAAGACGACATCACAACCTCTGGTGGGAGATTGAGGACGAAGTCCATCACAGGAAAGAGGAAGTCGAGGTCGGACGAAGATACCAGAGGCGACGGCTACATTGATGCCCGGTCTTCGAGGAAGATCCTGGCCATTGCACAGGATCTTGCAGAAGAAGACGAAGCAGACCATCGTGCTGCTGGCGCCAGACTTGTCTCACCCACCAACGCAGCATTTGCCTACGACTCGAGGTTCGCTGGAGAAGATGGGGACGAGAACGCAGATATTGCCGCACACGAACAATACGAAGAGGAGGAGGAATGGGTGCCTGAGGATGACGAGGAAGCGGTCGCAGGGGTTGAGATGGACCCAGAAGAAATGGCGGTCTACAAAAAGTTCCTCGACGACGGGGAAGAACTGGCGGATTTTGCGCCGTCATTAGCGAACCTCTCAACAGCGGATCGAAGTAGAGGCCAAAGCAAATCGCAACCCGCAGCAGGTGAGGAGAAACCCGAGGGCGAGACCAGGAACCTGGCAGACATAATCCTGCAACGCATCGCCGAGAAGGAGGCACTCGATGCAGCACGTGCTGGAGACCAGCCAAGCAAACACTTCCTAGGCGGAGGTGCGCCCGAAGACGCCGTGGAAATCCCAATGAAGGTGGTCGACACGTTTACCAAAGTCGGGCAGATCATGAGTCGCTACAGATCCGGGCCCCTCCCCAAACCGTTCAAAGTCCTCCCGACCCTTCCCCAGTGGCCCGATCTGCTCAGCATCACCAGACCCGAGAATTGGACACCACACGCCGTCTACCGCGCGACAAAGATCTTCATATCCGCCCCAGCAGCGACGGGTCAACACTTTTGTGAGACCATCCTCCTCGATCGTGTCAGGGAAGACATCCAGGAAACCAAGAAACTCAACGTTCACCTCTACAACGCGCTCAAAGCTGCCTTCTACCGGCCCTCGGCATTCTTCAAAGGGTTCCTGTTCCCGCTTGTGCAATCAAGCTGCACGCTGCGAGAGGCTCACATCATCTCCTCGGTGCTGGCCAAGATCAAAATCCCCGTGCTGCACTCTGCAGCTGCGCTCCTTCGATTGTGCGAGATCTCGGCCGAGCAGACGTCGAATGTGAACACCGAAGCCGCCGGCGCTGCAAACATCTTCATCCGCGTCCTGCTAGCAAAGAAGTATGCTTTGCCGTACAAGGTCGTGGACGCACTCGTATTCCATTTCCTGCGGTTCCGCGCGTCCAAAGAACAAGACGAAGAGACGTTGGCGTCAAAGGAGGCCAAACTGCCGGTGTTGTGGCATCAGAGTCTCCTCATCTTCGCGCAGACCTACAGGAACGAGATCACCGAGGATCAGCGCGAGGCTCTGCTAGACCTGTTGCTTGCCCGAGGTCACAAGGACATTGGGCCCGAGGTGAGGCGGGAACTACTCGCGGGCAGGAACCGTGCGGGTACTGATGCGCCGGCTGGAAGCGGAATGCAGGTTGATGATCAGGACAAGAGGGACGATGGAGACGACACCATGGTGATGTGAGCGTGATGGGGTTCGCCTTGGTATTATCCCCCGGAATGATGAACAGCGCAATGCAGCCCTGACGAGATACGTTTGAACGAATGTTTCATTGAATACCAATCGATGCATTGCAATTGCCACA
Organism: Cladophialophora carrionii CBS 160.54; assembly: GCF_000365165.1. NCBI lineage: Eukaryota > Fungi > Ascomycota > Eurotiomycetes > Chaetothyriales > Herpotrichiellaceae > Cladophialophora > Cladophialophora carrionii. The sequence goes on from NW_008481830.1 coordinate 2,994,531, forward strand.
TGCCCGATCGTGTGTCGTGCACTTTCTCTCGCTATCTTCGCCTAGGCCTGACAGTTTCAACTGAGGAATGCATTTCCCATTGTACGAACGACCCAGAGATTTTTGTCTCTCATTCGAATCCTGCAACAAGCCTTGAGACTGGCGCGTCTCGCTACTATCGGTGATGCGACCCCTATCACGCACGGTAGAGGCCGGCGTCGTGGCCGGCGAATTTGAACCGCTGGACCGATTCGCTCCGCCTCAACAGATGATACGCGTTCCCTACGACTGAAGTTTGCCTGAGGCTTTCAGATGGTAGCACCGTTAGCCGGCCCTTCCGGTCCCTGGGTCCCCCTCTAGAGCGGACGTGCAGCCTTCTTATTGTCCATTCGACACTTTGGCGCTATTCCACAACATGAGGATCGGGGATGGTGACGATGGCTACGGGCATACGTAATACACTGAAATATCAAAGGCAGCGTTAACCGCATGTATTGCAAAGCTATCTCAGTATCTTTGTGTCGAGCGTGCGTCTCATGGACAGCCGATGGAAGTTCGAAAGGAAGTTCTGCGCAAAGTACATGACTCCAAAGTCGTCGCCGTATTGTCCGACGACCTGCATCCCGATAGCCACCTCAGGATTCCAGGGATGGTCGGGATGTTCTGGCGCAGGCACTGATATGGCAGGCAGGCCCGCCAGACTTGCCGGCACGGTGAAGACGTCGTTCATGTATCGTCGAACAGGCTTCTGGTGCTGCAAGTTTTCCACGTACGGCGGAGGCGTCGGCGCCGTCGGCACAAGGATCACGTCCACGCCGTTGATGTTTGCTTCGCTGTTGTCGTGCAGAGGGTTGGGCATCCTGAAGACCGCGTCAAAGTCCTGCTGGACTAGCCGGCGGACTTTCTGAGCCTGGATGAAGTAGTTGTCCATTGCCCCGGCGCTCAAGGTATATGTGCCAAGGAGGATTCTTCTCCGGACTTCTGGCCCGAAGTTCTCATAGCGGTACTGAGCGAAGAGAGGGCCAGGGCCTGCATCGGCCTGGGCGGTACGGGCATGGCCATATCGGACGCCGTCGTATTTTGCAAGATTTGACGAAGCTTCGGCTGGTGCCAAAACGTAGTATGCCGAAAGGGCCTGCTTCGTCGATGGAAGAGAGATGGGGACAATCTCGAACTTGTAATGATTTCGTAGGTGACTCAGAGTTGCCGTCCAAGCCCAGCGCACCAGGGGATGCATTTCTGCAATGTTGTATTCGAGAGGCACTCCTATGCGTCGGGTATAGTACTTCTGAGATACCAGTACGTCTCTGTTCCTGTTTCTGGCAGGCAGGGAAGCCAGTTCATGATCCTGCCGCCCGGTCGCAGGATAGGATACTCTCCGGATGAAAAGTTTCGACGCGAACACGGCTCTTCTTCTCTTGTGCTTTGCGGCTCTGATTCGCTGTCGGGAATTGCTGTCCAGACAAGTAGGGTCTCGGTCATCTGGCTGTTGGAGAAAGTCAAATGTCAACCTGATATCGAGGGCAGACTTCGCCAATATTCCGACAGTATCCAGAGAGTTTGCATATGGTATCACGCCAATCCGAGATATCAACCCGTAAGAAGGCTTGAAGCCGACAAGACTCATGTAAGCCGCCGGCAGCCTGACCGAGCCTCCAGTGTCCGTGCCAATCCCGATATGAGCCAAGTCGGCGGCGACAGCCACGGCGCTGCCACCAGAGCTCCCGCCAGCAGACAAATGATCCTTTTTCGCCGCCTGACCATTGACCACTGGGCCATACGCTGAATGCAATGAATGTGAACCCATGCCGAATTCGTCCATGTTGGTTTTGGCGACCATGACCATGCCGGCCTTTTCAAGCATCTTGGTGACGGTGGCCTTCTCTGAGGGACAAAATCCTTTGAGGATTTTCGAAGCGCAGGTGGTAGGTAACTCTACGGTTACGATATTGTCCTTGATAACGACTGTGAAGCCATGGTTGGCGGACTTCAACCTGTCTGCCCGAAATATTAGCTTAGTAGGCGAAGGGGCACACCGGCAGCTCACGATAGTTCCGCCACGCTCTCGTGCTCTTGTGCAGGCTTTCGTCGTGCGCTGCTTGCTTGAACAGAGCATCTTGCACGCGGATCTCGTTGTTGAGCGAGATATATGGGTTCCCGTACTGGAAGTTGCTGTGCGAGCGGCGCAGGAGGGCCCGCACGTAGGCCTTTAGGGTGACATCCCTATAGTCACGATGACCTCGACCGATGCGCATCAGCGATCGGTGCGACGGGGAACCCTATCTGCTTTTGCACCCCTCGTCGATAAACCTTACATTGGGTGTGCTAAGTTGAACTGCAAAGCTGCGGGACTGCGATTGATGGTCGAAGGCCGAGTCACGTGCCGCATCTCAGCCTTGGGGCCGGATGAAATCTGTTCCGGAGCCGACGTCGACTTCCTCCAGCTTCCGACAACTTATTCTACTTTTGACGATGTGTGCCGATGCGAGGATTGTTTCTTAGTCCTTTGCCGGAATCATGTTGCAACCATTCCCTGAATTATCAAAGGCACGAGGCTTAAGCCTTGTACCGAAATGCCAGCCACAAACGGACTGGGCTTCCAGACCTATCGGTCGGATGTCAGCACCAGCTGGAATTGATGCTAGGTGGTCATGCTTCGAAAGACTACTCACAGGCATGCACTCATCGTAAAGCGTTCCCAGCTGGATTTTGTTCTGTCAAAGAAATTTCAAATGTGCGAAACGTTGCGATGTTTGCGCCTGCTCATGTGCGAATCCGAGCTAAGCACATCAAACAGCAAGACGAGGTATAAGCCGAGCTGCAACTATCCGTGATACAGCTTTGGACAAGCGCATCGAAGGAGATACTTCAGCCCCGACTAGCTGATAGCCACATTGCCCTCCTCGGCAAGGTATGTCACATGCTGCTTCTCAACGATCAACCTGGACAAGAAGCAAAGTGTCAGGTCGGATGACATTCCAGCGCAAGTGACAATGATCCTCTCCTATTTTTGGACGAATAGAATTGTCATCAAGCGGCCCAACGGCACACGTCGCAATCTCCGGTTGCGATGTGAAGACAGCTCAGCTTGAGCTTGACCGTTGATTGTTCTGGTCGCGGCCGCAAGAGTTTGGTGGCAGTCGAATCTGTACTGTACCATCGACGACGAGACGATGGATGGTGCAATAAACTCTGGAACCCGGACTGCCCCAGCGACGGACTGTATGTTGGGCATTGGGTTGACGCGCGATACCCTATCCCAAGAATTTTCAGTGGCCAGGGAAAACAACAACATCCAAGTAGGTCTAAGAAAATGATATCTTGTCATGGCTATCGTTACCGGCCCACGCGAAGCCCACGCACATCTGCACTTGGCTTTTGTCCCATCAGCATTTCACTCACGACTTTCCCGGTTCCCAGACTCAGACTTATGCCCCACGGACCGTGGCCAGAGGCGATATAGACACCACTACCACCGGCCCGCAAGCCAAGATCTTTACCGTCTAATGCACTGATGAGGGGGGTTCCCCGGTGGCTTATCGGCCTGAAACACAGTCCTTCTCTTATCGTTTCCAGATCATCTTCATTCTGCTGGCCGCCTCCCTTCGCAAGTCCCGTCAACTCGACCGTCGTCCTGCGCAGATCCTGGATACTGCGCTGGTTGATCATCCCCTTGACATCAGTCGAAAGCTCCGGGAGGGGAAGCGTACTATCATTGAGTCCGCCGACCCAGACTTCGGTCTCCCCGTCGCGAGCAAGCCGGGCAAATGCCTCTGGCGCAAATGACCACCGCGAACCCGGACCGCAGTATATCGCATAGCACATCGACTTTTGATTGTCACTGCCTCCCTCCCGTTCTGTAAGGTCCGCGTACGGTGTCATATACCGCGGTGACTTGACCACGATGCTATGTCCAGCCAACGGCTCGATTGGAATCCGCAACTTACTCTGCGGAAACAGCGTGCTGAAGACGCGCGGCGTCCACGCCCCGGCTGAGATCACCACATTCTTACATTCAAGCTGCGTTTCCTGCTCGTGTGGCTGTCCAGCGTCAACGCCGGTAGCCCGCAACTTCAACCCCTTCAACACTCCCTCATCATCAGTAAGCACCGCTGTCGCCATGGTCGAGAGATGAACCTGCACACCTCGTTTCTTGCACTCCTCAAGCAAGAACTCACACAACTCCCGTGGCTCGACTTGCGCACAGTCCCCTGGGCGACCGATCGTCTCGAACGTCCAGCCGCTTCGGCGCGTCCACACTGTAGGTGGAGTTTTGGCCGGGTCTGGATTCGAAGTCGACGTGGAAGCGGAAGTTGAAGCCAACGGCGCGACTCGCGCCCGACTCGTCCCGTCAGCAATCCAGTCGTCCTGCCCCTCGGGCGCATCTGTCCCCAGAGGATCGATCTCCTCGTTCCCTTCTACTACCTCCTCATCGCCCTCACTCAAACTATACACATGACTGCCCGCGTACCCCCACCGACGATCTCCCCCATGCTGGTTCGCCAACTCGCGATGCAGCCGGAAGGATAATGCGCCCAACGACGCCACGGGCCGTGAAAACCAATCCAGTGCCACGAATCCGCCGGCATAGCCTGACGCCGAGGTGAAGAGGCTTGCCGACGAGTCGATGATGTGGATATCCCCCGATGTTGAACTGGCCGGTCGGGAGAGGGAGAGATAATATGCGGTGGAGAGGCCGATGATGCCGCCTCCGATGATGATGGTGGACATGTTGTCAACGAGTGATGGGCATTTGAGTCGATGGGAAGAATAGAGAGGAGATGATTGTTTCGCGAGATGGGTGGCGGCAGGTGAGTTGCGTTTGTCGATGGGTGAAGGAGAGAGCGACAAGACGCGCGGGTGATATACAACTGCCTTAGTTAGTGTGTATGTATATTCCCCAGATGCGATATATTCCTTATACGGGGTCGATATGGAAGGGTGTAATGGACCGTCCCGTGTGCTCGCATTGCAGGGTTGTGAAAAGTAACAATGGAGAGATGTAATTAATTTGCTTCGAATGGACTTCTTAAAGCGCCCTTCTCCGCCACGGTCGTCGTCATTGTATAGGCTGTCAACTCTGGTGACTCTTTGGTCCTCAATCTTTCGGGCCTCTCCCTGAAGAATCATTTCATTCCTTGACGGTGTCGAGTTGTATCGGACTGACATTGTATGAGATGACGCGACACAATGCGCCATGACCAGATCTGGGCGGACAGAGATACATAGCATGGCATGGCATAGCACATCCGCTGACTTGCTCTGCGGCTCTGAGCACGTCTACCCACATCACAGCTCATCTCATGTTGATGCTGACCGACGTCTTGAGGGGACTGATCATCGGCATACCGGCAATCCAAGAGAAGACATTATGTTGAAAAGTCAACATCTCGGCGAGTTTGGTCTTCATGACCAGGCCAGCCGTCTACTCAGCCCTGACATATATACACTGGGCACGTCCCTAGTCTTCATTTCACCGCAGAAACTCTCGAGCTCGAACATACTCTCTCTTCAGGACTCCGACCGGACCGTGAAGCTCGCAGGCTAACGCACGCGGCGCACCCACAAAAGTGGCCGGGATACGCGACTCGCTCCCACCTCTCGAAGGGAGTCTGGGCCAGCCATGACGCCAAATGCCCAAGCCATAACCGCCATCTTGGTCATCATACAAGCAGGACCCATGGGTCGTCATCCCATTATTAACGAGCTTCGGCCCTTGTAGTTGGCAGAGACGAAGAAACAGGAGAATGTCGCGATGCGCTTGCCTGCACTGCAGCCCAGTCTTGACTCTTGATGCTGATTCCACCGAGAGCGATTGTTCATTATTACTCCAAGCTAGAAAAGTCAAGACCTAGCAGATGGGCAGAACGGTCAATGTCAGAGCGGTCGATTATTCTATCCGTCAATCAGGCAGCGATTCCCATAGGCCCTGATCGTCCACCTGGCATCTAGCCTGGTCTTCCGGTTGTGAAATCTCTCCGCCGTCCGATCATGGCACGACGGATCACTTCTCGAAGACCATCTTATTCGCGATCTTGCCGATATGCTCAATCTCGACCTCGACAATGTCGCCGTCCCGTAACCATGCTGCCGGTTTCATGAACGCAGCCACCCCGCTAGAAGTGTCAATGTCAGTGTTCAAAAGGATGCACAAATGCCGCGGCTTCGAGCAAATAAATACCTACCTGGGCGTGCCCGTCATGATGACCGTTCCCTTCCTGATGGTCGTGCCCCTGCTGATGTGCCTCAGGATAGCACTGATGCCAAAGATCAGATCATCCGTTCTGCCATCTTGTCGGATCTCGCCATTGATCCAGGTGCGAAGCTTCAACGTCTCAGGGTTGCCCACAGCCTTCAACGAAGCAATGACTGGACCGATGGGGGCAAATTTGTCGAAGGACTTCGCGGGGCCATGCTGACCCCCCGACCGAGGGGCGACCTGCCAATAACGGGATGAGACGTCGTTACCAACAGTAAAGCCAAGGACACAGTCGAGAGGGTCATCCTTCTCGGACAGGTTCTTGATGTCCTTAGCAACGACGACTGACAACTCGCCCTCGTAGTCGAGTTCATGGGATTCCGGGTGAATCGGGATATCTTCAAACGGGCCAGCCAGAGTATCTCGAATGTGCCACTGCGGTCAGACCCCTTGATCAAACACACTTGTGAGCGGTAGCTTACCTGCGTATTTGGTGAACACGACCGGGAAGGTTGGGATGGGGAACTAGACTGTTTAGCTCAGGCCACACTGGCGTAACTTCGCTAACATCTTACCCCAGCTTCTTCGGCATGTTTCCTATAATTCAAACCGATCCCGAGCACGATCGGGACCTGCTCCAATGGTGACAGAACCTTACGATAACGTCAGTCGTGCGCCTGGAGCTCGGACTGGGTGGCGCCGCAGGGCTCACCTCAGAGATGACAGCCTTCTTGTCCGACAGCTGGAAGTCATGTTCGAACGGGTCTGAGCCTGAGAAGATCTGCACTTCCCTGCCCTTGAGGTCGGATTGCCATTCTGCTCCAGCCTCGCCGTAGTATGTCTGCCCATCCGGGGCTCGAAAGCGCACCAGCCTCTCGAAAGTGACAGCCATTATGGAATCAAGTAATGTCTTGAATGGTTTGCCCTGCCTGATGTCCGTCAATACCCCCCGATCTTTGAAATAAATGCCTTCGATTCAGTCTCTCATAGCTGCTGACTGTCCCATGCCTAAGTAGATGCGATGCCTCTAGGGATAGAAAATGTAATCCGAGGACTTGATGACAAAATCATGCGGTCTCGGTCGAGACAGTCATTCCGCTGTTACTGTAACAGCCCGCCTGGAAGCCAGACTGTGTTACATGGTGTCCACCGAGTCACGTTGACGGCGCCCGAACCTACTCCAGAACAACCGTCCCCGCTTTTCGGCTTTTGTAGGTGTCCAGCTTTTCCGTACAGTAGCCGTACAGGCGTGTGCCAGCGTCTGTTGCTGTAGGGGGTTTTCTGAGGTCCTCTCGACCTTCGTTGGCAAGCCGCGGGGGTGTATGTCGGAGGGAGGGAGGCGTCGAAGGGGATGCGAAAGCTCCCAGTTGCTGGGTTGACGTCAATTTGAGTCCTTGTTGGAGATTCTGTCCGAAAAATGTCCGTTCGACTTCTTCTCGCGGACGCGGTGCCATTGTCAGTCGACGTCGCTCCAAGTCATAATCCATTGGAGGTGAACTCACATCGTAGCCAACCTCGTGAATAACGAATTGAAGAGATACAACCCCACCAGGGATCAGGATCAGAATGGCGACCGCATGGTTTGGGCCCTCACGAGACTGGATCTCGAAGCACCGGGTACGTACTGTACATGTCTCGACTTCCCGCCTTTCTACGCGTTCTTGGCGAAGAGAATTGCAAGCAAAGCAGTACAAGGCATTTCACCATTTCTCTGTCCAGGCTAAAGGCTAACCTGATGCACTCGTTGTCTCGCCTGAACAGACCGAGCATCCTTCAGCCAAGACGATCCTGTTGACAGGAGCGACCGGCGGTATCGGCCTGGCTGTCGCTAGACGTCTGCTTTCTTCCAGTGATGAGCACCTGTTGATCGTGACGGGGCGCAATATCGATGTTCTCCGACAACTCGAGCGAGAGCATCCTGATCGAGTGCGGGCGGTCCAGTGCGACATGGCGGATTTGGGCCAAATTGCGGGACTGGTACGACATTATGAAGTACATGGGAGCCTTGATGCGCTGATCCTCAACCGAACTGTTTGCGAGTGGCTCAGATGGCAGGCAACAAAGGTGAGGAGTGGGAGGGAGTATTCAAGGTGAACGTTACGAGTTGCGTGGTTACGGTACGTTTACATCTACGTCTTTATGAAATCCAGAAGGACTACCGGGTACAAGAAGCGCCACTAAACACCTGATACCCGTAGATCAGTGAAGCACTCCCCTGGCTCCGACAGGCAAAAGGCCGCATCATCTTCACCTCATCTGGAGCCGCGCAGAACGCGTATCCGTCTTGGGGAGCGTATGGCGCTTCCAAAGCAGCAATCAACCACCTCACAATGACCTTGAAGAATGAAGAGCCGGATGTGACGACCGTGGCGATCCGACCCGGCGTGGTGGATACTGCCATGCAGAAAGATATCCGGGAGAGCTTCTTATCCAATATGGACGAGAAGGACCAGCAGAAGTTTCGGAGTGCCAAAGAGGACGGAAAACTACTGCCGCCAGAGAAGCCAGGGAACATCATCGCCGAGCTGGCTGTTAGCGCCGAGAAAGAGTTGTCAGGATCGTTCCTAAGGTATGCAATGAAGACAGTCGTTTCCGTGCGAAGCTGACAGAGTTGAAGTTGGGACGACCCAAAGCTGAAAGACTACGTCAAATGAGAGCGGGAAAACCCAGCTCCTGGGTAATGGCATTGCTGTCAAAAGGCCGTCCTGCGGGCTGTTCTCAACAGATGGCCTGAACAGTATGTCTCCAGTGTTTGCGATGGCGACACAAATGACTGCATCGACAACGACTACTAGAAGTGGCCATCATAGATTCAGAGGGCATGGGATTGCGGTACAGAACCAGCCAGTCGCAACGAGTTTATCCCACACACCTGTTCGTAATATGTTAGCGCATCAGGTATCTAAGTATGCAACGAGATATGTCCACGGGAAAGACTTGTGACTCAGGCGAAAGATGAAAATGAATACACAGGCTTAAGCACCAGGTTCAAGAGAACCTTCATGTTTAGCATGGAAGAGTGGTGTGTTCATCATAGGAAAATTCATAGGAAAACGGGGATTTCAGCTTACTCTTACACGGTTTACAAAGTCATGCGGAAGACGACGTATGGCTGTCCTAGTAGCAGTCAGGAAATGCTCCAGGGGGGAAGTGAGACTAAGAAAGCCCAAGTAATGGTCGAGTTCAGGTAATCGAACCAGATTATTCGTCATCGCGTGTCCGAATTTGATAGTACATGAAGATTGCTCATCATATCGAGGAGGCTACAGGCTGATAATTGAGGGCTAACATACATTGCGATTGCTCAAGCGTGGTCTGGTCTCGGGAGTATGTACCTAACCTGAGTCTACACCATGTCAGTGGAGGTCCACGTCGCAGCGAGAACAAGAAATAAGATAGCAGATTGCAAGGTTTTCAGAAAGTCCGGTTTGGGTTTGGACAGGTAATCACCATATTTTATCTGGTATGATAGGGGCGACACGTAGAATTCATCATCAAAGGAAGAGCTTTGGTATGGGAGATGTCACGTACCATGCATGCGTGGAAGTCACCATGGCGTCCCGAACCAAGCTCAACATGACAGCCAGTGCATCAGACAAAGATGTGGTCGTCGTCATAAAACGTGAATATTCACCAAATGGCAACGAGTTGGAAGTGATGAAGAAGAAAACCCAGAGTGAAAATGAAAGTGAAAACCATTGTGACGGACTTTTGAAGTGAACGGAAAAGGCTCCTTCCCGCCAAGACAAGTGACGCCTTTCCCCTTTAGGCGGCAAGGATCGCCTTGCGCTCATGTTGTTCTGCATCAGCTATTTAACTGCCTCTTCCTCCTGACACTCGGTGGGCTGGACCCATGGGTCACCAACAGGCATCATATCCTCTACGAACCTTTACACCACATTCATACCACACCCGCACTATACATCGGCCATCATGTCCGACAAAGACTTCGGCAGTATGCTTCCCTCCAAGTAACCTGGACCGCGAGACCAGCGCACTAACCTCGCACCTCGCAGACAATGACGACCTCTCCCTCCCCAAAGCCACAGTCCAGAAGATAATATCCGAGATTCTCGCTCAGATCCCGCACGATGGATCACCAGCAACCGGCAGGGAAGGGGAAATGACGTTCACGCGCCCCGCGCGCGACATGCTCATCTCCTGCTCGCTGGAATTCCTGCGCATGTTGTCTTCCGAGTCGAACGAAATCTCCGAGCGCGAGAGCAAGAAGACGATCAGCGTGGAGCACGTGGAACAGGCCCTAACCGACCTAGGATTCGGGTCATACATCGAAGGCTGCCGCGGCGTGGTCGGTGAATGGCAGGAAGTTCAAAAGAAGAGGATCGGCCGCGGCGAGAAGATGCGCAACTTCGGCGGATTCGACAAGATGGGAGAGGACGAGTTGCGGAAGATGCAGGAAGCGCTTCTGGGAGAGGCGAGGGGTAGGATGGAGGGCGGCGGTGCCGGCGGGCAGGAAGCGCAGTAGGATTGCCTAACGTTCAGGGGCTGGATGAGTGGTGGCAGGGGCGGGAGCGGTGTCGGTGGCGACAGCAATGGCAATGACGATGGCGATGGCGATGGCGATGGCGACAAATCGGACAACGACGAGACGATTGCTCTCACCCTTCGGAGAGTTTATCACGAGAATCCCTATTTCAAATATAGGGCCGCGCGTATGGGACTACAGAACCACAGGAAGCGCAATATGAGAAAAGACACGGAACCTTAAGCGAGAGGGAGATGCTATGTTCCAATCGCAGACAGAGTTGGGGGGTTTGGACCCGTTCTTCAGAGACAGGACCTATACTGAGCACGGAGTGAGTACGAAGTGAGTACGGATTGAGTACGGAGTATCGTACTTGGAACGGTTGATGTACAGCCCAGCAATCAGTCTGAACGGCAGAGTACTGAGCGGGATATACAAGTTCCAAGCTCGAGATCAAGATGCAGATGCGCACTCGCCAAAACGTCCATCCGGCCAGACTCGAGGGGGCAAATCGCTTGTAGCGACGAGGTCAGGCTTAAAGTCAGGGTTATGGTCAGGAAACGAGCGGGCGGCGGTCGCCTTGCGGTCGCCTTGCGGTCCCCTCCCTCCTACATATGAAGTACACACCATGTACAAGTACCGTTTGTGGTACCTAGGTACTAGTTAACCTACTACGACAGTGTCGTACGTACTCGAAGAGGGAGCGGATTCCTCGCAAAGCCTCCATGCCATGTTCTCCGTTACTCCGTTACTCCGAACTACTGTAGAGATCCGTATGTCTGTATACACTATCTCTGGGTCTGTGTTTGCAGTTGTGGTTCGGTGCATAATGCTCCCTTGCTCCAGAATAGCGACAGATTGACCGAGAAAGAGAACCGGAGGACCAGAACGGCGATCATCGAAACGAGTGCTCTTATGCCTTGAAGGTCCGAACACGAGAGAAAGAGTACTGTATGCAACTACCGTATCTACTGTAATTAGTTCTTCGTGCGTTCGTGTGGATATTCACTCGTTCTACTGGACGACAAATGTCATGCGGTAGTTAAACATCACCGATTAGTCCTATGGCATTTCAATCGCTTTTCTCATCGTGCATTCCATCTACTGCTGTGCTCAGAGCCGTCACGTCCTGCCTCGTCTGTTCATGTCCTGTGCTCGAGCAACGTGGCCCAGCTTGGTAAGCAGATCTAGGTTTCTGGCCTTCAGATTTCCGCCCAGAGGCACGTCTCGTTTCGTCGTCGCACCGGGGACAGGCGGCGCGGGCAGGTCATCCACAATGATGCTCCACTCGGCAACCGTGGCTCCATCGCCAAACATATTCCTCGCGGTCGCGGTCGCGTTGAAGAGACTCCCCCAAATGCGGAGCGTCGCATACCGGGCCGTGTACACTTCCCCCGCGGACTGTGGGATGGCGAATGTGGTGATGTTGTGTTGGACGGTTTCGATCGCATTGAGCTCAGTCACGTTGTACATGTCGGTGATGTTGACGCGCTGATTGTTCGCCACAACTTGCACGCCAGCACCCGTGGGAAGTGACGCAGCGGACGGGTTGCTGAGGGAGTCGTTGTGGAAGAGGACAGAGTAGTTGTACGGTGGCGCCTGGGCCCAGTTGAACTCGAAGCTCCGGACACGGTAGCCCTGTGGGAGAGTGACGGTGATGGAGCTCGTCCGGTTGGCGGACACGGGCTGCCATTTCGTCGAGGTTGCGCCGTCTACCGCCGCGATTGGGAATTGACCCGGGAGGAAGTCGTCGGGCGAGGACACGGGAAGACACTGCGCCACGTTATCCTGAGTCGTGGGAATACGTCCGATCTGTCGATTGGGGACAGTAATGCTTGAGTTGGGTAAGAGTTCGTGGGTCGAAAGTGGTGCAGAGCCGACAGGTCCCACAACAACAGGGATGGCAGCATTCGCAAAAGTGGCGTTCGGGAAGGCGCCCTCAGCCGGCGTGATAGAGTCGTTGCGGGTAAGGATGGTGTGCGTCTGGTTAGAAAATGCTTGGATTGGAATGCCGTACCAATGGAAAGTGCGATATCGGATCTGTGGGATCTGAGGAGGGAGGTTGGGATCAATGTGCAAGTTAAAGTCAGGGACAAGTCGAAATCCCAGATAGCCAAACAGCACGACTTGCAATGCGCCACCGTGACCGGTCAGGAATGGGAACGCCGGGTGGGTGCCGCCGTTCTCTTTCCAATTGTCGACCATTTGTTCCGAGAATTGGAACCATGGGCCTCGGACGTACGGGTGCGTGCCGTATTGCTCGTAGGTGTAGGCAGAACAGCCAGAGGGTGACATCTGATTCGCGATAACAGAGAAGATGGCGTATGTCATGGCAGGGCCATCGACGGATTGTTTTGCCGCATAGTAGTCCAAGTCGCTAAGCGAGTCGTTGGCCGTGTAGTTCTGGCCTGTGTAGGAGAGAGGGAAGGTATTCAGGATGATATCTGCCTGCTTTACAACACCTGTACCGTTCATGCCAACGAACTCCAAGGTGACACCGGAATCCGCGTCTTCACCGATGAACACGTTCTCAGCAATGTCGTCCCACGTGCTGTTAGGTGTTGAACTGAACTGAGAACGGAACTGGTTCGCACGGGTAAGATGGGTGGCAATCATGGCCATAGTGTAGCCGCCATTGTTAATGTGATTCGCATACTCGTCGGGATCGGTCATGTTGCGAAGCACCCAGTCATCTCCGTTTCTCTCGACGATCTGAGAGTACAAAGAGGCGACAGAGTCATAGATGGGCCACAAATCATTCTGGAAAGTGGCCGTGTCACCGGATGTGATCCAATAGTTCGTAAACTCTAGCCCAATATCACCATTGAGGTGATACTGGTAGTCCCAGCACGGCCCTGTCGCTGTGCAATTACCATATCTCCCGCTTGTCCAAGGGAAGATTGCCGCCACCGAGGTGAAATTGGTACCGTTCTTAGACGAGGTGAAAGCGGTGCCGATATTTCTCTGAGCTTGTTGGTAGCGCTGAACACGGTAATTGGCGATGCCCTTCGCGGCGGACGGGAAAGCAGCGACAAGGCCCGGCTGCATCCAGATCTCAGCATCCCAAAAGATCTGTCCAGCATATGCGTCAGAACCGAGACCTCCAACTGAGATGCTGTTGCTGTTGATTGAATCACCGGCGCTAACGGTGTTGTTGATCGCGTTCTCTGAAAGCGTATTCTGAAGCAGATAGAACGGGTTCGCCACTGCTGTGATGGCCGCGTCAAGGATGTACTCATCCTCGGGCAAGGTCCCGTTCTCTGGAAAGGAGAAGTCGTCAACAGACGAGGGCGGGAAGAGTCTGGCCCACTCCGCAATATGAGACTGCAACGACTCAGCATAGCCAGTGGATCGCGCCGCGAGTGCGGCATCTCTAGCTACTGATTGAGGTTGGAGGAACCCATCAGTTGAAGCGATACCAACGAATTTGGTGAATGTCGCAACCTGACCAGCTTGGAGCGTCACATCCAGCCCGGAAGCGATTGAAGAGCGGTTGTTTCCCACATATGGGCGTTCGAATGTACCTTGCTGGACAGAGCGAACTGTGGCGCCGGTGGTGTTCAGGCCAGCATAAACGTAGGCGGTCACATTGTGTACACCCTGAGGCTGGACAGAACTGTAAATGATGCCCGAGTCGACACCATTTGGCCCAGCAGTTGTCCGGACAGCGCAATCGCCGTTGATCACATTCGCGATCGTGATGTTAGTCGTTCTTGCCGCCGTGATATTCAATTGAACGAATGCCTGGTTGATGTTGAGTTTGTGAGCGAACATCTGGTAGGACACATTGAATGACCCATGGCCGCCCGCTGGGGTCCACGTGAAAGCCCAGTTCTTGAGACCCTGCTTCATATCTAGGCTCGATTGGAAGTTGCTGATGGTGCTGCTGTTGGTCGACGCCGCCAGATAGTTGTTACCGCCCAGGTCCGCCACGATGCCGGCCCAGTGAGGGATGCCGCTGATGGCAGTATCCCACCCATACTGGGACAGCCAGGGGAAATTGCTGCCATTGAGTGTTGGTTGAGAATCCCAGAATCCACCGACTGTCGCGAAGGTCTGGCGGCGGGTGGTGAGCGGCCAGCCACTGACGTTGTCGCCGTCGACTGAGGACTCGACCTCGAAGAAAGGGCCTAGCGAAGCTACACTGATGCCATGATATCCGTTTGCAACAGTAACACGAGATTGATAATGTCCTTGGTCAAGGACGGTCGTGGCGAGCACCCAGTTCGTGGCGTCCCAGGTCACACCGTTGAAGCGAGTCTGGTAAACTGTCGAGGCATTACCGGACTGAGCCGACGTGAAGGCGGCCGAGAGGAGAGTGAGAAGCAGGTAAGAGATGTACGTTCTGCCAGCCATCTGCTCACGTCAGTCTGATCCGTCCGCTCATGGAGTTGTGTCGTCCACGTACCGTGGCTCCCAAGGTCTCGCGCATCTGCTCGATCTTGCGTGTAACTGCACAAGCCAAGTACAAGTGAAGCTATCGTGAGTAAATCTATCTTCGGTCACACCTCGCAAGGCACGGCGCATAAAAATTCTTCGCTGTTAATGTCGGCCGTCCATATGCCAGCAAGACCAGCTTCGAAGATTTCGAGGAAGTCACAGAAAGCCTCTGTGCTACTGAGAATTTTGACGAGCAGGTCACTTCCAACTGTACCCGGTATATGAGCTGTACGAGGCTAACGCAAGGCACCTCGCGGAGCACCGGTACAGCTCCATATGACACGGAAAGTTACATCGTACCATTGAGTCCTGCTTGATTTGTATATCCTAGTAGTCACATTGTCATGATTTGGCCGCTCCTTCCACGGTCATAGGTCCATTCGCCGAGCTATCTGGTGGGCCGATACCACGTCCACAACGTCATCTGCTGGGGAGTTGAAGAGGGTGCGGAGGAAGGGTCGAAGACCATGCCGGAGCAGGTTGAATGGCGTCAAGCTGCTCGTCGACTTGCTAAACTGGGTTTCGCGGGTCTTTGGGTGCGACTGTGGGGAGCTGCGGGGGCGGGCGACAAGCTGCCCATTGCCGGGATGGCGTAGCTTGGGAGAGCGCCACCAATGTCATCTCCAGGCTTGGAAGGCTCGGATTCAAGCTTGGGGCTGTCGCTCGCGTGGCGAGGGGGGGGAAGATCTTGCGCACCGCGGAATGCACGGTACACCACCGGCTGATCAGAGGATGGACTTGCTCCCAACGACAATATGTAGTGCTCATCAGATGGAATCCTTCGGATTCGGCTGCCGAAGTTGCTGCAAGAGGTACGAGCCCTGCCGCCCGCGCTGGCTATAGTGCAGTGATGCCTACGTGTCGTTGCCGTGGCATGTCTAATCAACCGTCTTGGTCGTTGTCATCTTCGTTGGCGTGTGATCTGTGTCTGTTCTGTGCACCGCTTCGTCTCCGGCCGGTCCGATAGCTGTCAGATGCTGTAATGGCTCTCTCACCCACAAAGTGCTCTCCATCCCATCGAGTGGTGCAAAGAGGGCATCTTTCATTTCGCTGCACTCGGAAAAAATTGGTCTTGCAGATGTCGTGGATTCGACAGGCACACTCGCGGTTTGCGCATCTTTGACCCTGCGAGCAACAAACACCAGTTAGCCTCCAACATCTCAAATCGCGCATTGAGCATAGTTGGTCGTACCACTGTGATGATATCCTTGCAAGCATGGCAGAACTTGACCTTCTCTCTCTTGTTTCCGTCTTCATCCTCGTCGTTGTATGTGTCGACGAGCCAGCCCTTCAGCTCCATCAACGCGCGCGGACTGAGGCTGTAAAACCCAGCTCGGCTTTTATCCAGCCATCCCTCGTCCACCAGCTTCTGAAGTAGGGTCTCAACATCTTTCCCGTTGAGGACACCTGCGGTGGGTTGTGTTGCGTTCTCGTCTCCATCTCCTGTCTGCCGCCGATTCTGCGTCCGTCCAACCTGGATCGCATCAATGCCGCTGATGCACATGGCTTCTCTTCGGCCCTTGTTATTCTGCCCGTCAAACATGGCGTCCAGAAGGTTCTTGACGAACGCAATCTCGTCGGGCGTATACGTTGTGGCAAGCTGTGTGAGAGGGTCACTCGTGGTGTTGACCAAGGCGTAGACACGTTCGCGTGTTTGTTGGTGGAAAGTACTTCGGATTTCAAGGTCGAGAGGAGAAAGTCTGCGGTTCGCGTCTGCAATATAGTCATTCAAGTCCTCTACCGTGACATCCTGCGGCAGCATTTCGCGGCGTTCCTGGAAGGACGAACATGCTGCGATGATGGGTCTGGCCGTGTCCAAAGTGAGGACGCTTCGGGCGAGGAAGGCTTGTAGGAATGCGCGATTCGCATCAGTGTAGCCGGGACCTGCCCCGAATGCCTCCATCTGCACGACTAAGGATGAGGAGAGTAGAGAAGGAGATCCTAGCGTTGGCAACTCTTTCGTAGGTATGGAGGGGGAAGTTGACGCAGGGAAAAACCACTTTACGCGTGTCGTGACAACGCGTCGCCTCCAAGCATTGTTGGAGCAACGCAGCAAACCGCTTCTCCTGTCTGAACAATATTGACGTCTCCTCCACTTTGGGTCGTTCGAGGACGGGAAGAAAAGCATCAGATCGACTCCCAGAAAGCACGCTTACACTGTCACCACCGATTTGTGCTTGCCTGATCCTGCTTACAGGACCCAAAGGAACTTACCTCCACACCAGCATCGCACAGCTAAAGGGAGATATCACCCAACATACGTGTTCTTGTCCTCAACCGCGGTTCACTTTCTACGAGTCTTCAGGCTCTCAGAACGGCGATCTATCTCAAGTTAGGAATGTCTATCAATGTGCGTATCCGTTACTTGGCTTCGCCTTGTCCTGACCGGTCGAGCTTGAAGCCAACACCTCCTCGGTCGTCTTGACGATAATGTCAAAGGCGCTTCGGATATACTTCTCCTCTCCCAGCGGGTTTCCGCTCACGACTCGTATGAACGACTTTCCTGCCGAGCTGCTGCATGTAATGAAGATTTCGCCCCTCTCATTGATCAGGTCTCCAATCCGCTTCGTCACGTCGTTTGCGTCTTGTTCCTGCTGTTGCATTGCCGCCTGTTGAGGCACAAAGTCTGTGTCGGTCTTTGCTGTACTCGTCTGCGCGGGCAAGGCAGACGGCCTGACTCGAAAACACGTCAAGGCGAATCTTGGCTGCGTAACCAGTTCAAACAGATCACTTCTTCCACGGACTAGGTCAGCGAAGATTTCGCCTCTCTTGATGCTGTCCCTGATATGTGCTCTCATGCCCTCGAGCCCGTAACTTCTCACGACGAACCAGATCTTCAGCGCCCGGAACCGTCTTCCCAGCGGGATCTGCCAGTCCCGGTAATCCGTAACAATCCCACTGTCAGAGTGCTTGTTCGTGTAATAAGCCGCGGAGATGGACAGCGCCCTGGTGAGGTGGTTCCGATTCTGGACGAACAGACATGAGGCGTCGAAGTTAACGAGCAGCCACTTGTGCATGTTCATATTAAATGAGTCTGCCATGGCCATTAATGGTGAGTATTTCGAGGAAAATTCCGGGCAGACTAGTGCGGCGCCCGCGTAGGCTGCGTCGACGTGGACCCAGATATTCGGGTGGGCCTTGAGGATCGACGCCAAACCGGCAAAGTCGTCGACCGCACATGTTGACGTTGTCCCCAGGGTGAGAGTGATGTAGTAGGGCTCCAGGCCCTCAGCTTTACACTGTTCCAAGGCAGCCTCGAGATCCTCCGCTTGCAAGGACAACTCATTATCCAACTTCGTCGGGATGGAGCGATACTTCGTTCCCGCAATCAGTGCGCCCTTCTGCGTCGACGAGTGCGTCTGGTCCGTCGCCAAAGCAACCAACCGACTCCTCAATTGGTCAATCCGGTCCTCCCTCTCCTGAGAACCCGGCTTCAGTCCTTCTGCATCGCACTTACTGTGCAGATACCTCTCTCGCGCGGCCACCATACAAGTCACAATCGCTTCGGAGGCACTACCTTGGATTGTCCCGCCCCCGCCACTCGGACCGGTGCTCAGAAACTCCTTGGGCAGATCGAACGCCTGGGCCAACCAATCCATGACCACGGTCTCCAGTTCCGTACAAGCGGGGCTGCACAGCCAATTGAAGGCCGGCGCGGTGAATGCGGCCGAGTACATCTCACCCAGCATCGAGGGGTATGTCACCCCGGCAGGGAAGAAGGCCATGAAGTTGGGAGACTGCCAGTGTGTGATGCCGGGAATGATCTTCGACGCGATGTCGGGCTGGATCTCGGTCCATGGCTGGGGCTTCTCGGGCGCTGAAGTGGGCAGCTGAGGCGCCAGAAAGCCGGGTTTGATGCTGGGGAGGACGGGGTAGTTGGGTAGGTTTTGGTTATATGAAATTACTTTGTAAGAGGTCAGTTTCTTTCCGGTGTATGAAGTCAAGAGGCCGCAAGCATGAGGGATGCGACATACTCTCTTCTATGACCGCGTGAGCGGCCTTTCTAAATTGGTCGGCATCCATAATCTAAATATTTGGGCGTGCAGTAAAATTTCTGGAGAGATGAGAGTTTCGAAAGAGTGGTTTCTGATCGTGGAACTCCTCCCAGCAGGTATTTGTACTCGTAGGGACAACGGACCTTCAACGCCGTTTCGCTCGTTCCCCACGTCGTCTAGAAGACGGAAGAACAACGCCACAGATATGCACGCCCTTGTCATAGACTGAAGTTTCAGGTCAGATTATGGTGTTGGTAGCTGTGTGATGGCGGAATTGGGGCGCATGTCGGTAAAGAGATGGGAATGATTGGTGGAATTGCGGAGCCTTGCCACGACTTGCGGGTATGAAGGGGGAAGAGGACGGACACGTTAGGGGAATACCTTGCATGTGTTGACTCAGCGTACCTAGGTAGGCTGCTCTGGTTGCTGCAGCTACAACGTACAGTACCTAACTACTGCACGATGTTCCGCCGCAAGCTACGCCGTACTACTTGAGGTGTGACTTGATAGCGTTTTGTGCGCGGCCTCACTCAACGAGTACGCTTCCGACCGCTTCCGCCACTGCTTGGGTTGGCCTACGATGTGGCAGCACTGAGTGCCTCTGGTACGACACGGAACCCTGTAGCCCAATGTGTAAGAGATTCGCTGTTCTGGACTGGAGGACTCTCATAGATAAGATCGCCTGTCCTGCGAATCTGCATGGTATGCTGCGGTAACCAGTGCATATGTAAGCGGTTTGCGGACGCTGTCGGTCATGGTTTCGATCAGCTACATGTATGCACTTTGGTGTCACACTGCACATCCTGTAGTTCGGGATCCAGAATCACGGTGAGAAAACTGGTTGAAGCAGCACTTATAGCGGAAATGTTGGTAACAGATTATTTGCTCATGGCTCTTCAAACACAAAAACGCCCTTACCAGGTCTGAATCCACCTAGCGTGCCCTGTACAGCTGCCTTCAAGATATCGACTTCCGTTTTCCATCCCCATTTGCATTCCTGCACGGGTATGTCCTTGAAGCGGCCTTCCCTCGTGAGTCGCAGGACATCGTCCACGGTCTGCTTCTTCTGGTCGGGATGCCGATCGCTCCATTTGCTCACCCAGAAGCCATTGAAATTGATCTCCTTGAATATCAACAGCGATGCTGGTAACATGACGGGTTGCTTGCTCATCGCGCCGTACGTCACCATGGTTGCCCCAGGGCTCAAGAACTTCGCCAGTGCTGTAGCCGGCTTCCCACCCACGCAGTTCAACCCTACTCGGATGGGCTCGCGGCCACCGTTCGTCCACTCTTTGATCTGGTCTCTTATTTCTCGCCCTTGAAGCTCCTCTTCCGTGATGACCTTGGTTGCGCCTATATCGTAGAGCTCCTGGCGAAGCTTCTGTTCTTCCTCCTTATTCTCCCGACCTCGAATGACATTGATGCTTTTGAAGCCCCATTCCTTGCCGAGCTGTATCGCAGCTCTCCCGACTCCACTGTTGGCTCCGTTCTGGATGAACCATTCGTCCCCGCGAAAGCTCCATTTCGCGGAATCAAGGAGCATGCGGTAAGCCGTACATGGGTTAACCGACACAGTACCGACTTGTAGCGGCGTCAAGCCCTCCTTGTTGTCGATCTTTATAAGCTTGCTCTCGTCGATAGCCATGTGCGTCCGCCATGTGCCCATTCCTGTGCTCTTCATAATGACCCAGTCTCCCTTACTTAGGCTTTTCACTCCAGAGCCCACACTTATCACTTCCGCGGCACCCTCATTTCCTGCTACCGCAGAGGGCTCTGATGTTCCCAGAGCGGTATTCATTTCTGGCTTCGCGGGATAAACTCCTTGGATCTGGTTTACGTCGGCAGGGTTAATGGGCGCGACGAGCATGCGGAGGACGACGTTGGTTCCAGACGCCGGTGATATCGAGTGGCCGTGGAGTGACAGGACGTCTTGCGGCTCTCCATACTTGGAGTAGACAAGCGCCTTCGACTGAGTGTAGCCATAACTGCTGATCCTGCGTCTCTGGTAGCTGGGGACCTTGAAAGACTGCTCGCAGTTGTGGCATATAAGCCTGCCTGGTGAAAATACGCTTCGTGAGGCGACTTTAACGGATCCCTGGACACTGCGAGGCACGGCCATGGTATATCTTTGAAAGTAATGAGTAAAACACAGGGTTCACACGAGCGTTCGAATCGTACAAGCTGGTTGCGAGCAGCATGCAATGATGCAAAGCTGCCTTCTCCGCATGTCGGAAATCATATCCGTTATCGCATCTACGTAACATGCTCAGGTTGGGGCAGGCCATGAATGGCATCGAGATCGGCTGAACGGACGTCTGCAATATCGCAAATCCTGACGGGTTGCAGACTCTCGTCGTTGTTCCAGTATTGCAACATACAACACCATCGACGACGAGATAGAAGTCATCACACTTTGCTAAGTTCCAAATATTCGATGGTGAGACTGGGTGAGGGGGAAGTGAGGACAGTGGTTCTGAAGCCTGAGGAATGGATTGATTGACTATGACTTCTCTCTGACTACTCAGGACCGCTCGAATCTGGGAGCACAATGCAGTTCAAGTGAAGCTGGCGTGGATAACGTGCTGCATCATCGCCTCAAAGGTGACCGCCAATCCATGTCTCGCTCGGGATGCTTAGATCAGACAGCCCATGTATGTTGGAAAAGTCCGTCATATCGAACTCGAACGTACTGTCATCCCAAAAGCTGGTGTCAAGGGCCTCTTGCCCCCGAGCTCGCAGCCGTTCTGATGCCAGTGGCGCTGGAGGGACGTCCGGATTCACGGGTGAGAGGAACTGAGTATTCACGTTCAGCTCTACGTTGTCAGATGACTCGCCGCCATCAATGCTCGGAGATGAAGATACAGCGTAGTCGAGTAGATCCCACAACAACGCGATCTCAACCTTTGGTGGCTGATTGGAACCCCTCTCGACATGCGCCGCCGCGAATTGTCCCAGCCGGCTGAGCTTCAGACTCTGTGAAGCTATTAGGCCCTGATACTACAAGACCGGATGTGACTTACAGTGTGCTGAAGATGAGGATGGCTGGTCGCCATTCTCTCAACAAAACGTCGAAGTATACTGAAATTGCTGGCCGATTTGGCTGCCAATGCTTCGTCCTTGGAGAATTGGAGCAGGAACTCAGCGGTCGCGATCATTGATGCTAGATGCCCAATAAAAGGGTCGTAGATTTTGAAGTCTCGCTCTTCGCACGAACTCAGGATCAAAACGACCCAGGCGGAGTGCAGAGCTGCTTGGTCGCTGGCGTGTTGCAGGAATGAAGGGGAGCGAAGCCTCCTCTGACCCCGAATCCTGGCAATATGGAGAAAAGGGTGATTCAGAGTGCAGTGCGTGGCGTGGTAGATGCACTGTGTGAACACCCATGACGCCCAGTAATGCCGATGTCTTTCCAGCTCGGAGATATCTCTTTCACGAAACCTCGCATTCTTGAACCGATGGACTTCGGGCAGGACTGTTTCAAACCGGGACATTTCGGCCTTGATTTGCTGGTACATCGAGTTCGCTGTCCACGCATCTTCAAGAACGCCCTGACTGATCGTCTTTAGATACGACATCAGGCGGCCCCATATCGACAACAATTGAAGGGCATAGGAGTTGATGCCGGCGTCCTTTTGCTCTGCGGCTTGAGGCTCTTCGAGGTCGTTCGGTGAGGTCAGCCCTAAATACTCTGGTCTTCTTGCGGACGGCGGCATTTCGGGAACAGCATCATCGGTCGATATGGCCGGTACACTCCGGAAACTGCTGCCATGCATGCGATCAAGAATGAAGAGGCTCCAGTAACACCTAGAATGGTCAGCGGTTACGACCGCGCCCTTGGCTGTGGAGCTCATAAGGCCAGAACAGACAGCGAGCCGAGCGGCAACGCCGACAGTCATCCAGGCTCTTTTCATGTTTCCATCTATTGGTAGAATTCCCGTTAGCTCGAACATGCAATGAGACCAAATGTAGGACGCACCCTCAATCTCATTGAGGCAGAGCAGACAGAAAGCCTGCAGGACATCCACGTCACCAATCGCTTCTGCAGCCCGGGCATACAACGCCTTGGACGCAGATGTCTTGTAAAACTCCACGGCATTCGACCGACCACTTCTGAAGAAATCGTCGTCGGAATATCTCACAGTCAATGCAAGAAAGCTTCTAAGCAGGCTTTTCGGGAACTTCTGCACGCGATACGATAACGTTTGGATATCGAAAAGGGGCAGGGGCTGGTCTGCGATCTGATCAACGTAGAGCTTGACCAGCGACTGAAGCACCTCTGGCGGAGGGTCTGGACTATAAGCAGTCAGATCGGGTGTCCCAGGGTCAGGAGGTAGTCAACCTTAGCATGGGATCGAAGACGGCGACGCCTCCCCGTACAACACGGTCCTCATCAAGCTGATTCGCGGTGCTGCTCGGCGTTGGAGTGGACGGCGCTGGGAGCCTGGCCGAGGGCTCCCCGGATTGTAGCTGGACAAGCGTGCTATTCTATCAGCAACGTAGACCCTCAGAAACGGCTCAGACGTACTTCACGGCCTCCATGATCTGATCCACCCGTGCCTCCAACATTTGGACCCGATGCCCAGCCGCAAAACGGCCATCGTCCTGCTCGAGTCATAAGCCTAGTGGCCTCGAGACGTTTTCAGGAATGTTTTACATGAGAATGACCATTTTGTGTAACCTTTTCTACTCGAAATCCAGGCGTGAGGCTTGTCCGCGTGTAGCTGCATTGTTGATTGAGCCGGGTGCAGAAGCCGCAGCTTGGTCGTTCTCCCGGACACCTCACCTTCTTCCTTCTGCACGGGTCGCAGGCTTGCCTAACACGAGTCTGCGCCGGACTGCTGTCAGTCATGCCATTCCCTTGCTATTCCCAACACAAGAAGTGACAGTGCCTATTGGTATGGACTGTGGTACAGAATCTGGGAACGCGCGGACACGGAGAAACAACGACGGTCCCGGGCAGGTGGGGCTGAAAGCTGCGGCACGGAGAAACTATCTTCCCCTCTGGCACGGCCTGCCTCGGTCTTGAGCCGGTGATTCAGTGGCTTCCGAATCTTTTCCTTCATTCCTTTTATTGTCACTACAAATCGCTACAAGGACAGATGCGGACTGCAGTCAGAGCTACCAATACAAGCGCCTTTGATTCACTCTCATGCGTGAACATGTACGAAAGTAATGCCGACGCAGCCCGCCGCGCATCTTCTCACCCATGATCACAGAGTGCCCCGCAACATCTGCTCCCTCTCAATCGCTTCGAAAAGCGCCCTGAAATTACCTGCGCCGAACCCTGAGAAGTTGTTCCGTTGAATGATCTCGATGAACACAGTCGGTCGATCCATCAGATGTTTAGTGAAGAGCTGCAACAAATACCCGCCCTCGTCAAAGTCAATCAAGATTCCGAGCTCTTTCAGGGCAGCAAAGTCCTCGTTCAGTTTCATGCCAGCGTGCGCGAGCCGCTTTGACATGGCCTCATAGTAAGTGTCCGGCACGCTAATGAACTCGATTCCCCTCTCTTTCAGGTTCGTGACGGTTGTGATGATGTCGTCTGTCCTCAGAGCAATGTGCTGAACACCGGCGCCATTGTAGAAGTCGACGTACTCTTCAATTTGCGATTTACGAATACCCTTCGCCGGCTCATTGATGGGCATCTTGATCTTCTCATCAGGGCTTGCCATCACTACCGACCTCAGCGCGGAATAGTCGGTACAAATATCCTTGTCATCGACTGACCAGAACCTGTGGAAGCCCAATGTCCTTTCATAGTACTCGCAGGCTGCTTCCATCTCGTCCCAGTCCTGGTTGCCTGCCAACTGTCAGCCGAATCGTTCATCTCATCGCGAGAAGCTCGACTTTTCGGTGTCCCACTCACCGACACAATGATCAATCGCGAGTAAATCAACTCGAGGGAGGTACTTGGCTGTCTTTTCGATCTCTGTCACAGCTCGGTAACCGGGCAGAAATACCCCCGAGTATCCACTCCGCTCAACCAGGGTATGGATGGTATCGCCATATGTCTTGATGGAACCAAGCTTGGCTGTGCCGTAACTGTCGTGTACTGTTTTGGGGGGTTCGATTGGGTCTGCGCCTTTTTCGACCGCAGCATCGTACACTGCGGCAACATTATCCACCTCAAACGCAACATCGCGCACAGCGTCTCCGTGGGCTCTCAAGTGGTTGTGAATCACTCTCAGGTGTGCCCTGTCATCATCGCTGAGCCAGGCGGCTTTCGCGTCTGGCGCATGCAATGGTGAGGTAAGCACGAAGGTGACATCCCCGTTTCGAATAACGTGAGAAGCAGTCACCCTAGAACCTGTCTCTAACCCACGATACGCGATCCTCTCGAAGCTCATTCGAGAGACATAAAACGCTGCCGCCTGTTTGGCGTTTCCAACCCACCAAGCAACGTGGTCATATCCTCGATAACTTGCTATGGTCTTGGAATTCTTTGGCAATGTTCCTATTATGGGAGCAGTTCCGTGTGATAACTTCTTCGTCAGTCCGTGAACTGAAACAGAAGTCGGCTCCAAAGCAATGGGGGCCATCTTGTGGTGTCGCTTTAGTGGTGAGGGTATGAAGAACAGACCGATACGGCTTTTGGCTCCCAGAGAATGTTGGAGAACACCGAACAAGAGAGGATAACATACAGGCTTATGACTCGGATCAATGCCAACGGCTGTTTGAATGAACGGCGGACATCCTTATCATGGCATATTGAACTCCTCTTGTTTTGTGGGCACGGAATGGCATCCGGGTCCGGCCATTGACTCTACCGCAAGTAAGCGCCTGCAGAACGAACAAAGAATTCGGCTTTGAACACGGACCATGGAGCTCGGAAGGCACTCGGCTCCTGCACATTTCGCGATTCGGTCTGTGAATATTTCATGCAGCTTTTGCGACTGACCAGGTCTTCATATTCAGTCTTTGGCAGCAAGTCATCCAAACACCCGACACATCCTACCAGTCCAAACCTCCACGAGTAACGATGGCACGTGGATTAACCAAGAACGACTCCAGTGTTTTGGCGGCTCTGTTCGACCCAGAATCATCGTTAACTAGCACTGTCGAAATCGACAACAATATTCCAACCTCTTCGCCAAGCAGACTGAAGCCGCTCCAGGAACAAGAACTTTTTGCCCTCAACTCAATAAACCACGACCAACCTCAACCGAACGAGATCGAACTTGCAGTATCGAGATTGACAGCCATCATCGAAAGCGACGGCTCCTACGCATCAGCATGGAACAATAGAGCACAAGCGCGCCGGATGCTCATAGCCGACGAAAAGCTGTCTGAAAACCCAGCGAGCGTAGCCGAGATCTTTGAAGACCTTGCGCAAGCTATCTTATTGACGACCCCGACGCAAGCAAATACGGCCCTCTCTACGATGGATGCGAGAACCCTCGCATCAGCACATACCCACCGAGGATATCTGTTGCTCCTGGCAAGTAAGTCCGAGGAGAACCGGAAAATGCTAGCGAACGTGCGGGGCCTAGATGAACTATCAAAACAGGACCTTGAGGAAGCCGCGAGTCGAGAACTTGCAAAGGGGGGACGATATGGCAACGAGACGGCCCGCCAGCTCGCGGTCAAGACGAATCCATACGCCAAGCTCTGCGGATCCATCGTCAGGGAGGCCATAACGAAGGAGATTTCGGACTTTCACCACACACAGATCCACCCGGCAGGGTATTAGCATGCAGGACGCAGGGGGCAGTTCCAATTTCTCCTTGTTAACCTTCTCCAGCTAATATGTGTTGAGAGGAAGGCCGAAAGGCGGGTAGAAGTATCCGGCCAAGCCATTATGTGGGATAGGTGACATAGACTTCTTTGCACGGCGACGATACTCTTTTCCCTTTTGCTCCGTTCTTCTCCGACAACGAACGTTATAGAGCCCGGGGATCGTGACACCCGTCCCTTGAGACCTGGGAGTTATGGCCTAGGATAACGTCAGATGGGGCAAAACTGGAACCCGGAACGCGGACCGTGTCCTCGCCGTCCAGGCTGGGCTGATGTTCACATAACCGAAATCCGCGCTTATTTCGGCTTTCTTAACCGGAGCGACGGTCATGAGACGTCGTAAAACGCTTATTGCGATCGGAGGAGACGCAACAAGCGATTGTCAAGATCAATCCTCGATCAAGATCTGTACCGGGACCCGGCTGGGGTGTTGAATGTGGGAGACGAGTGCTCGTAAGGCTGCCGTGTTTTCAACCCTCGTTGCGAGATTACTGTACCCCGGTAAGCCTTGAAGTGTCTAGGTGATCAAAGCTGAATTAATGATTATGGACCCTCACATGGAGAGCGCCGCGCATAAGGCGTCCACACAACAGCGACTCTTGCGCTGCATCGTACCCTTAGTTTCAGGCAGGCCATGGTCCTCATTTCTTGAACCAGATACTCCGATTTGAAATGGTCATCGAAAAAGGCTCGACGTCTAGCAGGGCTAACTGCCTTAGGCCCCGGGGGCCTTTCCTCCACAATCCTACTGCTTCAGCAGCTTGGCTGACTATCTTTCTAGCTACGAGGATGTCAGAAGTCGGCCTAAGGCAGTCGAGGTCAGAATGCCACTGTTACAAGAAAGGTGAGTTGCAGTTAGAGGGTCGATGAAGCCTGGCCATATCCTCGAGTATATGATGAGCAGGATAGTGGCACATACCTGGGTCTAACACTACCGTCTGTACACTCCCTCGAGCCTACAGACCATGCCAGTCACGGTGGCGGTGGTGGGCATGGGCCCTCTCGGCCTGATGGCGCTGAAGAACTTCAAGGAAGATGGATTCGAGGTGCACGGCTTCGAGCGGCGACACTGGGTAGGAGGTCTGTGGAAGCAGTCGTTCGACACCAGCCTCTCGACCACAGCCAACACCGTGTTCAACAGTAGCCGGTTCCGCAGCGCCATCTCCGACTTTCCCTTTCCCGACGAGGTCGACGACTTCCCGACGGCGAAGCAGATGTGGAGGTATTTCGAGGACTACTGCGACGCGTTCGAGTTGCGCCCTCGAATCCGCTTCGGCGCGGACGTACAGACGTTTTCGAGGAAGCGAGGCAAATGGGCCGTGGAATATATCCAGAACGGCACCTCCCATACGGAATACTTTGACAAACTTGCCGTCTCGCCTGGCTCGTTCGTCCTCCCGAGACGTCCCAGCTTGAAAGGCATCGAGACGTTCCAAGGCACGATCCTTCACTCGATCGATTTCCCGGACCCGTCGACGTTCCAGGACCAGAACGTCCTGCTGATAGGATTCCACGCGACGGCTCAAGATCTGGTGATCGAGCTGTCGCCGCATGCCAAGAAGGTGTACGTCGCGCACAAGAACGGGATGGTCCTGGTGAGTACAGTAATTAGGCCCCATGTTGATCCCATCTGTCCTATCCTATCCTATCCTGTCCTACCTTGCACGGGATATGCGCTCGCGCTCACTATATTTATTGTGTGTCTAACTATGGCGGCAGCTTTCGCGGTACACGTCCGACGGCAGAACATACGACCAGGCGCAAACACTGTCGGTGCTATTCCTGCAAATCTTCCTGACAAAGTGGTTTCCCCGAGTATGGGACTGGCTCTTCGACAACGCCATCGGGTCCATGTCCAGGAAAGCGTTTCCCGAGCAGCGGAGCGAGTGGAATCTGACGCCCGCGCCCTCGGCGACCACCACACCCCCGCTGATCGCCGACGCCATCTATCCGTTCCTCGAGAGCGGCTTCGCGGAACCGGTCGCCGCGTTGCAGCAGGTCCAAGGACCGAACGCGGTCCTCCTGACGGACGGACGCCTCCTCCACGACGTTCACACCATCATATACACGACGGGATACGAGTCCGCCATCCCCTGCGCGCCGCGCGAATATAACCCCTACCCGGTGGCCGACGAGGCGCCGGTGCTCTACCGCAACGCGTTCCCGCTGCACGGTGACGTGGACGTGCGCGACAGCCTCGCCTTCCTCGGCCAAGGAGGCATCGCGTTCCCCGGCTTCGTGCAGTTCGAGCTCGTCATCTTTGCCGTCTCCCAGGTGTGGCGTGGCAAGGCGCACCTGCCGCCCCTGGGCGAGATGCAGGACTGGCATAGAGAGCATATGGCGTGGAGGCGCGACGTCGTCAGGAGGTCGAGATTCGACACGAAACTCCTGCCTGTGATACTGCGCCTGCCGGATCAGATGGAGTGGTTGGACAGGACGGCCGGGACGGGTGTGTTCGCTCACTTTTCGTGGTCCGGCTGGTTCAGCTGGCGGGCGTGGCGCTTCTGGTGGCAGGATCGGAGGTTCTACCGACTGTGCAAGGCAGGGGTGTGCTCGCCGGCTCTGTGGCGACTGTTCGACATGGGCGGGCGGAAGCCTTGGAAGGGGGCCAAAGAGCAGATCATCAGGGATAATGAGCTTGTAGAGAAGAGGCGTGAGGAGAGGCAGAGGGCCGTGAAGAAGACCCAGCAGAACCAGAAGGATAAATAGATAGAAATGCAGGGCCGCCGGTGCACGCAGTGGTAGACTGGAGGCCACGGACTCGACCAGATTCCCCGTCTGGCACTGGGTTTGCTCTGTGCTCGCGGGCGAGTCCAGAGAACTTCTGATGCGACACTTGTCTCGCTCCTTGGTCATCCCTCGACTCCGTGGTGTGAGGTCGAAGGACCCAGTGAGAACCCCAGAGGTACGGTAGCAATTGTCATTCCATTGATGGCGTGTACTCCATATCATTGCTGGCTCAACATAATCCGTCAGGTGAGAATATCCCTCGCGAGCCAAACAGAAGATTTGTATCGGCTTGCCAGAGAAGATCGTGTACGCCAACGCCGCATCCATTCCTTGACTTCCGTAATGCGTTAAGCACTTTAACTTGGCCTGACATGAATTCAAGGTCTCATCGAGTCCAACTTAGCACACAATCGCACTCACAATCGCACCCACTTCGCTCAATTCCTCAAAGCCCTCAACCTATCACCCAACCCTTCCTCCAACTTCGCCGTGTCGGCGGTCGGTAATTCATGCTCAGGCACCTGCTGCTGCATTTCCTGCGACAGCTCAACGCCCGCCTCATCCGCCACACGATTCATGAGAGCGTCCACCTCGCCCTGGCCCTCCACGCCAACCTGCTGGCTTTCCACCCCGCCCGCCACACCCTCGTAGTAACCCGAGACGACGTCAAGGTCTTCGAATTGTGACTCAAACTTTTCCATCACCGCCCCAATCTTCTCGAGATCCATGTTCTTCAGCGCAGCGTCCATGCCCTTCACGGTCTGAGCCATCGAAGCCGTCACCGTACGCATGGTAATTGCGGTCTGCACACGTGCGGCGACTGCGTCGATCCGCGCCGCGAGCGTCAGCAGCTGGATTCTCTGCTGCGAGTTGCGCACCGAATTTGTGGCGTACAGGCGGGCGATCTGGGGCTGGGGAGGCGTCTGAGTGAGGGCTTTCTTGAGTTTCGCTTGTTCGGCGCGCGAGTCGCGGTCCGCTTTGGCGGCTTGTCGGTTGAGTTGTTTGGACGTGAACTGCAAGTGATGGGAGTCAGTAGAGGAATGTCTCTGGGATTAATATTGTTTGCTTGGGAACTGGGACACGGCGGCAACGGTCTGCGAGCCAGGAGTTGACGGGGAATCAAGGTGCACGGTCAAGCGATTAGACATACCTTGAGGTTAAAAAGAGCCTTCTCAAGGCCCGACATCTTGGTGTAATGGGTCAGAAATCTCGACGAAGATAAACGTGGTGGGCAAGTAGAGCCAGGAATCGGAAGCTGAGGTAGCTTGGTCGGAAAGGGTGACACTGCGTCAGAACAGATCAAGTCGGCGTGCTTTGTTGAGTACAGGGTTCCACGTCTATTGCAGTGCGGTTCGCCCTTAATCGTGGTTCAGTGCTGAATGTCTGAAGCCTGGAGCGAGTTCGCGGTCGAGTCGGCGACCAGATGACGATGGCGGGGCTTGCCGAGCCTCGCCGGGCCGAAGATTATCCGGCGATTGTCCACGTGACCATTGATGACCCAGCACTACGGATAATGGCAACCTGAACCTTCTTCCCTCTGCTCTTGGGCAGACGCGGCGACCATCACTCTTTCGGCTGCTGAACCAGGCCGCCATCGAGGGGTATTTTTCTAAGCAAGTGCAACTAGATGGATGCGCCGTCCACGGGAACTACACCTGGAACTAGCTTCCCAACGTCTTCATTCATTTCGGGTCATGAGAATAAACTTTCGATTCAATATGCGTCCTCGCAGTGGGCACACCGGTGCTTCTCTGCATAATCCGTCCAGCGATCTCATATTGGTCGAGATGGAGATATGGCACGCCTAAGCTGCTCGTATACCAACCTCGATCATATGTCTCTGCTAATTGAGCAGTAATGGTCAGGACGATCACCCTCTAGGCAAAAAATCTAGGCATGGCCCACCTCATTGCGAGACCAACCTCTCCGTAGGGCACGAACTTTGTCAAGAAGCAGTGCCGTCGCATGATGCTTGACACATCAGCCTTGTCAGCACTCCCAGTCTTCAACAAAAGCATCCGCCATCTCGATGGAAAACAGGTAAACCTAGATCTCGTGCAAGAAGTTGGGCTTGACGGACAGTTGGGGGTAGACGAATAAGCTGCGGGCTGATGTGCCTCATAATTGTACGGTGCGAGGGAAATGGACGACAATTGATCCGTGTGTTGCGGTGCAAGGAAGGCAATAGATGGGAAGGTCGGTGGCAATGACTTGACCCCGAGCACGGATTCGAAAATCGTAGCAACGATATGAACTATCCATCAAAGTTGAATACACGAACCATCGAGGTAAAGTGGCACAGAAGGGGTGGTACACGGGCCAGTGGCATCAGAAGTCGACGCCAGCGAACTCGGAATGCCTGCCTCTCAGTCACAGCTTGCGTGACTGCGTAGAAAAGACCTTGAGGGTGCGGTATATCTCCGTCCGTCTTCAAAGCCTGCGATGCTATTGCGGTTTTTGAGTTACCTGCTCGCACCTGTGGAGAGTAGTCGACTTGGGATCATCGGAGTAGAAAGAGCTGCAGCCTCCGGTAGTGGTCCATCGCATACGCAAAGGAATCATTACCACAGGCACGATAGTCATACCGCATATCTAATGCAAGGTCGAATGTCAAATCAGCCTCGGGTTGACCACAATTTCCAAGCCAGATCGCGCGGATGTTTGTGCCAAGCCACTAGTTCGCATTCGATGGGCATTCCCGAACCAACCGCAGCTGGAGCTCGTGCTCCACTCACCATGCACGCCTTCACCTCGATGCTGTGTTCACAAGACTGAACGACGTCAAGATCACAGAAACCCACTCGGATAGCTCCCTGTAGCTGCATGAGGCATTCTGCGATCTCGCTAGCCGCTAGACTATAAATCTACCTCGCTTCTGCTCCATGAAGGTTGCCATCCTTTCGCACTCGCCCACGCACACTCGTCCGTGCTACCCGCCATATCCAAGCAAAGAGCTCCAGTCTCTGTGTCTTTCTCTCTATAAGACCACGAACTGTTCTCAGCCTCAGATCTGAGCAAGTCCTTGTACCGTATATTGCCCCGAGCACCACCCTGTCTCGTCTTGGCACAGCCATCTATTCGGCAACCATACATCATGGCAGACCTAAAGCCAACCCTCCACCACATGAATGTCAGGTTCTTCCCCGGGGCTACTCCCCTTCTCCACGTCCCCATTACTCACTGTGTGTGCCCAGAACTCGCAGTCCCAACGGATCCTCTGGCTCCTAGAAGAGCTCGAAATCCCATATAACCTCGAACTGCACCAGCGCGTGGAGCAAAGATCTCCTCCGGCATTGAAGCAGACCCACCCCCTGGGCAAGGCACCACAACTAGAGACCGGCGACGGGCGCGTCATCGTCGAGTCGGTCGTCATCGCCAAGTACTTGATCGACACGTACGACAAGGCCGGCAAGTTCAAGGGCGACGGCAGTGCCAAAAACGACACCCTCCGTGACGAGCAGTTGTGCAATCTCGCGGCCGCGAGCCTGGGGCCCGTCATGCTCGTGGATCTGATCCTCCTGTTCGCCAGTAAGATGACGCCCTTTTTCGTCCGGTGGCTGATGGCCTTGGTGCACTCGCAGATCCGGAACCAGTTCTCCGGGCCCGAGCTGGCCTTGTACTATCGGTATCTCGACGACCAGCTCGAGGGGCAGGATTACTTCTTGGGTGATACCGCGCCGGCGAGGGCGGACTTTATCCTGAGTTATCCGGTTGATCAATGCGTTGCGGCTGGCATGGTGGATCTCACGAAATACCCTCGGCTTGAGAAATGGCATGCTCGCATTCATGAACGGCCTGCGTGGAAGCGAAGTCTGGAAAAGGGCAACGGGTATGATTTGGGGTTGAATTGACCTCGGACCGGTACAGCCTAGGCCATGGGGATACCGGTACGGAATGTTGGCCAATGAACAACACAGAGGAACTGTTGAAGATTACCCTCGGCCAGTGGCCGTGAGTCGGAGAATAAAGGAGTAAGTGTCGTATGGTCCGTTGTATACCTAGGTTGAACGTACAGAGCATATAGGTATGGCCAAGGCGAGCCTTGACATGTGAAGTAATTCTAGGCAAGCAATCAACATCATGTGCGTCAAAGTCGAAGCCCTTGTAAGCATTCTTATAACTGGAAATGCTTGGTTGAGCTTGGTAAAACAGGGCTTATCTCTACCTCATTGTGAGCGGAATAGGCCATACGTCCAGCTACAGTACAGGGTGAGCCCAGCAGGTTGTGCTTTGTGGTGGAGGCTCGACCGGTCAGCACAGCGTCCATTTCTGAACCTTCTCGAGCTGGCCAACACGGGCGTGGATGAGTCGTTTCATGTCGTTTCGATAGGCGATGCGTCGATGTCAAAAGTAGCTTTGAGCCACAGCTTTGAAGCGCCCGCAACTCTTCCTGCGACCGAACACATGACGCTCATGCAAGTTGCCTACAAATTCTGATTTGGAGTGAAGACGATTCCACAGTCCGATAGCCTGCTCCATTGGACCTCGAATAGCGCGTTTGGCGTCAAAGTGAAAAACCCTTCCACCGGCGTTGCAGCGGATGGACGCTCCAGCCTCTTGTCGCTTGGCAGTGGGGAATCTGTGAGGAGGGTTCATGGCGCAGAAAGTTCGAGGCCATGCAAGGTAGCGATTACCGCCTCGGACGTGGTACGCAAATAGTGGATGGCGAGGGGGGAAACTTGTGGTATAAGCTGTAGACCCTAAGTTGATTCCATGGCAATTAACCCGCCGACGAATTCCTTCCTGGATTGCGCAGACCGCTAGAGATTGTCAGCGTTCACCTCATTAGTTGCGCAACATCGTCAAAGCAACAAACCCGGACTAGACATGTGAACTCACAACCTGCTAAACCTACTTTCGATCAAGTCGTTGCTGTGGAGCTTGAGTATGGTCGAAGACTGATAATTCGCTTTCCCTACCTGGTCTGAGGAAAGGTCAAGGTCATAAATTCATCAAGACTATCCAGCCGCCTTCACGGAGATTCGTATACAAGACCAAGTTTGCTTGGTCCTGATACATGGAACGTGATGTTTAGGAATAGGATGAGTGATGTGATACGTCCCCGTGTAATCGAACACCGCATGCCCACATGTGGCTTTGTCGCAAGCGCTTGTTTTCGTTGTCTTGTACTTACTCTCACCGAGATTCTCGACAACTCAACGCAAGCACACGTTGCAGGCTGAATGGATCCCTACCACATGGGTGTGGTTCATCAAGCTCGAGTAGTGCAGGCCGAATGAGAACGTCCCTGGTCAAACATTGCACTGATCTCACTGTGGCACCGTTCCCGCATCCTTCAGCGTGTCCTGAAATGGAACGGATGTAGTGCGGGCTGCTCGCTCCGGTATGGGAGGTTGTGCTGAAATTATCTTTCGAAGCGTTGAGCATCACTCTTATGTGCCAGGTGAAGATATTCTTCAAGTACGTATACTGAGATGACAACGTGGTCCTCAATAGTGTCTGGGCCTGTATTCTCCCTTTGCCGGTAGAGCATTTAATTAGGCGTGTGATACTCCTGGTTCGGCTAAGGTACTGGATGACGTGGCATTCCTGACGATGTAAATCATGAGCCGGAGCTCTTCATGGTGCTGAAGCAGACTTGTCAATCGTCGAGCTGTGGCTTGTTCTCCCAGATGTGAAGAAACTAAAGGGGATGCCAGGAGATTTTCAAGCCTCGTGTGGCCGTCTGCTGGAGCTCGTAGCGAACGGACTGCCCGATCCTAGCATGGATGCTCGCCATTCGAAGGCTCTTAATGAGAAGATCGCAGACTAACCACGGTTGAACAATGCACATTGTGTCATCCCCTGACCTTTGAGAAATCTCTTCGTGCTTGAGCAGGTGATCGATGCCATGCTCCATGCGAGTACACCAGGGACAGTCCGAAAAGCCCTGTCCGTCATGGCTAGGAGTATTGGAAACGGCTGCTCAAATCCAGATTGAGGCAGCGACTACTGCACGTACTGTGGCGCTGCTTGAGCGCGACAGAGATCTTCGAGATGCCGAAAACATGCTTGAAGAGGTGACAGACGGTCCATCTCTAATCAGCAGAATGCTGTAGGAAGAATGGTGGAACGAGACGCTGGTCAAATATAGATTCGGAGGGCCGCCGCAACCGTAATATGCCGGGTGTGAAGGACCATCGGGCAAGTCGGCCGACCACCACGTGATTCCGAGAGCCCGAGTGCCTGGTGCCCGGTAGGTGCCCCAGTACGAGTACCCGATACATCTGGCGTCGGCTGCGTATTCGTGCCCGAGGCTCTCCCAAGTGCAGCCCGGGAGATTGCTCATCCGGACGTAAACTTTGCCTAAAGCGTCGCCTAGAGCAGGCTGAGCAACAAATAACTTGGCGCTTGATCCATCGGACCTCGCTTAGAGCGTCCTTCGGCCACCAGGTGCAATTTTTGCGTCTTCGTGAGATCCACCGCCGTCGAACCGCCTGCAACATCGGAATCACATTGGGTCGTTTGCCCATCAAACGGACCTTTCAAGAGGCCCTAAGCACTAAGATGCATCACCATGTGCCCATGGTTCCATCGAACCTCGCCTGGAGGAACCGATGGGTAGCGGGTCCACATGGCCGCGAAGTCGTCAGGGTGGCCATCGCTGGGAAGTACCTCTTGCCTCCTGCTTCTCCTGTTCTTGACTTCCATTTTGTCTAGAATACCATCACAGTCGAATCCTTACCTCCCATTGTGTTCCCCCAGTCATTCCACCGTTCAGCCACTTTGTTCTCGTGGGCTAGAACGCCTCGAGTTGAACCACTATGGCCGACGAGACGACACATCGAGTCCGCGACTTCTGTACCGAAGTCACGCCCGAGTGCCCCGTCACACTCACGACATATGGCTACTACCCGAATCTCTCGGTGAACTCATTCTTCATCGCCCTCTTTGGCATCTGCCTCTTCCTTCAACTGGCGCTGGGCACATGGAGGCGGACATGGACATACTTGGCCGTTCTTGCCATTGGCTGCTTCGGAGAGGCGGTAGGATATGTCGGGCGGATCATCATGCACAACAACCCTTGGAGTGGTGCAGGGTTCAAGACACAGATATGCTGCCTGGTGTTGGCACCGAGTTTCTTGGCTGCAGGGATATACGTGACGCTGAAGCACCTGGTGATATACTGTGGAGCGGAAAACTCGAGGCTGAAGCCTAGACTATACCCGTGGATCTTCATCGGATGCGATTTCGGATCAATTGTTCTGCAGGCTATTGGAGGCGGCATCGCAGCAAGTGCGGGCGACCATAATGCAGACCCCAAGTTGTTGGATGCGGGAAACGGATTGATCGTTGCGGGCATCGCCTTCCAGGTTGCGACAATGTCCGTCTGCGGCCTCCTGATACTCGACTACTACATTCGCTTCCAACGGGCTAAGAAAACGAAATCGCGAGCCCATGCGGGAAGCGAGTATGAGAAGCGGTCCGCCGTGCCCAACGAGGCGCGCAATTTCCGCCTATTCTGCTTTGCCATCGGGATGGCGTACACGACGATTCTCATCCGTTGCATCTACCGGTACGAAGATTTGACTGTTGTTGTTTCTGGGTCTCTGCTAACCATGGCTCTTGCAGTCTTCCGGAAATGGCCGGCGGTTGGGGCAATGCTCTCATGCGCAATGAGACCGAGTTCCTAATTCTCGATGGAATGTAAGTTCTGCAAACCCCCAGGCAACCGTGACTCGAATTCTAACTCGCTCTTATAGGATGGTGGGGATTGCGTGTGTCCTAATGACCCTCTTCCACCCCGGCTTCTTCTTCGAGCCCATGAGAAAATTCAAGAGAAGCGGCTCGGGTTCAGGCCCTGTTGTCGACCAGCCGGAGGCATTCGAAGAGAAATCATGATGCCACGACCTGCATTGTACAGACTGGACGTAGACGTATTTTAGAAGGCTCAATGACATATAGAAGAGACCCAGGGCACAGCACAGCCTGGGTGAGACCCAATTAGAAAAGGCTAGCCGCGTATTCTGTCCTGGCATTCGTGTTTGGTGTTTTGGCCCGCATAATGGCTTCCAGCTTATCCGGGTCGTCATGTCGTCTCGGCCTCGATATGACGCCGAGCTGATGTGCACTCTTGACTAGCTATAACGATGCCCATCTGATATAGCAGACTCCTTCATGGTCAATTGTTACGGGGCTGCCCGCGGCTTTCCGAACACGAAGGCGATTTCGCGTGGTGCCAAGCGTGACGGAATCCGATACGAGTTCCGCCTTTTGGCTCAGAAGTCAGCTTTACCCTCTGCTTCATCTCCTGTGATGTGCATGGTCGGCGTCTTGAAAGATTGGAACGTCGCAGGCCCGTCAAAATGCCCTCACGGAGATCGCACACGAAAAGCCACCATGGATGCAGACAATGCAAGGCCAGGAGAGTCAAGGTGAGTTTGTTCCCCAGTTTGTCCCGAGGCTCCATAATTGGTGTGCAGTAGCGGTGCCATCTCGCTTACCCTTGAGGCTCGCAGTGGATATGGCAGTGTTGTTGGTGTTGTTACTGATCCAGGCCCCAGTGCGATGAAACGAGTCCTCAATGTCAGCGTTGTGTGAAGCGCCAGATCGCCTGTTCATTCCTGGACACGAGCTCCGACGGCTTCCCGACGCCACCAGGCAACGCGCCCAGCTACGACACATCGACACCGAGGAGTTTCGACTATCAGCAATCAGATCCGGAGAAGCCACGCCATGGGACACTGCCGACTCCGAAGCCCTCATCACCGCTGGCGACAGTGCAAGACGGCCCAAACACGGAGAAACGATTTGATCTGCTCGATCTGGAGCTCATCCAGCATTACTCGACCCGCACCTACATGACCATGTCCTCGAGACTTGCGTCGCATGCAGTTTGGAGAGACACCATCTTCGCCGAGGCCTTGCGCCATGACTATCTTTTGCACGCGCTTATGGCCACTGCAGCGCTCCATAAAGCAACCCTGCAGCCGAGGTCGTCGGACGCGTATGCCGAGTATTCGAGGATCGCGCTGGCTCACCAGAACGTTGCGCTCGCCGGCTTTATCCCAGAGGTCAGCAAACCAAATCGAGATAATGGCATAGCGATATTTTCAGTGTCTCTGCTCCTGACGATATGGGCATTCGCCTCCAAGCGACTCCCGGAAGGCCTGAACAATGTCAAACTCGATTTTGGCCGGGGTGAGTCGTCGCCCGGCGTCTCCCTCCCCTTGCATTCGCCTACCGGGGACTTTATTGAGGTCATCATGATCCTGAGGGGTATCTATGCGGTGATCAGAGAGACAAATACGTGGCTTCAGGGAGACATCGAGGAACTTCTGCGATATCCCCGGTCGGAAGACTTGCCGCCCCACCCCCCGGATGTCCTTGATGCTTTCAGTATCCTCCGCAGCGCCATTGATGATCCTCAACTGACATCGCTCTGGGAGGGCGAGGAGCCCCACGCAACCAAAAGTCTGCTCCTCGAGCAGATGGAGGAGTTACGCGACATCTCGAGATGTCGCTCCGTCGTGGAATGGGATGGCCACATCTTTTCGTGGTTGATCATGGCACCGCCAGCCTTCATCCATTGCCTCAAGAGAAGCAATCCGCTAGCTCTGGCAATATTTGCCCACTGGGCTGCCATGTTCCGCTGCATGGACCATCACTGGTGGGTAAACGGCTGGGGATACAGCTTGGTGAACGATGTCTCGAGCATGCTCGATCCTGTTTGGGCCAGGTACTTGGACTGGCCCAGAAGGCAAGTCGGGCTTGTGTTTCAGGGCTCTGGAGGCTTCGATGGGCGTCGAATGCCGTAATCTGCGCTTTCAGTCAGGATGAGATACAGGCCGCTAGGAAATGGGTTCTTACAAATGAACATGCCGCTGGCCGAGGTGACGAATCGTCCTCCTCTATGAGAAGAGCGAGGCATGCTGCGCCTGCCACAAGCACGACACAATCGAGTGCACTTGCCCCAGCTCCAGAGCTTACGGACCTGCTTTCCCAATCTCGAAGGCATGGACTGCTTGCTGCAGAAGGAGGCACACGCCCAACTATGCCGAAACTAATCCCCCAATCCGTCCTCTTTGTCATGGCGGCACCTTTTACCTCGAATTCCAGCACGGCATCATTATCCCTCCACATCTTATCAGTATAGACGAGCCGACAGCGCGACGACATGCCCACTACGTCCCGTTCTCCCGGTTCCGTCAACAGTGCCCCCAGCAGCCTGCAGAGTGATACACTATCGGCCCCCACAGTGTCTCACAGAGGCTACAAGGAAGTCCCATACAGAGCACCAGACGATGATCATGTTAGCTTAAGCATGAAACACAGGAATCACCGGCATGAGCCGCACGACACGTCCTCCCCGCCCATGGCTGCCATCGAAACGGAAGGTCGCAGGCGCAGAAACCAGCCAACGGGCTGCCGTCCCCGGGCGCGCAGTTTACGAAAAACCAACTCTTCGCCAACCGTGCAGCCCCGGTTTGAACAAGGTACCGTTGAAACCTTTGGCGATGCACCTCAAAGCAAACCTTCAAGAGCAAGACGGTGGACAATTTCCTCTAAAGCCGCCTCGACCCGCGGGCTCGCCACCCTTGTGCCGGCCAATGACACATCCCAGAGAGCAACTGCAGACAGTCGTTCCACCACCTATGAGAACCACAGCCCAGCCATGATAACTCTGCGCCGGGCAACTACAGCCAGGCCTCAAAGACAAACGACAACGCTAACCTCATTCCCGCCGCCTAAGTTCAGTCGAGACAGTAACGGACTGCTGACCTCGTTTCTTAATACGATCACGAGCTACAGCGACGCGCCTCTCTCCGCGCTTGGGGACCCGGGCATGACGAA
This sequence comes from Cladophialophora carrionii CBS 160.54, assembly GCF_000365165.1. Taxonomy (NCBI): domain Eukaryota; kingdom Fungi; phylum Ascomycota; class Eurotiomycetes; order Chaetothyriales; family Herpotrichiellaceae; genus Cladophialophora; species Cladophialophora carrionii. Next base: position 3,034,885 of record NW_008481830.1, read on the forward strand.
GCAGGTCGCACCGAATTCACGAAGACCCTCGACTTCAAGCACAAAAGACGACGCCCGCCCTTCAACGAGCGCTCTCGCGCCACCTGTTCATACCGAGGTGGTGGCGCTAGAACCACGCCTATCAGTATCCGGATCGAATCAGGCCGCGAGCTCAATGCGCCGGTGCTCCACTCGCTACATCTCGGAGAATGTGGTATATGAGATTATCTGGGACGAGAATCTGAGTTCGTCTGCCAGCTCAGAGGACGGAAACCCCAGCCCTGGTGGCCGAGGGTCCAGCCTGCAGAGTCGTGAACTTGGCGGAACAGACACACTGGAGAGACGACTATCTAATGCGCTTTCGCGCCCAGGGCGAGCCTCCACGGATGAAAGCCGGAGTAGGAGGACAAGCTACGTGCCCGGCGTGGAGTTGTCCTTGCACAGCATCTGGACTAACCCCAAGATTGCCCGGCTATTTCGGGAGCCAGCATCCGAAAGGCTACCGCGTTCTAAGTCCTCGACAAAGACAAGCGACGTGTTCCCTTCATTATCAACGGAGGCAGGCTCCAGCCAGGTTCACACAACGTCATTTCCCGACCGCGTTGAGTTCTTCCCTTCATACAGGAGTCGAGCGAGCACAAACGGGAATGGACCTGGGGGGGATTTGACGTTTGGACCAGCGCCGGATGATTTGCAGGGAGATATCCAAGCGGATCAGAATGCCTTCAGTGAGGCCCAGGAAGACGTGCAGCTCGGGGCGGCTGGGAGCCGTTTTGGCAGTATGATCGGCGTCAGCTCGCATGCGAAGCGAAGAAGGACCTCGGATCATCATGAGCAACGGCATAGAAGCGTGAATATTGGCGGCAGAAGAGCGAGTGAAGGTCGAAGGCTAGCCAAAGCGTCTGATGACGAAACCCTTCCGCTGCTCGGTGGGACAGTGGACGAGGACGGATGAACGGTGGACGTGAGCTCTTGCGATGCAGTTCTGCATGCACACCTATCAGTAATGAATTGTGTCAAGTTATCCATATGTGGCAAGGGACCGATACGCTGCACAAGTCCGTGATTACCGCAGCACGGCGAGATGAAGCAATCGCTGTATCAATTGTTCCTTCACCTATGGCATTGGTCCCCCTTTCATGCAGCTGAATGCGCACCCGAGCCCGAAGCGAGCTGGATGCAGGGAGTCAGCACACCTCGGGACCCTTCTGACAGTCTCTTGGAAATTGTAGGCCAACCAGAAGACGGGCCGGCAGCGTGGGCATAGTCGGAGGAGACGTCGCCAATTACGTGCAGCGGTTTCATGAGTTCCGGGCACTCAAGATCTCTTGAAATTCCCGAGGACACGGATGCGGTGCAGTTGCTGGCCGGGAGATAGGATTCGAAGGTGCATCTTGCTGTACTCAACACAGTATCAGTTGCGGCGGGTGGACATCGACGACATCAGGCATTCCGTAGGCTACCGATAGGGGTGGAGAGTGTGAGAGCATACGGAGTACACGTACCAGTTCCATCGCACAACAGCGAATCGTGACGTGCCGCAAGCGTTACCCGGAGACCGGGAACCAGTGCTTGCTTCCCACTCGAGATCTGTTGATCTTGCCGTTTCGATTCTGAAGGTTTGGGGCCTCGAACGCCGCTAGCTCGTGAGCCAATGTTCGATGTCACCCAGATGTGGAATCTGCAAACGATATTCCTGCGAACGTGTCTCCGATGGAAGCTGCCGAGGAAATCACGGCGACAAAGAGACGTTGCACCAGTCGGAAGTTCCGCGCCACGGACATGGCTTGACAGAAGCAATGAAGGACGTTCAAGGCACGAGTGATTACGGAGTAAAGACAAAGGAGAATAGCGACGCTGTTATCGAGCGGCACACCGCGGCCGTGCCGCAGCCATCAACCACGGCTAGTCCGGCGACGGAAAGATTTGACACGCACCACGTCCTGTTGACCTCGTACTAGGCAAATGAAATGTTGCCCACGGCGCACCGATTGCCGCTGCCACTGCGTGAAGGAGGGTGCCGTGGGTGTGGAGGGTGTGGAAGATGTGCGGGTGAAGCCCCCCCAAGCCTTCCGGAGCCCCCCAAAGCCCCCTCATCTTCCCTCTTTGTCAGGTCGCTCTCCCTCTTTGATCAGTCAGCCGCAATAATCGCAGTCGTCGTCGCCCTTCGCCTTCGACGCTTCCACTCCTCCTCTCAGTGTCTTACGCGGTTACCTCGCTAGGCAGGCATAGAGTCCTCGACTCGCCTCACCGGGCGGACGTAGGACCACCTCTGCATCACCATTTTGACCGACCCGCCAGACCAGTTCGTGTGAACAGATAGCGGTCGATGAGAGAGCGACGACACAAATTCGGCATCGTTCCCGTAGATAGAGCGAGTCGCACGAAGCAGGGCGGTGCTGTAGCGCACCATCGTCCACTGGACTGCGGACTGTGTTGATCACAAAGAAAGCCCCCGCTCGTCCCCCCAAACTCGACATTCCTTATCCCGTCATCTCTCACCGGCTAAAGTAGCACCGGCATGGTGGCGCCTTAGGCGTCGTACCCCAGTAGACCACGCCCGGAGTGCCTGGCTGGCCGGCTGTCCCACTGGCTGGCTGTGTTGGCAAGCTGTCGACCTCTTGGTGTGCCTAGAGGTTGCCGATAGGCTTCCGCTTCCTTCGCTCTTCAGTCATCATCAGCTGCGCTGCGGCTTCCACGTTTCCCATCCACATCCTACCAACCCTACGAACATTGGCACTCACTCGCCTCACCTCGACCTCATCGCAACCTCTCCTTCCTTCTCTCTCTCGAAAGGCCACCACCCCCTATACACCACGAAGCCGACTCTCTTATAGATACACGATTGATATCAACCAAGTTTCTGCGTCCGTCCGGCATTCCACCGCCCACCCGAGTCCACTGTGCTTTCGTTCCGCTAGCCGACGAATCTCCGCGGCATTTACGGAGCATTTACATTGAGCCGTCCACCTCACTTACAAACCCTGCGCCTGACATTCTGGTCAGACAATACGCCATATCTCCCGAGCCCATCGTCCGCAGATTTTGGCTCCTGTGTTGAATGCCCTGCTCTCTCAAGATGACCAGGTCATGACATCTATTCCCCTGGCCGGACCGCGGCCTCCTCCTCAATTACCACGTCCACCGGGCTTGAGTCGACCTCCTGCCAGGAGGAGTACGAGCAATGTCTTCTCACCGCTGGACAGAAGACCTTCGGGGCTGCAGAGGCAGATGTCGGATATTGGGGATGACAGACCGGCGAAGAGGCGGAAGATGGAAGGAGAGGGCCAGCTGCTTGAACAGCCTTCCAGCCACAACACTATCGCTCCCGTCCTTACACAACCAGCCGACTCCGAGGGTGGGGACAGAACTGTCCAGCTGCGATGGGTCAAGCCTTCGGCGATCCGGCTAAGAGCGGGCAATTCCCTGGGGAAGGACGAGGAAAGCGGCGAGGGAGAAGACGATGTGCCTGAACTCCCACCCAGGCCGTGGAGAGCGATTCAAGCGTCCCACGCCGTGGAAGAGCCGAAACCGACTCATCGATCTCGGGTCAACATTCCTGTTCCCAACACACCGGATTCGATAGAACTCCCCTCTGCGGTACCTCATTTTGTCCCTCGCAAGCCGGCAGGCTTCTTTCCTTGGACTGGGAAACATGCTGAGGACATTTTGAGTGACACAAATGTCAAGACGGGCTACTTCGATAAAGCGCCAACTCCGACAGAGAAGGAGCTGAATACTGCGCGAGTACCCCTTTATAACGCATTCAAGCACAAGTCAGGCGTCGACAGCTTGTCCGTCTTGTTCTCGCTCGTACTCGACCAAAAGAGCCTCCACGGCACAACGAGTTCGGTCTCGACCTTCAAACCGCCCCCGCGCGTCACCTTGACCGAAGCGAAACGAAAGTCGTGGATAGCAGATTTGGCCAATGCGGATGTTCCGTTGAGACGGTTGAGTAGGACCATTCCCCAGGGTATCAGGGGCCAAGCGCTTTTGGATCAATGCTTGCAGAGTGATGTCCCTCTGAGCCGCGCGATTTGGTTTGCAAAGTGCGTGTGTGCAAACGAAATTCGGACTCTGAAGCGCAAAGGGACAACTCCTACTGTTGCGGTCGGCACGGAGACCAAGTGGCTGCGTGAGTGGACTGTCAATGTCGAGCAATTTTTGGAAGCACATCTTGCACGGAGCAGCTTACCGGATTGGAAATCAAACATTCAATATGCCTTGCGGCTTACCACCCGTTTCTATCTGGAGAATCTGCTGGACCGAGACCACTACCTGGACTGGATTTTGCGTTCTCTTGCTTCGGCTGATGTCGGCCATACACCGTTCTGGCTGATGGTTACTCACATCTACAAGCAAGACCTGAGCCAGTATCGAAGAAAAGGTAGCAGACTCGTCGAAGTGCTCATCAACAAGTTTTGCTCCCTGGACAAAGCCCAGGAGCCGACGATAGCTCCGTTGCGGCAGAAGCTGCGTGCTGCGATACGTGAACTCCTGTTTGCACGTTCCGCGCTGTTCTTGATGCCAGACAGGTGGCCAGAGAGCATTGAAATCATCAGAGCTTGCCTTGACCAAACTCTCCCACCTGAGCGTCAACTTTTTGATGGACTGAATCGCATCAACAAAAGGGCGATGGGCTACAACAAAGCGGAAATTTCGTCCATTCGAGCGCCTGATCAAGCCATCGTTGATGTTCTCGACGCGGCTCGAGTACCATACAATCTGATGGCTCTTGAAGACACTCTGAAGGCCGCCTGCTCTGATTTTGCACTTCTTATGCAAACCTGTCTCGAGTGGTCATGCACCCGGTTTCGCTGCTCCAGGACGCGAATATACCTCATCACACGCTTGGTGAAACGTTGGCAACGGGAGGGCCTCGATGTGGATACTGCGCTCCTCAGTTTCCTGTCGGCCTACAAGGAGAGAAGAACGACCGCTGACTCTCAAAACTTGAGGCATTTGATTGCGCAGTTGTCCAGGTCCGATTGTTTCAGCATCAGCAAATACCTGCAATGGCTCATGGTTAGAGGCCTTCCAAAACACGGAATGGTCGGTATCGATACATATTCCACCTCTGGATCAGCTGCTGGAACTTCGCAAGAGGAGGACCCTGAAGCCACCCACTTTCTGCTAGACCTATCTTTGGATAAGGCCGATGACCATGTTGTCAATCTGAGGCGCGCAATCCTCGAGCGCGCCGGCTTTGATCTCAACTCCGAAGAGGCCGCTTTCAGGCAATGCATACGTTTTATTGAGCAGGGGTTAGCCGGTCCAAACTCTGCGTCAACTTCTCCATCACCGAGCGTCGCCGAGCCGGCTTTTGATTCCCTGCCATGGACCCTACGGACAAGGGTGTCTAAGTGGCTTCGTGCTCGGGCTCTCGAGGGCGCCAAGGCAGAGCAAACCGGCCCGGCTCTTCCTGGATCTATGGTCCTGAACGAAGGGCAGTTCTTTCTGATTCGGCACATTCTTGAAAGCATGGAGGACGAAGCAGTGCTGGCTGATGTGGTGGGCATCTTGTCTACGTCCAAAAACGATGACCTGGTAGCGTCGCTTGTGGCAACGATCCATTTTCATGCAGACGCCTTTTCCTCCATTGGCGCGCTCGAACTTCTACAGAAGCAGATGTGTCAAGTCTATATGACTTGGCGTCCGACGAAACCGACCATGCCTCTACTTACCTCGACATTGCTGGACCTTTGCACCGCCTTCCCGTCGAAGACGCCCGCGATCAAGCTACTACAACAAGACCTGGTCAGGGGCGATCGTGGCCGGGCAGTTGCGGCTTGTTCGCCGTATAGTGACGGAATCGCCGAGTCTTTGCAGCAGGCAGGCGCTACCTTCGTTGAGGACTTTGAGGCCATATTGCAGTCAGAAACCAACATGAACGAGCAAACCATGAATGGACTCTTCTCGGTCCTAGTCGATCGCATTGAGAAGCAGCAGAAATTTGGGGACGATCCCCAGACGACGCTGTCATTCTGCCAACTTTTGAGCCGGCTTCGTCTATGTCGCAAGGGCCAAGGCGATCGGCTCATACAAAAATGGATGTCACGAGTTCTACCTCGCCTGGATTCGAAGTGGGGCCCATTGCTTCTTCGGAGCCTTGTCTCGACCGGGTGCTTAAGCTTCAACGCCCTGCTAGAAGCAGTTGCCACCTCTAAGCACGGAACACGGAGGAACGTGGCGTTTGCTTCCTTGCTGTACCAGATGCTGGGATCCACCAAGGGCACAGCACCCGACTGGGCGGCTTATCAGACGCGAACTAGATGGTACGAGTACGTGCAGAGGGAGCCCAAGGCCGCCCTGGAGGTCCTCTGCGAAGCTGGACTGCAGGGTTTCTCACCGAAATTCGATGCTCTCCTCCTGTCGCTGCTCGTGAACGGCAGCACTTCGAGCTCATTCGTCCTGTCCGGAGGGGTTAGACAATGGTTTCTCAAGACACTCAGTCGTTCATTGAACTGCCGCGACGGAGAATTGACCGGGACCGACCTCCGAGCCCTTTTCCAGACCATGAACATCTTCTCGCATCCTTACGTTCAGCTCCGCTTGCGAAGCACGCCAGAAAGCACTGCCGAGAAGGGATCGGGAGTAAATCACGACGAGTTGGCGGATGTTCTCCACACGTCTCTGCAAAATACGATGCAAATATCACCTCGGCCATCGAGCAAAGGGCAAGATCGGCGATTCGCTCAGTTTCTTCAAACAGTTGGTCCAGAGGTAGCCTCTTCGATCCGACACAAGGTTGAGAATGAATTTCTAGAGGCATCGCCAAAGTTGCCGCTGGGTAAAGCGACGAGTCCTTTGGCGGCAGCGTTTCCGGGCGAAATACAGCAGCTTGGCTCCATCGTTGAGCGCGCGTTCCAGGTCTGCAGAAAAGACACCGTGCCGAGCGCAGGATTCCTGTCACAACTGATCGACCGGTTATCTCAGTTCTTCAAGTCGCTAGCGTATGCTTCAGTGGCTCCAAGCACCCCGGTCACCACCGGTCACCCAGCAATCCCTGGACTTTCCGGGCCTACCACGACGACGAACTCCCCTCAAATGGTGCCTGCGCCTGCTACTCCAACCATGAGCGCATCAGAAAATGGACCGAGCGCCTGTTCCGTGCCATGCTTGAGCTATCTGAAGTATATGCTGCAGATGGTGTGTCTACAACGGCCAGCATTGATCTTAGCTGGGGGTAGTGGACCGAATTCCAAACAAGGCCAGTCTGAACAGGTGCAACTTCTGGTCCGTCTCGCGTCGATAGCAACACATCCAGCAATGGCCGCGGCATCAAAGCAGCAAGGGAGCGAAGAGCGGCAAGCTCTGGCCAAAGATGTTATCCTTTCAATGTTTGACATCATCGCCACGATTGTCGACGAAGTCAGCGATGAAGTCAACATGATGTGTGCAAAGCTTTTGAAGGACAAATTACAAGATGGACGCGTCCGGTATCTGTTTGGCAGTATAAACATGCTTGGATCTGTACAAGTGCAAGACATGGGTCAGGGTCTACAGCTGACGAAAGAAGGCAAGGGGGTGATAGGGGAATGGCGACCTCGAATGTGGGAAGTGCTGAATAATGGCAGCGGCAAGGAGACCGAGACGTCTCTGGGACTAGGACTTTTTGGCGCTCGGTACGGCTAGAGTACCTGGCCGTGTCTGATTTGGAAGGGTCTTTTGGAAGGGGCAATTGTTTCCATTTTCTTGTTCTTCTATGGCCATTTACGACGTCACGATGAAACGGGCGAGGTCTGTTTGATTTCGATACATGGCGCGTGTCTGGATGGGTTGTGTCACGAATAGACTTCTGGTGGCCCAGCATGACAGGCAGAAGCATGGGGCAACAAGAGAAGAGCTTCACACGGTGTGGGCAGCGTGAGGCGATATATCTAGCGAGATCTTATAAAGACGATTGACCAGCAGTATCGCTCGCCTGTTTGAGAATGTTAGACGGCCCCTGATGGCCGGAATGAATGAAGCCTTGCCCTGGGTTCACCGCAACAACACCAGAAGGCTAGGGACGGGCTGTTGCAGGAATAAATGGGTCGAATCGTCTTGATTGACCTGATCTGTGACTTGGTATTCCCAAAGGAGGAAAATAGCACGGCGACCAGTGCGTGACCCAGGGGCAGTCGACACGGTGAGGCCGTCGAGTCATCTGACGCCGCCCACGGTGACTCTCGCAGATCGACCGAGTGAGCGGTGCACGAGGTCGTCTTGGTCGTCCACGTCGTTGCACATTGGGTCACCAGACACTGGGCCGCACACAACTGCGATTCCTTCTATTGTACAAGCAGCACAGCACCGCTGTCGCCAGCAATGCACATCCCGGAAGAAGGGGAGATGATCTGCTTAGCTGCTGCAATGTGACGTGGTGGTGAACTTGGCGCGCAGAGAATGAGCACGAATGAGCCACCAGCTGATCCGGCGCATGCCACCTGGTCCAGTACCCAGGACTCGTATGGCGATGCCCATGCCATCTGACTCGACTGGATGCAGGGCAGGAGGATTCGAACGATGCAAGTCATGTTTCTTTCCTTCCACATCCGCGCAAGCCTGCAGAATTAATCTGTGGGTGGCCGCTGCACGTCCCACTGCCTGATCGTCGACATCCGCGTCTTCACATCACGTTTCTCTGCCGCTGTGCCTCACCTATCCCTTACAATCATATTGTTATCCCTACGACCGTTGGGCTCCTGAATGTATCGCTACCCTAGTCCTACTTTACGTTCTCCCCAAAATCATTGTGGGCGTGGTTGATCGGCCCTTGTATGCTGGACACTCGTCTGCGGTGCGAGACTGCTCAATGGAAGCAGTCGATGTTCTAGTGACCGTCTGAGCCATACAGCCCTCCCTCACCACATATCTCCATGGCCGGCAGGGGCCACCCCGAACGAGGTCGCTCTACCGTCACCCGGAATGAAACCATTGCTCAGCAGTCGGCCACTCAATCCTCCATCGAACCCCCGGGACGACCCTGTGCCCGAGCACGGCCTTCGTCGAGTCCTTCACCGGTCAACGAGAAGTCGGGACCCAAGTTAGAAAAATGGACATTGGGGATTTTGAACGACAAGGAAACCGAGGAGGTGCCTGGGACCGTTCTGCTGCTCTCCTCGACCCGCAATGAGCCGCTCGGTCTCGAGTACCAACAGGGCCGGAACAGGAGCAGCTCTTCCATGCCGGCCCAGCCACTATCACCCAGACGTCCTTCCGTGGGCCCTAAGAAGAAGACGAAGGACGGACAAGTGATATTGGACCCTCAGCCAGATGACTCGCTGAACGATCCGCTCAACTGGCCGACTTGGCGACGAGACAGTGCTCTTCTTACCCTCGGATTTTATTGCATGATCGGCGGCGGCATGACGCCCATTCTGGCCGCGGGCTTCAACAACGTCGCCGAGGACTTTGACGTCTCGTATTCGCAAGTCGCTTTGACCACAGGTCTGTACATGATGGGCATGGGGGTTGGCAGTGTCATCTTCTCGCCCACAGCGATCCTATACGGGAAGCGTCCTGTCTACATTGGCGGCGCCGTCATGTTTGTCCTGAGTTCCGTCTGGTGTGCTCTGGCACCCAACTATGCCCACTTGGCCACTGCGAGAGTCTTCCAGGGCATATCTGTGAGTCCGGTTGAATGCTTGCCATCTGCCACTATCGCCGAGATCTTCTTTCTTCATGAGAGAGCGTTTCGAGTGGGGATATACACCCTTTTGCTGCTAGGAGGAAAGAATTTGATACCTCTGGTGAGCGCTGTCCTCATCGATGCAAAAGGCTGGAGATGGGTATTTTGGTGAGTCCTTCCCCTTCTCAACTGGCCTCTCTGCTTACTTGCATAGGGTTGTGGCCATCGTAGTGGGCTTCGGCGGCGTCCTCCTCTTTTTCTTTGTTCCTGAAACCTTCTGGGATCGAACTCCGAGACCCAAAGCAAGAAGACCCGCTGCTCATCGAACACTGTCCAACCTTCTCCATCCCCTGCACAACAAAAACATTGCGAACGACCAGGCATCTCTCGGTCGAGTAGAAAGAGCTGCTGCTGTCGAGAAACCCTTGACCGCGAGACAGCATATGCTGCTTGACCACAACGCACATGCTCGGTTCGAGGATAGCCTGGAAGACGAGGAGCCGGCACAGCCTGATGAGAGAAACCCCAACGAGTCCTCCAACACTGTTCCTTCAATAAAAAGCACTTCAAGTGCTGCCAAGACCGCTGAAAAGAACAGTGATGCGTCACCCATGACAGACGGTGCCAATGAGGGCCACAGCTCAGAGGCTGTCAGTCAAGGCTCAGCACCAACAACGGCCCCGATACAACAACCAGCGCCCGCCGCGCTTCCTCGGAAGAAGTTCAAGCCCACTGGCTTAGCTATGCCGCCGACACCAGATCCGCGCACCTTCTCTGGGCCTTGGGACGGAACTCAGAATAGTAAACCAGTCCGACTCCCCACAGGCTTCATGCCTCCTACTGGCATCCCTAATATTGGACACCCGTCTCCTGATGATGACGTCTCCGTTCCCCATCTTCACAACCTCAACTCCCCATATTACGTTGAATTGGAAAAGGGCGGCGACTACCTCAGCCATCATGAGGCTCCCGAACCGCCCCACGAGGAGTCCAAAGAGCAGGAGGCTGAATTGGCAAGAATGGACACCAATGTGACGCTGCCTGGCTCTAAATACGGTCCTTCCGACCTGGAGAAGTCAAGGTCGAGGAGCATCGACGAAGGAATGCAATCTCCCAAGCTTGCGCGCTACACAACAGAGCTTCGACAATCGCCGCCAAAGTCGTATGTCGAGACACTGCGGCTTTGGAACGGCAGGCTCTCCAAATCGAGCTGGTTTCTGGTCGCTCTTCGGCCTTTCATCTTGTTCGCTTACCCCAGTATTCTGTGGTCGACACTGGTATACTCGCTGTCGATCGGGTGGCTTATTGTGCTGTCTGAATCGATCTCGGATATCTACAAGAGTCGTGACAGCTACAACTTTACCTCTCTACAAGCCGGACTGGTCTACGTGTCACCGTTTGTGGGCGGCATTCTGGGTACCGCAGTCGCTGGAAAGGTGTCGGATGTCATCGTCCGGTACATGTCTCGGAAGAATGGCGGTGTGTACGAACCGGAATTTCGACTTGTCATGGCCATCCCCGTCGCCATCAGCACAGCCATCGGTCTGATGGGTTTTGGCTGGTCGGCCGAGGAGAGAAATGCTTGGATCGTGCCCACGGTCTTTTTCGGAGTCATCTCGTTCGGTTGCTCCCTGGGATCGACCACGGCAATTACGTTCTGCGTGGATTCCTACAGGCAGTATGCTGGTGAAGCTCTAGTGACTCTCAATTTCAGCAAGAACATTTTCCATGGCTTGGTGTTTAGTCTGTTCTTTGCGAGCTGGTTGGAGCACGAAGGACCGAAGAGCACATTCCTGGCCATTGGGGGCATTCAGATTGCGTGTATGGTCCTCACGATACCCATGTACATCTATGGCAAGAGGGCTCGGATGTGGACTGTACGCAAGGGCTTTATGGAGAAGTTCTGAGAGCCAACCGACGTGGGTTATCAAGGTGTAGCTTTTGCGACGAGGTTTCGCTGTATTCAGTCTTTGAGGTCCGCAATGCCGTGGAAGTATTGAGGTGTTGCATTGCCCTGGAGATACCGGGCGTTCTTCTGGAAGTTCTCCTGGTGGGAATCGGGATGGGTGCATAGCGGAGGCGTTAATGGCGAGGCCACGCGGGATCTGAAGAGTAATGAGCATTACGCATGAGCCGAGTAAGCAAGCACATGCTGAGGACAGGAAGCACGACGACCACAGTACAACAAGAACAGATATTGTAAAGGTAGAGTAGAGATCAGCGCGACTCTTGGAATACCGGGTGAAACAGAAGTGGTCGAGCAGGTGTCCTTCGTGTATTTGTAATGGTAGAGAACAGGCGCGTCTACTGGAACACGGGTTGAAACAGAAGGAGTCGAGCAGGTGTTCTTCGGGATCCGCTGGCATCCAGGACGGTATGAATGTAGAGACAGTATCGTCACTCGACTAGACTCGCTTGTGCTGGAGTGGAGGAAAAGGAGGAGGAGGAGGAGATGGGAGCATCAATCTGGAGATGCACAGTCGATGGCTTACACAGACCCGCAGTTGTCTCGTCCAGAGATGCTGCTCAGGTAGGGGAGTACACAGGGAAGTAGTGTGCATGCATATATATATATATATATATATCTACAGTATTCGGGACGGAGTCCTGCTCGGGGACTACTACCTAGAGACTGCTTTATGAGGTTGAAGAGGAGATCGTACTGTAGCGTACGTCCTGCTTACTACGATGTACTCACTACTCACTACTCACTTCTGTATACTCACTAATCACTTCTGTATATACACTACTCACTTCTGTATACTCACTA